>NC_090320.1:264096648-264727952 GCF_040869045.1 Eurosta solidaginis
ATCCCATAGATAGTGATGGTCCTAGACTATAGGTTGTCTAGTTCCAAATACTGCTTACATACACTGTTGCGCGTATTCAGCAAACGTACTAAAGGGCTCAAAGTCATCCATCTCAATGCGCAAAGCCTATATAAAAAGCTGGATGAATTGAGATTCATATCTGAGGGTTCTGATATAGATGTTATATGTATTTCCGAGACCTGGTTTTCTTCATGTCACAAAAATGATTTGGTGCAACTAAATGGATATCAACTTTTCAGGGCTGATAGACGTGGTCATGGTGGTGGTGTTGCTATATATGTTAAAAGTAGTTTATCCTGTAAACTTTGCTGCAGTGCTAGTCCAAGTGATTCTGTCGAATATGTGTTCGTAGACGTGTTCTCTGTAAATAATGAAAGGCTTCTTATCGGCTGTGCATACAGACCTAATCGTGGAGTTGACTTCTCTGGCTTTATTGAATTTCTCGAGCCTCTACTTATAAGCTATGATAATATAATCATCGCTGGGGATTTCAACTCCAAACTTCTCGTCGACTCAACTCTAAAGCTAAGTATGGAGTCTCTTGGACTTTTTCCCACCAATTTAACTTCACCTACACACTTTACTGACTCAAATTCTTCTTTGCTGGATTTATTTTTTGTGAATGATCCCCTGAAATTGCTCCACTACGATCAATTGTCGGCATCTTGCTTTTCAAAACACGATCTGATATTTCTTAGTTACAACTTTCAAACGTCACACATCCAATGTTCCTTTACGTATCGTGATTTTAGAAGCATAGATTACAGTTCCCTTAATGCAGCGGTGGAATCGGTCGAATGGAGCTTGATTCGTACGCTGACATCGGTCGATGATCAGGCATCATTCCTACAGAACCATATTATTAGGCTTTTCGACAACCATGTGCCAGTGAAACTCAAGGTTGCTACACACAATAATACCCCTTGGTTTAGTGCCAATATAAAACACTTAATTCACCAGCGTAACCTTGCTTACTCACGATGGAAAAGATACAAAACCCTGGAGGCTCACAACTGCTTCAAAACAGCTAGGATCGCTGCAAACAAAGCCATTAGGTCAGCTAAGCAGAGATTTTATAATAACAAGTTTAGTGCTGCTTTGAGTTCGAAGGAAACCTGGAAGTCGATTAAACATATTGGTATCGGAAAATCCAAATGCGATATTTCTGTCCTCCCTGATGTAGACATTAACGAGATAAATATAAATTTTGTAAATCTGCCAATCTCAACTGACAATATATGTGCTGACAATTATTGTTCGAAGGAAACCTGGAAGTCGATTAAACATATTGGTATCGGAAAATCCAAATGCGATATTTCTGTCCTCCCTGATGTAGACATTAACGAGATAAATATAAATTTTGTAAATCTGCCAATCTCAACTGACAATATATGTGCTGACAATTATTGTATTCGCGCTAATGTTGATTTTGGTCCTCTTAAGTTTGCTAGTGTCGATGATTGTGATGTCGTTCAAGCCATTCTTTCAGTAAAGTCTAATGCTATGGGGTTCGATGGTATATGTCCGAAATTTTTAAAAATAATTCTTCCTAAAATCCTTCCTCACTTAACCTACTTGGTTAACTCTGTGCTGACGACCTGTGTATTTCCCAAATGTTCGAAAGTTGCTAAGGTAATCTCAATCCCCAAGCAAAACAAGGAGTATAGACCTATAGCTATTCTGCCTTTCCTTTCCAAGGTCGTCGAACGAATTTTGAACTGCCAGATAAATACTTATGTGCAGGATAATAACCTTCTCACAGATTCCCAGTCTGGATTCAGGTCAAATCGTAGCTGTAAAACGGCGCTCCTATCGGGGATAGAGGATATTCGAGAACAAGTTGACAAAAATATTACTGCTTTCCTGACTCTTCTCGACCATTCAAAAGCGTGTGACTCGGTCGACCACACCGTTCTCTGCAAGAAGCTGGACAACCTATTTAATTTCTCCAACTGTGCAACAGCCCTAATCAGATCGTATTTGGCCGACCGAACTCAGGCAGTAAGTCTTGGTAGCAGAAAGTCTGACTTCGTCAGTGTTTTAAGAGGAGTCCCCCAAGGCTCAATCCTTGGTCCCCTGTTATTTGTTTTGTATATAAACGATTTGCCTGGTGTTCTCAAGTATTGTAATATTCACATTTATGCTGACGACGTACAATTGTATATGTGCTGTCCTAGTTATCGTACCAGTTCATGTATTAATAACTTAAATTACGATTTATGTCAAATTGGTACGTGGGCTTCTATGAACGGCTTATGTCTTAACCCTAAGAAGTCGAAATGTATAGTCATTCATAGGTCACTAGATAAAAGTGGAATGGAAAATTTAATTTTAGACAACACTATTATAAAATACATTGACACGGCAAAAAATCTTGGTGTAGTTTTTAACAAAACCTTGACATGGAAAGATCACATCTTCCGCACAGTGGGAAAAGTGTATGGGATGCTTCGTACACTCTGGCTTACACAATATTTTACTCCGTTACATATTCGTCTACTAATAGCAAAAGCGTACTTAATACCTACGCTCCTTTATGGTTGTGAGGTTTACTCTAATTGTGAATATGTATGTAATAGAAAACTTAATGTTGTTTATAACAACATTGCTAGATACGTCTATGGGTTGAAAATACTTGACCACGTCTCTCATCATGCTTACAGGTTGCTAAACATTTCTTTCGATAACCTTATTAAACTTAAAACGCTCACTACGCTACATAAATTAATATATATGAAGGAACCTGACTATCTGTATCGGATGCTAAATTTTCTCCAGTCGTCTAGATCTGTTCTCCTTACCCACTTCAGACATCGTATGCTAATATCTGATCGCCAGTTCTTCATTACTTCCATACGTCTTTGGAACTCGCTCCCTTCTAGACTTAGGCTTATAAGCAATGCTCTGTAATAACCTAGACAATTAAAATACTGATTTCTTCTAAGCAAATGTACTCTATCATTCGTATATTTTATTTATTTACTATTTATTAAATATATTATTTATTGTAACCTTTTCTTAGCCATAGTCATTAGCTTTAAGTTTCAAGTTTAAATTGTTCCTATTTTATGCCTTTTACCGACTAGCACTATAAAATAATTTTTTCCAAATTGTTGTGCTGGGATGAATTGCCTAATAAATACAAATACAAATACACTATACTATAAAATCACTTTTTTGGGTATTAGACCAAACAAATATTTTGTAGAGTATTTCATAAGCAATAAAACAATTTCTCAGTTTATCGAAGCAAGTTTTCTAGAAAAACACGTTTAAAGTTTTTGTTTAGCTTGACTCTGTGTAGCGGCCGGCCGTTGTGAACGAATTTTGTAATTAAAATTTAAGTAACTTCCCAATAAGCTACAAGCTTGAAACTTGGAACCCGATGATAATGCAATAAGAAAAAAACTCCGATAGGTGCCGCATGGATCGAAATACTTAAAAAAAATTGTATTTGTGGTACGATTTGGCTTTAAATGAGGTTTAGGAACTAAGTTTGTTCCATTGGAAAGAGCGTTAAATTTCCTATAAGAATCACTCAAAAAGTGAACAACGGTATTTTCGCACAAAAGGTCCCTTTCATGTTTCCAGGTCACATATATTTTGTTTATATATATTCATTAAGCCTATTCGGATAGCAGCAACCGAATCAGGGCTGCCACTCACATATTTTCTTTTTCGTACCAAAAAACGTACCAAAAGGTTTTGAGAGTACCAAAAAAATTGTTTCGCAGTAATAAAAGACAAATGGTTTTTTATCATTTAGTATTTTCAATAAAGAAACAAAATTACTTTATTAAATATATGTATATACTAGCAGACACGGCAGACATTGTTCTGCCCTAAATTTGGTCTATCTGCATACATTTTAATAAGCTTTTTCCGTCTAACTCTGCGCTCGCCCCTCTACACGATTTCCTAATCTTTGTATTCACTCCTCCCTCCGTATTTTTCGCTTCATCTAACTCGATTTTCGTCTCATTCTATCTCTTTCTCAGCCTTCTTCTCTCTTTTCTCTTCTCTCAAGTTTTTCTCATTCTTCTTCATATCTTACTGCCAGTCCCAGAGGGACGTCTGTATTTTGTCCAGTCCCATTCCGAGTCTCAGTCCCAGTCCCACTCCGAGTCTCAGTCTCAGTCCCAGTCCTAGTCCTAATACCAGTCCCAGTCCGTCTATGGTCTACTTCCCGGAAAAAAGCATCGTTAATACTAATATAGGCAAATTTATATACCAAATTTCAGGCAAATCGAATAGGATGTATGTAAATAGGTATGTGGGTATTAATTCATGTCTTTATTTCGGCTTCGCATGCATATTTATCAGCTTTGCCAGGTTGATGCGACTAAATCGAATATCACAATGAAAATTACTTTAAAGTTTTCAGCAACAGCTTTCATTTGATATCCATAATACACACACATCCTTTCCACGTTTTGGCCTATATCTCGAGACCCTAGTCACCAATAGGTATGAAAACTATCCTCTACTAAAGCACTCATCAACAGCTTCAATTTGATACCCATAATGTAGAAACACTGTCTAGGCGTTCACGGGCCCACGTTTTGGCCTATATCTCGAGACCCTAGTCACCCAGGGGTATGAAAATGACCCTCTACTAAAGCACTGATCAACAGCTTTCATATGTTATCCATATTCTATAAACACACTCCAGGGGTACTCGGGTCCACGTTTTGGCCTATATATCGAGACCCTGTGCGTCGATCCTGAATTTTCTATAAACCTCATGGAGCCCGAGACCTTTCCAAAAAATACAAAATCGTGGAAATCGGTTCGTACGTTCTGGAGTTATAGCGCCAGGAAGGAAAACCCGACTTATTTTTATATTATAGATAATTTAAAGAAAAATTATTTAGCATTTGAAAGCTTGAAATGCAAAAATTAAAAGGAACTATAATTTCAATACTGAGTTCAAAAATGAACGTTTTCTTACATATATCACATATTTTCATGTTTTTTTTTTTTTTTTTGTAGCATAAACTAACTATTTTATATGCTTATAGTCTCTTTCAGCAGACCATACAGAATGCATTTAATTTCTAACTAACTCCTTACAAACCACAATATTATGCATTTTCTTAACTCCTAAACTATTTCTAAGTTTTGTTTTTATAAGCTTAAGCGATGAAAACTTTCTTTCTGCAGCTGCAGAGCTATGCGGCAAAGATAACTACTTAAAAATAAACTTAGTCAATTCCGGGAACATTAGCTCTCCCAATCCATTCTTAAAGCTCCCTACCCTTTGCCAAAAAGAATTAATATCCAAATCGCTTATTAAATTATGGTCACTTAACTTAAGCAAAACCCATTGGCTAATGATTTTATCATCGTCATCACATAAATGTTGAAATTTTAAAATGAGATCAAATATACAGCTATCACCATCAGACAAAACGTCTGGACGTGTTATAATGTTTAATAATTCAAGATCTTTTCGATTAAAATCAGACAGAATTTTGATTTGGTCCACATAAAATTGTAAAATTCAGCATTTCAGCAAATTAGTTAAGCGTTCCTACTTATCCATCACTATATTTCTATCAAATGCTTGCTGATTTCTACAAATGCTTATTTATTGCGTAGTGAAAAACAATTGTACGGATGCGCAGTTCACACTGAGAGTTGAGGTTTTCGAACATCTATGGCTTTGCGATAACTTTGACAGTGTTGTCGATTTAAATGTGTTAACGTTCCGGTTTACATCTCAGTACTTCTAATTGACTAATAAAAGTAGCATATGAAAAAATAGATTAAAATAAGTAAATAATCGCTTTCTAGGAAAAAGTACCAAAATCAAAAACAACGTACCAAGTACCAAATCGTTTTTAAAGTACCAGTTTTGGTACGAAAGTACCAATTCCGGCAGCCCTGACCCGAATTCCAACATTCGCTAACGCTACAACTCTATCGCTAAAGATATCTACAACAGTATCAAGTGCGCAGATTTAGAAGCATATAATTACAAAGACTAGCAGCCTAAGTCTGATACTCTTACGTGGGACTTAGGCGGTTATTCCTGAAGACCATGTGGTACTAAATGCTGCATATTTTTCTGCCCACTTGATACTAAAAATATCTGAAACAGTATGCTACATTTAGAACCATTTGGTCATATGGAATAACCCGAATGTTCAGTTTTTCAGTGCGAGTTTAAACTAAAGTTAAAATTGACTAGAGTTTAACCTTGCCACTTTGTTTGATAATGTACAATTTTGCTGCTCATCCCAGCTTAAGCGGCCGAAGTGCCAGGGTTAAACTCTAGTCAACTTTAACTGGAGTTTAAACTTGCACTGAAAAACCGGGCATACGTCATATGTAAAAGTATAGGAGTTAGACTGTTACATACTTTTCGGCAGGCATGCTTAACCAACGAAACGATATCATTTCGTTACGATAATCAACGTTAATAAACGAAACGAAGTCATTTCGTTTCGTTTATTAACGTTAAGATCGTCAAATTAACGAAATGATTTCGTTTCGTTTTCTGCCATATCAAAACGAAATCAAATCGTTTATGTTGATTATTAATTTCAAACTATGCTGGCAAAGCTGATTGATGGCGGAGTCATTAAAGGTGAAAGCATTAGCCAAGCTGATTGCAACTTTTCTCATGAATTTTGACAGTACAAACATTTCTCAGAGTATTTTTGACATTACCACCAACGAATTACACAAACAAATTACATAGAGTTTGTGTGTGTATGTGCGCTCGTTGTTGCCACATTACGGCTTCTCCATGGCTATAGCATTGCCAGCACAATTCAAACATAAAGCATCACGTTTTTGTTAACGTTTTTAACGTTAACGAAAGCTTTTCGTTTCGGTTAAAAACGAGATACAATTTATCTTGATAATTTCTTTATCGATAATATTTCGAAGTGTTTCAACGGAAACGGTGGAAATTTTTTGATAAACGATTAGCTTAACGTTAAGGTGCATCCCTGCTTTTCGGCGTGCTTGTTACTGTTTTAGAAACTTTTGGCGATGAAGTTTCAGCGTTAGCGAAGGTTGGAATTTGGGGGGCGGTTCGAATTTAACGCATCAACAAGCAAGGGAATATATGAGCCTCATTACCAGTTCCTCCGTCTTTTTTGTGTATCTGTAAATATATCGCTTTAATGTTAATTTTTTCGAATTCGACTTTTTGACAATTTATAACAACACCTGTTAATAAGGTTGAAAAGAAAAAAAGTTAACCAATGCAATAAATTAAATATAATAAGGGATGTCAAACAGTTTAAAAAAAAAACGAAATTTCCCAGAATTTTTAAATTATTTAGAGTTTTATGAAATTTTTTGGGTAAACAGTTTTGTAGTCCAATTCAAATTTGTACTTTTTTAGACTATAAAACGTTATACTAAAAAAAATTTTCACAACTGAAAGAAAATTTAAACATTTTAAAATGATTTTAAAAACTTATGGAACCTTCGAAAAATTCGCAAAATGGTCATCTAATTGTTTTCTAAATAATAGAAAAAACAAACTGCGATAATTTTTGAATAACTTGTGCTGCATTTTTGTACTCACGGGTGTAAATGCGTCACTGGGCAAATATGGGCAATATGTTTATTTATTTATTTTTTACAGTCTTTGGACTTGATTAAATCTATGAGATCACATGTGGTATAAACCAGGGAAAATACAGAAAGAGGGGAAACAATAGAGACAGGGAAAGAGATATGGTCGTCAAAATGTTATCAAAAAAAGGAGAAAAGCCGGACAGGTAAAGGTTCAAAGAGAAGAAGTTTTAGAGGAATAACGTAAGTTTTTAAAATTCATGCAATCAAATTTGCGAAAAAGGTCGACAGCCAAGTGTAAGAAAAATTTAACATACGGTACATTACTTCATGATTAAAACACGTCTTTGTCTAATTATTAGGTCCAACAGTGAATAACTAGAGTTCACTTTGTTCTACGCTTACAATTATCATTTAAATTCTTGTTTATCAGACCACCGTTTCAGCTGAGGTGTAAAGTTCGTGCATACATAGTATTTAAAAAAAAGAATCAAACATTGGTTTTAATATTTTGGTTTTCTGTAATTTTACGCTAATAAGTGCCGGTCGAAGTTTCAAGATTGCTACACTTCTTTAAGTACGCACACATATGTAGTTATATAATTTTTAAAAATCAAACTCAAGCGTCTGACGTGTACCAATGGTAGACTGCCATGACATGCCGGTGATTACCTGTTTTTAGTTTATTGTTTTTTTTATCTTTTATACACACACTTGAATTAAGAATTCGTGATAACAGTACAACATTAATAATAAAAATTAAACAAAATATGCGACAGCTGATAATATATGTACGTTCTAAGACTGGAATACAACACTACCTAATTCAATGGCGAACAGTTGACAAATGCTGATCGCGAAGTCGCCAGCAATTCTAAACGAAACAACCTAAACACTAAATATTAGAATGAACGTACAAATGTGTATATACACAAAAAAATTCATATAAGCAATAATAAAAAGGTGGTACGACGAGCTTTAGTCGGGAACCGATCGTTAAAATATACAAATGTTTACAGATACTTGTTTGCGAATAAATATTTGTAGTTATGCAAATATGTAATATGTATGTATTTATATACTTTTACTTAGGCTTATAATAGAAGTCGACTGGGAATGTGATAAGGCGAACGTAATCATAAGAAATGGAAACAAAAACGAAAAAACAAACATTATGTGGTATGGTGCTAAATACGCAGTACTTACATACCACATACATACATTACTAAAATACACCCTGACTTAGAATTGGAAAATGTTGATTATGTCAATTTAAAATAGCCAAATCTAAATGAACCGAAACTAAAACATAAATGTATTTTCGCTTTTCCTGTAAAATTTTAAATTTTTTGTTTATCGCTTTACAAACAGCGTCACAAAAAATTGCACAAAATTACTTAAAAATTTTATGAATAACAACCAATTTGAAGTTGACGAGTTCTGAGTCAGGACGATGTGCACGGGTGTACCCCAGTGGGTTAGGGGGTCAGAATATAACCGCGGTAAATATGCCTGTCGTAAGAGGCGACTAAAATAACAGATTCAAGGGGCTGTGTAGCGCAACCCTTCAGGTTGCCAGCGCAATATATAGCTTCTCCAAACCCAATTGTCAACCTCACCTATCCGCGGCGAATCCTGTTTCACTAACAGACGAGGTGTTGGCGACCCTAGTTGGGGAGCGAGGGATGGCCTGAAGGTTTAACGTATAAATCGTTCCCGAGATGGTCGGTTTAGCACCTTAATGATGCTGTGTTACCGGAGCGTACCGGATCTGTATCTAGGAAGGGCCAATAAATCGATAACACTCCCCAAAGCCTTCGGGGAGCAACCTTATCGCTACAACAACAACAACATGTGCAGGTATGTGCCTTACATTCACACCTTTGCAGTATCTACACATATTTTCCACAAATCCTAATGAAAGATGTAGGTATCAACAAAATGACAGCAGTATCTACACTTCTTGTAGAAAAAAAGGGAAATTACAATAACGGGTTGGATTTTATATAAGGTGCCACGATTTTAAAACTTTTGTTGATTTGTAGGGGTAGAGGGGGTCCTAAAAATCACAAAATTGTTATCCGCAGCTCTAGGAAACTCTTAGTTTATGAAATATAAGCTTTTTAATTTCCAAATTTAGTAAAATTTCAACTTTAGTCCTGCACTTAAAATTCGGGTAGCACATGTCGATAGCGGTATCAAAAGACGCGTCCGATTTTTTATTTTTCTTTTTTTTTTTTTTTTTGACAAATGTATGTATTCTGCACTTGTTAATAACTTTTAAAGGAGATAAAAAATATAGTTTCTGCTTTCGGATTCTGAATCTTAAATACGCGTCTTTTGATACCGCTATCGACATGTACCACCCGAATTTTATGTGCAGGACTTAAGTTGAAAATTTACTAAATTTGGAAATTAAAAGGCTTATATTTCATAAACTAAGAGTTTCCTAGAGTTGCGGATGATAATTTTGTGATTTTTAGGACCGCCGCCCCCTCAAAAAAAAAAAAGTTGGAAAATCGTGGCACCTTATTCAAAATATTCCCCAAAACAGTTTTTATGTAAATAAAATATATACCTACAAAAATACAGGTTTAAAACTATACATATTTTCTTTGCAAATGAATATACAAAACAAGAGCCAAAAAACCTATCAATAGCTAATGTCAATGTACGATGACATAGTAAAAGTAAACACTTACCGGTTTATTAGGATAGACTTGCGCCAAATGTGCCTTCAATCGTTTCACCGTCCATAGCAAATCAATATCGAGAATTTGATCATCGTATTGTTGATTTGAGGCTTTTATTAAAAGTTTAACACTTGTTGCTTTTGCATTTGTGGACATTGTCGATGTTGATGTGGCTGCTACAGTTGCATTTCCCGCCGCAGCCGCAGATGCAGTTACAGAGCTTGCTGTTGGTTTTGTTGTGGCCACTGTGCTAGCACTATCCGCAACCGCCGCAGCAGATGATGTCGGCGACGTGGATGTGGCTGTTGCCGTTTCGTTCATTTTTATGTTCACTGCTTTGTAGATGTGTATATCTATGTAGATAGCAATTATAAAATGGTTTTCAATTGTGCTCAATGAATGTGGCGTGAATGAGAATACTGCGTCAAATTTCAAGTTAAATTGCTATCGTTTCCAGCGATGATGAATTCAATGCCGCAAGCCACAATACTGATATATATATGTGTATATTAGCGTTTTTACTTGTATGTTAATGCTCTTTCTTCGAAGAATTCTACTATATTCTAATTAGGTTTCACTATCCAATATAAGGTTTCCGTGCCTCGGCACAAATGTAGGTATGTATTCAGTGTGAATGTTCTGGGGAAGTACTTCAAAAAATAATTTTTGCTACTCGTTCTTGACAGTTTAACGTTATTGCTGTGAATATACAATTTTTATATATTTTTCCTTATTTGTTTCACACACAAACAAAGATTTCCGGAGCTGCTCCGTTCCCAATTTCTAAATACACATTATTTTGTCTCTTCTTTCACGCGTTGATTTTTTCTAATTTTGCTGGTTTGTGGGTGTGTGTATAAAAGTTTCTATTTCCTCGTCACTGCGTCTGCTCAA
Source organism: Eurosta solidaginis (assembly GCF_040869045.1). Classification (NCBI taxonomy): domain Eukaryota; kingdom Metazoa; phylum Arthropoda; class Insecta; order Diptera; family Tephritidae; genus Eurosta; species Eurosta solidaginis. Next base: position 264,107,793 of record NC_090320.1, read on the forward strand.
ACTCTTATATGCGTTTTATAATAAAGATTCTTGAAATTTTTCATCAAATCTTTTTAATTTATACATTTAACTACAAAATTTTGTTAAAACTTGCACAAAAAAGTCAATAAATCACAATGAAATATTGAATAAAAAATTTTACACAACTTTTCTCACTTATTTCGGCAGTTAACGTTCGTTGACTCGTTCCGTCTCTTTGATGTGCTTCTCCTTATGCACTTATTTAATTGACGGCGTTGAGCACGCTTGCTTGGAATCATTGTGAATTCATGTATTCACAATGCTTGGAATGAAGGGAAATTTGTGCAGGCAACACTGATTTTTGCAGGAAGGCAGGTAGCAAATGTGGGATTTAAAGTTATTCAAATGACAAATCTTTTTATATTCTTTATAAAAATTTGAAACTCTCCACATTATAAAAAAGTATTATTAGCTGTCAGTGCTGTAAACACATGACAACAAACAAATAATAAAGCAAAAGTTTATCCCTCTTTTTTACCCAAAATCCCTCAAATTTTTCAGTTTCTTTTGCTTTGACTTTCTGTTGTTTTCCTTTCATTTAATCCACGTCTTTACAATTTGCCTTTGTAAAAATATATTTGGACAATTTTGATTGGTTGAAACTTTATACAATTCTTATTGAATGTATGATTGTATATTTCAACCAACCACCCACCGTTTACACCCGCATCCCTAACTTTTGTTCATTTACTGAATTACATATTAAAAGATTGCATAATGTGATTGTTTCACGTTTGTTTTCACGTTTTATCTAAAAAACAAAATGGTTTTCTGTTCCTACTAGCTGTCCGAGGTTTTTTCAGCATTCCGAAAGTTCTAATCTATGGCGAAAGTTGAGATCGGGATAGGTATTAATAAAGGCCGCGGCACAATGACATTTTTCATATAGATGCATTTAACACAATCTTATGCATTCCAATAACATCGCCGCAATCAACCAAGATGTTGCATTTGTAACTATGAAGGAACTTCAGACTTGGCAATTGAAGTTTATTACGCCTTGCTCATTCACATAAAAAATTTCGCGAAGCACTGTTATAAACATTCTCCCTATACAACAAAAATACTTGCGAACATATTTTGTGTCGTATTCGATTGCTATATTGCAGTTTTTTTTGCGAAAAGTGTTAGGAAATTTACCAACCAGTGGGAAAAATAATTTCACTTGCAAAGTGTGCCAACAAAAGCAAATGTCAAATTCTTCCTCTTATGATTTGCTTGCAACAAAATTTTGGAGTTCGCTACTTTTCAATATCAGATGGCGCCAGTGTCGCTCATTCTACCGTTCTCAATAAAAGTACGTACAATCTACTCATAAAGCATAAGCTTATGTTAAACTCATCTATATAAAAAACTGCTTATATGTCGGGGCTTTAAAGTTCGAGGTAAATGCAGAAGGATAACTAATCACTTGACCATTCTGCATGGTAGTAGTGCAGTTTAGGGGCCCCATCCTAAAGTTGGGCCAAGATCTTCGAGTGAGGTATCAAAAGACGCGTATTAATTTGTGTTGATACCCACAAAAAAAATTGTGCATCACCGTGGCGGTAGCCACGGTTATACCACACACCCGCACTTGGCATGGCGTAGCCCAGGGTTATTTTTTATAAGCGCGGCCGAAGGCCGCTAACGCAGAAAGATGTTCTGTGCAAAAATACTATGGATCCCACCCCCGGTTTCGGAAGTACCCACGGGTCTTTTTTCGTTTTTTCGTTAATATCTTTTGAACGGGTAAAAAAAGTTAACTTCCGCTTTCGGATTCTTGATCTAGACGTGAACACGCGTCCTTTGATACCTCACTCAAAAAAAAAGGACCAGTTTTAGGGTGGGGCCCCTAAACTGCACAATTACCTTCTGCATTTACTTTGAACCAAAGAGGATAGATATACAAGGCGCTGAAACAGGTTGGTTTTCCTCTTGAAAATCAAGATGAGGAGGTCTCCAAGGTGAATTCAATACCAAATGGAGTTATCCCATCAGCTGATTGCTTCTTCTTGGTATTTTCTAAGCCACGTCTTGGTACAGCAAGGTTAAATTCACTTTGGCATCACCTTGCATAGATTCCCCTTGGGAGTTCACCACATTGTGAATGAAACTAAGTGTGATATCTTCTGTATAGACGTCAAAATTCCAAAGTGATTGGATCGTCTGATTTGTAATTGACTATCGCTGTCTCATTCTGTATCTCTTTCTATCACCCGCTGAAGATAGGCGGCCCTATGCGCCGACATATTGAACATCCTGTCAAAACGCTGCAAAAATGCTAAAAAGTAGCCATCATTGTGAATTCATACAAATGAAAAATCTTTCTATTCTTCCATTGCTATACCTACCTGTCAAATAATAGCTGACAGGGAGAACGGCTGTCGCGAATGGCCAGAGAATGGAGGAAAGATGTTTGCCATGAATTGCCCATTTTCGTTCCAAATCAGTTTTTCTTTTAAATTTGTCTACAGAAAATCAGACTACATTTTAATATTCGTTTCTAAAATCTAGTTAATAGACAAAATATGAACAGCCAATTAAGCAAACCTTTTAAAATATGTAAATAATACAATATACCAGTCGTCTACAAAATGTTTGAAAAAGCCCCGACCCATAAGCATATTTTCGTATAGATGAGTTTAACACATGCTTATGCATTATGAGTAGATTGCACGCATTTTTATGGAGAATGGTAGAATGAGCGACACTGGCGCCATCTGATATTGAAAAGTAGCCAACTCCCCAATTTTGTTCCAAGCAAATCATAACAAGAAGAATTTGACATTTGCTTTGGCTAAGGGTGTTGGCACGCTTTGCAAGTGAAATTATTTTTCCCACTGGTTGGTAAATTTTCTAACATTTTTCACAATTAAAAGCTGCAATATAACAATCGATTACGACACAAAATATGTTAGCAAGTATTTTTGTTGTATAGGGAGAATGTTTATAAGGCAAGGTGCACACGAGGCTACGCGTCATAGACACTGCAGGCGAAATTTGTGCACGTTGATGCCGAATACATGTATTTGAATGGAGAGCTGCATACGAGGCGTCAGCTGCATGAAATTTTCGTGTAGCTAAGCGTACAGCAATGTTGGTCGCTGAGCGTACGTACGCTTGAAAAAAAGGAAGAACAAGATGTTTGTTTACATTTTTTGTATGCAAATTTGTGTAATTAGTTAAAAAATGTTACTTAAGTTAATAAAAGGACGTGAAAGGTATATTACTTATGCGAAAAAGAGTATTAAACACCACAACAGCTTGGTTAGACATTGTTGAAGCGTTTAAAAGGCTAAAAAGTGTTGGAAACTAGAAATCACCCTTTTCTCTAGTCCGCGGTGGTTTAAAATTGCCTTTCATAATTTACAAAGGCACGGGGATGCAAACAACGTTTAATACATATTTTCCTTTGGTTTGGGGGACGGATATAGCTGAAGAAATTTTATTTTTTATTTTTTTCAATAATTGTTTGCTTTTTTTAGCGACGCTCGAAAGTAGCTTCGTGTGCAGATCTTGAAGCGTAGAGAAATTGTAGCTATATGAAATATCTTGTACGGGTCTATGACGCGTAGCCTCGTGTGCACCTTGCCTAACAGTGCTTCGCGAAATTTTGTATGTTAATGGGCAAGGCGTAATAAACTTCAATTGTCAAGTCCGAAGTTCCTTCATATTTACAAACGCAACATCTTGGTTGATTGTGGCGATGTTATTGGAATGCATAAGCTTGTGTTAAACGCATCTATATGAAAAATGTCATTGTACCGCGGCCTAAAAACACTATTGAGCTAATTATTTAAGTAATCGAACAGCGATTGAACAGGTGATCGATGCTGTTTACTATTGTGAACGTTTTTATCAAACATTCGCCACTTGTATGAATTCACAATGGCAGCCATATTGAACATCCTGTCAGGCAGTTGACAGATAAAATATCACACTTAGTTTCATTCACAATGTTCCCCATGCGTTTTGTTATTCTGTCCGCACCAGCCTGTCTTGTAATTTTCATTTCTTGCTTGCTTTGTTCGTGCTGCGCGCCATTTTGACAACTTTGTTAATGTTTTCATTTACATGTATGTAGCTAGAATGTATGTATGTAATATGTATATCCATTGTGAATCCATACAAGTGCGAATGTTTGAAAAATAACCGTTCACAATAGCAAATAGCCTAGATCACAAATCACCCCAGAAGATTGCGCATTCACGAGTGCAAAATTGCTTCGTTCTGCGCATATACGTCACACTGGACTGCTTCAGCGAATGAAAGAAAGAGAGAAAAAAACAAGAGCTAAAGGAAAATGACGTAAAAATTGCTTATAAAAAACAGCTGATCTTTTGTTTACATGCGCTATGCGCAATCTTGAAAGTCTGATTTGTGGGCTAGATCACCTGTTCAATCGGTGTTCGATTACTTACATCATTTGCTCAATAGTGTGGTATACTTACATATTTTAAAATGTATGCTTAACTGGCAACTCATATATAATCTATTAACTAGAATTGAGAGATCAATATCAATATTTAGTCTGATTTTCTGTAGACACATTTAAAAGAAAGCTTAAAGCTGATATTAACACAAATTGGCAATTCATGGCACTTCAATTTATTAACGCGAGCAAAAAACAACACTTTTTTGCATTCTCTGGCCAGTCGCTACAGCCGTTCTCCTATTAAAGCCCCGACACATAAGCAGTTTTTCATACAGATGAGTTTAACCATGAGTTTAACACAAGCTTAAAGGGCCCATTACTGATACTTAGCTTAGACTTGATTTGACATGAAAAATGTCACATACAGTTCTGTTAAATGAACAGTGCATGTTACTCATTACTCAAAAATTAGCAACACTTAACTTGACTTAGAAGTCTGTTGAATTTTGATTTTCTATGTAAGTTCTAAGTGACGTTTACATTTTGAGATGCCATTTGTTTGTTTCCATTTCATTTTGACATTTTGTCATACAAATTGACATTTATTGATTATGATGCCAGATTGTTTGCGCTATGTGCAGTATAATCGTGGCTAAGTTGCCAAGTTTACACCAAGTCAAGTCAAGTCTATGCTAAGTATCAGTAATGGGCCCTTAAGCATCATGAGTAGATTGCACGTATTTTTATTGAGAACGGTAGAATGAGCGACACTGGCGCTATCTGATATTGAAAAGTAGCCAACTCCCAAATTTTGTTGCAAGCAAATCATAAGAAGAAGAATTTGATATTTGTTTTGGCTAAAGGCGTTGCCACAATGACATTTTTAATATAGATGCGTTTAACGCAAGCTTATGCATTCCAATAACATCGCCACAATCAACCAAGATGTTGCGTTTGTAAATATGAAGGAACTTCAGACGTGGCAATTGAAATTTATTACGCCTTGCCCATTCACATACAAAATTTCGCGAAGCACTGGTATAAACATTATCCTCTTACAACAAAGATACTTGCTAACATATTTTGTGTCGTATTCATTTGTTATATTACAGTTTCTACCTGCGAAAAATGTTAGAAAATTTACCAGTGGGAAAAATAATTTCACTTGCAAAGTGTGTCAACACCCTTAACCAAAACAAATGTCACATTCTTCTTCTTATGCTTTGCTTGTAACAAAATTTGGGAGATGGATACTTTTCAATATCAGATGGCGTCAGTGTCGCTGATTCTACCGTTCTCCATAAAAATGCGTGCAATCTAACCATAATTTTAAACTCATCTATATGAAAAACTGCTTATGTGTCGGGGCTTTTAAAGCTTTTAAAGGGTGTTGGCACATTTTGCAAGTGAAAATATTTTTTCCAAAGATTGGTAAATTTTCTAACACTTTTCGCAACTAAAAACTGTAATATAGCAATCGAATACGACAAAAAATAGGTTAGCAAGTATTTGTGTTGTATAGGGCAAGGATGCACCTTAACGTTAAGCTAATCGTTTATCAAAAAGTTTCCACCGTTTCCGTTGAAACACTTCGAAATATTATCGATAAAGAAATTATCAAGATAAATTGTATCTCGTTTTTAACCGTAACAAAAATCTTTCGTTAACGTTAAAAACGTTAACAAAAACGTGATACTTTATGTTTGAATTGTGCTGGCAATGCTATAGCCATGGGAAGCCGTAAGGTGGTAACAGCGAGCGGACATACACACAAACTCCATGTAATTTGTTTGTGTAATTCGTTGGTGGTAATGTCAAAAATATTCTGAGAAATGTTCGTACTGTCAAAATTCATGAGAAAAGTTGCAACCAGCTTGGCTAATGCTTTCACCTTAATGACTCCGCCATCAATCAGCTTTGCCAGCATAGTTTGAAATTAATAATAAACATAAACGATTTGATTTCGTTTTGATATGGCAGAAAACGAAACAAAATCATTTCGTTAATTTGACGTTCTTACCGTTAATAAACGAAACGAAATGACTTTGTTTCATTTATTAACGTTAATTATCGTAACGAAATGATATCGGTACGTTGGTTAAGCATGCCTGGTATAGGGAGAATGTTTATAACTGTGCTTCGCGAAATTTTGTATTTGAATGGGTAAGGCGTAATAAACTTCAATTGCCAAGTCTGAAGTTCCTTCATATTTACAAACGCAATATTTTGGTTGATTGTGACGATGTTATTGGAATGCATAAGCTTGTATTAAACGCATCTATATGAATGACATTTTCCCGCGGCCTTTGTCAGGTAGGTATGGCAATGGAGGAATAGAAAGAGCTGCAGACATTGGTGCTTCATCGGTAACCGTATCGGTAACCTTATAACAGCTGATTCGACCAGCCTTATGGGAATCAATGCAATCGATTATTGGTGCCGCTAAGGGCGTAACCGTATCATAGCCAACCAATTGGTTTTTAGCCGGAGTCATTGGTGCCGTATGTCGTATCGCTGTATCCGTATCCCTAACGTAATCAGCTGTTTATCGTTACGACAGTAAACCAAAATCCAATTGGTTGGCTACGATACGGTTACGACCTTAGCGGCACCAATAATCGATTGCATTGATTCTCATAAGGTTGGTCGAATCAGCTGTTATAAGGTTACCGATAAAGCACCAATGTCTCCAGCTTTTGGTTTACCGTCGTAACGATAAACAGCTGATTACGTTAGGGATACGACTACAGCGGTACGACATACGGCACCAATGACTCCCGCTTTAAGATTGCTTTGAGCGCATCTATATGACGTGGCTTTGAGAGCCGCTCGCTTTGTCGATCTGAGCAATGCGGCAAGGCGGACCATTATTATCTTAAGGCGGAAACACATAAGCACTTCAATCGATTTGCAGCAACCAAATCTTTTATGGAAATCTGGGCTATGGTTTCTAGGTTTGACGAAAATTATTGGGGATTATATGAGTTGGTAACATATCAATCCTGCCTAAGTCCAACATAAGCCTATTTTGGACTACGAGGGTTCTTTCTTTCTGCGTAATATAATTTATGTAGCTATTACAACATTGTATAAATATTTACTTGATAAATATTAAAAGAATTTAGCGAAGAAAAAACAATGAAAAATTAAGCTGTGTTTGAAATAAAGCAGTTTTAACGTTGGACTTAAGCGCGTTAGAAATAAACCGTATGGACTTGGTAGATTTGGGGAGAAAATTTATCTGGATTTAAGCAGTCTTGAAAAGCGTTTTATTAATTGAAAGGTAGAAATTCGTAAATTATGTCACAATACGATTGGCTGAAATGGGCTTAAGTAATGTAACGAATTTAGGGAAATTCCGCTTATTTGAAACGAATCGTTATACTGTTGAATAAATAACTCCAATATTCAATAATGCAAAATGGGCTTTATTAGACTACTTTCAGGGTACTTCACAATAACACTTATACTTCACAACCGATAGCGTGCTTAAATCAAACTGATTACTGACTTCTCAGCTTTCGCTGCTTTTATACTCTCTGTTGCCTCGTCCACCCATTTCAACTAAGGTATAGTAACTTCGCGAATTTCATGCTTGGTTACCAGCCATATATGTACATGTCTATTTGTAGTTTATAGTCTCTCGCATAGCCATATGCTAGTGTATATGTGAGTACTAGTTCGGCTGATGGTGAGTATCCCTCTGCTGTCTTGTATGTACATGTGTTAATGATGATTGATTTGGTTACGTACATACTGCTTAGTATCGGCTTAGAGATGGTAGTATCGCTTAGTGATACTAATATTCGTCACAGTAATTTTGATTTACAGGTACGGTAGGACTTAGACAGCTTTGAAAAAAAAATGGATAAACTAGAATGCATTTTTAGTCTAATCAATATGACTTGGTCGTACATATTTGCATTGTAAAGGTCTACAAATAGGATATGTAGCAGCACGCACATACACAGCCACGCTCACCTGATAAAATGCTTGTTCTTGTTCGTTATTTTGTGGATGCTATTTGGCACTGTTGTACTTCTTAGGTCCAAAAAAAGTGTAGTAGCTGCTAACGAAAACTGCGTAAAATTTTTATTGTTATATTACAAAAAAATATCCTTATTTACTTTCAAACTTTAATTAACAAATTGTGATACTTTATTACCGGGGACGATTGCTAAAACACGGCAACGACGCGTTTTTGCCTCGCTTCCAATAATTCGAATATTTTTTCTCTTTGGACTATTGATAACAGGACAAAACGCGTCTTTTCACTTCTCTTTCCACATTTTGGACGGGTTATTGCAGTCGACCTCGGTTTCAAACTGTTTTTCGCGGAGAACTTTTGAACGGATAGAAAAACTTAGCACCTGTGTTTGTATTCTTAATGCTGACACTAACATTTTGGAGGTGCTCGCCGTGTCCAGTGCTTTCCACCAGACCAGCACCCCATAGAGCAGAGTCGTTTTGACCACCATCTCATAAAGCCAGTGTACTACTCCTCACGAAAGTCCCCATCTCTTTCCGATAGCCCCCCTGCAGCAGTACAAGGCAACCGCGGCCTTCTTGGCCCTATCTTCCACATTGGGTCTTCAGGACAGTTTCTTGTCCAAAACAATCCCCAAATATTTAACCCTATCAAAAAGTACCAACGGTGCCCCTCCAATCGAGGGAGTTCTGAAATCGGGCATCTTATATCTCCTTGTAAAAGGAACCAATTCCGTTTTTGCAGGGTTGACTGCCAATCCACATGATTCAGCCCACCTAGCCCTGCAGAACATCGCGCAGGGTGCCCAGAAATTTGCCTCTGACTAGGATGGCGAGGTCATCTGCATAGGCAACCACCCGACAACCATTGGCTTCCATCTCCACAAGGAGCTCTTTGACTGCCACAACCCAGAGCAGAGGAGATAGGCCACCCCCTGTGGGGTGCCCCTGCACACCTTCCTCTCAATTATGGCCCCTCCCCCACTCCGCTGCGACAACTCTGCTGCATAGAAGTTTACTAATAAATTCAACCAGAGTCGCCTCGACTCCTAAACCCACCAGAGTTCTTTCGATTGCCCCCGGTAAGACATTGTTAAAAGCCCCCTAGATGTCTAGAAACGCACCCAGAGCAAACTCTTTGTGTTCCAGGGACCTCTCTATTTGCTTTACAATCGAATGGAGAGCCGTTTTCGTCGATCTGCCCTTGCAGTAGGCATGTGAAGCCAACAGTAACCCCCGTGGAATCCTTTCCTGTAGGTACAGGGCAATTAGCCGCTCAACCGTCTTAAGAAACGACGGGACTGATTGGCCTGAAATCCTTAGGTGATACATGAGCTTCTGGCGGCCTTCGAAATAAAGATGACCCTAACCGCGTGCCACGACTTCGGGATATAGTTTAGCCTGAGGCGGTTAGTGTAGTTGATGGCCAACCAACGGCAGGAAATCCCTAAATCCCACCCGGGCCCGGAGACTTATAGGGCTTGAACGAACCTATAGCCCAGGTAATTTGGCTTTCCCGTAGTGGAATGGCAGGCATTTCTGCATGACCAGGGATCACCTGGGAGCAACTGGGACATCGGGAAAATGATTGTCCAGTAAAAGCTTTAGGGACTCCTCGCTACTCATCGACCAGTCCCCACCATCATCTCTCAGATACCCCAGAGGGGCGTGATTTCTAGAGAGTATTTTTCTAAGCCTCGCGGATTCATTGCAGCCTTCCACGTTTTCGCAGAAATTTCGCCACGAATCTCGCTTGGCTATCTTTATTTCATATTTATAAATCCCCAGACTAACCTTATAGAGCTCCCAGTCCGAGGGTAATTTACTCCTCCTGGCTCTATTGAAGAGCCGTCTACTGGACACTCTTAGGTCGTCAATGGAATCAGACCACCAGGGCGGCTTGCCCTTCCCCCTGTAAGTTTTCAATGGACAGGACAGTTGAAAGGCGCTATTGCTCGCCGAGGTGAAGTTTTCCACCAGAACGTCTATCTCAGATTCGAAAAGGTCCGAACTAGCAGTAGGCGCCGCAGGCAATAGCTCACCCAGCTTCGTACAAGTCCCAGTTAGTACTTTTAGACTAAAAGATATTTTACTCAGACGTTCTTCGGTCACGGAGAACTGAATGTATCGGTGATCAGAGGAGGGCTCGTTGAGAACCCTCCAGCCATATATCCGCTCTTACAGTTCTCTACTAACCAGGGTGATGTCCAGTACCTCCTCCCTTTTCTTTAAGCTTTAAATTCCTTTTTAACAAGCACAAATGGTCTATGCCTACCTGCCGCCCGATGCACCAAGGTGTTGAATTTTCCCGTCCTTAATCCAGAAATATTTCTGCCATTGCTACCCAGCCACGGCTCCTGGACAAGGACTATATCCACTCCGCCTTTTTCAAGCCAGAGTAACAAATTTCAATAAGGTAAAAATCAAATAGTTCAACAACTGCGTAAAAATTGAGACGAGTTTATTCTTCTGCTTGCCACTAATAATGGAACAATCAAGTTTATCAAGAGTATTACTAGGTGCGTTCATATAACAGCGTGTGTAAATGGATATAATTTTACACCTTATAAGTTTATATGCTATCATGAGTCCCCCTATTGTGTATAAAGCAAGTGTGATATCTTATCCGTCAACTATCTGACAGGATGTTAAATATGGATACTTTTTATCGTTTTGACAGGGTGTTCAATATAGCGGCGCATATGGCCGGCAATCTTCAGCGGGTGATAGAAAGAGATACAGAATGAGACAGCGATAGTCAATTACAAATCAGGTGATCCATTCTATTTGAAATTTTGACGTCTATGTAAAAGTTATCACATTTGTCTGATCCACAATGGTGAGATATCTTATCCGTCAACTGCCTGACAGGATGTTCAATATGGCTACTTTTTAGCGTTTTGACAGCGTGTTCAATATGGCGGCGCACAGTGTTTCGTGTAGAACAAGCTGGCTGGACAAAATTATTTTATGAGATTTTCCGTTTCATATGCAGTCATTTATTACAACTACGTAATTTTTTTCAGCCATATTTTCTTTTTTTTTATTTTTTTCCAAAATTTTACTTCATACATTTGCTTATTTCATATACAGTAACTCATGTGAATAAGTGACATAAGATCCAAAAAAATTTAAAGGACTTAAGAATATTACTTTATTGTACTTAAATTGAATGGACTACAAATCTCAATACTCTAAAAAATTTTAAAAATTCCGAAAAAAAATTTAAATTTTTTATGAAAATTCGTCGAATTTTTCAAACATTTTTTAAATATAATTTAGTTTTTGTTATAGATCGTGACACATTTTCTTATGGGAAATTAATTAAAATAAATTTGCGAAAGCGAAAATTGTAAGAATTGTCCAAAAAGGGGTGTCTACTTATTTATGTGAGTGACTGTACATATGTACATACATATTTTTTTATTTATTTGAGTATTTATCCTGGCACTACAATTTTTACAAAATTATTTTATAGTACCAGTCAGGAATGTAAAAGTGAATTACAATAATAATAATAACAATGTAAATAATTAAATTAATTATGTGAAAATTACTTATTACAAAAAACTTAAAAGTAAAGTATCATACAAAGTAGAAAAGACAATAGATTTAAATTAAATGAAACCTGATCCAACAAAAAGTTATAGGGTAGGTTATCTTTTATAATTATGTTATTATTCGCTATCATCACTTTCATTCGATGAGTCACTTGTGGAAAGTCATGAGCATCCGCAACACTACTGTGAAAGCTTGAAACAACTGGGGTATTTTTTGACTCCTCAACATTATCGGGGGACAGTAAATTTAAGACTTCTGAAGTCAGACATTTAAATTTTTTTCTTAGGTATCTCCCAAAAAATGTTAACTAAAGGATCCGATATTATAAGCAACATATTCATATGATCTCTATTCGACTGCTTTTGTGTGTTATCGTCCCTGAATCGTCTCAAATCTTTGTTACGGGCTTCCTCAGAAAGTTGACCAATAGGTAAAATTGCTGATTTTATAATATCAGTACTATGCACTAAGATTTTATGAACTGTAACAGGCATATTAAACCATGGATAGAGATCTATAAATAGTTTTTTAGTCTCGACCGCAAATTTTTCAAATCTTTGGATATTTATATTGTACGCAGATGCTAATGCGCGAAGGAGAGTGTCGAATCTTTTGATGAGCGTTACATCCAATCCCGTATTCTCAGCACTAGCCTCAGAATTTTCGAACAACCTACGAGCAGTGTTGCCGTCATCGGTATTGCCCAAACCCGGTTTTGGTTTATCTACTATCAATCCAAGTACACTTTTAAATTTATTCTGGATTTCGTTGGAACGTAGCTTTACACTCTCTTTATCTGCCTCATTCATAAGCTGCCATTTTTTTACTTCGAGGCGATAACTTATGTGAAGCAAGCATTCAAAACATCTTATCCATGCATGGAGAGTAGACAAACCAAAACCAAGATTATCTAGGTTAGGCGTAAAGTCCCGTAACTCATTATTCATATCTTTTGGAGTGGCACCACAAATATAACACTTTTGTGCGGAAGAAGTTTCAGTCAAAGCATTGCAAACTTTTCTGTCAATCATTGTAAGAAGCACATTGTGATTTACGGAAACTTTGTATTCTTCGAGCATGTACTTTGTTGGCAACAACGCACTTATCTCCTCTAAAACTTTGTTCGTTTCAAAAAGAATAAAATCTTTTGTTTCTTTGGAAAACATAAATTTAATTGGTAGAAGAAGGTCGAGGATTCTGCCAAACAATGTTACCTTTTTCATCCTGTAATTGAAGAGGAACGAAAGAAAATATAAACAAAAACTCATCAGTGTCAGAACTGCATGTAAACTTTTGCTTATATGTGCTATGGCCAGAGCTTCCATCGCAACCCCACTTGCTGATTAAAGTCTACGTCAAGTTTGTAGGTAATAAACTAACAAAAACTTCTTGATTTGCTAAAACTAAACGCTCAACAGTTTTATCTAATACGGACTGGACTTTAATTTCCGCACGTGTTTCACCACATCAATTTCATTTGGATAGCATTCTGCCTTAGCTTTTCTTAGACTATAAAATTATGGATAGACCTTATGGCCTGCCTTGATGCTCCACTTCCAAGTCGTTTTGTACCCATGAGTCGTCGACTTCCTATCTACGTAGTATGCTAAAGCTTCTACATTGCTCAATTATCTTGCATCTGGCTCACATGTCATCTTTTTGTCGGATATTTGAGTGGTTTCCTGTGATTTTTTTTTATAATGTTAGCAACATTTCTGTTGCCGGACATACGCGTTGATACTTCTGCCGCATAAAGTAACTCACCAGGACTTCTAGATTGCAAGAGGTCATCCACTCGACGCCGTTTGGTTTTTTCACTGCAGCTAACAAAGTCCTTCTTTCGTTTTCCGGGGTCGGGGTTACCTGAAGAAGTGGTTGGTTGGTCTGATGGCAACTTTGAATCCACCGTTATTGAAAATGTGAAGTCTGGACTCGAAAGCCACTCCGAGTTTTTATTCAAAAATCGCTCCTTATGTTTTCCAGAAGTGTTCCACTTTTGATCCAGCTTCGACGAATATGCCGATATTTGTAAGCTTAAACTTTTTATCGAATACTCGGCTGCTTCGCTTAAATCGTACTTAAGTACAACAAAACTCAATAATTCTTTATATCTGGTTTCCTTCGAATGTTGAACCCAAATGTCAAAAAACTCCGTTCTTGGTACGGTTATAACTAAACTGCTTTGTGTTGTTGATTTTCCGACAGGTTGAATAGCTGATGATTGTTGTGCTGCCATCTTAAGTGTCGTTGATCGTTCTGATTTCTTATCAGTTGTGCAGTATTTATATTACATTCAGGTATTGGCGTAGATGCTACCAAATGGGGTTGTTTTGTGTAGCGTTCCTGTGTGGTTATACCTGCATTAGGATTGTTTTGTATGTACCTGTTTTTATGCCTTGGTGACTGGTGCGGTAGGTTCTGGCAGGTTGAAGTCAGTGATCTTCGCCTTTTTGCTTTTAGTGTGCTCTGGTTGACCTTGCGCGTTTATTTTTGTGTGTTTTATGGCTACGTGTTTGTTCCCTGTACCTGGGAATTGGTTTTGCTGTTTGTAGATCAGCTTTAAAGGTTCAAATATCTCGTCGGAGCTGGTACGTACATACATCCTATTTTATATGTGGAGATAACAAAATCTACAAAAAAAAATTAAAAATAGATGTGCAAAGAATTCGCAATGGTTTTTTCTTTCTACTATTAGAGAATACTTCCGACTATAACATATGTAAAATTTAGCCCGGATGTCCGCGGATATATGTAACTTTTTTGTCCCTAAAGTTAAAAATATAGAGAAAAAACCCTTTTCTTATTAATAACGGAATGTTAAATATATTGAAAATACTCTAATTGCGAAAGAATCACTATTAAAAAATTTTACTTACCTTCGGGCTTAGAATGCATCAAAAAAATTATATAAAATTGTTCACTTAAAAGAAATATGAAGCTTAATATTCAACAAGAATTTTGCAAATTAATCAATGCATTTTACGGTCACTCCTGCTTTCTTACTTCAATTACTCAATATATATGAGCAAAAATATCAAAAAAAAGCAGAAATCCCGTTATTTTGTTTGTTTTCTTTCATTTCTCATTACACTTTTCTTGGAATAAGAACTTTGTTTTTGTCCAGCTAGCTTGTTCTACACGAAACACTGTGCGGCGCAGAGAATCGGCTATCTTCAGCGGGGGATAGAAAGAGGTGCAGAATGAGACAGCGATAGTCAACTAAAAATCAGGCGATCCATTCTATTTGTAATTTTGACGTCTATGCAGAAGTTATCACACTTGTCTTATCCATAATGATAAAAATCTTCATGTAGGGTTCACTGGTATATTATAAGTGTTTAAATTAGGTTTTATTATCGAAATAAAGTTTAAGTGTAAAATAAATTATAAATGAAAAAATATGTATCTATTTTTCTTCAGATGTGTCCGTTTTATCTTTCGTTTCTTAATAATAAGAATAGTTTTACAAATATCGCATGTCTTTCGCTAAATGTATGCATGCTTACTCTTATACTAAAAATTACAAATTTTTTGGGTATTTTTTATTTTAATTTTTACCGTTATGTCCATTTTGAGATGGTACAATTTTATTCGCAGTTTTTTTCTGCTTTTTTAGTTGGCCCTTATTTTCAAATGTATGTTAATATATACATATACTATGCATTAGTATGTATTTTAGTATAGAAATATATTTAGACTTAATTTTAGGACTATTTTTAAGTATTTTGTTTTTGCGATTTCTGTTGTTCGTTACTTTTCAAAGTATATACATACATATACTACTTAATTTCACCATACGACGCTAAAATTATGCTCATATAAAAGCAGTCAATTCGTATTTTTTTTATTTCAATATTTACTTTTTTTAATACTAAAATGCGTGAAGAAAACTGAAATGTTTAAGTTCATCTTGGCATTAAACTCTTACTAATAAAACAAAAACTAAGCTCTTATTGATAATAAGGAAAAATTACGAAGTTTTTCTCTAATATCAATTACAAAAATAATTGTATAAAGCAATATGAGCAGGTCTCACCAATTAAATACAAAAACTAGGATCACAATTTTTATTTTTGAATTCCAAAGTTTACTTGAGTAATACTATGTTCAAACAGAAAAATAATAAACTGCAGCAATATCAATTTAAATTGAGTGGTGTTCATACAAATAAATTTAGCTTACGCAATAGTAATTTAATAGCTAGTTGGTTCATCTCTAAAGCAACAAGATATCTTTGTTCAGACTGTCAAAATGTGCGTGTTGGTATTAGGCGAATGGAATGCAATGAAAACACAAAACTTTGAAATTTTTGTGTGTTGTAAGAAAATGTGCTCAATGTTTTGATGATGGGATGAGCCAACCATATAGTTGAACCATACGTAACTGACGTTTAAATCTACTCAATTAACACACTTTACAAGGTTGCATTTGCAGTTAGAAACAATTTATTACGCAATTTTTTTTTAAATTGGCAATTTATTTGTACAATTTATTATATGAGAAATTGCGTAATAAATTGCCCAAATGGTATAAATTGTCAATTTGATGTGTGTTTATACATATTATAAGTAATTATAATGACAATTAAGTCAATTTAAAATTGTAACATAGAGTTATTTTTAGTTTTAGCTTTAATTTTTCGTAGTAAAAAAATAGTAAGAATAATTTAAGTATTGCAGATAGTTCCTTAGATTATTTATTTCATATTCTTATGTCAGACAAGTTTTCCTAACAAAGTACAGCAAAGAATCTCGGATTATTAGAACTGGCAGAGTATGAAAAGAAGCAATGGCAAAACGATGACTGTTTCAATTGTTACCAGTTCATTTCGTACTGTGACGAAATAGTTAACTATAAAAGTCAAATTTTTCAAATTTCTAAATTACGCTAATCAACTAACATATTTCCTGTTGACAAATACTTAGCTTTATTCACTACTCGACATCTCTAACGTGATGGAAATTTAATTAAGTGGCCTCACATCTAATGCCGTTAGCCCAAATTAAATATTCTATTTACGACAACAGCTCATCATAAATTATCGGTAAAAAGTTATTGAAAATCGAAATAATTATATTTATCGATAGAGAATTTCGTTAAAAAAGTAACAGAATTCCAGCACTGGTAGCCTCATATATATACATTAGGGTGGGTAAAATTTATTGTCGAAAAGGCCATCCAATTTCTGAATCTATGGGTCATACTGAGTAATATTGTCCATGGGACCAGAGGTCTGAAATGAATTTCGAGCCTCCCTAATTTTGTTAGAAAATTTTATATCGCCTCCTACTAGCCCCCTAACCCTAACAAAAGTTGCAAGTTGGCTACTTTTTCATGCCAGCTGGCGCCAGTGTCGCGCAATCTACCGTTCTCCATAAAAATACGTGCAATCTACACATTATGCGTAAGATTAAGTTAACAATACCTAACCACTTAATAGCGCTTGAAAGAAGAAGAAAAGCAAATGCAAATGGATCACTGGAGAATGGGCTGCGATTTAGAGTTAAATGTTCAAATGAATTTTGATTGATTTTCTGGAAATTAAAGACAGTGGTGAAAATCTGTAGACAATGAGGAAACAAAAACACACACTTTGAGCGGTTTTTCAAAATCCAAAACCACCATTACAACAGGGAAACTTTTTCAGGAAGAATTGCTCAAATTTAATTATAGTCTGCTCAGTCTAGTTTGCTAGCTTGCAAATCAAAAAGTTTTTAAATTACATATTGTTTTCAATTACTTTTTTTTTAGTTCATAATGAGCCCAAGAAGTTCCAGGAAACGCACGCACATATACCCGAATATCATTAAACATTATACCAATCACGATAAGAATTAAACTCGGATTTACACAAAAATTTCTTGAACTCGACCCGATATGAACTCATTTGCATAAGATATACTTAACAAATGCAGATAAATAACACTGCGTGACATTAAAAATACTCGTTTAACGAGACATATCTACATACTACACGCAGGTTTATTCGAACATAAAATAAACTACATGCCAAATTTTGGGAAAGTTCTCAAAATTTGGGATCAGGACGAAAGATTCTTTTGGCACATGTGATGGAATATATTGGCTCATAATTTTATTTCAGTGTTTGTATCATAGTACAGATTTACAAGTATGATATGTATGAGAAGGAAACAATTCCTTTCTTTTTCTAACACACTGCCGTTTGACACTTCGGTCAGTGTGAAAGTATTGTCGAACTAAGTGGAACCTGCGTGGAACATGCGTTTGACACTGAACGAAGTGTCAAAATTACCGGGGTTGCTGTCGTGGAAAGCGACGCAGGGAAACAAAACAAGGAGCGGAATATCAGATATAGGTTGTTATGGTAAATTTTTTTGAACGAATTTAGTATGAAAATGTAGTGCACCTATATGGATCCTACAGAAAATTATACAAATCTTGAATTGGGGTATCTGAGGACGCGTAGTTATTCCAGTATTAAGAATACAAACACGGGTGCTAAGTTTTTCTACCCGTTCCAAAGTTCTCCGCGAAAAACAGTTTGAAACCAATGTCGGCTGCAATAACCCGCCCAAAAATGTGGAAAGAGAAATGAAAATACGCGTTTTGTCCTTTAATCAATACTCCAATGGCGAAAAAGTATTCGAATTATTGGAAGCGAGGAAAAACGCGTCTCTTAATACCTCTCGACGGTTTTGGTAGTGTTTTAGCCAGGGACGGAAAATAATAATTATTTTTTTTGCGGAGTCGAAAAAGTCCTGGTCAAAAATTGTCCTAGGTTAAAATGTTTGAGTTCCCAGGTATCCCTATAGCAATATCATGCATCCTTTTTATTTTTCAAACTTTTTCCATAAAAGTCCACATATAAAAGTAAAATCTGTATTTTGGTTTTTTTTAGTCCGATAGAACTAGTTAAACTAGTTAAATAAAAAAATGGTTTGCTTCGGATAAGCCGTTTCTTTGTTATCAGGCGGGACTTTTATTTTGGCTTTAAAAAATAAAAGTCCGGATTTAACTTTAATTTCCGGACTTTTATTTTTAAAAGTCCGAGTTTAACTAGTTCTATCGGACTCAGAAAATAATAATCCGAAAATAATTTATATCTTGATCCAAATATATTAAAAGTCCAAAATTAATAGTTTTGAAAGGAATTATACTATAAAAGGAATAACAGTTTCGGCCCCTGGTTTTAGCAATCGTCGCCGGTAATAAAGTACCACAATTTGTTAATTAAAATTGTCCAAAACATATGGATTTTAAAGAGAGATGTAATAAAGTGCTCGTTTGAAAGTAAATAAGGATATTTCTTTGTAATTTTACAATAAAAATTTTACGCCGTTTTCGTTAGCAGATACTACACTTTTCTTGGACCCAAGAAGTACAACAGTGCCAAATAGCATCCACAAAAAAACGAACAAGAACAAGCATTTTATCAGGTGAGCGTGGCTGTGGATGTGCGTGCTGCTACATATCCTACTTGTAGACCTTTAAAATGGTTTGTATGCCAAACTAGACCGCCGATTTAAAGTGCTAATTAAACTCCCTTAACCCTAACGCCATAGTCGTAACCATACACATTCCATAACCATCTCCAATGTGATCGATTAATGGTGTCTTAACCTAAAAATCGTCAAAAATTTCATAAAAATGAAGAAAACGCAAAAAATTACAATCATATTCCGCAAAAAATAAGTCTCTTAGTCATAACGTATCCAAAACAATGAATAAAATCTACAAAAAGTTATTAAATCTACCAGCTCCAAAATTTTTAGGTTATGGATATGGCGAGAAACCAAAAACCAATTGTTTGGCTATGGTATGGTTATGGCTTTAGCGTTATGGTATGGCACCATTAATCGATTACATTGATGTTTTATTTGGTTATGGTTTTATGGTTATAAGTCACCATTAATTGACCCTTAAGGCATGCCTCACAAAAACTGATTTTTACTATTGCACTGTTAACAAATTTTAATTTTTTTTATCTTAATTTTTAGTATTAAAAAATATCTGCGCGTTTTTCTTAAAGCCTACAATTTATATTTCTTCATAGCATAGCATTGTTTGGCCACTGATTATTTTTTTTATGTATATATTTATTTTCGTAATCTTATATGTATTTTATGCCCCTGTTACCGTTTACAACTCAACTCTGGTTGGGTTGAAATTTCGCAATTTGGTATTACAGATTACAACCTGTCAAAAAAAAAAAAAATGTCGTTTGAGTTGTCTAGTCTAATAACTTTTTGTGGCGTTACCGTTTACAACCTTGTGTTAGTGTAGTTCTCAAAGACGTCAAAATCTTACAACTGATTACTAGCAGTTGTCTCATACAATTTTGCAGTTGTTTTGAAAAAATGTAACGTTTTACAGGACGGTTCACCTCTTAATTTTTAACAAAAATTTTGAAAGTTGGTATCAAAAGACACGTTTCGACCTCCGATTCAAGAATCCGAAAACAAAAATTAAAATTTTAATTTTTGTCAAATCATTTCGGTAAAAATTTTCATGTGGTTGTTGTATTTTTTGTATACACTAATGCAGAAAGGCGTTGGACCCATCCAGGGTTATTTTTACAAATCGCGGCCAAAGGCCGCCAACGCAGAAAGATGTTCTGTGCAAAAAAAATGTGGATCGCACCTCATATTTCGGACCATCTCCGGCCATTTTGTGAGTTTTTGTAAATATTTTTCGACAGAAATAAAATTTTTAATTTTCGGTTTCGAATCCCAAAAACAGAGATCGAAACGCGTCTTTTGATACCACCTTTGATAAGAGTTAGATGGTACACGGGCTCATAAAGCGTTACCAAAGAAAAACAAAAAATTTAAAGCCGGTAGTTAAACCTTTTTTAATCAAACAATAATCAACAATTTTGTACACATTTATAGAAAAAACAACGTTTAAACGAAGGATTACATTGAATAACTTTTTTACTTTATGGAGCGACATTCCGAAGTTGGACGAGACTGGCCGCAGTTCGGATGCAGCCAAAATAGGTGAAATTATGCGAACGTGAGTCCCATTGATACTAATCACTACTCCTGGGAATCCTGTTTTAGAGTAAAATACAATTTTTGCTGTTTGGGTTTTATCCATTTCGCTCAAATATGCTCCTCAATAATATCTAAAACCAGTCCAACCCAAAATCATTTCCACAGCATATTTCATAGCTGCCGTCAGCAAGGAATCGGAGTGTGGCGCATAATTTTAAAATACGAACGCGTATGCGGAAATGGTCCTTAATTTTGTTTAGTAAAGAGCAAAACGCTTCCTTTCAAATCTGCAAAATAATTGCATGATAAGTTCAACATTTGTCACTTAAACATTTTCTTACTGGTGCTTGGTAGTTCCAATGGATTGGAATGATCACGCGAATGTTTTCCGTATTCGCGACATGTCAATCACCAACATTTTCGCCATTATATAATAGATTTTCATATAATGTCCGTTTTGCTTTTATTTTGTAAATGCTTAAATTTCCTCCATAAATTGATCAGCTGTTCATTTATCTGTCAAATCATCACTTTCTGAAGTTGGCAACTCAATTCAATTTCAACTGAAATAAGTTGAAATTCGTAATACCAAACGGGAGTTTAGTTGTCTTAAAGTTGAGCTCTTTTAATTACAACCCAACTAAGTTGAGTTGTAAACGGCAATAGGGGCATCAAAAACGGTTTATTATCAAGTGTCAACACTGTGCAACCATTTTGACTTTACTATATTGGGGCGGAATGATAATGACTCAGAATGAAATATGCTATATTGAAATTCCTTAAGACAGACATTATTTTAAGTCTGAATTTTTGGAAACAATAAATTTTAATTAAGGGTACACAAAATTACTCTAAGCATTGGAAACAATCCGCCCAAGCAAGAAAATGTGTTTGCACAGTGTTATCGCCTCTAATTTGTTCGCTGATCCGCTTGCTTACTATATCATTAGCATTCAATTTAAAAGCTACTTAAAATTGGTCTTTAGTGCTTATGTTTGCACAATTCGAGCTATGATTTCAAGTATTATACATACATATATATAGCAGGATCATATCATGATAAATCGACCAATTGGATAGAGTTGTTGCTTTCCATTTGTCTAAATTTCATAGCTTCAAGACTAGAAAAATAGCAGGATTTTAAACATTTGTTTAGTTTTGAAATCTTTTCGTCCTGCCAGAATTGTGTTTTATGCTATTAGTATGGTTTTGATCAAAATTCATTCAAAGCGAAGAGCATCGATTTCTATCATTGGCCAAATTGGCATGAAACGATCTAGATCTAAGTTGTTTAAATGGCTAATCTACAGGTAGGGCTGTGAACTGCATCCGGATTTTTCAACTATCCGGATAAACAGGATATTCGGATAACCGGATAGCTAAGCAAAAAATCCGGCTATCCGGATATCCGGATTCACAAATACGTAAACGGAAAATCCGGATAACCGCATGTCCCGATACTGGAATATAAAAGTTGAATATCTGCATATCAGAACCGAACGAAGCAAACATCGAAAAATTATTCACAAAATATGTTTGTAGATTATTAAATTAACGTCAAAAATTAAAAAGCTACAATTTTACAAACAAGTGAAAATAAGAACAGTGCCATTTGTATATATTGTGAAAAAACGCTGTTAATTGATATAAATGCCCCACGAATTTATTGTTATTAATGTTAGATAAACATATATATTACATCAATTTGTTGCATTCACTGGATATCCAAAAATACGGTTATTAACAGGATCTTCATAAATCCGGATATCCGGATATTTTCACAAACGAATATTAACCGGATTTCCATGCCTTCCGGATTTTATCCGTGTCAACGGATATCCGAATATTGGAATATGCGGGTAGTCCCAGCCCTATCTACAGGGCGTTTACAAAAATGGTAAAATTTAATATCAATGCTTGATGATGATTATCTAAGTTAGAATTGTTTTTCAACATTTAATTTATCAATCACATGTATACGCTGCAATTACACACTCTTTGTTTAAGTCCACAATTTTCTTCATATTGTGTCGTATTATTAGAATTTCGCGGTTAATTGTGTGACTTTTAAATTGATTTTTGAAATGCAATATATTAGAGCTTATGATTTCTTCTCGAACACAAGCGAGATTTTCGAGACCCGAGAAATCGAGAATTCGACTTCTCGCGAGATTCTCGTGTCTCGAAGTCCTCGTAAATCTCGCGAGCTTCCCGACATTCTTACTTAATCGCTGTATGGATAGTATTTATACACTTGTTTTTTTTTACTTGTGGCTTTTTTGTTGATTATTATATTGCTTCCAAGACATTGATAGGATAGGATAGGTTAGGTGGTAGCTGCCCTGATAAGGATAGCTCACTTGGACAACACGAAGGTCCGTTGTGATACCACATACACCAAAAATAACGGTGACCTAGATCCAGCTACTTAGAGAATCGTTGGGTAGCAACGATAAAGCTCCGAATGATACCGATCTTAACTTTGGATATATCCTCGGGAGATCCAAGTAAGTCGCGACCGAAGTACTTTCGCCTAATTCTGGCAAAAGCTGGACAATCAAGCATAAAGTGATTTGGTGATTCCACCTCATCATCCTCCATACAGCTGCAGCAGGATGGAGTTTCCAGTATATTGAGACGTACCGCATGGATACCCATGGGACAGTGCCCTGTCAAAACCCCAATGACCATTGATAGGTGAGCCTTAGTGAACCCAATTATTTCAGCAGACCTCCTGCCATCCACTTTCGGCCAGAAAGATCTATATTTATTATACATATAATTTGATCGCAATATTTTATTTTTCAACGAGACTTCAATAACACGGCTTCTCGCGAGATTCTCGAATCTCGAATTACTCGTAAGGCTCGCAAGATTCTCGAATTACTCGTAATACTCGCGATCTTCTCGACTTTCATTTCAGTAGCTGCATTGGCAATATTCTATACATTTCGGAGGTTTTTACTTGTGGTTTTGCGGACATTTTGGCTTGTGCTCCAGAAGAAATCGTAAGCTCTATATACATAAAACAGCAATGAATCGATTAAGTTGAATGTCGAGAAGTTCGCGAACCATACGAGTAACTCGAGATTCGAGAATATCAGGAGCCTTACGAGTAATTCGAGATTCGAGCATCTCGCGAGCCTTACGAGTAATTCGAGATTCGAGAATCTCGCGAGAAATCTCTTCTCGAACATGTTCGGAAATCGTAAGCTCTACAATATATTGCAATCTAATCACAAACAAGGAATAAACCCTTTAAATTTTAGTAATTAACAGTTATATATGTTTTTATGTATGTAACAGTCAGCGCCAAAATGCATATTTCGGTTTTTTAAAATGCATTTCTTATGTTTTATTATTTTTTTCCTTAGTGAAAGGAAGCGCATTTTTTTTTTAATTTTCAATTTCGTTTATTTCAAAAAAATTTCCATTCGAAATTTGTTTCAAACTCCGTTCAACAAACATTTTTGACTTAAATTTTCGAAAAAGATTCAATCCCGATTTTCGTACTACGTATTGAATACATTATTTGTCGCTGACTAGTTAGTATTCATCTCCAAATATGCCATGCAATATTTTATTCTGTATAGAATGTGCAAGTACTTTTGAGAAAATATTTATTTTCGAAATTATAGTCGAGTCTAACCACCGAAACGACACGTATTCATGCTGACAATGGCTTTGCCTATAGAATAACTCGCAAAAACTTCAGTAGACAGTTACAGCAAGAATGTTGGCTAAGATGTTTTTTAATATTATACTCACTACTAGACAGCTATCAGTCATTCGAGGCATCAGTTGACAGATATAGCTGATGTAAAGCAAAGTTTCTATCAGGTTATTAGAAGCGACATGGTAAACCTGATGTAAACATTTTGTATACGTGTATGTACATTTATGCGAATGTATTAGTGATGCCAAAAATTCTGTTAATGGTTTGGAGTTTCCGTCAGCTCTGTCTAGCAGGGCTTTTAAAGGATCCTATACTGCAACTGAATTCGAAAATAAATTTATTCGAATTCATAATGTTCCTTTGTTGCAATTTTTTCATATTTGTAGTTCCGTTTTTGAAAACAATATTCGCAAATGAACTTACTATAATTCGAAACATTTATATTCTGTTCCTCTTTTTTTAGCATTTGGATTTAAATATCAAAACCGTTTTGCAAAACTCGCATAACGTCCTAATTTGCACATTTCGTTCTTATTTTGTATATCTCGTGTATCCGATATAGTTTGATGCGATATTTTGGCATTCACTTTATCCCGCATTTTAATTCAATCACAAATTGCATTTACCATTTACTTGATGATCTACTATTTTCTCTAAAATCATTTTAGACATCGAACAAAATTTGGAAAACTCATATTTTCAATTCACATGTAAAACTGTTAAATTCACAATGTGCGTATTGGATTGTTAATAAACGAGTTTGTTTTGTCACACATACAGACGCTTCTTATTTTAAATTGCTTAGTAATCTTAATCCTCTAATAAACTAACGAAAATCACGAAAGTATAGCCACAGAACGTCGTGGACCACCTTGGCTAATATTATCCATAGACGACCATTTCTTCATGCCATTCTTCAACGCTTCGGCAGTCACTTTATCTTGCATAACACGTGACATAGCTTCCAATTTTTGAGCACGCTCTTTAGAGAGTGGTTCCGTTGGGAAAGACAAATCGTTCGCTTCGGCTAGCGTACGTAAATCAAAATAGTATTTGGCGTAGACGGATGAGGGTACATTTATATTGAACTGTAATAATTCAAGAAATTCACGTTCCAATTCATTCATGTCTTCAACTGTGATATCCTTTAAAATTTGACAATAATCGACATTCCAAACAGCTTGATCGTCCCACACCTTTGAGGCTAGCAATATGGCACCTAATTTAAAAACGGGAATACGTTTTTTATAAGTATATAATGAATGACTATTAGGTCGTCGTAGAAAAAATTTTGTCATGCACTTTCCAATGTAAAGAATTTTGGGTTGTCTATATACTCCGCTGAATTTACACACTTAGAAAAGCTAACAGTTTTGACAGGACTACGATGTCATGGAGCCATTTTAGAACCTTTACTCTTAGCTCTTTTTGATACAATAATTTTCATAACAGCTTACAGCCTAGTTCGACTTGCACATCTTTAACTTTTCTTTCGATCCTCAGCCGATAAATAAATTCAACAAGTAAGGAAGGCTAAGTTCGGGTGTAACCGAACATTACATACTCAGTTGAGAGATATGGAGACAAAGTAAGGGAAAATCACCATGTAAAAAATGAACCTAGGGTAACCCTGGAATGTGTTTGTATGACATGGGTATCAAATGGAAGGTATTAAAGAGTATTTTAAAAGGGAGTGGGTCATAGTTCTATAGGTGGACGCCATTTCGAGATATCGCCATAAAGGTGGACCAGGGGTGACTCTAGAATTTGTTTGTACGATATGGGTATCAAATCAAAGGTGTTAATGATTATTTAAAAGGGAGTGTCCCTTAGTGCTATAGGTGGACGCATTTATGAGATATCGCTACAAAGGTGGACCAGGGGTGACTCTACAATGTGTTTGTAGGTATTAATGAGGGCTTTGAAAGGGAGTGGCCCTTAGTTCTATATGTGAAGGCGTTTTCGAGATATCGACCAAAATTTCGACCAGGGTGACCCAGAACCTCATCTGTCGGGTGCCGCTAATTTATTTATATATGTAATACCACGAACAGTATTCCTGCCAAGATTCCAAGGGCTTTTGATTTCGCCCTGCAGAACTTTTTCATCTTCTTCTACTTAATATGGTAGGTGTCACACCCATTTTACAAAGTTTTTTCTAAAGTTATATTATGCGTCAATAAACCAATCCAATTACCATGTTTCATCCCTTTTTTCATATTTGGTATAGAATTATGGCATTTTTTTATTTTTTCGTAATTTTCGATATCGAAAAAGTGGGCGTGGTCATAGTCGGATTTCGGCCATTTTTTATACCAAGATAAAGTGAGTTCAGATAAGTACGTGAACTAAGTTTATTAAAGATATATAAAAGTTATCGCCATAGAATCTATGTCCCTAGAATCTATGTACAAGGATTGGTAAATTTTTGTTCGACTTATGGCATTAAAAGTATCCTAGACAAATTAAATAAAAAAGGGCGGAGCCACGCCCATTTTGAAATTTTCTTTTTTTTTTGTATTTTGTTGCACCATATCATTACTCGAGTTGAATGTTGACATAAATAACTTATATACTGTAAAGATATTAAATTTTTTGTTAAAATTTGACTTAAATTTTTTTTTTTTTTAAGTGGGCGTGTTCGTCATCTGAATTTGCTAATTTTTATTTAGCACACATGTAGTAATAGGAATAACGGTCTTGCCAAATTTCATTATGATATCTTCAACGAGTGCCAAATTACAGGTTGCAAAACTTTTAAATTACCTTTTTTTAAAAGTGCGCGGTGTCACGCCCATTGTCTAAAATGTTACTAATTTTCTATTCTCCGTCATAAGGTCAACCTACCTACCAATTTTCATCGCCTTATCCGTATTTGGTAATGAATTATCGCACTTTTTCGGTTTTTCGAAATTTTCGATATCGAAAAAGTGAACATGGTTATAGTCCGATTTTGTTCATTTTACATAGCGATCTGAGATGAATGCACAGGAACCTACATACAAAATTTCATCAAGATACCTCAAAATTTACGCAAGTTATCGTGTTAACGGACAGATTGACGGACGGACGGACATGGCTAAATGAATTTCTTTTTTCGACCAGATCATTTTGATATATAGAAGTCTATATATATCTCGATTAGTTTATGTCGTTACGGATTACCGTTATGCGAACAAAATTAATATACTCTGTGAGCTCTGCTCAGCTGAGTATAAAAACAGTAACTTCCACTTTTAGCGCTAACAACGCTTACACGGACTTTTACAATGTGCTCTATAAAAATGTTTTACATCGGTAAGAGTACACCGAACTTTTCTTTGCCATCTTATTCACATATTACTAAAAACAACTTACCCAACACCATACGCTTCCAATTGCATGGTGCCAAATCTAATTCCGCATATGTAACTAAACGCTCCAAGTAGACTAGCGTTATTATGGCACATTCAGCAGTTAATTGTGCCGCATTGAAAAGTGTCCGTACAAATTTATATATTTGCCTATGTTCAGGATTATGCGTATCATAATCTTCTGGTACTGTATCATGTGTTAATGGATGTAATTTCTCATCGAATATTTCGAGACGTTTATCTGATTGACGATTTTTTATATGATAATAAATAGCGAGTGATACACATTTTACGGTATTTTTTAAATTTGGTTGTGATACTGTACTATCATCCAAATAGATTGTGGAACATGAAGAACTCTTCTTTAAACCTCCACCAGTTGAATTCGCCGCTTGTTGTGCAATTTGATGTTGTGAACGTTTACGTGATATACCACCATTTTCTACTTTAGAACGTTCTAAAAACATAGTGGCAGCTGTTGGATCCACCGACGGATCCTCATCACCTTCAAGCGCTTCACGTTCGGAAATGTGTTGTAAATTGTGTGGATTTTCTAGTGTACCAGCACTGTGATGTATTGCTGCTGTTGAAGCTGAAATACCACCATGACCATCTAATTGATGTTGTGATGATGATGAAATATGATGACTACTATGCACATGATGTCGCTCTTCATAGACCGGTGGTATATCCTTAGATTTACGATCTGATTGTGGGCTTGAATAAGCACAACATGAATTCTTGTTACCCATTTTTATAAAAAAGCAAGCTTGTTTTGAGTCCAAGTAATTGGCTGAGAGTGAGTAAATAAAGTAGAATGAAGTGTAGAGATCTTTCGTGTGCGAGGAAGAAATGATTTTAAAATGGAGACGAGAAAAACTTAACGTAGAAATTCCAATTTTTTTAGTCTGTTTGTGGTATTAAATGCAATCGTTTTGGTTACTTGTCTTGCTTTACGTTCTTCTTCTTTTTTCTTAATATTTTTATTTAATATTAAATTCCTTCTCTTAAAAGGTGTGGCTTTGTTTTTGCTATTTTGACTAGTTGCAACGCATGTTGCCTTATCGTTTCCTAGATTTACAAAGGTTTATTAAGTATAGAGGGACATTTACAATACGCATACTTACCTTATTTTCAAATAAAGTCGATCCCTGTTCGGGTTCTCTTGGCTATCAGCAATAAAACTTAGTTTAAATTTGTTCGTATTTTTATACCGTAACGCTTTTAGTTTCTTGATATTTGGCACTTTTTTCCAGCTTCTCACACAATTTTTTAGGTGCTGTTGATTCTGGAATTGTAGAGAAAAATTTGTGAATCGAAAGTCGCTGCATTCAAACGTTATCAATAAGAAATTGGTTGAAATTAAATTACAGACGTGTGGGCCTGAACCCACCATTAAGTATACCGAAGTAATCAGGTTGGCGAGCTGAGTTGATTTAGCCATGCCCGTCTGTCCGTCTGTCTGTTTGTATGCAAACTAGTCCCTCAAACTTTGAGGTATCTTGATAAAATATGGCGAGCGGGTGTATTTAGATGTACGATTAGACATTTGTCGGAACCGGCCGGATCGGACCACTATAGCATATATCCTCCATACAACCGATTTTTCAGAAAAAGGAGATTCCTTTCTACCTCAATTTATCGGATTGAAGCTTCAAAGTTCACCATATACTTTCCTATATTGCACATATTTTTGTCTGAAAAAATTGATGAGATCGCTCGTATATATACTATATATCCCCCACAACTGATTGTTCAGATAAGACACTTTTCGTAATTACTGACCTATTTTAAGAGCTATAGGCTTTAAATTTCAACGAGTGCTTAAGTATATAGCATATATTGTTGTCTGAAAAAATCACAGAGATCGGTGGTATATATATGGTGGTATATATAGTATATGGGGTATTCCATCCCATTTCGACCAATTTTTAACCCGACCCCTTTAGAATTGGCTGAAAGTTTTTCTTCTTTTTCTAGCTTACGAAAGACGTTTTTCAGAAGTTTTTCAAATTTTTTCATCCAACTCAAAAAAAGTTATGAATTTAAAAAAAAACACCGTTTTTGTTTTCAAAATGCTATAACTTTTTCAAAAATTGACCGTTTGGGATTTTTTTTTTTAATTTATTTTTAAATTACTTTTCGGAAAAAATTCAAAAACATTTTTAAAGTTTTTTAGCTTACGAAAGACGTTTTTCAGAAGTTTTTGAAATTTTTTCATCCAACTCAAAAAAAGTTATGAATTTTTAAGGAAACACCGTTTTTGTTTTCAAAATGCTATAACTTTTTCAAAAATTGACCGTTTGGGATCTTTTTTTTTTAATTTGTTTTTAAACGTACTTTTCGGAAAAAATAAAAAAAAATTTTTAAGTTTTTTTTTTTCAATTAAATAAAATTAAAAAAAAAATTCTCGGCCCACTCCGGGATTAGTGGGGATGATTGCAGAATTGATTGAAGTTTTTTATGAGAAAAAAGGGCGAAATTCGAAAAATCTCGAAAAACTGAAAAATTACAAAAAGAAAACTTTAAAAATTTTTTTGAATTTTTTCCGAAAAGTACATTTAAAAACAAATTAAAAAAAAAAGATCCCAAACGGTCAATTTTTGAAAAAGTTATAGCATTTTGAAAACAAAAACGGTGTTTCTTTAAAAATTCAAAATTTTTTTTTAGTTGGATGAAAAAATTTCAAAAACTTCTGAAAAACGTCTTTCGTAAGCTAGAAAAAGAAGAAAAACTTTCAGCCAATTCTAAAGGGGTCGGGTTCAAAATTGGTCGAAATGGGATCGAATACCTTATATATATTAGAGGTTTACGCCGATCACTTTATCGGCGGCGGCGGCGTAGGCTCAATTTTATACCGGCGGCGGCGGTGTGGGTGGCGCGCCGGCGTACGCCGGTGTTCTTACTTTAAAAAGCTTGATTTTTATACTCAGTTGAGCAGAGCTCACAGAGTATATTAAGTTTAATTGGATAACGGTTGGTTGTACATATATAAAGGAATCGAGATAGATATAGACTTCCATATATCAAAATAATCAGGACCGAAAAAAAATTGGATTGAGCCATGTCCGTCCGTCCGTCCGTTAACACGATAACTTGAGTAAATTTTGAGGTATCTTGATGAAATTTGGTATGTAGGTTCCTGAGCACTCATCTCAGATCACTATTTAAAATGAACGATATCGGACTATAACCACGCCCACTTTTTCGATATCGAAAATTTCGAAAAACCGAAAAAGTGCGATAATTCATTACAAAAGACAGCTAAGGCGACGAAACTTGGTAGATGAGTTGAGCTTATGACGCAGAATAGAAAATTAGTAAAATTTTGGACAATGGGCGTGGCACCGCCCACTTTTAAAAGAAGGTAATTTAAAACTTTTGCAAGCTGTAATTTGGCAGTCGTTGAAGATATCATGATGAAATTTGGCAGGAACGTTACTCCTATTACTATATTTACGCTTAATAAAAATTAGCAAAATCGGAGAAGGACCACGCCCACTTTTAAAAAAAACTTTTTTTTTTAAAGTAAAATTTTAACAAAAAATTTTATATCTTTACAGTATATAAGTAAATTATGTCAACATTCAAATCCAGTAATGATATGGTGCAACAAAATACAAAAATAAAATAAAATTTCAAAATGGGCGTGGCTCCTCCCTTTTTCATTTAATTTGTCTAGGATACTTTTAACGCCATAAGTCGAAAAAAAATTAACCAATCCTTTTGAAATTTGGTAGGGGCATAGATTTTATGACGTTAACTGTTTTCTGTGAAAATGGGCGAAATCGGTTGATGCCACGCCCAGTTTTTATACACAGTCGTCCGTCTGTCCTTCCGCATGGCCGTTAACACGATAACTTGAGCAAAATTCGACATATCTTTAATGAACTTAGTTCACGTGCTCACTTGAACTCACTTTATCTTGGTATGAAAATCCGACTATGACCACGCCCACTTTTTCGATATCGAAAATTACGAAAAATGAAAAAATGCCATAATTCTATACCAAATACGAAAAAAGGGATGAAACATGGTAAGGTAATTGGATTGTTTTATTGACGCGAAATATAACTTTAGAAAAAACTTTATAAAATGGTTGTGACACCTACCATATTAAGTAGACGAAAATGAAAAATTATCTGCAGGGCGAAATAAAAAACCCTTAAAATCTTGGCAGGTATTACATATATAAATAAATTAGCGGTATCATTTTGGTCGATATCTGGAAAACGCCTTCACACCATATCGTCAAACTCATTCTAGAGTCACCCCTGGTCCACCTTTATGGCGATATCTCGAAAAGGCGTCCACCTATAGAACTAAGCCCCACGCCCTTTTAAAATACTCATTAACACCTTTCCTTTGATACCCATATTGTACAAACACATCCTAGAGTCACCCCTGGTCCACCTTTATGGCGATATTTCGAAACGGGGTCCACCTATAGAACTAAGGCCCACTCCCTTTTAAAATACTCATTAACACCTTTCGTTTGATGCCCATATTGTACAAACAAATTCTAGGGTCACCCCTGGTCCACCTTTATGGCGATATCTCGAAACGGCGTCCACCTATGAAACTAAGGATTACTCCCTTTTAAAATACTCATTAACACCTTTCTTTTGATACCCATATTGTACAAACACATCCTAGAGTCACCCCTGGTCCACCTTTATGGCGATATTTCGAAACGGGGTCCACCTATAGAACTAAGGCCCACTCCCTTTTAAAATACTCATTAACACCTTTCGTTTGATGCCCATATTGTACAAACAAATTCTAGGGTCACCCCTGGTCCACCTTTATGGCGATATCTCGAAACGGCGTCCACCTATGAAACTAAGGATTACTCCCTTTTAAAATACTCATTAACACCTTTCTTTTGATACCCATATTGTACAAACAAATTCTAGGGTCACCCCTGGTCCACCTTTATGGCGATATCTCGAAACGGCGTCCACCTATGAAACTTTTAAAATACTCATTAACACCTTTCATTTGATACCCATATCGTACAAACGCATTCTAGAGTCACCCCTGGTCCACCTTTATGGCGATATCTCGAAAAGGCGACCACCTATACAACAACCACCACTCCCTTTTAAAACCCTCATTAATACCTTTAATTTGATACCCATATCGTACAAACACATTCTAGAGTCACCCCTGGTCCACCTTTATGGCGATATTTCGAAACGGCATCCACCTATAGAACTAAGGCCCACTCCCTTTTAAAATACTCATTAACACCATTCGTTTGATGCCCATATTGTACAAACAAATTCTAGGGTCACCCCTGGTCCACCTTTGTGGCGATATCTCGAAACGGCGTCCACCTATGGAACTAAGGATTACTCCCTTTTAAAATACTCATTAACACCTTTCTTTTGATACCCATATTGTACAAACAAATTCTAGGGTCACCCCTGGTCCACCTTTATGGCGATATCTCGAAACGGCGTCCACCTATGGAACTAAGGATTACTCCCTTTTAAAATACTCATTAACACCTTTCATTTGATACCCATATCGTACAAACGCATTCTAGAGTCAACCCTGATCCACCTTTATGGCGATATCTCGAAAGGCGACCACCTATACAACAACCACCACTCCCTTTTAAAACCCTCATTAATACCTTTAATTTGATACCCATATCGTACAAACACATTCTAGAGTCACCCCTGGTCCACCTTTATGGCGATATTTCGAAACGGCATCCACCTATAGAACTAAGGCCCACTCCCTTTTAAAATACTCATTAACACCATTCGTTTGATGCCCATATTGTACAAACAAATTCTAGGGTCACCCCTGGTCCACCTTTGTGGCGATATCTCGAAACGGCGTCCACCTATGGAACTAAGGATTACTCCCTTTTAAAATACTCATTAACACCTTTCTTTTGATACCCATATTGTACAAACAAATTCTAGGGTCACCCCTGGTCCACCTTTATGGCGATATCTCGAAACGGCGTCCACCTATGGAACTAAGGATTACTCCCTTTTAAAATACTCATTAACACCTTTCATTTGATACCCATATGGTACAAACGCATTCTAGAGTCAACCTTGATCCACCTTTATGGCTATATCCCTAAATGAGGTCCACCTATAGAACTATGGCGCACTCCCTCATAAAATACTCTTTAATGCCTTTCATTTGATACACATTCCAGGGTTTCCCTCGGTTCATTTTCCTACATGGTTACTTTCCCTTATGTTGTCACCATAGCTCTCAACTGAGTATGTAATGTTCGGTTACACCCGAACTTAACCTTCCTTACTTGTTCTATTTAAAAATAAATAATAGTTTAAAAAAAACTAAAAAAAACACGCTTTTATAGCTAACCGAACTAAAAAATAGAAAATAATTTTCAATTAAAAAGAGTTTATATAACAGTAGTAGAAGGTCAAAAAATCATTTATAGTTAATCACCTCAAAATAAAATTATAATAAAATTTAAGTTATTAACAGAATAATTTAATTCGCAGTAAAAATCGTGGGATGCATTTGACTATATTTCATATCTTTCCTCTCAGATAGTTGCCAATAGAATGATTGTAACATTCAATATCAAGCACTCCACGCTTTTTACAGTGAATTAAATTATTCTGTTAACTTAAATTTATTATAATTTTATTTTTAGGTGATTAACTATAAATGATTTTTTTACCTTCTACTACTGTTATATAAACTCTTTTTAATTGAAAATTATTTTCTATTTTTTAGTTCGGTTAGCTATAAAAGCGTGTTTTTTAGTTTTTTTAAACTATCATTTATTTTTAATTTTTTATTTCAAGTAATTTTAAAAGTTTTAGTCGGGAGTGATGAAACCTCGAAACGCCAGCGGTCCATGGATGAATCCAAACCCACGGCACCGAAAAACGCCAAGACGTAGGGGGGCTGAACGCGGTCTTTCGTCGAAATTGCCAAGGGTCGGCAGATCATTGGCATTATAGACGAGAGCAGCGAAGATGGCAGGATCCCGAAACAACAGTGGAAGTGGATCGAGGCCGCGCTCGCTACGGTGGCCGTTAAGATTAAGAAAGACAACCCTGGTCCACCGCCATCTTACACCGATGCAGGGTGGTTCCAGGGCAATTTCAAGCTAATTGCCTGTGACGACGCCAGGTCCGTAAACCTCTATAGGGCCGCCGTCACGCTGATAGGGGTGGTATAACCTGGATTTACACAGCAATTGTGCGCCCGATTCTTCTTTATGGTGCCTTGGTCTGGTGGCCTGCACTAGCTAAAAGTACCTATCTTAAAATGCTTCAAAAGGTGGAACGGAGTTCGGAGCTCTGCATTACCGGGGCTCTCGGCTCAACTCCAGATTCCGTTACATACATACATGGATACATAGATAGATAGAGGCAAAGCTAATAAAAGCGTATTAAAAAGGGCTCCAGTATGCTCTTTCGTAGATGTGCCATGCATCCCCTTCTATCATTAATAAAGGAATGCGTTCTTCGTATTATGTGCAAGGTTTCTATGGCCATTTGGGGTGGTCATAAGTTGAATTGACCGTATGTCCATTAACCTTATGTCACCCCACCATCACATTATTGCATTGTCATTGAGCCTTGATACGTGTGCAAAATTTCAATCAAACTTATGGCCATTCAAAGTGGTAATAAGGCCAATTGACCTTATGTCACCACACCATCACATTAATGCATTGTCATCGAGCCCTGATACTTGTGCAAAGTTTCAATCAAACCTATGGCCATTCAAAGTGGTAATAACGCCAATTGACCTTATGTCACCACACCATCACATTAATGCATTGTCATCGAGCCTTGATACGTGTGCAAAGTTTCAATCAAACTTATGGCCATTCAAAGTGGTAATAAGGCAAATTGACCTTATGTCACCGCACCATCACATTAATGCATTGTCATCGGGCCTTGATACATGTGCAAAGTTTCAATCAAACTTATGGCCATTCAAAGTGATAATAAGGCCAATTGACTTATGGCCGTTGACCTTATGTCACCACACCATCACATTAATGCATTGTCATCGAGCCTTGATACGTGTGCAAAGTTTCAATCAAACTTATGGCCATTCAATGTGGTAATAAGGCCAATTGACCTTATGGCCGTTGACCTTATGTCACCGCACCATCACATTAATGCATTGTCATCGAGCGTTGATACGTGTGCACAGTTTCAATCAAACTTATGGCCATTCAAAGTGATAATAAGACCAATTGTCCTTATGGCCGTTGACCCTATGTCACCACACCATCACATTAATGCATTGTCATCGAGCCTTGATACGTGTGCAAAGTTTCAGTCAAACTTATGGCCATTCGAAGTGGTAATAAGGCCAATTGACCTTATGGCCGTTGACCTTATGTCACCGCACCATCACTTTAATGCATTGTCATGGAGCCTTGATACGTGTGCAAAGTTTCAGTCAAACTTATGGCCATTCAAAGTGGTAATAAAGCCAATTGACCTTATGGCCGTTGACCTTATGTCACCACACCACCACATTAATGCATTGTCATCGGTCCTTGATACGTATGCAAAGTTTCAAATTAATCAGACTTCTAGAAACCGGTGAAAATTAAGCTCAAAGATTCCGTTACATACAGGCCAAGCTAATAAAAGCGTGTTAAAAAAAGGAAAGGTTTTGTTTGTATGTATATAAGGAAATCATTCGGAAATATCCGGGGTTTTTGCCTCAAGATCTCGCAGAACGTTCAAAAATTTTCAGGAGTAGCTCCTTGCGGAAGGGATTGTCCCTCGTTCACTTACTCCAGAGAGGCTTCGAACCTAATCCCGGTGTTTGGAATTGGTACTGCTGCGTCTGCTGAAAAGAAATAGAGATACATAAACTAATCACACTTTTGTGTGTATATCACGTGCAAAGCGTAGTTTCACCTAGGGTTAACTCCTAATAATCGTCCCGAACACAATTTCTTTAAAACATTTGTGGCTCCTTGGTGGTCACGCACAAAGGCCACTTGCGGTTGCTATTAATGGTCTATATACTCATGACACTCGTGGCACAGGGCGCCTCCAGTTTTTTCGGCTGTTTTCAAGAGCTATAATTCCCCATGTGCGAACAGTTGCGATCCCAACCACCAGTATGGGAAGACTATACCAACTGGGAAGACTAAACATCCTTTACAAACCATCTTTTGCTGCTCTTCCCGTTCCGACCGATGTCCGGCAGGGTGAACGTGCGCTCCGCAAGGCCATCGCTTCAGCTTCTGCACGCTTCATCCCGGCCGGTAGAATACCTGAAATCATACTGCATTTCCCGGCCGAAGCCGCAAATTTAGCAAGAGAACGTGACCTTGCGAGACACCTCAACCCTAGAGACCCCCCTATTAGGAGTCTTAATTTGGATATCATGCGGGTGGTAAATGAACATAAACGTACCAAATGAGCGGAGCATCTAAAGAACTGCAACCTCTCTGCGGGTGTTGGTAAATTGTGGACAACCGTCTAATCACCTAAATACAATGATAAAGTTTCCATAGCCTTCGATGATAAAACTTTATCTGGTTCGAAGAAATGCGCGAGCGGCTTTTTCCGACAATTTATAATGCATTATACTGTAGACAAAGCCAGACGTCGTGCTAACAGACGAGCCCACAAATATAAACACGACGTCCCACCCATTACCATCACCCCCACAGAGGTTGAAGCAGACATCCGTAAAGCCAGGCCCTCCAAGTCGATAGGCCCGGACGGAATAGCCATGCCAATGCTTTAACACCTTGGCGATGAGGGAATAAAACACCTAACACATGTTTTCGACCTGTCACTGGAATACATCGTCATTCCCGAAAAATGGAAAATGGCAAGGATAATCCCGCTCCTAAAGCCTGGCAAACCAGCTAACGAAGGCGAGTCTATCGACCGATATCACTCCTTTCGCCAGTAGCTACGTCATTGGAAACCGTTCTGCTCCCTTATTTCACGGCAAATCTTCGCCTAGCCACGCACCAACATGGCTTCCGTAAATTGCACAGCTCCACCACCGCCCTCAATGCCATTAACACTCAGATTAATACGGATTAAATCAGCAAAAACCCCATCATAGGACGGTGCTCGTGGCACTTGACCTGTCAACCACGGCACGCTAGTCCAAGATATAGAAGGATCATACCTTCCCGCTTGTCTAAAAAGATGGGCCGCTAATTATCTGAGTGGTTGGCAGGCGTCGGTTGAATTTAGGAACGAAATTCCAAAATATGTATGGATAAAATGTTTAAAATGTAGACCAAAGTTTGCAGACGTTTGTGTTCACAACATTGATTTCAATAGCCTAAGTTAAATCAAAACGATATTTTAGAATGAAAGCCGACCGATTTAAGTTGAAAGATGTTAACGGAACCTTTTTTGGGCATTTTGCTTTTATTAGCAACTTGAGGACAATTTGAAAACATGTTCGGCTTGGGTCATTTTATTTGAGGTCATTGTTCATTATTAATTTTTTGAAAAAAATATGCAAAGTGGGCATATAAATTTATTATATAACTTTTCTTTTAGTGTTTTGTGTTAATAACTTGGTGAATTGGGTGATGCAAAGTCATTGTTCAGCTGACATCGAAAACGCCTGTTTTTTTAAATAACTTTAGAACAGTTAGAAAGAGTTAAATTTCGCAATTAGTTTCTTATTACTGACAGTGATGCGCATCCGTTGATACCACTTTCTACCATATCCGACCAATTTTCGACATGAAGAATAAATGGCCTAAACAGTCTTAAACGAGTAGAAAATATACCACCCAGCGGGTTAGGGGGTCAGATAATACCCGCGGTAGGTACGCCTGTCGTAAGAGGCGACTAAAATACCAGATTCAAAGGGCTGTGTAGCGCAACCATTCAGGTTGCCAGCGCAATATATAGCTTCTCCAAACCCAATTGTCAACCTCACCTATCCGCGGCGAATCCTGTTTCACTAACAGCCGAGACTCTGGCGACCCCAAGCTCCTCATGGAACTTGGGGTGGGGAGGGAGGGATGGCCTGAAGGTTTAATGTGGCCACATAAATCGTTCCCGAAATGGTCGAGCTAGCACCTTAATGGTGGTGTTACCGGAGCGTACCGTATCTTTATCCGGCAAAGGACCATCACATGGATAACACTCCCCAAAGCCTTCGGGGGTAACCTTATCGCTACAAAAACAACAACAACAATAACAGTAGAAAATATAGTATCGCGCCGGACGCCGCCGCCGCCGCGCCGATATTTTTGACATTCGGCGGCGACGGCGGCGTTTATCGGCGGCGTATATCTCTAGTATATATATAGTATATACATATATTTTCGAAATTTCAGCCCCATTTTAACAGCTAGAAGCTTCAAATTTCACCAAATGCTTACGTATATAGCATTTATTGTTGTCTGAAAAAATCATAGAGATCGGTGATATATATAGTATAAATCTCATACAACCGATTGTTCAGATAAGAAACTTTTCGCAATTTCTACCCCATTTTAACAGATATTAGTTTCAAATTTCACCAATTGCTTACGTATATAGTATATATTGTTGTGTGAAAAAATCATAGAGATCGGTGGTATATATAGTACATATGATGGTATATATAGTATATATGTATATATAGTATATATATTTTTTTTTTGCAATTTCACCCCATTTTAACTGCTAAAAGCTTCAAATTTCACCAAATGCTTACGTGTATAGCATATATTGTTGCCCGA
Organism: Eurosta solidaginis; assembly: GCF_040869045.1. Taxonomy (NCBI): domain Eukaryota; kingdom Metazoa; phylum Arthropoda; class Insecta; order Diptera; family Tephritidae; genus Eurosta; species Eurosta solidaginis. Next base: position 264,147,424 of record NC_090320.1, read on the forward strand.
AAAAATCATAGAGATCGGTGCTATATATAGTATATATCTCATACAACCGATTGTTCAGATATGAAACTTTGCGCAATTTCTGCCCCATTTTAACAGCTAGAAGCTTAAAATTTCGACAATTGCTTACGTATATAGCATATATGGTTGTGTGAAAAAATCATAGAGATCGGTGATATATATAGTATATATCTCATACAACCGATTGTTCAGATAAGAAACTTTGCGCAATTTCTGCCCCATTTTAACAGCTAGAAGCTTCAAATTTCACCAAATGCATTCGTATATAGCATATATTGTTGTCTGAAAAAATCATAGAGATCGGTGGTATATATATTATATACCCCATATAAGCTGTAATTTTTGCCCCTTTTTTACGGCTAGAAGCATCAAATTTCTTCAAATACTTACGTTTACGTCATCTATTGTATGAAATAATTGATTCGTAGTCATAGTTTTTACATGCAGACCACAAAAAACGTGAAGCTTTGCATCCTCACACAAAGTACCTACCTATTTTTTATTTTATATTTACTTAAAAATCTTTTAGGTATGTACATCTGTTCACTATATATTTCTTATATTATACATCCGATTATTTGGAGATTACGAACGGATAAGATTATTATTCAGCCCCATTCATGAAAGGTATGAAGTCTTCGGCCCAGTCGAAGACAGTCCCGTCCTTACTTTTTTTTGTACAAATTTGGAACTTCGAAAGTCAATATCTATGTTTTGGAGGCTAACTTCGAAACACGGGGCAATTATTTTTTTGACTATGGTTCAATCTCTACAATATTATGGATGTAATAGAATAACTAGAAAAAAAGTCATTTAGTCGTATAATGCTATACTTCGTGTGAAGTATTTTAGCACTTTTTTCGATAACCGTCATATGTACAGATTCTATATGCATGTGATTTCTGATTTGATAACACTCTCATTAGTTTCAACTCATCATTGATAATTCGCAAAGCAGTGTCATAATTTTGGCAATTATCACTACAACTAAGTTTATATCGCTCATTTAGTGTCATAACTCAAAAAACACGACTTTTGAGTTAATAACATATAAACGTACCCAATATCATGATCTATGTTGTATAAAAAAATCTTTGTGATCAGATAAAAATTTGCCACGTGCTAGAAATATGCCTTTATATGCGCAACATATGGAAGTTAAAATCTTTGAATGGCTCTCCTGGAAAATTGTGTTTTTTGAGTTGTGACATTATTGAAGTAAATGAGCGATATGTATACATGATAAGCCCAATGTTAAATTACATACGTTTATCTGTCTATATATTTATTTATTTATTTATTTATTTAAGCCAATTAAAAAAGAATCTTATAGGCTAATTATAAAAGTGTAAAGTAGTTAATAATGTATAATAATATAAATTACCTTACTTATAAAAAGTATTTAAAATGCTCAGAAAGCCATCTTTCGAACAAGAAAAATCTATCTCACAAAATTTAGAAATTCTATTGAACTCAATTAAGGCTCTAGTAATTGGAGCATTCCGCGCATAAAGAGCCCTGAGAACACCAATATGAAAAAACTCAGAAGCACGAAGAGCTCTAGCCGGTATATTAATGAAAATCCTCTCCAAGAGCACAGGGCAATCAACAACCCCACGTAACAAATCGAAAACGAACGACAACGATAAATGTATATATATACACCTGCGAGTAAAAGAATAGCAGCAAAAATGATATACAATTGTTTTCAAATACTTTACGGTTTTTTGGCAATTAAAAAGAAACACTTTATTGAATTGCATAACGAAAACTATTAAACCGATTTCGAAAATGACTTCTAAAAAGTTCGACGAAATTTTACCAACCCACTTCGAAAATTTTTTCCAAAAAGTTTGAAGGTTTGAGAAAATTTACCAATTTGTATAAAGGAAACTTTTTGAGTAAGAAGTTTGGTAGTCCATTAATTTTAAACTGATCTGTATACGTTGGAAGACTTTGCAAAAATGTATTTTTTAAACGGTTTTATTTAGCTTGACTTGACAGGCTGGCTGGTTGGCATGAATTTTGTAATTGAAATTTAAGTAACTTCCCGATAAGCTATAAGCTTGAAACTTGGAATATAGTTCCCGATGACAATGCAATAATAAGAAAAAACTCCGATAGGTGGCGCATAGATCGAAATATTTCAAAAAATCATATTTGTGGTCCGATTTTTTTCATACTTGGAACACATAATACATACATGAATACAAAGCGACCTATGAAAAAATCGTCGCTAGGTAGCGTAAGGATCGAGATATTCAAAAAAATTGTTTTTGTGGTCCGATTTGGCTCATATTTGGAACACATAATACATACGTGTATACAAATCGACCTATGAAAAAAATCGCCCCTAAGTGGCGCAAGGATCGAGATATTCAAAAAAATCGTATTTGTGGTCCGATTTGGTCCATATTTGAAACACATTATACATACATGAATAGAAAGCGACCTATGATGTCCGCTTTGACTCATATTTGGAACAAATATTACATATCGTCTGGTAGAAGTGACATCAAAATATTTTGGAGTTCGAGGAGGGACAAGCATACGTGGCGCAGAGTCGAGTAAAGTCTTTGGAAGGATTATGTATTGAGGACTTAGATTGTAACAAATTGTCAGGAAAGAGTCCGTGTAATAATGAGTCACTAAATGAAGTAAATAGAATTAGAAATAATAGGGAATTAAATAAAGACTAAAAACTTGAAAATAAAATAATTTAAAAAAAATGTTTATAGTTAAACGGTTTTATTGAAAACAATACTTGCATGAAGTAATAATAATACTAAATGCTAGAAAATAATTAGGTAGGTCCTAGGTACTAGTCATCATACTCCTCTTCAATCTATTTTACCCTACTAAAAATTAAAACAAAATTGATATTTAAATTAAATTTAAGAAAAAGCTTTTCTAAGAACAAGCTTTTATTACTTGTTAATAAAACGAACTAAAAAGTAAAAAATAAAATTAAAGAAAAACAAAAACTGTTTTAAAAATAAGCTTTTATTATTGGGTAATAAAATTAACTAAAAAGTAAAAAATAAATTGACTGTAAAGAAATATAACACTTTATTATAAGTTCATTGTAACCTTTAACGATAATTAGGCTTTTTCGTCTGCGACAAAAAAATTCCATATTGTACATAATTATATATTTTTAACATTAAAACTTTACACCTAAATAATTAAATCTTACAGTTTATATCACAGTCCTAATTGTTCTAATAAAAGCGTGTTACATTGTGATAGCCAGAAAAGAGGTCCTAAATGTTCTTAATTCTACCATAAAAATGTCATTTGTTACATTAACAATGAAATTTGAAGCACCAAGCAAAACCGACTGTATTTTTCTCTCGATTAGGCATTCAATGAAGCAATAATTGTATTTTGTATGGAGGATTGAGTTCAATTAGAACTGTAATGTAGAAATCTTGACTAATTATTTCATTAAGCCTCTGTGTGAAAGTGGCATTAGAAAGCTTCACTGGTAATCGAGTCGATAATAATAAGAGAACTTTGAAAATTGAATTCATATTAGGATCCCAATATAGAAATACATTGCAGGTCGATTGGAGAACTATGATTTTTCTCGATTTTATAATTAGGTCCCATTTTGTTTGAGAATGCTGTCTTTCTCCAGTGTTTCGCGAGTCATCGGCTTACATTAGAGATTCGAGAACAGGGGTAGTTAGTTATCTAGTTTGTTTTAATATTTATATAACTTCAGTGTTTGTTGGGAAAGGACAACGGCGGAGGGTTGAGGCCTTAGATAGCTGACTCTCTCATCGCCGAGGTTTTTTCACAGCATTGCTACGACATATGGCTACATAACTTGAAAACCTATTTTCGTAATATAAGTTCATGCAATGCTTTACAGTAGCTCAGTATTTACAAACATACATACATACGTAACATATTAGTGTTTCCATTGTTAATTAAACAACGCCGCAGATAACTTTTTGCAAAGATTAAGCTTAAAAGTAAATATTTGCCGCCCACGTATATTCATTCCTAACATTATAAATATAAAACAAGTAAGGAAGGTTAAGTTCGGGTGTAACCGAACATTACATACTCAGTTGAGAGCTATGGTGACAACATAAGGGAAAATAACCATGTAGGAAAATGAACCGAGGGAAACCATGGAATGTGTATCAAATGAAAGGCATTAAAGAGTATTTTATGAGGGAGTGGGCCATAGTTCTATAGGTGGACGCCATTTAGGGATATAGCCATAAAGGTAGATCAGGGTTGACTCTAGAATGCGTTTGTACGATATGGATATCAAATGAAAGGTGTTAATGAGTGTTTTAAAAGGAAGTAATCCTTAGTTCCATAGGTGGACGCCGTTTCGAGATATCGCCACAAAGGTGGACCAGGGGTGACCTTAGAATTTGTTTGTACAATATGGGTATCAAAAGAAAGGTGTGTCAGCCGACATGGCAACTCTAACTAAGTAAAAGACGATTTGAGGAGAGAAATGAAATGAGCGAGACGAAGGAGTCTGTCTCGAACCTTGAGAACGAAACGTCGTATTTAACACAATCATAATTCGCTTATAATACATTAAAGTGTATATTCATTATTTCTAATAATAATACTTTCTTCATTTAACATTAAATAAACTAGCGTGCGTCTAATTAATTATTCGGAACTCTGACAAACGTAAGTAGATATGCCATCGTGTTAATATCAGAAGTGTGCGAAGCCTATGCCACATAAGGATTGTCGCGTTAATAATAATTCGAGCATATTATAACAAATGTGAAAAATCTTTGCAACAATAAAAAGAAGTGTTGTGTTAATGATAAAATGCATTGAAAAACGAAAGCGTGCATAGTAAATAGTCATATATGTACATATGTACGAGGAAAAAAGTCCAACCGTGTCGAAAAACGTACAACGAAGTAGAAAAATTGCGTCGAAATTGTGAAATTGCAAAACACGAAAAAAATAAAAGAAACGGTAGTATACATACACACATAAATGTACATGCGTCTATATGTACATACGAACGTGCAACGCGTCGAGTTTGCAACGAACGGTCGGTTAAATTGAAAATTCTACGACTTTAGAGTTTCATCATAAAAACGAAAGGGATAGCGAAAATATTCCTATACTAAAACATATATGTGTTTATGTTGTATGCAAGAACGTCGTTTCAACCATTTTAAAACATCACAAAACTTCTCAACTCGTAAAAGCTGAATTCGCATTTTCAATTTCTAATTAGACAAAAACATGAACTTTCGTAGTATGACAGTTAATGATCTGCGCAACAGATGTCGCGAGCGCGGAATTGCAAAGACGGGAAAAAAACACACTTTAATTGAACGACTCGAAGAATATGAAAATGTAAACAAAACCGCGAACGCGAACGCAAATGATACATTTATGAGTGCAAATGAAACGATGCTAATGCAAAGAATAAATGAATTAGAAAAAACAATTACCGATTTGCAAGTGAGTGTAACGCAACGTGAGTGTGAAATGCCAACGCAAAGCAAAAGCACTCAAGTAGTATCTGAATTTCGTCCGTCGGTTGGTTCGTCACCACAGTCCGAACAAATTACAAGTTGCATAAATTCGTTTGTTTCGGTACCGCTTACGTGCGTGCCGCCAACTAGTGTATCATATACACACGCACATTCATCGCGAATGAGTACAAATATTCAACCACCGTATATATCAATAGCAAATGACGTGCACCCGTATATGCAAGTCAACGAGCATTCTTATTGGAATAGTGAGAATATTCACAATCTAAATTATATGCCACCCATGTCTGTTTATAATGGGCATGCTCAGTTGTGTTATGACGAAAATTTCACGCAAACGCGATTTTATAATGAACCGAATATAAGAAGCAATATGCAGTCGAATAGTGTTCATGCTCATATGCAACAAAATCATCCATTTTCAAATGTAAATATACGACAAAATCCGTATAGTAATGTGAATGAAGTGATAGCACTTCTACCCGAATTCGACCCGTCAAATGAAACATCACTAAGTGCAAATCAATTTATAAGAAGAATCGAAATGCTACGTACTGCATATCAGTGGAGTGACCAAGTGTTATTATTCGCCGTACAGCAAAAATTAAAAGGGCATGCGAAATATTGGGTTGATTGTCAAAATATTTTTAAATCGTGGTCGGAATTCGTCGCGAAATTTTGTATTGATTTTGCAACCGTTGAAAACGTCGCGGATATACACATAAAATTGGGACGAACGCGTCGCCAACGTAACGAATCTCCGCAAGACTATTATTACAAAATGTTGTCGATGGGTACAAAAGGAGGAATTCCTGAATTTGCTATCGCGCGGTACATAATAAACGGCATTAACGACCATGATCTCCGTAAAAAGATCTCGAACGATTACGAAAATTGCAATAAGTTGCTACGCGATATTCAAAATTATTCGGTGTACAATAACATAAAATACGAACCGCTGAACTATAAACAGAAAATCGACGAATATACGGCTACGTCCAAAAGCCAAACGAAAAATGTTGGTGAACGTGAAATACCAGCAAACGCTAAAGTAGGTGAACGCGAAACACCTAAATCGGTTAAATGCTATAATTGTTTAAAAACGGGACATATTTCAATAAATTGTTCAGAACCACAACGTGTCGAAAGATGTGAGACTTGTAAACGTACAGGTCATAAAGCAATAAACTGTAAACAAGCGAAAGCAAAACCTAAACCAAATACGACAGTGAATAAAATAAATGATGTAATTCAAGATACAAACTTGACAAAAGTAATCAAAGTAAACGATTTCGAAACAAAAGCTATCATCGACTCTGGTAGTACGTGTTCGCTAATCCGTCATTCTATAGCCGAAAAAGTGGGCAAACTTGTAGAATGTAAACGCATTTTAAGAGGATTCGCAGGAGGCGAATATATGTGTAAAGCAAACATTTCAGTTGTACTTGAAATTGACAAAAATTATAACCAAGCCGTATTATTAGTGGTTAACGATGATCACATTGATGAAGATGTACTCCTCGGAAGAGATGTGTTTTGTAATAACAAAAATAGGCTGGTTATAGAAAACAACAAGTGTAGTTTCGAGAAATTAGAGAACGTGTCGAATATCTCAACGAATGAACGATCGGAATTGAAAGCTATTATTGAAGCAAACCGCGATATATTTTCTGAGTCTGTATCCGACCTAGGTACATGCACAGTCTCGAAAATGAATATCGAATTAACCAACGATAAGCCAATAACTTTAAAGCCATATAGAGTGCCGTTCGCTAAACGTAAAATAGTATCTGATATTGTATCTGAACTATTAACAAATCGAATAATTCGTCATTCGGAATCACCTTACGCGTCACCGGTCGTGTTAGTTGAAAAAGCCAATGGGGAATCGCGATTATGCGTGGACTATAGAGCGCTAAATAAAGTTACGGTGAAACAACCATATCCCATGCCAATAATCGACGAATATTTCGCACAACTATCGGGAAATAGTTATTTTACAACATTGGACTTACGGATGGGATATCACCAAATAGAAATCGAAGAGTGTGCGAAAAAGTTTACTGCTTTCGTGACTACGGATGGTCACTATGAATACAATAGAATGCCATTTGGCCTGGTAAATGCGCCTTCTGTATTCCAACAAGTAATGAATAAAATAATTGCGAAAATGAGAGCGGGTGAAATACTCGTATACTTGGATGACGTCATAATTCCAAGTAAAACGGTTAAAGAAGGTTTATCACGTCTTACAAAATTCTTAAATATCTTACGAGAAAATGGTTTAACACTACGTTTTTCAAAATGTAATTTTCTGGCTGAAGAAATACACTATTTAGGCCACGTAATAAATAAAAATGGTATAAAACCGGGAGAAAAGAAAATAATCGCTATCAAAAACTTTAAAGTACCATCTAGTATAACGGAAACTAGACGATTTTTGGGTTTAACTGGGTTCTTCCGGAAATTCGTACCGGAATACGCGCTAATTTCGAAACCAATAACGAAACTTCTCGCGAAATCAAACGAATCTTTTGTATGGGGTCGTGAACAACAAGAAGCATTCGAAACCTTGATCGAACGTTTAAGCAACGCTCCAATTCTCGCGTTGTACGATAGGATGGCCGAGCATGAAGTACACACCGACGCATGTAGTGTTGGCCTTGCCGGTGTGCTACTTCAGTCAAACGACAATAAAACGTGGAAACCAGTATTTTATTTTAGTAGGCATTGCACGAGTGCAGAAAGTAATTATCATGCGTACGAACTCGAGGTACTCGCCGTAGTCGAATCCCTCGAACGCTTTCGAATGTATGTACTAGGCAAGCATTTTCGACTAGTAACGGACTGTTCTGCCATAGCTAAAGTCAAAACTAATAAAGAATTAAAATCTCGTATCGCGCGTTGGTGGATGAAACTTTTAGAATTTGATTTCGATATAATTCATCGCCAAGGCACACGTATGGCTCATGTCGATGCTTTGAGTCGCGCACCAGATCAGCCACCAAACGACGTAGAACCGGCTGGGTTGGTAATGAAAGTTAATACTTCATCCGAAGACTGGCTCTTGACAATGCAGTTGCAAGACCCAACGTTATCATCGATAGTATCAGTACTTAAGCAAGAGAAGAAAACAGATCAAGACGCCCAAATTCGACAAGACTACGAAATTAAGGATCATCGATTATATCGCCGTACGAAAGATGGGTTACGATTCGTTGTACCAAAATCAGTTCGTTGGAGAGTAGTGCATTCTTGCCATGACGAAATGGGACATTTTGCACTCGACAAAACGATCCAACGAATTTCAACACATTTTTGGTTTCCTAAAATCCGCAAATACGTTAAAGATTATTTAGCAGCATGTCCAGATTGTTGCTACAACAAATCTCGTCACGGTGTGGCTGAAGGTAGGCTGCATTATAGTGAACCTGATCCCATGCCATTTCGGATCCTTCACGTCGATCACTTAGGACCTTTCGTCAAAAGTAATAGTGGAAATTGCTACGTTCTGGCAATATCCGATAGTTTTTCCAAATACCTGGTAGTGAAGCCAGTACGCAATACGAAAACCACCGCGGTAATCAACGCACTAAACGATATGACAAGCTACTTTGGACTGCCTGTCAAAATCATCACCGATAGAGGTACATGTTTTACCTCGAAGCAATTCGAACAGTTTTGTGAAAAAAATTCGATCCAACATATTAAAAACGCCGTACGTACACCTCGCGCCAACGGCCAGGTTGAGCGAGCTAACCAAACCATATTAAATTATCTTCGAACATCGACCGATAAACCGAAAGAGTGGGATTGTCATCTACGAAACGTGCAATGGTCAGTCAACTCACAGCGCAACGATACGTCAGGTTATTCGCCGAACGAACTAATTTTTAATTTTCGTCTCCGCGATATCGTACAAAATAAGCTAATTGCAGCTATTCACGATACAACCGATAATCCGAATCCGCTACCAATCGACGAAAAACGGCATAAAGCCCTTGAAAATATTAACCACGAACGAGAAAAATGGAAACGTAGGTTCGACGATAAGCACCGTACTCCGACAACATACACTGAAGGTAACCTCGTTGTTATTGAGAACGAGCCAGCAGCAACTGGCGAATCGAGAAAGCTGGAACCCAAGTTTCGCGGTCCATACGTTATTACCCGAAGCTTGGGAAACGACCGATACCTCATAGAAGATATTCCTGGTATAAAAATAACAAATCGCAAATTCTGCTCAATATTTAGTACCGACAAAATAAAGCCCTGGTGTCACAGTGCACCCGAGCTCGACGAATACGACGACGACGACGACGACCCTGATCAAATCGAGGTCGATTTGGAGTCAGGAAAGGCCGAATTGTCAGCCGACATGGCAACTCTAACTAAGTAAAAGACGATTTGAGGAGAGAAATGAAATGAGCGAGACGAAGGAGTCTGTCTCGAACCTTGAGAACGAAACGTCGTATTTAACACAATCATAATTCGCTTATAATACATTAAAGTGTATATTCATTATTTCTAATAATAATACTTTCTTCATTTAACATTAAATAAACTAGCGTGCGTCTAATTAATTATTCGGAACTCTGACAAACGTAAGTAGATATGCCATCGTGTTAGGTGTTAATGAGTATTTTAAAAGGGAGTAATCCTTAGTTCCATAGGTGGACGCCGTTTCGAGATATCGCCACAAAGGTGGACCAGGGCTGACCCTAGAATTTGTTTGTACAATATGGGTATCATAAGAAAGGTGTTAATGAGTATTTTAAAAGGGAGTAATCCTTAGTTCCATAGGTGGACGCCGTTTCGAGATATCGCCATAAAGGTGGACCAGAAGTGACCCTAGAATTTGTTTGTACAATATGGGCATCAAACGAAAGGTGTTAATGAGTATTTTAAAAGGGAGTGGGCCTTAGTTCTATAGGTGGATGCCGTTTCGAAATATCGCCATAAAGGTGGACGAGGGGTGACTCTAGAATGTGTTTGTACGATATGGGTATCAAACGAAAGGTGTTAATGAGTATTTTAAAAGGGAGTAATCCTTAGTTCCATAGGTGGACGCCGTTTCGGGATATCGCCATAAAGGTAGATCAGGGTTGACTCTAGAATGCGTTTGTACGATATGGGTATCAAATGAAAGGTGTTAATGAGTATTTTAAAAGGGAGTAATCCTTAGTTCCATAGGTGGACGCCGTTTCGAGATATCGCCACAAAGGTGGACCAGGGGTGACCCTAGAATTTGTTTGTACAATATGGGTATCAAAAGAAAGGTGTTAATGAGTATTTTAAAAGGGAGTAATCCTTAGTTCCATAGGTGGACGCCGTTTCGAGATATCGCCATAAAGGTGGACCAGGAGTGACCCTAGAATTTGTTTGTACAATATGGGCATCAAACGAAAGGTGTTAATGAGTATTTTAAAAGGGAGTGGGCCTTAGTTCTATAGGTGGATGCCGTTTCGAAATATCGCCATAAAGGTGGACGAGGGGTGACTCTAGAATGTGTTTGTACGATATGGGTATCAAACGAAAGGTGTTAATGAGTATTTTAAAAGGGAGTAATCCTTAGTTCAATAGGTGGACGCCGTTTCGGGATATCGCCATAAAGGTGGACCAGGGGTGACTCTAGAATGTGTTTGTACGATATGGGTATCAAACGAAAGGTGTTAATGAGTATTTTAAAAGGGAGTAATCCTTAGTTCCATAGGTGCACGCCGTTTCGAGATAACGCCATAAAGGTGGACCAGGGGTGACCCTAGAATTTGTTTGTACAATATGGGTATCAAAAGAAAGGTGTTAATGAGTATTTTAAAAGGGAGTAATCCTTAGTTCCATAGGTGGACGCCGTTTCGAGATATCGCCATAAAGGTGGAGCAGGGGTGACCCTAGAATTTGTTTCTACAATACGGGTATCAAAAGAAAGGTGTTAATGCGTATTTTAAAAGGGAGTAATCCTTAGTTCCATAGGTGGACGCCGTTTCGAGATATCGCCATAAAGGTGGGCCAGGGTGACTCTAGAATGTGTTTGTACGATATGGGTATCAAACGAAAGGTGTTAATGAGTATTTTAAAAGGGAGTAATCCTTAGTTCCATAGGTTGACGCTGTTTCGAGATATCGCCATAAAGGTGGACCAGGGGTGACCCTAGAATTTGTTTGTACAATATGGGTATCAAAAGAAAGGTGTTAATGAGTATTTTAAAAGGGAGTAATCCTTAGTTCCATAGGTGGACGCCGTTTCGAGATATCGCCATAAAGGTGGACCAGGAGTGACCCTAGAATTTGTTTGTACAATATGGGCATCAAACGAAAGGTGTTAATGAGTATTTTAAAAGGGAGTGGGCCTTAGTTCTATAGGTGGGCGCCATTTCGAAATATCGCCATAAAGGTGGACCAGGGGTGACTCTAGAATGTGTTTGAACGATATGGGTATCAAACGAAAGGTGTTAATGAGTATTTTAAAAGGGAGTAATCCTTAGTTCCATAGGTGGACGCCGTTTCGAGATATCGCCATAAAGGTGGAGCAGGGGTGACCCTAGAATTTGTTTCTACAATATGGGTATCAAAAGAAAGGTGTTAATGAGTATTTTAAAAGGGAGTAATCCTTAGTTCCATAGGTGGACGCCGTTTCGAGATATCGCCATAAAGGTGGAGCAGGGGTGACCCTAGAATTTGTTTCTACAATACGGGTATCAAAAGAAAGGTGTTAATGAGTATTTTAAAAGGGAGTAATCCTTAGTTCCATAGGTGGACGCCGTTTCGAGATATCGCCATAAAGGTGGGCCAGGGTGACTCTAGAATGTGTTTGTACGATATGGGTATCAAACGAAAGGTGTTAATGAGTATTTTAAAAGGGAGTAATCCTTAGTTCCATAGGTTGACGCTGTTTCGAGATATCGCCATAAAGGTGGACCAGGGGTGACCCTAGAATTTGTTTGTACAATATGGGTATCAAAAGAAAGGTGTTAATGAGTATTTTAAAAGGGAGTAATCCTTAGTTCCATAGGTGGACGCCGTTTCGAGATATCGCCATAAAGGTGGACCAGGAGTGACCCTAGAATTTGTTTGTACAATATGGGCATCAAACGAAAGGTGTTAATGAGTATTTTAAAAGGGAGTGGGCCTTAGTTCTATAGGTGGACGCCATTTCGAAATATCGCCATAAAGGTGGACCAGGGGTGACTCTAGAATGTGTTTGAACGATATGGGTATCAAATTAAAGGTATTAATGAGGGTTTTAAAAGGGAGTGGTGGTCGCATTTTCGAGATATCGCCATAACGGTGGACCAGGGGTGACCCTAGAATTTGTTTGTACAATATGGGTATCAAAAGAAAGGTGTTAATGAGTATTTTAAAAGGGAGTAATCCTTAGTTCCATAGGTGGACGCCGTTTCGAGATATCGCCATAAAGGTGGAGCAGGGGTGACCCTAGAATTTGTTTCTACAATATGGGTATCAAAAGAAAGGTGTTAATGAGTATTTTAAAAGGGAGTAATCCTTAGTTCCATAGGTGGACGCCGTTTCGAGATATCGCCATAAAGGTGGGCCAGGGGTGACTCTAGAATTCGTTTGTGTAATATGGGTATCAAACGAAAGGAGTTAATGAGTATTTTAAAAGGGAGTGGGCCTTAGTTCTATAGGTGGACGCCTTTTCGAGGTATCGCAATAAAGGTGGACCAGGGGTGACTCTAGACTTTGTTTGTACGATATGGGTATCAAATGAAAGGTGTTAATGTGTATTTTTAAAAGGGAGTGGGCCTTCGTTCTATAGGTGTTTGCCTTTTCGAGATATCGCCATAAAGGTGGACCAGGGGTGACTTTAGAATATGTTTGTACGATATGGGTATTAAATGAAAGGTGTTAATGAGTATTTTAAAAGGGCGTTGGGGCTTAGTTCTATAGGTGGACGCCTTTTCGAGATATCGCCATAAAGGTGGACCAGGGGTGACTCTAGAATGAGTTTGTACGATATGGGTATCAAATTAAAGGTATTAATGAGAGTTTTAAAAGGGAGTGGTGTGAAGGCATTTTCCAGATATCGACCAAAATGTGGACCAGGGTGACCCAGAACATCATCTGTTGGATACCGCTAATTTATTTATATATGTCATATCTGCCAAGATTTTAAGGGTTTTTTATTTCGCCCTGCAGAACTTTTTCATTTTCTTCTACTTAATATGGTAGGTGTCACAACCATTTTATAAAGTTTTTTTCTAAATTTATATTTCGCGTCAATAAAACAATCCAATTACCTTACCATGTTTCATCCCTTTTTTCGTATTTGGTATAGAATTATGGCATTTTTTCATTTTTCGTAATTTTCGATATCGAAAAAGTGGGCGTGGTCATAGTCGGATTTGGTTCATTTTTCATACCAAGATAAAGTGAGTTCAAGTAAGCACGTGAACTAAGTTCATTAAAGATATGTCGATTTTTGCTCAAGTTATCGTGTTAACGGCCATGCGGAAGGACAGACGGACGACTGTGTATAAAAACTGGGCGTGGCATCAACCGATTTCGCCCATTTTCACAGAAAACAGTTAACGTCATAAAATCTATGCCCCTACCAAATTTCAAAAGGATTGGTTAATTTTTGTTCGACTTATGGCGTTAAAAGTATCCTAGACAAATTAAATGGAAAAGGGCGGAGCCACGCCCATTTTAAAATTTTCTTTTATTTTTGTATTTTGTTGCACCATATCATTACTGGAGTTGAATGTTGACATAATTTACTTATATACTGTAAAGATATTAAATATTTTGTTAAAATTTTACTTTAAAAGAAAATTTTTTTTTAAAAGTGGGCGTGGTCCTTCTCCGATTTTGCTAATTTTTATGAAGCATACATATAGTAATAGCAGTAACGTTCCTGCCAAATTTCATCATGATATCTTCAACGACTGCCAAATTACAGCTTGCAAAACTTTTAAATTACCTTCTTTTAACAGTGGGCGGTGCCACGCCAATTGCCCATCATTTTACTAATTTTCTATTCTGCGTCATAAGGTCAAGCCACCTACCAAGTTTCATCGCTTTATCCGTCTTTGGTAATGAATTATCGCATTTTTTTGATTTTTCGAAATTTTCGATATCGAAAAAGTGGGCGTGGTTATAGTCCGATATCGTTTGTTTTAAATAGCGATTTGAGATGAGTGCCCAGGAACCTACGTATCAAGATACCTCAAAATTTACTCAAGTTATCGTGTTAACGGACAGACAGACGGACGAACGGCCCGACGGACATGGCTCAATCAAATTTTTTTCGATAACTACTGATGATTTTGATATATGGAAGTCTATATCTATCTCGATTCCTTTACTCCTGTACAACCAACCGTTATCCAATCAAAGTTAATATCCTCTGTGTGCAAAGCACGCTGAGTATAAAAACTGCTGTCAACATAACGGCAAATTGTAGGAGCATAAAAGAATAGACATATGAAAATATTGGCTTTGATATATCCAAATGCTCAGAGTGAAAAAGGGTATAGATTAAGGGCTTCATTCTGCATCGCGAACGATAGCTCAGACGAGAGATACGCTTCCAAACGATTTCGTCTGGCAATGGCATTCTCTATTATTTTTGAAACTATTTATAACAAGCTTTCTTTTAGAAATTTTTTATAAGTTTACATTTATAAGCTTAAAAGTAACAAGCCGTTTCGATTATTTCAGGCTTATTTCTGAACAAAAAATCAACATTAATTATTGTTTATTTGAGAAAACTTGCTTACGTTACGTTTACTTTGCTAATTGGCAAGTCTTTTAGAGCTACTTTCAGGTAAAATTAATACATGTATACATTAGTTTTTAGCATGCGAATATTTTGCCGAGCCTCGCGTGCTAAAGAAACAGGATCCGTCAAGGGAAGATGTGGATGTGAAGATGTGTTGCGCTACACAACCCCTTGAATCATTTGGGTGTTTTAGTCGCCTCTTACGACAGTTATGTCTGCCGCGGGTATATTCTAAAGCCTCGAACCCGCTGTGGTGAAACTGTGGATCGTCTTCGGCTGTATCTGAATCCTTTAGTGGACCAAAGTATAAAAAGTCGTTTACCATAAGGATGAGCATTGTTTAAAATATATTTTGGAAAGTCTAGTCTACCTCTCTATGTCTGACCAATTACTATATTTTGTTGTTGAGCATCTTGCATAAAAACTATTTAATCGTGGCAAAACCGGCCGCAGAGAAAACAGTTTAAATCGCTCCAAAAAAAAAATCTAGCACGTCAAAATCGTATTATCAATAATAGTTTGTATCTCTTCCAAGATCCCCTCTTTTCTATCGTACTTTTTTTATTTAGTTGTAGTTTATTCGGTCTATGATCAATGATCTTACATACTAGGTATTAACACTAAGTACTTATCGCTTCCCAAGGCAGTCGGTTCTATGTACCGGAGCGACTCGGGATTTTCCCGACCAAGGACTGTCATTTCAGTGTGACCCCATTTAATTTGTTTCGTCCCTCCCACAAATTGTCATCCTCCCAGCAGCTCCTTGCAGCAGGGCTGCTACATATTCTCTTACTCCGGGAAGGTATCGAACCCAATCCGGGTCCGTCTCCTGACCCCGGTCATGAGAAATGGTTTTGCTGCATTTGCCAGAAAAGAATCTTTTTAGGACGGTCATACTCTGTTCAGTGTGTCTCGTGCAAGGGATGGTTGCATCGGACAGGTTGTTCTGGGCTTGATCCCAAAACCCGACGTCCACGTAACTTTTATAAATCTTTTGTGGCTCCTTGCTGCTCACGCCCAAGGGCGTCCCGTAGTCTACGCCTAAGCGTATCCCCACTACCTTCCAGCAGCTTCGCTGCTCAGCAAGCCACAACAAGTACCCGCTGCTGCTCGCGCCCCACGGCGCCAACAACTCAAACAGCTGATACCACTCATAACTACTACCTTCGTAGTAGAGCTGGTAGCAATGCTGAGCATCAGCCCCTGCCCCCGTCTTCTTCTCCCCCCCCCTCTTTTCTGGCAGCAATCGTGCAGGTCAGGGAAACAGACTCTTAGTCCCTGCCTCCGTTTGCACCGTCTGCCAGCACAGAATATATAGGTTTGCGACATCCGCTCAATGCAGCTCCTGCCTTGGGTGGTGCCACTTTCCTAGATGTTCTGGTCTCCGCGACGGCAACCCCCCGACGGGTTTCATCGCGCCATGTTGCCAGGTCGCAAACCCAAATCATCCGGGTACCCCAATGCTTGCCCAAGGGCGCCCAGTCCCAAGGCCACAACAGCAATTGCGTCCTGGCCTTCCACAACCTAGGCGTAGTCACCCCTCACTTACCACTAGAGTGGCGGCGTCACCCCTCATGCACTTCAGAATTCTGCAGTTCAACTGTAATGGACTAACTGGGAAGATTACGGAGATAGTCGATTTCATGAAGCGGCACAACATCCGCATTGCTGCGATTCAAGAGACTAAACTCACGGCAAGATCTGCATTGCAGACCTGCTCTGGTTATAATGTCCACAGGAAAGACCGCGAGAGCGGAAATGGAGGCGGCCTCGCGTTTATTATACACCACTCTGTGCAATATCATATATTTGATCCTGGCATCGACCGCAGTGACAATGTCTTAGAACGTCAAGGCCTATCTGTCCGGTCAGGCGATGCAAATCTAGAAATCATCAACATCTACATCCCTCCTGTCACCTGTTTCCCCAGTGGATACCGCCTTAATATCGAGGCCTTACTCACTGGCAACAATCGCATTATCTTAGGCGATTTCAATGCCCATCACGACCTATGGCATTCAAAATTGCGGGCGGACAGTAGGGGTGAGATGTTGGCGGATCAAATAGACGAAACGACGTTCTGCACAATAAACGGAGACGCCCCCACACGTATGGTAGGAAGCTGTCATAGCTCGCCAGATATCTCAATCGTGAGCGCAGAACTCGTAAACTGCGTCAACTGGCAGCCGATGGTAACATTGGCATCCGACCACCTGCCTATACTTATTTCGTTCGAGCGTACCGCCGACTTCATCGTCACCGAAAAACGCACTTTCATAAACTTCAAAAAAGGGAAGGTGGAAGAATATAAATCTGCAACAGACAGCAGCTTTGCTGCCCTCCCTATCCCGACTGATGCCCGCCAAGGGGAGCGTGCCTTCCGTAAGGTCATTGAATCCGCCTCGGCACATTTCATTCCCGCCGGGAGAATTCCCGAAATCCGGCCCCACTTCCCGGCGGAGGCCGCGAGCTTACCGAGGGAACGCGACCTTATAAGACAGCTTGATCCAGGCGACCCCCAAATAAGGGATATAAACCAACGCATCAGATTGCTTGTGGACGAACACAAGCGGGCGAAATGGGAAGAGCACCTAAGAGGTTGTAACCTCTCTACCGGTGTAGGTAAACTTTGTCCACCGTAAAGTCCCTATCGAATCCGACTAAGCACAAAGACAAAGTTTCCATCGCCTTTGGCGATAAGGTGCTGTCGGATGCGAAAAAATGCGCGAGCGCTTTCTGCCGACAATATATAATGCATCCTACGGTCGACAAAGATAGACGGAGAGCCAATAGACACGCACATAAACACAAACTCAGCGCGTCACCAATTACCATCACCGCTAGAGAGGTTGAGGACGCCATTGGTCGCGCTAAACCATCCAAAGCAGTGGGCCCAGACGGCATAGCCATGCCGATGCTTAAAAACCTAGGGAAAGAGGGTTTCAAATACTTAGCGCATGTCTTCAACCTGTCTCTTTCCACCTTTGTCATACCCGAGATATGGAAAATGGCCAAGGTGGTCCCGCTACTAAAGCCTGGGAAACCAGCTAACGTAGGTGAGTCATATCGTCCGATATCTCTCCTATCGCCAGTGGCAAAGACGCTTGAAGCCATTTGCTCCCTTATTTCCAAGCACATTTGCAGCTAGCCCCTCATCAGCATGGCTTCAGAAAACTCCATAGCACTACCTCCGCGCTAAATGTCATTAGCACCCAGATAAATTGCGGTTTGAATCAATATCCCCACCATAGAACAGTACTCGTAGCGTCAGACCTATCAAAAGCTTTTGATACGGTCAACCATGGCTCGTTACTGCAAGACCTGGAAGGGTCCACCCTTCCCCCATGTCTTAAAAGGTGGACCGCAAATTATCTGGGTGGTCGGCAGGCATCGGTGCAATTCAGAAACGAAACATCAAAACAAAGGAGAATTCAACAAGGGGTGCCACAGGGTGGTGTCCTATCCCCGGTTTTGTTTAATTTCTACATATCTAAGCTACCTTCACCACCGGAAGGAGTCACAATCGTTTCCTACGCCGATGACTGCACAATAATGGCCACAGGCCCAGGCCCAAAGATCGATGAGCTATGCAATAAAATAAACGGCTATCTCCCTGATCTCTCCAGTTTTTTCGCCTCGCGAAACCTGGCATTGTCACCGACTAAATCTTCCGCGACCTTATTTACAACATGGACGCCCCAAATGTCGACCATATTGAACATCCACGTCGATGGCACTACGCTACCGACTGTCCTACACCCCAAAATCTTGGGTGTGACGTTTGATCAGGATCTACATTTTGGTGCGCACGCAACCGCAATTATTCCAAGAATTCAGAGCCGTAATAAAATTCTTGCTGGCAGTACCTGGGGAAAAGATAAAGAAACGCTCTTGACCACATACAAAGCAATTAGCCAGCCGATTACGTGCTACGCGTCACCCATATGGTCGCCAAGCCTAAAAACCACCCACTGGAAGAAACTACAGGCCTGCCAAAATATTGCCCTCAGAATCGCCACGGGCTGTCTTCTTATGTCCCCAGAACACCATCTGCATAATGAGGCGAGAATACTCCCCATCAGGGAGAGAAATGAGATGCTGACCAAACAGTTTCTGTTGAATACCCAGAAACCTGGGCATCCCAACAGACATCTGATTGACGAACCAGCACCGCCTAGGGGCCTAAGGAGTCATCTCCGTAAGCATTTTGAGGAAATACGGTACCTGAGAACCCAGCCGTATGAAGCGGAAAAACACAAGCAGGTCCTTGGTGAACTCCATAGACAGGCGTCGGACCTTTATGTCGGGAATTGCCCGGTGAATCCAGTACTTGAAGAAAAATATCCAGAACTCGCAGAAGAGGAACGCATACTCCCCAGGGAAACGCGTGTCACTCTTGCTCAACTTCGTTCTGGATACTGTAACAGGTTAAACTCTTACCTATCCAGAATCAAGCCCGACATACAAAATGTATGCCCTGCTTGCAATGTGTCCCCACATGACACCAACCATCTCTTTAATTGTAATGTGGAACCAACGCCTCTAACACCCCTTTCCTTATGGTCCACCCCTGTTGAAACGGCAAGTTTCCTTGGACTCCCGTTAGAGGATATTGATGACAATTTGTGATCGGTCGCGGCTATTAGGTGGGGCGAGCATTGCTACAACAACAACAACAACTAAGTACTTATAACACACTTGCCTTTGTTTTAACTGTTTATGTTCTACTCCCTACTTCGCCTTTTTTCCTTTCCCATCTCTCTCTCGGATTCAACATTTGTTTCTATAAAAAGTCGCGTCATAAGTAATCCCCCAAAAAATTATTTTAAAAAAGAGGAAGGGGGCTATGAACTTTTCTAACAACATTCTAAATCCAGCTTTTCTGAGTAAAAATTACAAACGATATTTCGTGATATTAGGCTTTGTCGGCTGCTCTGCCACAGTTGGGGACTTAGAAAGGTCCTACAAATAGCGAGGAGAATAGATTGAGATTCAAGGGTTGTGTAGCGCAACACTTCAGAGGGTTGATAGCGCAATTTACAGCTTATTCAATCCCATTGTCATCCTGGCATACCCGTAGCGCAACACTGCAGAGGGTTGATAGCGCAATTTACAGCTTATTCAATCCCATTGTCATCCTGGCATACCCGTGGCGAACTCAATACTCTCACAAAAGGAGGGGAACGCAAGGGATCTATATCCGGCAAAAGAATATATCCGCGGCAGGTATGCCTGAGACTAAATACCCAACTGATTCAAGGGGTTGTGTAGCGCAACCCTTTCAAGGGGTTGCCAACGCAGTTTGTAACTTCTCCAACCCAATTGTCAACCTCAAGTACTCATGGATATGGGAGGTTGGAGGACGGGATGGCCTAGAAGGTTTCATGTGGTCAAAATAAATCATTCCCGAGATATTCTCGCTAGTACCTTAATGGTGGTTGTTACCGGGACGTACCGGATCTATATCGAGCAAAAACCATCAACATCGATAACACTCCCCAAATAAATTTGGTATTTTAGTCGCCTCCAACGACAGGCATACCTGCCGCGGGTATATTCTACGCTCCCTATCCCGCTGGGGGGCAGGCCCCTGTGTGCCTCTCTGGTATACATATAAACATGTCCATATATTTGCATTATTAATGCAGTGTGAAGTTGTGAAGGAAATTGATTAAGTATATCCGCTTATAGATGTTAGAATAGGTTAGGTTTGGTGGTAGCTACCTTGATAGGGGAAGCTCACTTGGACAACATGAAGGTCCGTTGTGATACCACAGAAAATAAAATAAAATAAAGTAACGGCGACGTAGATAAAGCTACTTAGAGAATCGTTGGGTAGCAACGATAAAGTTACGAATGATACCGATCTTAACCTTGGATAAATCCTCGGGAGATCCAAAATGAGTCGCAACCAGAGTACTTTCGCCTTGTTCTGGCAAAAGCTGGGCAATCAAGCATAAAGTGATGTGTTGATTCCACCTCATCATCCTCCATACAGCTGCAGCATGATGAAGTTTGCAGTATATTGAGACGTACCGCATGGATACCCATGGGACAGTGCCCTTTCAGAACCCCAATGGCCATTGATAGGTGAGCCTTAGTGAACCCAATTATTTCAGCAGACCTCCTGCCACCCACTTTCGGCCAGAAAGATCTTGCTACCCTGCAAGACGTGGTGTCCGTCCAACCTTTGCTGAGCTGACTCGAGGTCCAGCCAATGAGGAGCAGTCCACAGGTGGCCAGCGGAATCCCGAAATCCCTACAGCCATATTCATCCGGTTCAGTTGTACCGATGGGGACTAAGAGATCCGCCTGACAGTTACCCTGGATATGACTATGGCACGGGACCCAGGAAATCTTAATTTGAAAATGATTCGATGCAATCGCAAGCGAGGTCAGGCACTCCCAGACCACCCTCGATCGCACTGTAGTTGAGCTCAAGGCCTTGATAGCCGCTTGGCTATCAGAGTACATGTTAAATTCCCTAACCGTAGCAGCACTGGATAGCATGTCATTCACCGCATCCTTAATCGCAGCGACTTCAGCTTGGAATACACTGCAGTGATCAGCCAACTTAAACTTGCGGCTTACATTTAGCTTTTGACAAAATATGAACAAGCATAGTTTGAATTAGGCTATTGACAAAATATATAAATACGCTTCATACAAAACACCATAACTGAATACAAATGTTCGTATGTATATGTGTACAATGCTACGTAGATATGTGCATTCAAATAAGACTGTAATCATTGAAGCGAAGTGTACTCAAGGTTGTGCTTGAGTTCAAACCACAAATTGTTGTGACATTTTAAACATGGACATTTGAAAACTGTGTATGTACGTCAGTAGAGCAAATCCAACATTAATTTGCGTTAAATTACTTACAATTCGATTTTATTTGTTGCTAGTGGAGTTGGCAAATATTATTACGCTTAAAAAAGTCATACCAAGCTATTGTCACTAAACCCCTTTAATTCGATGTAACTTTGAGCAAAAAAAAAAAACATATGCTTGGATCATAGTTTGGATATACACCTGCGTGTACAACAATATAACGAAAACAATTAATGTAAACGAATTTCGAAACGTTTTCGAAAAAATGGGGAAGTTTTTAAAAATCATCATGGAAGTTTTCAAATCTCTGTTTTGAACTATTTTGGAGTATTCAGTTTTGTTGTTCAGTTCCGAAATACTTTAAACTTTTCATCCTAAAACTTAATTAAAAAATTTCTCAAAATTTAAGAAAAAATGAAGATTAAAAAAAATTTGAATTTTTGTCTTATTTTTTAAGTTTTAAAAATGTGGTTTTGGTATCTGTTAAGGCGCCGAGCTTAAATTAAATTAAACAAATATTAGCTACGTTTAAAAAGATATATATGTGAATCTACTAAACTATTGGTGCTAAACCTTTTCATATTCATTTCGGGAACGATTTAACATGACCACACTGAACCTGCTAGGCCATACCGCCCCCTACCTCCTAAATTTAAAAGATTTCCTAAAACTCGAAAAATGTATAGCATAGCAGGTATCATGTTCCGAGCAGGGATCAGTTAAAGGGGATTTCCAGCTGATTTGTGAGAAATCTCTCACCTTGGTCGTCGCGTGAAGAGTTTCGAGGAACCCTAGGAACAGTAAGGATTTTATCTCAAATGAAAATTGTTTGATATTGGTGACTTGACTTTTAATCAAGATTGCGATGTTCTCTTAAAATATCTCTAGCAGCTATAGCTACTATTACCACTGTAAAATGATATCAACTATTTTGATCCGATTTTAAGAGTTAGAGCCAGGGCCGTAGAGAGAAAATCCGGGCCCGGGACTAAACAATTTACGGGCCCCTATAAAAAATCCACTAATACATTTGATTAATTTGAATTAAAGACGTCTCATTTATGAATCAATATTGATAGATTACATAAAAAAAAAATGTTTGCCGTAGTTTCATCCATGTCTTCAAATTGCCACAAAAAGGGAAACGTCTCACTAAAATTTCTCATAGCTGCAAATCGTTCAGTAATGCCAGTGATTACCGAATCAACGATCACCAGGAATGGATTGCTTTTAAAATCAGATTCTGAATCATCCGTAATCATCTCATTTAAATTATCTTCTGACCGTCTTTTGGGTTTTCTCTTTCGAATGTCCGGAAACTTTGGGCAGATGTTCAATTGAATAGCAACTGTTTTGCCATCGTTTAAAATCGTTTCCCATTGGTTCCTGATCAACTTCAAATCAGCTAATAAGGCATCTAGATGTTGGACCTCAACATCTATGGTGGCGTCTCTAGCTTGGAGGACCACGTTTCTTTCATTAATGGTAGTCAGTATTTTGAACCAAATTGAGGACAGCAAGATACATTCGAACTTGTTGATGTACTTGAGAATGCCGGTAACATCTCCGTATGCTTGCGCAGTCAAATTTGGCTTTTGGCTGAAAGACTATGAAGGGGGCTCGGTACATTTTTTTTGAGAATGTCCCATCGTTGTGGTGTGCTGCTGAAAATAGTAAAACATTTTTGTACAACTCCGAAGAAAGTAATTGCAGCCGTACAGAAGTCTGCAGCATCAACACCACATAAATTGAGACTGTGGGTTGCACAAGGCGAGTAATCAGCATTCGAGTTTTTGTCGAGAATGTGGCTTAGTGCTGGCGCCGTTATCGTACCCTTGTGACTAGCATCAGGCATAGCATCAACGATAATAGCAAAATACTTGGATTTCTTTCCTTTATCTAATACAGTTTCCCTCACGTGCTTTGCACAAATTTCTATAAACTCGTTTTGAATATCTGGGGAAAGATAGTGGATTTGTAAACGTCTGTGCTGCTGTTATGAAATCCTAACATCTGCAAATGATCTCTAATTATCGGATCATAATGGCTTATGAGATCTTAGATGCCGAAAAAATTTCCATTGTTTCGTTCACAAAGATATATACTTTCGCCTTTGAAAGCTAGGCCTCTTTCACCCAAAAATAAAAGAGTGTCCAAAATTCTATATAAAATTTGTTTCCACTTTTGAGTTTCAGTGATTAGCTGGTCATTGATAAGTTTATCAATTGTAGCCTCCTTTTGAATTAGATTTTGTAAAGATCACCATTGAATATAAAATTTAATGTGATCTTGAGTATTTTCGTGTGATGGCAGTTTATCGTATAGCTGCTTCCATAGCTGGAATTTCGAATATCCGCACAACAAACTTTAGGTCGATTTAAAGTATTGGTGCTTAACAGACGACATGGTAGGCAATAAAAAGCAATGCTATTGGCATTCCACACCAACTAGTCACGCTCCACTTACTCTCCATTTGGCAAGATTCTGTTTAACAACGAGGTAGGAAATGCATGACGATCACGTGGAAAAATAACAGGACACTTTTGAGGACCTCGACGAATTATTTCGTTGACTTCTTCTGATCGCAAAAACTCATTATTCACGGTACCGATGTCGCAGTTGTTTAAATAAACTGGACTGTGATACATAGTTGGTTGTATTGTTGGAAGAGTGTCACCACGAAACTTTACAATTTCGGATTCATGTAAACATACATTTTTGTTTGATGTTTTTATTGTATCCTCACTGTTCGAAGGCCCAGGCAAAAAATCATTATCAATAGTCGAATCGGATGCGAAACCTGAATGGTTTTGTGCCAGCTGCCAAATGAAATATTTATTCTTAAATTTTAAGGAAAAGGACTTTTCCAATTATTTTTCACACTTCACTATAATATTAAAACGAAATGCAGATATTCGTTGCTTTTGAAATTCGGCTTAAAAATTGCACATGGAACAACTAAAGAACCCTGAATTAAAAAAAAAATCTTAGTATCTCTAAATCGCGGACCCTCTCAAAAACCCCGGGTCCGGGGGGAATCCTTTCCCCAACCCCTCTCGTAGGGTCTGGTTAGAGCCATCCGTGACCTAAACAAGTGCGCGCTTGGGAGTGAAATGCTCAATCAGGGAGACACATATCTGCCAATAATGTTTAAAATCTTAATACGAGCGAGGAGCGATACGAAACACGATTACGGTCATTAACTCCATTGTTTTGAATGTTGAAATGCGTAATTATTCTATAAATGATTGCGAGAAATGCATACCAAGAAGAATAACACCGTTTCTTTCTTCTTGAGTTTAGTTTACGCGTGCATATCGTCAGCAGTCTACTACTTTTGATTATATACATACAAATATGTGACTGAGATTCATTCATACAGCTAGACTTGTACAATTCAGAGCAAGAGAAAACCAAAAACTGTCAGTGTGCAACAAATCTTATTCTTTCATTTTTATATAGCGGTGGATAACAGAGCTAAAGATGTCTCTTATTCAAGAAATTCGTATATATTTTTGGCTTTCCGGCAAACTTCAGACCGTGGCACGCGCACAGCATAGTTTTTACATATTCATAGCTCGCACTTAATTTTCTTTCTTTTTTAACCATTTTTAGTTTCTAGTTTATCTCGGTTACGAATTACCTTTTACATATTTCATTCCGAAACTGGAGTAGTTGGGCTGGATATATTGCACTTCTTGTCTGATGCTGCCTTTGTCCGTCTGCCACCTTGTGAAGGCGTTTGGTGTGGCTCACTCTACTCTGTTTTCCCACTTATGTTTGCCTTTGTTGGAGCTTGGTTTGCCGTTCGTTTCTTTGAAAGAAAATTACTTTCCTGTTTGAACACTTACATTTTTTGCGCTAATATTTTCACCAAAACTGTTCGATTCTTCTTACATTTTAAAACCGAACGCTTTTTAATTTTGCGATAACAAATAGACATAAATTTGCGTTTTTTATTCCAGCTTTTGCTTTTTTGCGGTTTCTGTGATTTTTTCACAATTTCGTTTATCTGGTTGACGGGTGTGTATGTGCATGTGTATGTGGATGAGAAGAAGCGCACAGTTGCATTTGTAA
Source organism: Eurosta solidaginis (assembly GCF_040869045.1). Taxonomy (NCBI): domain Eukaryota; kingdom Metazoa; phylum Arthropoda; class Insecta; order Diptera; family Tephritidae; genus Eurosta; species Eurosta solidaginis. Next base: position 264,173,595 of record NC_090320.1, read on the forward strand.
GTATAAATATTTTTAAAAACTTCAATGACACTTACCAAAAGTTTAAGAAAAAATTATGAGTAAGTGAAAATATACTTTCGTAAAAGGCTGTCTAAAACAAACTCAATCGTTTTTTTATGCTGAAATGTTATAAATCGTTACCAAATCATAAGAATTGGCTGCAATATTTTTCCCAAATGAATAAGTTTTTTTGCAACTCTGTAACTAAACAGCTGTTTACAAATGTAACGAGTAATGTAATGTAATTAACACGACACTGTAAAATGCAATTTATTGGGGGCTGCACATCTATAACTTAAAGTTTGTTTACACTAAAGCCCCGACACATAAGCAGTTTTTCATATAGATTAGTTTAACACAAGCTTATACATTATAAGTAGATTGCACTAATGAAATCGTAAATTTTTGTTTTCACACAGAAGTAACTGCTCGATTAGTATGAAGGATGAAATGTCAAGCGAATAAAATGACAATGCTATATGACAGACAAGGCGAATCCATACCAGGTGGTGGCAAAGCGAATTCAACCAATTCGCCGTGCAGAAGAATGTCAAGTCAAAAGAAAATTTTCATTGATTTCGATTAACTGACATATTGTTGTACAAGGCTTTGTATGGAAAATTATCAAGAAGAAGCAATCAGCTGTTGGGATAACACCACCTCTACTGAATTCGCCTTGATGACAGACAATCATGGCGGAACGATACAAGGTGGCAGCATGGTGACATACCTACAAACAAACAAAATTCCATCTACTTGTAAATTCGATGGACAAATGTCACAATCGTACTGCGCCGGTAGTTGATGTATCAAATCAAATAAAAAAGGTTATAATCAGCTGTTCGATGCGGCCACCTTGTATCGTTCCGCCATGTAGACAATGACATTAACTTTAACAAATGACATTTTTAAGCACTGAACACACCAAAAACTAAGAAGCGGAAGGCTGCCAACAGAGTTGCATTGTGCTTTTGACTTCATTAGGCATTCGATTAGCTACTAATAAAATAATTATAGATTCGAATTTTGTAGGGAAGATTGAGCTCAATAAGCGTCTTAATGTAGAAAACTGCCTTTAATATTCAATAAGCCGTCTGTGTGAAAACAGTATAAAGGTGTTGGCACACGTTGCAAGTGAAATTATATTTCCCACTGGTTGGTAAATTTTCTAACATTTTTCGTTATTAAAAACTGCAATATAACAACGACACAAAATATGTTAGCAAGTATTTTTGTTGTTTAGGGAGAATGTTTATAACAGTGCTTCGCGAAATTTTGTATGTGAATGGGCGAGCGTAATAAACTTTTATTGCCAAGTCTGAAGTTCCTTTACATTTATGAACGCAACATCTTGGTTGATTGTGGCGATGTTATTGGAATGCATAAGCTCTTGTTAAACGCATCTATATGAAAAATGTCATTGTGCCGCAGCCTTTAGCAGTGTTTTTTTTTATACGCGTATACGTTTATGGTTGCGTGTATAAAAAACGCTTATCCTCGCTTAGATAATGCTTAAGAGACCCATCTAGCGGCACTGGTTAAATAACTAGCTACAGAACAGGGTGTACCGAAAAGCGGAGACACAACCCTCTGATGACCATAGTGTATAACATATAGCTGAATCAGTTGCGATGAATTGTGGACATGCACCATTTTAACGAGTGATACATAGAATTAGTGTAGAGGTGAAACATAGACACATATTTCAGTTGAATCTGAGTATAATGCGTATTGAAATTAGCTGTGTTTTTTTATATCTATAGACGTTTACGCTTAAACTTTATATGGACTGCTAAGGGTCAAACTTTAAATATTCCTCTGTTTGCAGCCTTCCTGCCCATTAAATTAGTACTACTAAATTTCAATACGCATAATATTCAGATGCAACTGAAATATGTGCCTATGCTTCACGTCTACAATAATTATATGTATCACCTCTAAAAATGGCACGTGTCCACTATTCATCGCAACAGATTCAGCTATATGTTATACATTATGGCCAACAGAGGTTTGTGTCTCCGATTTTAGGTACACCCTATTCTGTAGGTAGTTATTTAACCACTGCCGCTAGATGGGTTTCCTAAGCATTATCTAAAGAGCGAATTAATGGTGACTTATAACCATAAAGCCATAACCAGATAAAACAGCTGATCGAACCTACCTTAAGGAAATTAATGTAATAGAGTTAGCGTTATGATATGGCACCATTAATCGATTACATCAGGGATGCACCTTAACGTTAAGCTAATCGTTTATCAAAAAATTTCCACCGTTTCCGTTGAAACACTTCGAAATATTATCGATAAAGAAATTATCAAGATAAATTGTATCTCGTTTTTAACCGAAACGAAAAGCTTTTGTTAACGTTAAAAACGTTAACGAAAACGTGATACTTTATGTTTGAATTGTGCTGGCAATGCTATAGCCATGGTGAAGCCGTAAGGTGGCAACAACGAGCGCACATACACACACAAACTCTATGTAATTTGTTTGTGTAATTCGTTGGTGGTAATGTCAAAAATACTCTGAGAAATGTTCGTACTGTCAAAATTCATGAGAAAAGTTGCAATCAGCTTGGCTAATGCTTTCACCTTTAATGACTCCGCCATCAATCAGCTTTGCCAGCATAGTTTGAAATTAATAATCAACATAAACGATTTGATTTCGTTTTGATATGGCAGAAAACGAAACGAAATCATTTCGTTAATTTGACGATCTTAACGTTAATAAACGAAACGAAATGACTTCGTTTCGTTTATTAACGTTGATTATCGTAACGAAATGATATCGTTTCGTTGGTTAAGCATGCCTGGATTACATTGATTTCCATAAGGTAGGTTCGATCAGCTGATTTATCTCGTTATGGCTTTATGTTTATAAGTCACCATTAATTCGGCCTTAAGTGAGGATAAGCGTTTTTTTACGGCCAAACGTAAACGTATACGCGTGTAAAAAAACACGGCTATTTAGTATTACTCATTTTATGTGCGGCAATTTCAGAAGAGTAGATAAAGTTAGACGCTTAGCAGTCCATATACGTCTATAGATGTAAAAAATCACAGCTATTGCGTTTATTACGCTTAAACTTTATATGGACTGCTAAGCGTCAAACTTTAAATACACCTCTGAAATTGCTGCGCAAAAAATAAGTACTACTAAATTTCAATACGCCTTAAGCCGGAGTCATTGGTGCCGTATGTCGTATCGCTGTATCCGTATCCCTAACGTAATCTGCTGTTTATCGTTACGACGGTAAACCAAAACCCAATTGGTTGGCTACGATACGGTTACGACCTTAGCGGCACCAATAATCGATTGCATTGATTCTCATAAGGTTGGTCGAATCAGCTGTTAAAAGGTTACCGATACGGTTACCGATAAAGCACCAATGTCTCCAGCTTTATACTCAGATGCAACTGAAATGTGTGTCTATGTTTCACCTATACATTAATTCTATATATCACCTCTAAAAATGTTGTGTAACCACTATTCATCGCAACCGATGATATATATATACATGTTATACATTATGCGTTTTTTCGCGCAAACGTAAACGTAAAAAACACGGCTAACATTTTCTTACAACATACAAAATTGCTAAGTTTTATGCTTCCATTCCATACCATTCGCACCAACACCAACACGCAGATTTTGACAATCTGAACTAACATATTTTGCTTTTGTACAGATGAGCCAACCATATTGTTGAACCATGTGTAAGCTGGAGAATCAATTTTCACCCAGACAGCTTTTACAGAGGGAGCTTGTTGGTATGCGCTACCGAAGGAGTATTGGTGCAAGAGCGCAATGCCAAGTGATGACACCCGTCAGTACCCTCACTTCAATCTCATATAACTCGATTTTACTTCAGAGATAACCGAGCGGTGGTCGTATGAATCGGTCCTCCCTGCTTATGCCTAATTTGGAGGGAGAAATTGCAATGCCTTTTAGGAGCGAGGCTCGACATCTTCGCACGATATCCGACTTTGTCACATTGGATTCTAATGCCTTTAAGGCCAACTGTAGAGTAACTTGGCTCTTCTCTCGATGACATAGACCTCCTTCCGAAAACAACTGCGTGAGTCGGTCCCAGTTTGCTTTTCTATTTTCGAGCGACCTGTGTAAATTGTTATGCCGCTACCACTGTCTAATCCTTCCTCCTACTCATCCCTTAAAGAATATCGTATGGTTTGCACCTGGAAGTAAAAAACTGTCGTGATACGATACGTAACGGACGTGAGGTCAGTTATGACTCCGATTTTCACATATTGGATTCTCTTTGTCGTAGAGCCAACCCCTGTACGAATATTTGTAGACGCATCAAGTACACAATTACCTTTAATGTGATGGTAGGCATGCTAACCTTACCATCCCTATGTTGAGTGCTCTTTTTTGTCTAGCACCTTCCACCAGACCTACTCCACCAGAGCTACATACCATAAGCGGGTACATTTCCCATATCCTCCCAAAAGCACTTTTCCAGGTGTAGTAAGCTGCCAGAGCTTTCATTGATCTCACCTCAAAGTTCTTTGTCCAGCTTAGTTTGGAGTTGGGTATCATTGGAAGATATTTGGCTTAAGAAGAGAGATTTATCGTTGTTATGTTTAGCTTAGGTAAGATAAAGGAGGGGGGTTTTGTTTCTTGTGAACAGAACAAGTTCCGTTTGTATTGGATTCACCCCCAGCCGTTTATCCCTGCCCAACGCGAAACACCGCAAGGGCCGTATTCACAAGCTCGCTAATCGTTGGCAGGACTTTATCTTCGCCGTATGCAACTACCTTCATTTCTTCTGAAGAATTTAAGAATTTCATTAACTACCAATATCCAAAGAAGAGGCGATATCACGCCGCTTTGAAGGGAGCCTCTGGAAGTCATTTTTGATTCTTAAAATGGGTGAAACGTGATGATAATCACAACCACCTTTTATATATCGAATGTTTTGGAGAAAAAAGCAGTGTGATGGTAGCGTGCTCCGCCTACCGTATGCCCTGGGTTCGCACCCCGGGCAAAGCAACATCAAAGTTTTAGAAATAAGGTTTTTCAATTAGAAGAAAATTTTTCTAAGCGGGGTCGCCCCTCGGCAGTGTTTGGTAAGCACTCCGAGTGTATTTCTGCCATGAAAGGCTCTCAGTGAAAATCATCTGCCTTGCAGATGCCGTTCGGAGTCGGCATAAAACATGTAGGTCCCGTCCGGCCAATTTGTAGGGAAAATCAAAAGGAGCACGACGCAAATTGGAAGATAAACTCGGCCTTAGATCTCTTCGGAGGTTATCGCGCCTTACATTTATTTTTTATTAACACGCTTTTATTAGCTTGGCCTGTATGTAACGGAATCTTTCAGCTTAATTTTCACCGGTTTCTAGAAGTCTGATTAATTTGGAACTTTGCATACGTATTAAGGACCGATGACAATGCATTAATGTGGTGGTGTGGTGACATAAGGTCAACGGCAATAAGGTCAATTGGCCTTATTACCACTTTGAATGGCCATAAGTTTGATTGAAACTTTGCACACGTATCAAGGCTCAATGACAATGCATTAATGTGATGGTGCGGTGACATAAGGTCAACGGCCATAAGGTCAATCGGCCTCATCACCACTTTGAAAGGCCATGAGTTTGATTAAAACTTTGCACAAGTATCAAGGCTCGATGACAATGCATTAATGTGATGGTGCGGTGACATAAGGTCAAGGGCCATAAGGTCAATTGGACTTTTTACCACTTTCAATGGCCATAAGTTTGATTGAAACTTTGCACACGTATCAAGGCTCGATGACAATGCATTAATGTGATGGTGCGGTGACATAAGGTCAACGGCCATAAGGTCAATTGGCCTTATTACCACTTTGAATAGCCAAAAGTTTGATTGAAACTTTGCACACGTATCAAGGCTCGATAACAATGCAATAATGTGATGGTGGGGTGACAAAAGGTTAACGGACATAATGTCAATTGAACTTATGACCCCCAAACGACCATAGATTTGAAACCTTGCACATAATGCGAAAAACGCATTCCTTTAATAATGATAGAAGTGGATACATGGCACATCTACGAAAGAGCATACTGTAGCCCTTTTTAATAAGCTTTTATTAGCTTGACCTGTATCTATCTATGTATCCATGTATGTATGTATGTAACGGAATCTGGAGTGGAGCCGAGAGCCCCGGTAATGCAGAGCTCCGAACTCCGTTGCACCTTTTGAAGCGTTTTAAGATAGGTACTTTTAGCTAGTGCAGGCGACCAGACCAAGGCACCATAAAGAAGAATCGGGCGCACAATTGCTGTGTAAATCCAGTAGGTCACTTTAGGGGAGAATCCCCAGGAGGTGCCAATTACCCTCTTGCAGGTGAACAGCTCTGCTGCTGCCTTCTTGGATCGCTCCACTATATGGTCACTCCATAATAGCTTCCTATCCAGAATGACTCCCAAATACTTGACTTGATCGCTAAACGCTAAGAACGTACCCCCAATTCTTGGTGGTGTGAGATTTGGTACTTTGTACCTCCTCGTGAGTAGGACAAGCTCGGTTTTATCCGGGTTGACTTCCAAACCTGTGGCGGGTTGTACTCCTGGAGCAGCTCCAGGATGTTAGCTGGGTCTGTTGGCGTCACTGGAACCCAGGCTCTAGCCCTTGGTTGTGAGGGGATATCACGCGCCTCCACTACCTTGAAGCGCCCGCCCGGATATACCACCCCTATCAACGTGACGGCGGCCCTATAGAGGTTTACCGACCTGGCGTCGTCACAGGCAATTATTGATATTGCCCTGGAACCACCCTGCATCGGTGTAAGATGGCGGTGGACCAGGGTTGTCTTTCCTAACCTTAACGGCCACCGTAGCGAACGCGGCCTCGATCCACTTCCACTGTTGTTTCGGGATCCTGCCATCTTCGCTGCTCTTGTCTATAATGCCAATGATCTGCCGACCCTTGGCAATTTCGGTGAAAGACCGCGTCCAGCCTCCCTGCGTCTTGGCCCTTTTCGGTGCCGTGGGGTTGGATTCATCCATGGACCGCTGGCGTTTCGAGGTTTCATCACTCTCGTCTAAAACTTTTAAAATTACTTGAACTAAAAAATTAAAAATAAATAATAGTATAAAAAAACTAAAAAAACACGCTTTTATAGCTGACCGAACTAAAAAATAGAAAATAATTTTCAATTAAAAAGAGTTTATATAACAGTAGTAGAAGGTCAAACAATCATTTATAGTTAATCACCTCAATATAGAATTATAATAAAATTTAAGTTATTAACAGAATAATTAAATTCACAGTAAAAAGCGTGGGGTGCTTGATATTGAATGTTACAATCATTCTATTGGCAACTATCTGAGAGGAAAGATATGAAATGTAGTCAAATGCACCCCACGCTTTTTACTGTGAATTAAATTATTCTGTTAATAACTTAAATTTTATTATAATTTTATATTGAGGTGATTAACTATAAATGATTTTTTGACCTTCTACTACTGTTATATAAACTCTTTTTAATTGAAAATTATTTTCTATTTTTTAGTTCGGTTAGCTATAAAAGCGTGTTTTTTTAGTTTTTGTAAACTATTATTTATTTATTTTTAATAATAATATTCAGGCGTCGCATACCTTTGAGAAGATTAAAGCTTCTCTTATCATTTGTGGTATGCTACTTTATCATTTTAGTTTAATTGTACACCGGTTGCGAACGGCAACTGCTAAGGCAGATGTTTGAAAAGGTTTTCATGGAAGAAATACACTTCTAGAAACATTTTCTAAAATATTTTTCCGTCCAAAAACGTGGGCGTGCATCATTCACTTCGATAAAGCCAACTTAACAGTACTTAATTATTTATTATAATTGTAAGGTCTCGAAGCACTGCGACCTTTATTTAAATCTACTGTGTTTGACCTTCCTTAATAAATTAGCGCTTAACCGTTTAAACGGTTAAGGCCGTCCAACAAGGCGCGCCATTCGCTTTTTATCTCTGCCAACCGGCTGATATTCTCGTTACTGGGAGTGTAAATAATTTGGCTTGCTTTTGCGCTGTGCATTCAATGCAGTGTTGTCTGAAGTGCATTGTTTCCTAGTTACTTATGGTTTCCTTAGTATGTGACTTTGCGAGTACACGGAAGAGATCTGAACCATAGCATGCTTCTGTAGCACTTTGGTTGACTAGGTAGTCTACGTGTTCATAACCTTTATCTGCTGATGCACGGAACCCCAGATCATTTATGACTCCAATGCATTCATCTACTAGCTTAGAAGTAATTGTGTAAGACTGCAAGGCAGGAAAGCCTGAATAACAGTTTGACATCAGTCTGACATGATGAGGGTTCGGTCCAGAGTTTGCAGCTCTAGTTTTTCCGTCATTAAATTTAAATCCGTCAGTGAACCAGACCTCTGAGTAAGGGTCATTATATGGATTCCATGTTTCCCAAAGAGTTCTGTCCACAATGGCCACCCCCGAATTCCGGGAGATTCTGAACGTGTTGGCCATTGCATCACGTAGTTGCAATGCGGGATTTCCTATGAATTTTCTTATTACTTTTATATGCCCTGTCATGTTTCAACTCTTTAGCTCAGAGATTTTTTGAAATATTACTGCACCAAGTGTTGCCTCTTTCTCTATTAGCATAGGGAAGGGAGGTAATACTACTAAGACATTAAGAGCATCAGCAGGGGCGTTCTCCTCGCATTCGTTGTGCAAATTATTTATAAAATAAATCGAAAAGCGTTTTAAGTTTCCATAAGTTAATTTGAAAAAAAAAAAAAAAACGGTAAAGGGTCAACATAACCAAAGTACACGTAATTCTTTTATGTTAGTTTCAAAAAAGTGACTCAGTTAAAGGAGGAGAAGGAATATCTACCATACAAAATGAACTCAATGATTAAAACTTTTCTTAAAGACTTGGCTAGATGAAGTGGCATTGCTTATTTCTAGACTAAGCGATTTCCAAAATAGCCAAAACCATAACTTGAAAAAAGATTGATAGCAAAAAAATTTTCTAGGTACACATACTACTCTTATAACGAGAAATATTTGTAGTGTACAAGGACGAAATCGAAATCGTGACAAAAAATGTTTCAGTAAAATTCGAAAAGGGATATCGCGAAAAGCATATCGTACATATCGACTGAAATTTTTTAGAAGGTGATAAAAAATATTTTATGTGGCGTGGTGTCGCTCCTGTTTAAACACACAGTACTTTTTTTTCGAACCCGATTATTTTAAAAAATACTGATAATTGAATGGCTAGCCTTTTTAAATCTGTATCAGTAGAAACTAAAGGCGGTTTTACATTAACGCTTTGATCGCGTTGCTTCGCCACAAGATAACAAGGAGTCTCCTTTCTGCTTTTTTCGCTTTGGAGCGATTAAAGGTTCATGCACATTATACGACGCGACATGTAGCGACACGTTCCGACAAAATATTCGCGGCATTTTTGCCTAATTGGTCAACTTGGTCTTGTCGTGTCGTACGACTGTCGCTAGGTGTGCATGGCTTCATAAGAATACATGCAAAGAATATTTTGCCGCTACATGTCGCGTCGTATAATGTGCATGAACCTTAATGCGTTTATATACATCCGCCTTAAATTATTACGATCTTATTGAAGCCACAGCCGTAAAACGTTTTGTATTGACCATGCTTAAGAAGAGTTCAGCTATTTTTCCTTGCTTCCCCTACGCATAATATTTCTAAGCGCAACGGTGCTTCACTTCTGTTTTGGCCATAAATACAATGGTGCGTGCCGCCGATTTCTTTAAAATGAAAAGCTCAGTTTTTAATTATTCAGTATGTATTCATGTTTATTAATACTCCTCATATGTATAGCATTATGTTCTTTATTGATTTATTACAATGATTTAAACAATATGTTTAATTAAATTATTATTATTTTTTATTTTCATTCAACATTTCTGTTTTCAATTTAGTAACATTCGTATTATAATAATAAAAAATTGCATTCCGAATTTCTTTATAAGAAAGTTGTTTATAATCTTTTCATTCTTTAGCTACATATATAACAAAACTGCAAAAATTTATTATATACAAATTAAAATTATTAGATAGCTAAAGTTTAGTTTCAAGTGCTTGTAAAAAGAAAAAAATTATTTACAGTAAAGGTGCTGTCACATTTAGTGTAAATGAAAAAACTATGCACTTTAATAGGTATATGTATATGTAAAGTAACTGTTTTGTTGCGCGTAATTTGCTGTTTCATGTTTAATTTATTTATATCCGTTATTGGTGTACTATATGTATGTATCTTTCCATCAGTTTCTATTTTTTTCAGTGTAAGTTATTTTTTTTTTAATTTTTAATAGGCATACTTTATAATAAATATTAATGTAGATGTGCATCCTTTCAATTAATTTTTATTTAATATTTAAAATTTATTAAAATTTAAATGATTGAGTTCATTCCATATATGCTATCTCGCTCTGTTGCATCGTTCGCTAAGCTGTTTCTACTAGTTATAATCACAAATATGTATGGATTATTTCTACTTACACAGGTTCTTCCGCTCGACTAAAATTGTTTTAGTTTTCTAAATTTCTACTTTATTTTTATACTCAGTTGAGCAGAGCTCACAGAGTATATTAAGTTTGATTGGATAACGGTTGGTTGTACATATATAAAGGAATCGAGATAGATATAGACTTCCATATATCAAAATAATCAGGATCGAAAAAAAATTTGATTGAGCCATGTCCGTCCGTCCGTCCGTCCGTCCGTCCGTCCGTCCGTCCGTCCGTCCGTCCGTCCGTCCGTTAACACGATAACTTGAGTAAATTTTGAGGTATCTTGATGAAATTTGGTATGTAGGTTCCTGAGCACTCATCTCAGATCGCTATTTAAAATGAACGATATCGGACTATAACCACGCCCACTTTTTCGATATCGAAAATTTCGAAAAACCGAAAAAATGCGATAATTCATTTCCAAAGGCGGTTAAAGCGCTGAAACTTGGTAGATGGGTTGACGTTATGACGCAGAATAGAAAACTAGTAAGATTTTGGACAATGGGCGTGGCACCGCCCACTTTTACAAGAAGGTAATTTAAAAGTTTTGCAAGCTGTAATTTGGCAGTCGTTGAAGATATCATGATGAAATTTGGCAGGAACGTTACTACTATTACTACATATGTGCTAAATAAAAATTAGCAAAATTGGATGAAGAACACGCCCACTTTTTAAAAAAAATTTTTTTTAAATTCAAATTTTAACAAAAAAGTTAATATCTTTACTGTATATAAGTAAATTAAGTCAAAATTCAACTCCAGTAATGATATGATGCAACAAAATCCAAAAATAAAAGAAAATTTCAAAATGGGTGTGGCTCCGCCCATTTTCATTTAGTTTGTCTAGAATACTTTTAATGCCATAAGTCGAACAAAAATATACCAATCCTTCTCAAATTTGGTAGGGGCATAGATTCTGTGACGGTAACTGTTCTCTGTGAAAATGGGCGAAATCGGTGGAAGCCACGCCCAGTTTTTATACACAGTCCACCGTCTGTCCTTCCGCTCGGCCGTTAACACAATAACTTGAGCAAAAATCGATATATCTTTACTAAACTTAGCCCACGTACTTACCTGAACTCACTTTATCTTGGTATAAAAAATGGCCGAAATCCGACCTTAACCACGCCCACTTTATCGATATCGAAAATTACGAAAAATGAAAAAAATGCCATAATTCTATACCAACTACGAAAAAAGGGATGAAACATGGTAACTGGATTGGTTTATTGACGCAAAATATAACTTTGGAAAAAACTTTGTAAAATGGGTGTGACACCTACCATATTAAGTAGAAGAAAATGAAAAAGTTCTACAAGGCGAAATCAACAGCCCTTGGAATCTTGGCAGGAATACTGTTAGTGGTATTGCATATATAAATAAATTAGCAGTACCCGACAGATGATTTTCTGGATCACCTGGTCCACATTTTGGTCGATATCGCGAGAACGCCTTCACATATACATCTAAGGGCCACTCGCTGTTAAAACCCTCATTAATACTTTTAGTTTGATATCCATATCGTACAAACACATTCTAGAATCACCCTGGCCCACCCTAATGGCGATATCTCGAAAAGGCGTCCACCTATAGACCTAATGCCCACTCCCTCTTAAAATGCTCAGTAACACCTTTCGTTTGATACCCATATCGTACAAAAATTCTAGAGTCACCCCTGGCCCACCCTAATGGCGATATCTCGAAAAGGCGTCCGCCTATAGAACTAAGGATTACTCCCTTTTAAAATACTCATTACCACCTTTCATTTGATACCCATATCGTACAAACACATTCTAGAGTCACCCTGGCCCACCCTAATGGCGATATCTCGAAAAGGCGTCCACCTATAGACCTAATGCCCACTCCCTCTTAAAATGCTCAGTAACACCTTTCGTTTGATACCCATATCGTACAAACATTCTAGAGTCACCCCTGGCCCACCCTAATGGCGATATATCGAAAAGGCGTCCACATATAGACCTAATGCCCACTCCCTCTTAAAATGCTCAGTAACCCTTGGTCCACCTTTATGGCGATATCTCGAAAAGGCGTCCACCTATAGAACTAAGGATTACTCCCTTTTAAAATACTCATTACCACCTTTCATTTGATACCCATATCGTGCAAACACATTCTAGAGTCACCCTGGCCCACCCTAATGGCGATATCTCGAAAAGGCGTCCACCTATAGACCTAATGCTCACTCCCTCTTAAAATGCTCAGTAACACCTTTCGTTTGATACCCATACCGTACAAACATTCTAGAGTCACCCTGGCCCACCCTAATGGCGATATCTCGAAAAGGCGTCCACCTATAGACCTAATGCCCACTCCCTCTTAAAATGCTCAGTAACACCTTTCGTTTGATATCCATATCGTACAAACATTCTAGAGTCACCCTTGGTCCACCTTTATGGCGATATCTCGAAAAGGCGTCCACCTATAGAACTAAGGATTACTCCCTTTTAAAATACTCATTACCACCTTTCATTTGATACCCATATCGTACAAAAACATTCTAGAGGCACCCCTGGCCCACCCTAATGGCGATATCTCGAAAAGGAGTCCACCTATAGACCTAATGCCCACTCCCTATTAAAATGATCAGTAACACCTTTCGTTTGATACCCATATCGTACAAACATTCTAGAGTCACCCCTGGCCCACCCTAATGGCGATATCTCGAAAAGGCGTCCACCTATAGACCTAATGCCCACTCCCTCTTAAAATGATCAGTAACACCTTTCGTTTGATACCCATATCGTACAAACACATTCTAGAGTCACCCCTGGCCCACCCTAATGACGATACCTCGAAAAGGCGTCCACCTATAGACCTAATGCCCACTTCCTCTTAAAATGCTCAGTAGCACCTTTCGTTTGATACCCATATCGTACAAACATTCTAGAGTCACCCTTGGTCCACCTTTATGGCGATATCTCGAAAAGGCGTCCACCTATAGAACTAAGGATTACTCCCTTTTAAAAAACTCATTACCATCTTTCATTTGATACCCATATCATACAAACACATTCTAGAGTCACCCCTGGCCCACCCTAATGGCGACATTTCGAAAAGGCGTGCACCTATAGACCTAATGCCCACTCCCTCTTAAAATGCTCAGTAACACCTTTCATTTGATTCCCATATCGTACAACTAGAGACACCCCTGGTCCACCTTTATGGCGATATCTCGAAACGGCGTCCACCTATGGAACTAAGGATCACTGCTTTTCAAAATACTCATTAACAGCTTTCATTTGATACCCATATCGTACAAACATATTCTAGAGTCACCCCTGGTCCACCTTTATGGCGATATCCCTAAATGGCGTCCATCCATAGAACTATGGCCTACTCTCTCTTAAAATACTCTTTAATACCTTCCATTTGATACACATGTCATACAACCACATTCCAGGGTTACCCTAGGTTCATTTTCCTACATGGTGATTTTCCTTATTTTGTCTCCATAGCTCTCAACTGAGTATGTAATGTTCGGTTACACCCGAACTTAGCCTTCCTTACTTGTTAAATATTATTTCTGTGCTTTCTTAACTAAGTACTAATTTTAGTGGTTTTTTTTCACAACTCATAAGAATTCTGCAATTTTTATACCCAGAACAAACATAATTTGAGACTTTGTTTAAAAAACGCTTTCCTTCTATTCACCTCCTTGCTGTAAGACTTATTTGTAGAAAACGACCAAGCTTCGGTTTCTTTTAGGCGTGGTGCCTCACCAATTGCGGTAATTTTTCTTCGAAGTATTCTTTATAGTAAAGGCAGCCTCTCTGTCGAATTTTGTTGTGATAGCTTTAACGGTTTTTGATTTATGATTAATAATATTTCTAAAATTGATTTTATCACAAGTGGGCGGTGCCACGCCCATTTTCAAAAAATAAATAGTCTTAATGTCAGTTCAATAATCAAGGTTTATGTGTTTTTTCAAAAGGATATATGTATATATAAAAGGTGGTCGCGGTTACCATACGATATACCTCATTTTTAATAGCGATGGGATATGAGCGCCAAGGAAACCATATACCAAATTGCAATATTTTATTCTCAATATTTACTAAAGTTATCGCGTGCACCGACAGACAGACGGACGGACATGGCTAAATCAATTCCTATGGAAGTCTATATTTATCTCGATTCGCTTATGCCCGTTATGTTACCAAAGTTAATACATTCTGTCTGAAAAGCACGCTGAGTATAATAACATTGACCTTGATTAGCTTTACCTTAAATTTAAGTTGATTTAAGTGTATTTTTCCTATATCAAATTCTTGAAATCATATTTTTTATTTACACTTGTCAAAACAAATAATATTAATTAAGTGTACCCAGTGTACTTTTCATTAAAAATATTTGTACATTGTACACGTGCCAACTTCATAACACAATTCAACTTCGCAAATACATATGAGCAATTCCTTGGTAATGGACGCGACATTAGCACGCATAAAGGAGAACATGAGCAACGGACCGAGCAGATATTACAATACTTTAAGCCAAAATTGTTGGTAGCTCAAAAATGTAACTACATATACATATATGACCATATATAATGAGGTTCGGAAGCGACAAGAAATAGAAGTAATTTTTTAATGCTTGTGAAAGTATGCAAAACTTAAAGAAGCTAAGAGGAGACTTAACATTCCTTAAATGAAAGACAGAGGGTGAAATAAAGACCCAATGCCCGTATATTTTATGAAATATCTCTTTAAAACGCTGGATATAAGGTTAAGTACGGTTACGGACACGACATTTTTTCTCAATGAATTACACTATATGACATTAAAAATATTTTCTTTGCGAAACATCAAGATTTAGGTGTAGTAGAGTAACCAAAATATGCATACCTGGAATTTCGAATACGCCCTCAAAGTCCGGGCTAAGGCCAAACCCCTCTTTTTATAAGCGGAGACGTATACTGGTATATAACTCTCCCTCTGTTTATTCCTCGATACATTTTTAAATCATTCAATAGAGTACGTTATTGTGCTTCTAACGATGTACAAATGTTAGTTTTATAGAAAAAATAAAACAAAATTACAAAACTTTAAAGCGACCATATATAATTCTGTGTTCAAAAACTCACGCACATAATAAATCCATTGAAACTTGGATAATATATTTCCATTTAACCATTTATAGTCGACAAATATACACATTTGTTGTTTTCAAGTAGATGAGATTCACAAGAAAAATTCAAGCTAATTTGTACTGCTTTCTTTTGTGTCTTCATATGAAATTGTTGAATACACCAATAAAACCTACTATATCAATCTTTAAAATTAATATCTTGTTGAAATCAGGACTGACTTTAGATTTTCCTTAGAAAATCCTTTGTATATATATATTAAAAAAGAGATTCAACAATTTAAATTTTCCTCATATTTTGTAAGATTTCCCTAACATCTCCAAGAATCAATTAACAGTTTATACACTGCTGAAAGCGCAAAATGCCCTCTTTTTGACAACATATAATATATATATTAGACAAGGTCGATTTATTAACAGATATCGCGCCATCGATATTTCGATAGTATTTGGGCTCAGGAAAAAAAGTTCCACTAGGCATACCCAAAAAAATAATTTTTGAGCCTGCGAAATTTCAGTTTTTTTTTACTTTTTTTCTACTTTGATTTTTAAGGGTTTCTTCATAACCTACTAAAAAAATTTTCATTTCCCGACCCAAGTTTTTCAAAACTGTCATCGCATTTTTAGATCGAACAGGGTATACATAAGAAAATTTTTAGTAGGTATAGTGTTAACTACTTTGTACTCTTTACTTTAATTTTTAAAATAATTTTGAATTGAGTTTTCGTGTTAACTTAAAAATTTTTGCAATTGTTTTTGTTTTTGTCGGCCTATTGATAAATGATTCAAGGTTCGATTCGAGCTCAAGGCCAGAACAATAATTTTTTGTTTAATGATAATTATTGTTATTTTTTAATTTTTCTAAATTTGAAAAATTTTATTTTGTTTTTGGAATAGTAAGTAGACAATTTTTCAGACAACCTGCCATAGCTGCGCAGATAGATCCATTTCGAAGGGTGCTAAGCCTTCATCATCAGTACGCTTTAGGCATGCTGCGCTAACCATTTAACTATACAGCGGTGGTTTGTTTG
Source organism: Eurosta solidaginis (assembly GCF_040869045.1). Classification (NCBI taxonomy): domain Eukaryota; kingdom Metazoa; phylum Arthropoda; class Insecta; order Diptera; family Tephritidae; genus Eurosta; species Eurosta solidaginis. Next base: position 264,190,238 of record NC_090320.1, read on the forward strand.
ACTGGCAAATTTGCTACTTCTATTCCTTTTTACCAACTATATTTATTCAGTGTTGCGCCATCTGGTGCAAATCACTGATAATGCTGGATTTTTGTTTATTGTCAATTACTTTGTTTGACATTCCCAAGTGCTCATGGTTTATTAACAATTGTTTTTGTTTTTGTCGGCCTATTGATAAATGATTCAAGGTTCGATTCGAGCTCAAGGCCAGAACAATAATTTTTTTTTTAATGATAATTATTGTTATTTTTAAATTTTTCTTAATTTGAAAAATTGTATTTTGTTTTTGGAATAGTAAGTAGAAAAATTTTCAGACAACCTGCCATAGCTGCGCCGATAGATCCATTTGGAAGGGTGCTATGCCTTCATCATCAGTACGCTTTGACAATAAACATAAATTCAGCATTATCAGTGATTTGCAACAAATGGCGCATCACTGAATAAATATAGTTGGTAACAAGTAAGGAAGGCTAAGTTCGGGTGTAACCGAACATTACATACCCAGTTGAGAGCTATGGAGACAAAATAAGGAAAATCACCATGTAGGAAAATGAACCTAGGGTAACCCTGGAATGTGGTTGTATGACATGTGTATCAAATGGAAGGTATTAAAGAGTATTTTAAGAGAGAGTAGGCCATAGTTCTATGGATGGACGCCATTTAGGGATATCGCCATAAAGGTGGACCAGGGGTGACTCTAGAATATGTTTGTACGATATGGGTATCAAATGAAAGCTGTTAATGAGTATTTTGAAAAGCAGTGATCCTTAGTTCCATAGGTGGACGCCGTTTCGAGATATCGCCATAAAGGTGGACCAGGGGTGTCTCTAGTTGTACGATATGGGAATCAAATGAAAGGTGTTACTGAGCATTTTAAGAGGGAGTGGGCATTAGGTCTATAGGTGCACGCCTTTTCGAAATGTCGCCATTAGGGTGGGCCAGGGGTGACTCTAGAATGTGTTTGTATGATATGGGTATCAAATGAAAGATGGTAATGAGTTTTTTAAAAGGGAGTAATCCTTAGTTCTATAGGTGGACGCCTTTTCGAGATATCGCCATAAAGGTGGACCAAGGGTGACTCTAGAATGTTTGTACGATATGGGTATCAAACGAAAGGTGCTACTGAGCATTTTAAGAGGAAGTGGGCATTAGGTCTATAGGTGGACGCCTTTTCGAGGTATCGTCATTAGGGTGGGCCAGGGGTGACTCTAGAATGTGTTTGTACGATATGGGTATCAAACGAAAGGTGTTACTGATCATTTTAAGAGGGAGTGGGCATTAGGTCTATAGGTGGACGCCTTTTCGAGATATCGCCATTAGGGTGGGCCAGGGGTGACTCTAGAATGTTTGTACGATATGGGTATCAAACGAAAGGTGTTACTGATCATTTTAATAGGGAGTGGGCATTAGGTCTATAGGTGGACTCCTTTTCGAGATATCGCCATTAGGGTGGGCCAGGGGTGCCTCTAGAATGTTTTTGTACGATATGGGTATCAAATGAAAGGTGGTAATGAGTATTTTAAAAGGGAGTAATCCTTAGTTCTATAGGTGGACGCCTTTTCGAGATATCGCCATAAAGGTGGACCAAGGGTGACTCTAGAATGTTTGTACGATATGGATATCAAACGAAAGGTGTTACTGAGCATTTTAAGAGGGAGTGGGCATTAGGTCTATAGGTGGACGCCTTTTCGAGATATCGCCATTAGGGTGGGCCAGGGTGACTCTAGAATGTTTGTACGGTATGGGTATCAAACGAAAGGTGTTACTGAGCATTTTAAGAGGGAGTGAGCATTAGGTCTATAGGTGGACGCCTTTTCGAGATATCGCCATTAGGGTGGGCCAGGGTGACTCTAGAATGTGTTTGCACGATATGGGTATCAAATGAAAGGTGGTAATGAGTATTTTAAAAGGGAGTAATCCTTAGTTCTATAGGTGGACGCCTTTTCGAGATATCGCCATAAAGGTGGACCAAGGGTTACTGAGCATTTTAAGAGGGAGTGGGCATTAGGTCTATATGTGGACGCCTTTTCGATATATCGCCATTAGGGTGGGCCAGGGGTGACTCTAGAATGTTTGTACGATATGGGTATCAAACGAAAGGTGTTACTGAGCATTTTAAGAGGGAGTGGGCATTAGGTCTATAGGTGGACGCCTTTTCGAGATATCGCCATTAGGGTGGGCCAGGGTGACTCTAGAATGTGTTTGTACGATATGGGTATCAAATGAAAGGTGGTAATGAGTATTTTAAAAGGGAGTAATCCTTAGTTCTATAGGCGGACGCCTTTTCGAGATATCGCCATTAGGGTGGGCCAGGGGTGACTCTAGAATTTTTGTACGATATGGGTATCAAACGAAAGGTGTTACTGAGCATTTTAAGAGGGAGTGGGCATTAGGTCTATAGGTGGACGCCTTTTCGAGATATCGCCATTAGGGTGGGCCAGGGTGATTCTAGAATGTGTTTGTACGATATGGATATCAAACTAAAAGTATTAATGAGGGTTTTAACAGCGAGTGGCCCTTAGATGTATATGTGAAGGCGTTCTCGCGATATCGACCAAAATGTGGACCAGGTGATCCAGAAAATCATCTGTCGGGTACTGCTAATTTATTTATATATGCAATACCACTAACAGTATTCCTGCCAAGATTCCAAGGGCTGTTGATTTCGCCTTGTAGAACTTTTTCATTTTCTTCTACTTAATATGGTAGGTGTCACACCCATTTTACAAAGTTTTTTCCAAAGTTATATTTTGCGTCAATAAACCAATCCAGTTACCATGTTTCATCCCTTTTTTCGTAGTTGGTATAGAATTATGGCATTTTTTTCATTTTTCGTAATTTTCGATATCGATAAAGTGGGCGTGGTTAAGGTCGGATTTCGGCCATTTTTTATACCAAGATAAAGTGAGTTCAGGTAAGTACGTGGGCTAAGTTTAGTAAAGATATATCGATTTTTGCTCAAGTTATTGTGTTAACGGCCGAGCGGAAGGACAGACGGTGGACTGTGTATAAAAACTGGGCGTGGCTTCCACCGATTTCGCCCATTTTCACAGAGAACAGTTACCGTCACAGAATCTATGCCCCTACCAAATTTGAGAAGGATTGGTATATTTTTGTTCGACTTATGGCATTAAAAGTATTCTAGACAAACTAAATGAAAATGGGCGGAGCCACACCCATTTTGAAATTTTCTTTTATTTTTGGATTTTGTTGCATCATATCATTACTGGAGTTGAATTTTGACTTAATTTACTTATATACAGTAAAGATATTAACTTTTTTGTTAAAATTTGAATTTAAAAAAAATTTTTTTTAAAAAGTGGGCGTGTTCTTCATCCAATTTTGCTAATTTTTATTTAGCACATATGTAGTAATAGTAGTAACGTTCCTGCCAAATTTCATCATGATATCTTCAACGACTGCCAAATTACAGCTTGCAAAACTTTTAAATTACCTTCTTGTAAAAGTGGGCGGTGCCACGCCCATTGTCCAAAATCTTACTAGTTTTCTATTCTGCGTCATAACGTCAACCCATCTACCAAGTTTCAGCGCTTTAACCGCCTTTGGAAATGAATTATCGCATTTTTTCGGTTTTTCGAAATTTTCGATATCGAAAAAGTGGGCGTGGTTATAGTCCGATATCGTTCATTTTAAATAGCGATCTGAGATGAGTGCTCAGGAACCTACATACCAAATTTCATCAAGATACCTCAAAATTTACTCAAGTTATCGTGTTAACGGACGGACGGACGGACGGACGGACGGACGGACGGACGGACGGACGGACGGACGGACGGACATGGCTCAATCAAATTTTTTTTCGATCCTGATTATTTTGATATATGGAAGTCTATATCTATCTCGATTCCTTTATATATGTACAACCAACCGTTATCCAATCAAACTTAATATACTCTGTGAGCTCTGCTCAACTGAGTATAAAAAGGAATAGAAGTAGCAAATTTGCCAGTCAAACAAACCACCGCTGTATAGCTAAATGGTTAGCGCAGCATGCCTAAAGCGTACTGATGATGAAGGCTTAGCACCCTTCGAAATAGATCTATCTGCGCAGCTATGGCAGGTTGTCTGAAAAATTGTCTACTTACTATTCCAAAAACAAAATAAAATTTTTCAAATTTAGAAAAATTAAAAAATAACAATAATTATCATTAAAAAAAATTATTGTTCTGGCCTTGAGCTCGAATCGAACCTTAAAAATTTTTGAATAACTTCAAAAAAAGAAAATTTTTATTAGTATTAAAATATCTAAACTCAAAAATAAACAAAAATAAATTTTTAAAAATAAAATAAATATTTGGTTTATTACTAAAGTAGGTCATGAAAAAAACCTTAAAAATCAAAGTCGAAAAAAAGGAAAAAAAAAAATGAAATTTCACAGGCCCGAAAATTATTTTTTTGGGTATGCGTAGTGGAACTTTTTTTCCTGAGACCGAATCCTATCCAAAAAGCGATAGCGCGATATCGGTTAACTTTCGTCCATACAAGTCGACCAACCCTAATATGTATACATATATATGGACCAACTAATGGAATAGAGGTAATGGCCTTAACACATTTTAGATACCAATAAAAAATGTTACCCGAACTTTCCGGAAACATTTTAGTAAGCAGACCTATTTAACATCTGAAAGCATTTTTAATTTCAATTCGACGTTAGCTTACTAGGAAAATAATAGGGGTAAGGGCAGGATCAATTTATAAAACCTCTGTTTTATAAAGTTTATTTTTAAAGCTAAATAAAAGCCTAGACAATATTTTATTAAAAGCAAAAATATAGATCTGGGTTTAACAGCGCCACAACATACAAGAAAGGACGTTATATTTTATTAGCAACACATCCAAATTTGCAAAACCGATGAAGCCTTTCTTTGAAATCATGTTTCACATCACACACATTTTTGACCTTAAACCCCAAGTAATAGAATTAAAGGCTGACTACTTTTAATTTTCGGTTCGTTATGGACCTTATTTGGGATTCGCCCACATATAAATACACAAACAATTGCAAAGAAATTTTGTCTTGAAAAAGTATGGCAAAATGCGTCATTTCATTTCGCTAGAATAAATTAATAAAATAAATAATCACATTTGATTTTTTTTTAATAGAGCCAAATCTGTTTGTTCAGCTAATTAAAACAAACAAAACGCAAGTAAGGGTGTCTAAGTTTGGGTGTAACCGAATATTATTTACTGAGCGTGAGTTTGAGTTGTACAGTTCATTTAATATGAATTACTTTTTCGAATTTTGTTACGAGGATTTTTTTTTTGAGAATCTAGAAATCTTTTGTAATGCTTGATCGGAATTGGGGCGTGCAATCACCCATTAAAAAAAATGTCTCCCAATTTCCTCTTACAATAAAACTTGATAAGTGAAATATCATTGATACAAAACTATTTTCCGGTAGGATATATCTTATTATTCTTGTCTACGTCCCTTTTAAATATCTTTTATATAAAAGTGGGCGTGATTTTTAACGGATCCCATTCATTTTTCCTAGAAATATTTGCTGCTATAATGAAATATGTTTACCCAATTTTATTAGGATCCTTTAATTTTTCTTCGAGTTATGGCTCCCGAAACATAGAAAATTCTTTGGCCATAAATTGATTTTATCACAAGTGGGCGGTGCCACGCCCACTAAAAAAAAAAAAAGAGTTAATAATAATTTTAACATTCTAGATGAATTTTTTACTAAATAATCAGATCTTATGTGTTTTTCAAAATGTTATAGATGTAAAAAGTGGGCGTGGTTACCATACGATTTCCCTCATTTTTAATAGCGATGGGAGATGAGCGCCAAGGAACCGATATACCGAACTTCAATATTTACTCAAGTTATCGTGTGCACCGACAGATGGACGGACGGATGGACGAACATGGCTAAATCAATTCTTTTTTCATCCTCAGCATTTTGATATATGGAAGTCTATATTCGTCTCGATTCGTTTCTGCTCGTTATGTTACCAAAGTTAATACACTCTGTGTGCAAAGCACGCTGAGTATAATAAGATTGACCTTGATTAGGTTTAACTTAAATAAATGTATGTATTTTTGTTATTTCAAAACTTATGTTTTATTTACACAACTCAATTAGGTATAAATAGCGCCCCCAAGATTAATTTCGGTGTATTTTATAATTAAAAAGTGGTAGAGGAAGTTTTAAACAAAAATGAATTTCGCGCTGGTGTTTCTCCTGATTAGCTGCGTCTTAAGCGAAACGCATGCCACATTTCGCGTTATAGGTGGCGAAATTATAAATATAAGGTACAGCCCACATTCAGTGGCAATTCTTAAATGTAACCGCTATATATGTGGTGGTTGCCTAATCAGCGATACATCTGTTGTCACACCTGCGCATTGCGTAAAAGATGAACTTCCGTTTCATTTCACCGTACTAGCTGGCGTAACCCATTTATACCGAGAAGAAGGAAAACGAAGCTTAGTGCAGGAAATACATGTTCATCCTCAGTATGATCGAGAAAAAAGAATTATGGATATAGCAGTGGTTAAAGTGAAAACACCCTTTCAAGAGACTGATGAAATAAAAGCAATAAAATTTTGCGAAGAACTTTTAGTACCGAACTTATCGATGCAAGTTAGTGGATGGGGATGCGCAGATCTAAACAATCAAACAAGTCATTCTCCCCTTCTCCAAACTAAGCACGTGCAAATAGTAGAATCCAGATGGAGTCTAAAACATTATAAAAAAAAGGCGCATGCTGAATTGGCAGATGTAGTTATATTAGCTGGAATTAGTGGGGAAGATTTCTGTTATGGAGATTCTGGAGCAGGAGCCGTTCGGAAAGGACGACTTTGTGGGGTGCTACAACATGTAGTTGGAGACAAAAATCCTGCGGCTATATTTACAGATGTAACAAGTCCAAAAGTTCTAGACTTTATAAAAAGCAAGATGTAACTGAATTGTGTTATTATAAATTGACTGTTGATTGGAATATCACCCTAACTCCACTGAGCTCTGAATTTCGAAACATTTTGTGATCGGGCGTTTTTGAAACAGCATTTGAATTATGGTGATATTCCGCTCAGCAATCGAAATAATTATATTTTTTTCTTATATCGTATACAAATAAATTATAATTTTGAGTAAATAAATATTTTTATTGTATGCATTGAAAGTGTGACGCATGTAAATGAATTACAGTGGTGTAGTTAAGCTAAACGCTGCCAGCCTTTCCAGATGAACAACTTTCATTTTGGTTCGTGGTTTACCAATGGTTTGTATGCCGTAAACGACATCGTTGATGCATTTTACAACTTTGTATGGGCCTTCCCAGTTACACTGCAATTTCGGGGACAAACCTTTTTTTCGTTGTGGGTTGTATAACAGCACCAAATCTCCTTCCTGAAAACCTTCCGAATTAATTGCTTTATCGTATCTGCGTTTCATCTTACTACTCATTATCCTGGATCGTTCCCTCGCACTTTGTTGTTTGGCCAATGAACTACTTTGTAGAGCTTGCTCTTGACGAATTGCCTTCACATAATCAGTATCGTTCCGACCTTTCCCAAGAGTAGTGCGCCCTGGCTTGAAAGCACCCTTGCATTCTTTCTGGGAAATTGTTTCGTTCGTTTTAGTGCGTCCATTAGGGTTTTTCAATGCCAGTGTTTCTCTCGTAGGTACCTTCGGTTTTGATTTGTTTGGCCCATTCGTTCCATCAACCTTTGCCCAATATACTTTCCTTGACTTTTGTGGTCTCTGTCGAATTTCCTCCACCAGCACTCGCTTACTGCTGAACCCTTTCTCCAAACTAAAGTTAAGTGGTATATCCTGGTTCTTATAGCGCATATTCCTTCTTTGCATGTCGATCCTGATGTCATGGTCAACTAAGAACTCCACTCCCAATATGACTTCATCAACAATCTCCGCCGCAATGAATTTGTGTAGAGCCATGACCTTTCCTATTAAGACCTCACATAACACTTCTCCTTGGACTTGGTTATACTCGCCAGTGACCGTACGCAACCTTGCTCCAGGTAATGTCTTTACTCTCCTGTTGACCAAATGAGATCGAATCAAGGAATGAGATGCACATTCCCTCTGATGCTTGATTTCCTTCGAATTTGCGACACAGATATCACAGGAGATTCAATAGCTGGAGCTAGCTCTCGATCTCTACATTTTACTCGCTCTTGCTCACCCCCTCCATCTTTGTTATTAAGAAAACCCATACTTTTGAAACCACTAGGATTAAGATCGCAATGACGTGCAATGTGTCCGGGCTTCCCGTATTTGTAGCATTTGATAACTCTTTCGCTCCGCTTTTGCGATCCTTTCAGCGGCTCAAATATTGTGTTCACCCAATCTGGCCTTTCTACCTCCACACGGCGTGCTTTGAAAACTGGCTTACACAGAAGCGACGCTGTTTGCTGAATCAGAGCATGTGATACCGTTTCTGCGAATGTAGGTTTTGGATTTGCGTATGTCGCTCGCTTCGTTTCGACATCCCGTATTCCATTTACAAAGCTCTAAATTTTAACCCTCTCGGTGTATTCCACGGGTGAATCTGCATTTGCGAGATGAGCCAGTCTTTCAACATCCGACGCAAACTCTTGCAATGTTTCGTCAGGCCTCTGGAAGCGGTTCAGTAACTCCATTGGGTATATCTGTCTCCTGTGCTCAGTTCCGTATCGTCTCTCTAGAGCGCCCATCAATGCTTCATAACAGTTCCGTTCGCCCTCTGGAATGGCTTGCAAAATCTCAGCTGCAGGCCCTTTCAATGCCATGAACAGTGCAGCAATTTTATCTTCCGCATTCCAGTTGTTCATTGTTGTGGTCTTCTCAAACTGTAGCTTAAAGACCTGGAAAGGAACAGAGCCATCAAAAGATGGAGTTGTTACCTTCGTATTGCTTGCTGAAACAACTGGGCGATTTAGTTGCAGCTTCTGTATATGACCTTTTAAAGCATCTACCTCAGCCTCGATTTTGTTCTCAAACTGCATTATTTTTTCGTCCAGTTGTGCAGAGATCTGCGATGATACCTGTGTTGAAATTTGTCCCGACATTTCGGATATACGTGCCTCCTGTGCTTCAATCCTGGATGCTATTTGTGATGACATTTCGGATATACGTGCCTCCTGTGTTTCAATCCTGGATGTTATTTGTGACGACATTTCAGATATACGTGTCTCCTGTGATTCCATTTGGGATACCATATATGTCTTCTGTTCTGCCAGTTGAGATGTTATATTTGTCTTTTGTTCTTCCAGTGGAGTTGCCATCTTGGATGTTATGCGCGTCTCTCGGGATTCCAGTTGGGATGCCATTGTCGATGTTTGAGCAGATATTGCAGCCAAAATCATGTTCAAGTCTGTGCTCGTAACTGTCTGCGATGTTTCGTTTTTCTCTTCAATTTTTGTTGTTGTCTCGTCCCCATCAGGATAAAAGACATACTCGTCCACATCAATTCCTTGCGACTCCATTACCTCTCGTAGCCGTGATTGAAGTTCGATTTTATTGCCGGTTGTATTCAATCCACGGTTCTCTAACTTCTTTTTCAGTTGCTGAATCTTTAATTCACTCAACTTTGCCATGTCCAAGTTGTATTCAAAATCTTCGAAATATATTCAACAATCCCACTTCTGACACCAATTGTAACGAATTTAGTGTAATCAGGCCCGACGAGAGGGGCGGTGGGGAGGGGTGGAATGGGGGGGATTCCCCCCGGACCCGGATTTTCTCAGGGCGCGCGCGATTTAGAGGTACTAAAAATTTTAAGCCGAATTTCAAAAGCAACGAATATTGAAAATGATTTTTCGCCTGGGCCTGAGGAGACAATAAAAACATCAAACAAAAATTTGTTTCCCAGGGGCCTGTGATTTAGAGCTACTAAGACATTTTTTTTAATTCAGGAGAGTCTTTAGTTGTTCCATGTGCAAATTTTAAGCCGAATTTCAAAAGCAACGAATATTGATAATGATTTTTTGCCTGGGCCTTAGGAGACAATAAAAACATCAAACAAAAATGTATGTTTACATAAATCCGAAATTGTAAAGTTTCGTGGTGACACTGATGAAGGTTCATCTTCAAAAAGTCTTCCAACAATACCACCAACTATGTATCAAAGTCCAGATTATTTATACAACTTCGACATCGGTACCGTGAATAATGAGTTTTTGCGATCTGAAGAAGTCAACGAAATAATTCGTCGAGGTCCTCAAAAGTTTCCTGTTATTTTTCCACGTGATCGTCATGCATTTTCTAGCTCGTTGTTAAACAGAATCTTGCCAAATGGAGAGAAAGTGGAGCGTGACTGGTTAGTATGGAGTGCTAGTAGCAATGCTTTTTATTGCCTAACATGTCATCTGTTAAGCCCCAATACTTTAAATCGACCTAAAATTTGTTCTGCGGATAAACGAAATTCCAGGTATGGAAGAAGCTATACTATAAACTGCCATCACACGAAAATACTCAAGATCACATTAAATGTTATATTCAATGGCGATCTTTACAAAATCTAATTCAAAAGGAGGCTACAATTGATACACTTACCAATGAACAGATAATCACTGAAACTCAAAAGTGGAAAGAAATTTTATATAGAATTTTGGACACTGTTATTTTTCGGTGAAAGAGGCCTAGCTTTCAAAGGCGAAAGTATATATCTTTGTGAACGAAACAATGGACATTTTTTCGGCATCTAAGATCTCATAAGCCATTATGATCCGATAATTAGAGATCATTTGCCGATGTTAGGATTTCATAACAGCAGCACAAACGTTTACAAGTCCACTATCTTTCCCCAGACATTCAAAACGAGTTTATAGAAATTTGTGCAAAGCACGTGAGGGAAACTATATTAAATAAAGGAAAGAAAACCAATTATTTTGCTATTATCGTTGATGCTATGCCTGATGCTAGTCACAAGGGTACGATAACGGCGCCAAAATAAAAGGAGCTTACAGCGGAGCACTAAGCCACATTCTCGACAAAAACTCGAATGCTGATTACTCGCCTTGTGCCACGCACAGTCTCAATTTATGTGGTGTTGATGCTGCAGACTGCTGTATGGCTGCAATTATTTTCTTCGGAGTTGTACAAAAATGTTTTACTATTTTCAGCAGCACACCACAACGATGGAACATTCTCAAAAAAAATGTACCGAGCCCCCTTCATAGTCTTTCAGCCAAAAGCCAAATTTGATTGCGCAAGCATACGGAGATATTACTGGCATTCTCAACAAGTTCGAATGTATCTTGCTGTCCTCAGTTTGGTTCAAAATACTGACTACCATTAATGAAAGAAACGTGGTCCTCCAAGCTAGAGACGCCACCATAGATGTTGAGGTCCAACATCTAGATGCCTTATTAGCTGATTTGAAGTTGATCAAGAACCAATGGGAAACGATTTTAAACGAATGCAAAACAGTTGCTATTCAATTGAACATCTGCCCAAAGTTTCCGGACATTCGAAAGAGAAAACCCAAAAGACGTTCTGAAGGTAATTTAAATGATATGATTATGGATGATTCAGACTCTGATTTTAAAAACAATACATTCCTGGGGATCGTTGATTCGATAATCACTGGCATTACTGAACGATTTGCAGCTATGAGAAATTTGAGCGAGACGTTTTCCTTTTTGTGGCAATTTGAAGACACGGATGAAACTACGGTTCGGGCGAGCGCAGCAAAATTTGTCGAAAAATACAAGCCGGACATCTCTCAAAGCTTAGAATGCGAAATAATTCACTAAAAACACATTTACGATGCAAATTTTGATAAAGGTCTGTCACCATTGGAATTGTTAAATGCCATCTACATATGTTCAAAATCTGTATACGATTTTCCCAACATTTGTGTTGCTTTACGTATCTTTTGCATTTTACCTGTCACTGTAGCTAGTGCAGAACGTTCCTTCAGCGTCCTTTCAAGAATCAAAAACTTTCATAGATCGTGTTCATCTCAAGAGCGAGTTTCAGGACTTGCCACGCTTTGTGTTGAATCCGTTTTGGAAAGACAGTTAAATTTTGATATTATTATAAAAATTTTGCAGCGAAAAAAGCAATTAAAGCCACTCTTTGATATGCGAACTTTCTATATTGAATAATTGAAATTTATAATCATCATTAAATTTATCAGAAATGTATTAAAATGTTACCAAATAACTAGAAAAGATTATTTGAAACAATATGTGGCTGTTAAAAGAGAATTTTATTTCTACGTTACAAAAAAATAGTATAAATAGTAAATATTCTGTGTTTATTTTATTGTCAGCTTTTAGTCCAAAAATCATTTACTTGATGTGGAAAAAATTTTTTTGATGTAATCCAGCAATAATGATTCATGAATGAGACGTCATTAATTCAAGACAATCATATGTATTAGTGGATTTTTTATAGGGGGCCCGTAAATTGTTTAGTCCCGGGCCTGGATTTTCTCTCTACGGCCCTGAGTGCAATACCGCTTATTTGCAACCTTCTACTAACGTTCTTATCGCTAAACTGTTGAATAAATAACACCAATATTCAATAATGCAAAATAGCCTTTATTAAAGTACTTCACAATAAAACTTCTACTTCTCGACAGATAGCGTGTTTAAATCAAACTGATTCGTCGTGCCTCAGCTGCTGCTTTTATGCTCTTTGGTTTCCTCGTTGACATATTTCTAGACGTTTCTATTTCTAGAATTTACTACCAGCTATAAATTTCTCAGCTATAACTACAGATGCACGATGATTATAGCTGCTCGCATAGCCCATGCGCGTGTATATGTGAGTGATACTTCCACAGATGATTGCCTACTTTTGGGAATATCTCAGATATAGATATATATGTGCGTTTCTCCCTGCTGCGTGTACGTACATATGTGTAGACATAATGATTAATTCGTTTATGTAGATACAAGTGACTGCTTGTTTTATTGTTGTTGTGGCTTTATTTACTTACGCCCCGATTCTAGTGTGGTAACAATATTCTTCACCACGGTAACGAAATCATGTGGCAACTTTTACACCCTTTTGGTATTCTACCAGCGAAAGTATCCGGATAATTTTTTACCCACAAAAGTAGGTGGTTACATCGAAATAACCACACAACAGCTGTTGTATATAAAAAGGCAAAGCCGAAAAATAAAGAATTGTAAGCGAAAATAAGTAAAGATAATAGTAACAAGTAAGGAAGGCTAAGTTCGGGTGTAACCGAACATAACATACTCAGTTGAGAGCTATGGAGACAAAATAAGGAAAATCAATCTGGGGTAACCCTGGAATGTGGTTGTATAACATGTGTATCAAATGAAAGGTATTAAAGAGTATTTTAAGAGAGAATAGGCCATAGTTCTATGGATGAACGCCATTTAGGGATATCGCCATAAAGGTAGACCAGGGCTGACTCTAGAATTTGTTTGTACAATATGGGTATCAAATGAAAGGTGTTACTGAGCATTTTAAGAGGGAGTGGGCCTTAGGTCTATCGGTGGACGCCTTTTCGAGATGTCCCCATTAAGGTGGACCAGGGGTGATTCTATAATGTGTTTGTACGATATGGGTATCAAATGAAAGCTGTTAATGAGTATTTTGAAAAGGAGTGATCCTTAGTTCCATAGGTGGACGCCGTTTCGAGATATCGCCATAAAGGTGGAACAGGGGTGTCTCTAGAATGTGTTTGTACGATATGGGAATCAAATAAAAGGTGTTACTGAGCATTTTAAGAGGGAGTGGGCATTAGGTCTATAGGTGGACGCCTTTTCGAGATATCGCCATTAGGGTGGGCCAGGGGTGACTCTAGAATGTTTGTACGGTATGGGTATCAAACGAAAGGTGTTACTGAGCATTTTAAGAGGGAGTGGGCATGAGGTCTATAGGTGGACGCCTTTTCGAGATATCGTCATTAGGGTGGGCCAGGGGTGACTCTAGAATGTGTTTGTACGATATGTGCATCAAACGAAAGGTGTTACTGAGCATTTTAAGAGGGAGTGGGCATTAGGTCTATAGGTGGACGCCCTTTCGAGATATCGCCATTAGGGTGGGCCAGGGGTGACTCTAGAATGTTTGTACGATATGGGTATCAAACGAAAGGTGTTACTGAGCATTTTAAGAGGGAGTGGGCATTAGGTCTATAGGTGGACGCCTTTTCGAGATATCGCCATTAGGGTGGGCCAGGGGTGACTCTAGAATGTGTTTGTACGATATGGGTATCAAATGAAAGGTGGTAAGGAGTATTTTAAAAGGGAGTAATCCTTAGTTCTATAGGTGGACGCCTTTTCGAGATATCGCCATAAAGGTGGACCAAGGGTGACTCTAGAATGTTTGTACGATATGGGTATCAAACGAAAGGTGTTACTGAGCATTTTAAGAGGGAGTGGGCATTAGGTCTATAGGTGGACGCCTTTTCGAGATATCGCCATTAGGGTGGGCCAGGGTGACTCTAGAATGTGTTTGTACGATATGGGTATCAAATGAAAGGTGGTAATGAGTATTTTAAAAGGGAGTAATCCTTAGTTCTATAGGTGGACGCCTTTTCGAGATATCGCCATAAAGCTGGACCAAGGGTGACTCTAGAATGTTTGTACGGTATGGGTATCAAACGAAAGGTGTTACTGAGCATTTTAAGAGGGAGTGGGCATTATGTCTATAGGTGGACGCCTTTTCGAGATATCGCCATTAGGGTGGGCCAGGGTGACTCTAGAATGTGTTTGTACGATATGGGTATCAAACGAAAGGTGTTACTGAGCATTTTAAGAGGGAGTGGGCATTAGGTCTATAGGTGGACGCCTTTTCGAGATATCGCCATTAGGGTGGGCCAGGGTGACTCTAGAATGTGTTTGTACGATATGGGTATCAAACGAAAGGTGTTACTGAGCATTTTAAGAGGGAGTGTACATTAGGTCTATAGGTGGACGCCTTTTCGAGATATCGCCATTAGGGTGGGCCAGGGGTGACTCTAGAATGTTTGTACGATATGGGTATCAAACGAAAGGTGTTACTGAGCATTTTAAGAGGGAATGGACATTAGGTCTATAGGTGGACGCCTTTTCGAGATATCGCCATTAGGGTGGGCCAGGGTGACTCTAGAATGTGTTTGTACGATATGGGTATCAAATAAAAGGTGGCAATGAGTATTTTAAAAGGGAGTAATCCTTAGTTCTATAGGTGGACGCCTTTTCGAAATATCGCCATTAGGGTGGGCCAGGTGTGACTCTAGAATGTTTGTACGATATGGGTATCAAACGAAAGCTGTTACTGAGCATTTTAAGAGGGAGTGGGCATTAGGTCTATAGGTGGACGCCTTTTCGAGATATTGCCATTAGGGTGGGCCAGGGGTGACTCTAGAATGTTTGTACGATATGGGTAGCAAACGAAAGGTGTTACTGAGCATTTTAAGAGGGAGTGGACACTAGGTCTATAGGTGGACGCCTTTTCGAGATATCGCCATTAAGGTGGGCCAGGGGTTACTCTAGAATGTTTGTACGATATGGGTATCAAACGAAAGGTGTTACTGAGCATTTTAAGAGAGAGGGGGCATTAGTTCTATAGGTGGACGCCTTTTCGAGATATCGCCATTAGGGTGGGACAGGGGTGACTCTGGTATGTTTTTGTACGATATGGATATCAAATTAAAGGTATTAATGAGGGTTTTAAAAGCGAGTGGCCCTTAGATGTATATGTGAAGGCGTTCTCGTGATATCCACCAAAATGTGGACCAGGTGATCCAGAAAATCATCTGTCGGGTACTGCTAATTTATTTATATATGCAATACCACTAACAGTATTCCTGCCAAGATTCCAAGGGCTGTTGATTTCGCCTTGTAGAACTTTTTCATTTTCTTCTACTTAATATGGTAGGTGTCACACCCATTTTACAAAGATTTTTCCAAAGTTATATTTTGCGTCAACAAACCAATCCAGTTACCATGTTTCATCCCTTTTTTCG
Source organism: Eurosta solidaginis (assembly GCF_040869045.1). NCBI lineage: Eukaryota > Metazoa > Arthropoda > Insecta > Diptera > Tephritidae > Eurosta > Eurosta solidaginis. The sequence goes on from NC_090320.1 coordinate 264,206,150, forward strand.
TATTTGGTATAGAATTATGGCATTTTTTTCATTTTTCGTAATTTTCGATATCGATAAAGTGGGCGTGGTTATGGTCAGATTTCGCCCATTTTTTATACCAAGAAAAAGTGAGCTCAGGTAAGTACGTGGGCTAAGTTTAGTAAAGATATATCGGATTTTGCTCAAGTTATTGTGTTAATGGCCGAGCGGAAGGACAGACGGTGGACTGTGTATAAAAACTGGGCGTGGCTTCCACCGATTTCGCCCATTTTCACAGAGAACAGTTACCGTCATAGAATCTATGCTCCTACCAAATTTGAGAAGGATTGGTAAATTTTTGTTCGACTTATGGCAATAAAAGTATTCTAGACAAACTAAATGAAAATGGGCGGAGCCACGCCCATTTTGAAATTTTCTTTTATTTTTGTATTTTGTTGCATCATATCATTACTGGAGTTGAATTTTGACTTAATTTACTTATATACAGTAAAGATATTAAATTTTTTGTTAAAATTTGAATTTAAAAAAATTTTTTTTAAAAAGTGGGCGTGTTCTTAATCCAATTTTGCTAATTTTTATTTGGCACATATAGAGTAATAGTGGTAACGTTCCTGCCAAATTTCATTATGATATCTTCAACGACTGCCAAATTACAGCTTGCAAAACTTTTAAATTACCTTCTTGTAAAAGTGGGCGGGGCCACGCCCATTGTCCAAAATCTTACTAATTTTCTATTCTGCGTCATAACGTCAACCCATCTACCAAGTTTCGTCGCTTTATCTGTCTTTTGTAATGAGTTATCGCACTTTTTCGGTTTTTCGAAATTTTCGATATCGAAAAAGTGGGCGTGGTTATAGTCCGATATCGTTCATTTTAAATAGCGATCTGAGATGAGTGCTCAGGAACCTACATACCAAATTTCATCAAGATACCTCAAAATTTACTCAAGTTATCGTGTTAACGGACGGACGGACGGACGTACGGACGGACGGACGGACATGGCTCAATCAAATTTTTTTTCGATCCTGATTATTTTGATATATGGAAGTCTATATCTATCTCGATTCCTTTATATATGTACAACCAACCGTTATCCAATCAAACTTAATATACTCTGTGAGCTCTGCTCAACTGAGTATAAACAAGTAAGGAAGGCTAAGTTCGGGTGTAACCGAACATTACATACTCAGTTGAGAGCTATGGAGACAAAATAAGGAAAATCACCATGTAGGAAAATGAACCTAGGGTAACCCTGGAATGTGGTTGTATGACATGTGTATCAAATGGAAGGTATTAAAGAGTATTTTAAGAGAGAGTAGGCCATAGTTCTATGGATGGACGCCATTTAGGGATATCGCCATAAAGGTGGACCAGGGGTGACTCTAGAATATGTTTGTACGATATGGGTATCAAATGAAAGCTGTTAATGAGTATTTTGAAAAGCAGTGATCCTTAGTTCCATAGGTGGACGCCGTTTCGAGATATCGCCATAAAGGTGGACCAGGGGTGTCTCTAGTTGTACGATATGGGAATCAAATGAAAGGTGTTACTGAGCATTTTAAGAGGGAGTGGGCATTAGGTCTATAGGTGCACGCCTTTTCGAAATGTCGCCATTAGGGTGGGCCAGGGGTGACTCTAGAATGTGTTTGTATGATATGGGTATCAAATGAAAGATGGTAATGAGTTTTTTAAAAGGGAGTAATCCTTAGTTCTATAGGTGGACGCCTTTTCGAGATATCGCCATAAAGGTGGACCAAGGGTGACTCTAGAATGTTTGTACGATATGGGTATCAAACGAAAGGTGCTACTGAGCATTTTAAGAGGAAGTGGGCATTAGGTCTATAGGTGGACGCCTTTTCGAGGTATCGTCATTAGGGTGGGCCAGGGGTGACTCTAGAATGTGTTTGTACGATATGGGTATCAAACGAAAGGTGTTACTGATCATTTTAAGAGGGAGTGGGCATTAGGTCTATAGGTGGACGCCTTTTCGAGATATCGCCATTAGGGTGGGCCAGGGGTGACTCTAGAATGTTTGTACGATATGGGTATCAAACGAAAGGTGTTACTGATCATTTTAATAGGGAGTGGGCATTAGGTCTATAGGTGGACTCCTTTTCGAGATATCGCCATTAGGGTGGGCCAGGGGTGCCTCTAGAATGTTTTTGTACGATATGGGTATCAAATGAAAGGTGGTAATGAGTATTTTAAAAGGGAGTAATCCTTAGTTCTATAGGTGGACGCCTTTTCGAGATATCGCCATAAAGGTGGACCAAGGGTGACTCTAGAATGTTTGTACGATATGGATATCAAACGAAAGGTGTTACTGAGCATTTTAAGAGGGAGTGGGCATTAGGTCTATAGGTGGACGCCTTTTCGAGATATCGCCATTAGGGTGGGCCAGGGTGACTCTAGAATGTTTGTACGGTATGGGTATCAAACGAAAGGTGTTACTGAGCATTTTAAGAGGGAGTGAGCATTGGGTGTATAGGTGGACGCCTTTTCGAGATATCGCCATTAGGGTGGGCCAGGGTGACTCTAGAATGTGTTTGCACGATATGGGTATCAAATGAAAGGTGGTAATGAGTATTTTAAAAGGGAGTAATCCTTAGTTCTATAGGTGGACGCCTTTTCGAGATATCGCCATAAAGGTGGACCAAGGGTTACTGAGCATTTTAAGAGGGAGTGGGCATTAGGTCTATATGTGGACGCCTTTTCGATATATCGCCATTAGGGTGGGCCAGGGGTGACTCTAGAATGTTTGTACGATATGGGTATCAAACGAAAGGTGTTACTGAGCATTTTAAGAGGGAGTGGGCATTAGGTCTATAGGTGGACGCCTTTTCGAGATATCGCCATTAGGGTGGGCCAGGGTGACTCTAGAATGTGTTTGTACGATATGGGTATCAAATGAAAGGTGGTAATGAGTATTTTAAAAGGGAGTAATCCTTAGTTCTATAGGCGGACGCCTTTTCGAGATATCGCCATTAGGGTGGGCCAGGGGTGACTCTAGAATTTTTGTACGATATGGGTATCAAACGAAAGGTGTTACTGAGCATTTTAAGAGGGAGTGGGCATTAGGTCTATAGGTGGACGCCTTTTCGAGATATCGCCATTAGGGTGGGCCAGGGTGATTCTAGAATGTGTTTGTACGATATGGATATCAAACTAAAAGTATTAATGAGGGTTTTAACAGCGAGTGGCCCTTAGATGTATATGTGAAGGCGTTCTCGCGATATCGACCAAAATGTGGACCAGGTGATCCAGAAAATCATCTGTCGGGTACTGCTAATTTATTTATATATGCAATACCACTAACAGTATTCCTGCCAAGATTCCAAGGGCTGTTGATTTCGCCTTGTAGAACTTTTTCATTTTCTTCTACTTAATATGGTAGGTGTCACACCCATTTTACAAAGTTTTTTCCAAAGTTATATTTTGCGTCAATAAACCAATCCAGTTACCATGTTTCATCCCTTTTTTCGTAGTTGGTATAGAATTATGGCATTTTTTTCATTTTTCGTAATTTTCGATATCGATAAAGTGGGCGTGGTTAAGGTCGGATTTCGGCCATTTTTTATACCAAGATAAAGTGAGTTCAGGTAAGTACGTGGGCTAAGTTTAGTAAAGATATATCGATTTTTGCTCAAGTTATTGTGTTAACGGCCGAGCGGAAGGACAGACGGTGGACTGTGTATAAAAACTGGGCGTGGCTTCCACCGATTTCGCCCATTTTCACAGAGAACAGTTACCGTCACAGAATCTATGCCCCTACCAAATTTGAGAAGGATTGGTATATTTTTGTTCGACTTATGGCATTAAAAGTATTCTAGACAAACTAAATGAAAATGGGCGGAGCCACACCCATTTTGAAATTTTCTTTTATTTTTGGATTTTGTTGCATCATATCATTACTGGAGTTGAATTTTGACTTAATTTACTTATATACAGTAAAGATATTAACTTTTTTGTTAAAATTTGAATTTAAAAAAAATTTTTTTTAAAAAGTGGGCGTGTTCTTCATCCAATTTTGCTAATTTTTATTTAGCACATATGTAGTAATAGTAGTAACGTTCCTGCCAAATTTCATCATGATATCTTCAACGACTGCCAAATTACAGCTTGCAAAACTTTTAAATTACCTTCTTGTAAAAGTGGGCGGTGCCACGCCCATTGTCCAAAATCTTACTAGTTTTCTATTCTGCGTCATAACGTCAACCCATCTACCAAGTTTCAGCGCTTTAACCGCCTTTGGAAATGAATTATCGCATTTTTTCGGTTTTTCGAAATTTTCGATATCGAAAAAGTGGGCGTGGTTATAGTCCGATATCGTTCATTTTAAATAGCGATCTGAGATGAGTGCTCAGGAACCTACATACCAAATTTCATCAAGATACCTCAAAATTTACTCAAGTTATCGTGTTAACGGACGGACGGACGGACGGACGGACGGACGGACGGACGGACGGACGGACGGACGGACGGACATGGCTCAATCAAATTTTTTTTCGATCCTGATTATTTTGATATATGGAAGTCTATATCTATCTCGATTCCTTTATATATGTACAACCAACCGTTATCCAATCAAACTTAATATACTCTGTGAGCTCTGCTCAACTGAGTATAAAAAGTGTTGCCTATTGCTATACATATTTGTTTACATTATGTACTTTCACAGAATAAATTACAATATACCTATGTAGAAACTTATCATGCATAATATGCATATACACATCGTCCCGTTTATTCGTTAACCTCGTATCTACAAGCGAGACATTTTCTGTAAAGCGAACACGGTTGCCACACTATGTTTTCATTTGTGACCAAAATTCATCGAAAAAAAGGACCAAATTTTTGTTTTATTTTATTAGTATAAAATACAAAATTTTAGGATGTTTCCATATGAAATTTTACTAAACATAGTGAATACTTTCCGTTAATTCAAGCTGAACAAACAAATATATGTGCATACAACCAAAAATGGTACTGTATTTTGACATAGGATATGTCTATGCCTTTCACCAACCAAACATTGTGAACCTAGTTTTGGGCACAAAGCTCTTGGTTCTAGCATTATGTTGTTGATTGCAATGAAATAAAATGCATGGTGCAGTTAGGTTTTAGTAAGAAACGGTTCAAAATTTGCGTGCTGGTGTTGCCGAACTATGTATGTGGAAAACTCAGTAAATCGTAAATGAAACTAGGCAACTTTGTTAGTGCTATTTTTATAGATGCATACTTTTTCCCTTAACGTTTAACCTTCATATCAGTGCCTAGATTCATTAAGTGTGAGTTTTGATCCCAGGCCTCAGGGGTTCTGCTAGCACCTACGGGAATAATTTTATACAAAACATTTCTTCCGAAATCAAATATCTTCCTTCTGTCTTCGAGTTAAAATATTTCTTGTGCCAATATACTAAGTTTTCAATTACCTTGTGTGGCTTAACACCACAATAGTCCTGGAATTCCTTGAACTGTTGTTGTTGTTGTAGTGATAAGGTTGCTCCCCGAAGGCTTTTGGGAGTGCTATCGATGTGATGGTCCTTTGCCAGATACAGATCCGGTACGCTCCGGTAACACAGCAACAGTTGATCTTGGGTCGCCAGAGCCTCGTCAGGATTCGCAGCGGATAGTTGAGGTTGAAAATTGGGTTTGGAGAAGCTGTATATTGCGCTGGCAACCTGAAGGGTTGCGCTACACATCCCCTTGAATCTGGTATTTTAGTCGCCTCTTACGACAGGCATACCTACCGCGGGTATATTCTGACCCCCTAACCCGCTGAGGTGCTGGGTGAGAAAGATTTAAATATCAACGTGCCAAACGAGAAGTAATGCATAGAATTTCTTTGTATAAGTTTTGAAAGTGTTAGGCTCATAGCAGAGTAGTCGCTATAAGCTATGCTAGGCGAGAAGCAATTTTTATTTTCATATATTTTACATAGTGTTGTACAACCGATCGAAATATCTAGCCGTTATTAATATGATAAAAAAAATTTTTTTTTTGATTAGTCGGTTATTTCATCAACAATTAACGACAATGTGTTTGCCAACAATTTTCTTTTTAATGCCTGGCATAAATTATATCTTAGGTGAAATTTTATTGTTCTGGTACATTTTATTGACTGAGCAATTTTTTATGGTGAGAGTTCCATTGAAGTAAATTCAAAATTATATGGGGGCTAACGAAAATGTGGCAAATTTTTGGGCAATATTGTGAATTTTTACCTGAGTGAAAAGAAAGAAAAGTACCAATCGTGGCTACTGCCTAAAAGGACCAAAATTGAAGAAAAGGGAAGGGAAAGGAATTGAAATGGACCATTTTTGATCCAAATGGTCCAAAGTCGCAACCGTGAAAGCGAAGAAAACTACCTTTCAAATTTCTCCACAGACACTGGTGAGTTTTTCGGTGATGACAGCGTTACCACTTTGGCCAGAATCGCGGATAAAAGAACTGGTAACGATATTCGGTTACATAATGTTCTGGGTACTATTTTACCGGTAACGCTGAGAATCGGGGCGTTAGTATCAGATTAGTGATGTGAGTATCACTTAGTGTCACAAATATTCGTCATTATATTTTGCAAAATAAACATTTGTCTCTTAAAATTTTTCACATCACAGGATGTCCAAGTATTCACATTAATGAGAGGGAGTAGGGGCACTCATTTTCATCTAGTTTTATTTCTTTATTTCACGATTTTAGTTCACAAACTTTATTTCACTTCACAAGATATTTATTTTTCTTATGCACAATAGGTTTTGGTTGAGTATAGGATTTTACTAATAAACTTTAATCTTAACAACTGATAGGTAATTCAACCGCGCGCTCTAAAAGACAACTGTCTGCGCGGCCATCGATGACCGCTCGTTGAGCTGTGCAGTGCGCATACAAATCAACATATACAAAGGTAAGTAAATAGAAAAGAAGCGGTAGCTTTCCAACCTCTTCTTAAGAGTTTTACATTAGGATTTTAGGGTAAATGTGGATATAAAGGGTAAGTATAAAATTCAAATTTTAGTGTAACTTCAGCAATGCAATTTAAGGTAAGTATTTAACAGGTCAGTATTTTTACAGGTAAGTTAATCAAATTGGATCAAATTTTCATCCATGTCTTCAACATGGCGGCCGGCTTGCGGAGTCGACAAATTTAGAAGCTCTTGCAGTTTCTGTAAAGTAACCTTTGCTTGATTAACCAGCTTCCTTATGTTACGTTGGCTACCACTACGGCTCTGCAAACGAGCGGCTGGACGTTCAATTGTACGGTGTCGCGTTCTTCGTTGTTCCTCGCGCCTATGACGCGCGGGTGGCGGAGACCTCGAATGTCGGTTGCGTGTTGACGTTGGAACGGACGGACGGTGCAACAAAGTATGATGAGCTCGGCCACAGTGGCGGCAGCTGCCGGCGGAATTGCACTCGCCGGTGGTATGTGACGTGGCCAAGCAGTTGACACAGTAGCGATGGGCGCGTGCCGACTCATATCGCTCCGCAGGAGTCATTATTAGAAATGCGTGGCATTGGCGCAAAGCGTGCTGGCGGCAACATAGGCGGCATTTTCCCAACTCCATGATTAGATCTGTGGAGAAAAACGTTAGAAGAAAAAAGAGAAAAGAAACTCAGCATTAGGGTAAATTGAGGTTGAACTGAGGATAGGATAATTCTAGCTGGGAAGAAAAGAGGCAAGAGAATTAGGATGGGGTCAATAAACAGATTTTGGTGATGTTCCGCGTTATTACTCCATTTTGAGTACGAATATCGAGGACGCGAACATTTCCATCGGGACCTGCATGCAGTTTTGAAATGCGTCCGAGGCGCCACTCATTGGGTGGCAACAGATCATCTTTAACAACGACTAGGTCGCCTTCTTTCAGGTTCGCCTGAGATATTTTCTATTTTTGTCGTTTATGCAGTTGTTGAAGATACTCATTCTTCCAGCGGTTGCTGAATTGATGGTGTAAGACTTTAAGTAATTGCCATTTACGAGTTGGATTTAGATTTTCTGCATTGGCTTCCGGCAGGGACAGCAGGGGGCACCACGGAGAAAGTGTCCTGGCGTTAGCGCGAGTAGGTCTGTAGGGTCCTCCGACATGGGAGAAATAGGTCTGGAGTTTAGGACTCCTTCAATGCGAACGATGAGGGTCGTGAATTCTTCAAAAGAGAACTTATGATTACCGGCTACTTTTGTTAGATGGGTTTTAAAACTTTTAACTGCTGCTTCCCATAGCCCACCCATGTGAGGAGCGTATGGTGGTATGAATTGCCAAGAAAGGCCTTGAGGAGCATATTTTTCTGCGATGTCTTGACCTGCTTCTTGGAGAAAAAGAGGGATTTCCTTTTGCATCGCTCGATGAGCGCCGATAAAGTTCTTTCCGTTGTCGGACAAAGGCTGCTCTAAACGCTTCGGTGGTCAAGTTTGAACAGACCTCAAGATGTATGGCTTTAGTTGAAAAGCAAGCAAAGATGCAGACGTAGGCTTTGGAGTAGGAGGCGCGTCGTAGAGTAGAGGTTTTGACGAGGAATGGTCCAGCAAAATCGACTCCTGTCGTGTGGAACGGGACAGTATACGTTGATCGTTCGGCTGGCAACGCTGCCATGATCTGGGAATTCATCTTCTGCTTGTGGATCGTGCAAGTCTTGCAGTGGAAAATATATGACTTTATCTTTTGTTTCAAGCGCGGGATATAATATTCTTGCTGTACCATCCGAAGCATGAGTTGCTTTCCTGCGTGAAATAGACGATTGTGAGTAAAGTCGAGGAAGAGGGTACAAAATTTTGAGGACTCGGGAATGATGATCGGATGACGTTCATTATCACTGAGTGGGGCATAACTTAGACGTCCATTCACGCGCAATATTTCCTTCTGGTCTAACATCGGGTTCAATGACAGTAGCGGACTCTTCCTACCTATCGGCTTAGAGGCTTTTAATAAAGAGATTGCTTCCGCATAGTACATCTGTTGAGTTACGATGATAAGGCGTTCCTTTGCATGGCAAATCTCTTCTGGAGAGAGAGAATGTGTTGAAGGGACTTGTTGTTTTCTCGCTTTGTGGATGAACCGATACATGTACGCGGTAACGCGGAGGGCCCTAGCGAACGAAGAGAAACGTTCTAAGGGATCCAGGGCCTCTCCGGTGTGTAATGCTTCGACCCGTTTTTGTTCTGGTGGACTGGAGTTTTGAGGAACCGCTTTGGGCCAGAAATCGGGAGACTTGGATAGCCACTCCGGGCCTTTCCACCATAGGGAGGATTCAGCTAGCTCTTGGGGTTTGCATCCGCGTGTTCCAAGGTCTGCTGGATTGTCGCCGCTTGACACATGGCGCCAAGTAACATTGCCGACATTTTTGAGAATTTCCGCAGTGTGGTTTGCTACGTATGTCTTCCAGGTGGAAGGTGGTTTTTCCAACCATGCTAACACGATTGAGGAGTCTGACCAGAGACTTAGCTCATGTGGGGGCAGTTTTAAATGAGAGCATATTTGTTTGATTAATTTTGAGAGTAGTACTGCCCCACACAATTCGAGGCGAGGGAGGCTTACAGTTTTTAAAGGGGCTACTTTGCTCTTTGCTACTAACAAATTTGTAGTGAAATCATTATCGCTATTCTGCACTCTGAGGTGAACGCATGCGCAGAATGCTTTTTCTGAGGCATCAGAGAATCCGTGTATTTGAAATGGTTTGTCGGGAGAAAAGTCGACCCATCGGGGGATTTTTATGTCACCTATCGCTGCGAGATTTCCCCGAAAGGCGTTCCATTTGTGTAAGGCCAGAGGTTTGATTTCTTCGTCCCAGTCCGTTCCTTCCAACCAGAGTTGTTGAAGGAGAGCCTTGGCTAATATCATAATTGGCGCTAGCCATCCTGCCGGGTCAAACAATTTCGCTATTGCTGATAATATTTGTCGCTTTGTCCTTGAGTCGGCGGCTGGTAGAGGGTCATATGAGTACGAGAATGAGTCGTTGATAGCGTTCCATTTTATTCCAAGGGTCTTTGTGGAGCTGACATCATGGAATTTTAGAAAATCTGCATCGAGGAGATCAGATTTTGGGATGGATTTGAGCATTTCGGGGTGATTAGCCGTTATTTTCTTCAGAGGAAAACCGCCTGATCTCAGAGCTTCGATAACTTGGGTCATGGAGTTTATTGTGGACTGTAGGTTATATCCGCCAGAGAGGATGTCATCTACATAAGTCTCGTTTAGAAGAACATTTCTGGCGAGGGGAATTCATCTTTGGTGTCTGCTGCTAGCTGATGGAGGGTGCGGATTGCTAGGTAGGGGGCACAGTTCACACCAAAGGTAACTGTTTTCAGTTTAAAATCTTCGAGCTGTGATTTTGGAGATCGGCGTACTATGATTCGCTGATAGTCCTGATCTTCTGGGTGTATGAGTATTTGGCGGTACATCTTTTCGATGTCGCCATTAAAAACGAACTTGTAGAGGCGCCATTGTAGGATTACCAGCATCAAGTCGTTCTGCAGGGTCGGACCAGTGTGTAGTACGTCGTTCAACGAACTTCCGGAATGCGAGAGTTTTGAGGCATTAAAAACGATCCGTACCTTTGTTGTTTTGCTGTCGGGCTTTATGACAACATGATGGGGCAAATAAAATGAGTAGTATTTTCCTTCCTTGATGATTTCGAGGGGTGAAGTGGGTTCCATGTGGTTCATGGTTAGATATTCTTCCAGTACTTCAGAATATTTTTCTTTTAGTTCTGGTTTCTTTTCCAATGATCTTTCTATGCTAATATACTGCTGTTGAGCAGCGGGTCGTGAGTGACCGAGGGCTAATGTTTCCGGGACATTTTGTTTGAATGGGAGTTTTACCATGTAGCGACCATCTTCTTTCCTGGTGGTGCTCCTTTTGTAGAGATCTTCACAAAAGGTGTCTTCATCTGCGAGCGGTGTGGTGGATTGAACTTCTTCCTGCTCCCAAAATTTTTTGAGGAGTTCATTTAGAGAGTCGTCGGGGTTTTCAATTATGCGGGTTGAAAACGTTGAAATTTGTTCAGTTATTGGGCCACTCAATATCCAGCCGAATATGGTGTTTTGAGCTATGAGGCTTCCTGCGACGTTGGTTTCGAGGCCTTGCAGGAGGATTTGTGGGAGTATGTCGCTACCTATTACCATGTCTATTCTCCCTGGAGAACAGTAATGGGGGTCAGCTAGTGCTAAAGAGGAGAACTGTTCAAGATTTTCGATCACCACTTTGGAAGAAGGGAGGAAGTGTGTCAACTGTGGTAAAATGATGGCTTGGGTAATGATTCGTGTCGTTAAATCCCGAGAGCATATTGTTATAGAACAAATTTTATTGGAGTTTTGGACTATTTGTCCGCCCATCCCTAATATCTGGTAATTAGTCTTCTCGGTTGGTAGACCTAGCAATTTTTGTATTCGAGAGGTTATAAATGACTTTTGGGAGCCTTGGTCCACCAAAGCCCGTACCTTGAAAGTTTCTCCTCGATGGAGTATCGGGACCACTGCCGTGGGCAATAACGTTCTTTCTTTGTTACTGGAGAAGTGAGATAGAACTTTGTTGCCTGAATCTTGCGTTTTCGTAGAGTTTTGGGCTTGTGATTCTTGGAGCTGCATTGCCTGTTTTGATGTACAGGGATTTTCTTGATCATTGGTTTGGGTGTTGGACTGATTTCTTCTCTGGTACTGTCGGGAAGTGTAAGGGTTCGCTGGCCGAGATGTTTGATAGTGTGGCAGAGAGTGATCTCGCTTTTGACAATATACACATTTGAAGTTGCTACAACATTCGGCTTCTAAATGGGAGAATGCTAGACAATTTTTACAATAATTATTGTCTTTTACGAACTTGTTGCGCTCTGACACACTGAGTTGCTTGAATTTAACGCAGTTCATCATGGAGTGGTTTGAATTACACAACTTGCATGAGACTTGTCGGAGCTGTTCGCTATGAAAGGAGTGAGATTTATTTTTAAAGTTGGATTGACTTTGAGGTGTCGCTGATCGAGGGGTGAAGCTCGAGTTTGAGCTTCGAGGTTTGCTTGGCCTGTATGTACCTAGTCGCTCTACCACTTCGTATCTGGTCGTGAGGAATTTATCCATTTCCGACCAAAGTGGTAATTCCTTTCTGGACTCCAGAGATTGTTCCCATAAAGCCAGAGTTTCATTGGGGAGTTTTGAAGAGCATAAATAAATAAGCATAGGGTCCCAATTACTAGTGGGTACGTTATTAGTGTTAAGGGTAGAGAGGCAATTGTTTATTGTGGTTTGAATTTCTTGAATTCTTTCCCCACTTTCATAGAATACGGGTTGCATATTAAAGAGAGTTTTAAGTTGACTGTCTACAAGAATTCTTCGATTCTCGTATCTAGACTTGAGTGCATCCGGCTCGAAGGACCATGTCCAAGTATTCACATTAATGGGAGGGAGTAGGGGCACTCACCACTGGCAGGCACTTTCCTTGCTAAATAAAAACACGATATGGTTTCTAATTTCATACAATAATAATTAATTTTAATCTAGTTTTATTTCTTTATTTCACGATTTTAGTTCACAAACTTTATTTCACTTCACAAGATATTTATTTTTCTTATGCACAATAGGTTTTGGTTGAGTATAGGATTTTACTAATAAACTTTAATCTTAACAACTGATAGGTAATTCAACCGCGCGCTCTAAAAGACAACTGTCTGCGCGGCCATCGATGACCGCTCGTTGAGCTGTGCAGTGAGCATACAAATCAACATATACAAAGGTAAGTAAATAGAAAAGAAGCGGTAGCTTTCCAACCTCTTCTTAAGAGTTTTACATTAGGATTTTAGGGTAAATGTGGATATAAAGGGTAAGTATAAAATTCAAATTTTAGTGTAACTTCAGCAATGCGATTTAAGGTAAGTATTTAACAGGTCAGTATTTTTACAGGTAAGTTAATCAAATTGGATCAAATTTTCATCCATGTCTTCAACACAGGACCTTGGCACTAGAGATATAGGCCGCCGATAAACGCCGCCGCCGCCGCCAATTTGAGACGTTTTTCGCGCGTTACTATATTTTCTACTCTTTTAAGACTGTCTAGGCCATTTATGGTTCATCTCGAAAATTTGTCCGATATGGTCGAAAGGGGTATCAAGGGATGTGTATCACTGCCAGTTATGAAAAATCAATTGCGAAATTTAACACTTTCTAACCGTTCAAAAGTTTTTTAAGAAACCAGGCGATTTCACTGCCAGCTTAATACGGATTTCGTATCACCGAATTCACCAAGTTATTAAAACAAAACACTTAAAGAAAAGTTATATAATAAATTTAAATGCTCACTTCGCATAATTTAAAAAAAAATTAATAACAAGTAAGGAAGGTTAAGTTCGGGTGTAACCGAACATTACATACTCAGTTGAGAGCTATGGTGACAACATAAGGGAAAATAACCATGTAGGAAAATGAACCGAGGGAAACCCTGGAATGTGTTTGTATGACATGTCTATCAAATAAAAGGCACTAAAGAGTATTTTATGAGGGAGTGGGCCATAGTTCTATAGGTGGACGCCATTTAGGGATATCGCCATAAAGGTGGATCAGGGTTGACTCTAGAATTTTTTTGCACGATATGGGTATCAAAAGAAAGGTGTTACTGAGTATTTTAAAGGGAGTGCTCCTTAGTTCCATATCTGGACGCCGTTTAGAGATATCGCCATAAAGGTGGACAAGGGGTGACTCTAGAATGCGCTTGTACAATATGGGTATCAAAAGAAAGGTGTTAATGAGTATTTTAAAAGGGGGTAATCCTTAGTTCCATAGGTGGACGCCGTTTCGAGATATCGCCATAAAGGTGGACCAGGGGTGACCCTAGAATTTGTTTGTACAATATGGGTATCAAAAGAAATGTGTTACTGAGTATTTTAAAGGGAGTGATCCTTAGTTCCATAGCTGGATGCCGTTTCGAGATATCGCCATAAAGATGGACCAGGGGTGACTATAGAATGTGTTTGTACAATATGGGTATCAAAAGAAAGGTGTTAATGAGTATTTTAAAAGGGGGTGGGCCTTAGTTCTATAGGTGGACGCCTTTTCGAGGTATCGCAACTTAGACTTTGTTTGTACGATATGGGTATCAAATGAAAGGTGTTAATGAGTATTTTGAAAAGGGAGTGCGTCTTCGTTCTATAGGTGGTCGCTTTTTCGAGATATCGCAATAAAGGTGGACCAGGGGTGACTCTAGAATGCGCTTGTACAATATGGGTATCAAATGAAAGGTGTTAATGAGTATTTTAAAAGGGCGTGGGGCTTAGTTCTATAGGTGGACGCCTTTTCGAGATATCGCCATAAAGGTGGACCAGGGGTGACTCTAGAATGCGCTTGTACAATATGGGTATCAAATGAAAGATGATAATGAGTATTTTAAAAGGGCGTGGGGCTTAGTTCTATAGGTGGACGTCTTTTCGAGATATCGCCATAAAGGTGGACCAGGGGTGACTCGAGAATGTGTTTGTACAATATGGGTATCAAAAAAAAAAAAAAAAAAAAAAGAAAGGTGTTACTGAGTATTTTAAAGGGAGTAATCCTTAGTTCCATAGGAGGACGCCGTTTCGAGATATCGCCATAAAGGTGGACCAGGGGTGACTCTAGAATGCGCTTGTACAATATGGGTATCAAATGAAAGGTGTTAATGAGTATTTTAAAAGGGCGTGGGGCTTAGTTCTATAGGTGGACGTCTTTTCGAGATATCGCCATAAAGGTGGACCAGGGGTGACCCAAGAATGTGTTTGTACAATATGGGTATAAAAAGAAAGGTGTTAATGAGTATTTTAAAAGGGGGTGGGCCTTAGTTCCATAGGAGGACGCTGTTTCGAGATATCGCCATAAAGGTGGACCAGGGGTGACCCAAGAATGTGTTTGTACAATATGGGTATCAAAAGAAAGGTGTTAATGAGTATTTTAAAAGGGGGTGGGCCTTAGTTCTATAGGTGGACGTCTTTTCGAGATATCGCCATAAAGGTGGACCAGGGGTGACCCAAGAATGTGTTTGTACAATATGGGCATCAAAAGAAAGGTGTTAATGAGTATTTTAAAAGGGGGTGGGCCTTAGTTCCATAGGAGGACGCCGTTTCGAGATATCGCCATAAAGGTGGACCAGGGGTGACTCTAGAATGCGCTTGTACAATATGGGTATCAAATGAAAGGTGTTAATGAGTATTTTAAAAGGGCGTGGGGCTTAGTTCTATAGGTGGACGTCTTTTCGAGATATCGCCATAAAGGTGGACCAGGGGTGACCCAAGAATGTGTTTGTACAATATGGGTATCAAAAGAAAGGTGTTAATGAGTATTCTAAAAGGGGGTGGGCCTTAGTTCTATAGGTGGACGCCTTTTCGAGGTATCGCAACTTAGACTTTGTTTGTACGATATGGGTATCAAATGAAAGGTGTTAAAGAGTATTTTGAAAAGGGAGTGCGTCTTCGTTCTATAGGTGGTCGCTTTTTCGAGATATCGCAATAAAGGTGGACCAGGGGTGACTCTAGAATTCGCTTGTACAATATGGGTATCAAATGAAAGGTGTTAATGAGTATTTTAAAAGGGCGTGGGGCTTAGTTCTATAGGTGGACGCCTTTTCGAGATATCGCCATAAAGGTGGACCAGGAGTGACTCTAGAATGCGCTTGTACAATATGGGTATCAAAAGAAAGGTGTTAATAAGTATTTTAAAAGGGGGTGGGCCTTAGTTCTATAGGTGGACGCCTTTTCGAGGTATCGCAACTTAGACTTTGTTTGTACTATATGGGTATCAAATGAAAGGTGTTAATGAGTATTTTTAAAAGGGAGTGGGTCTTCGTTCTATAGGTGGTCGCTTTTTCGAGATATCGCCATAAAGGTGGACCAGGGGTGACTCTAGAATAGGTTTGTACGATATGGGTATCAAATGAAAGGTGTTAATGAGTATTTTAAAAGGGCGTGGGGCTTAGTTCTATAGGTGGACGCCTTTTCGAGATATCGCCATAAAGGTGGACCAGGGGTGACTCTAGAATGTGTTTGTACAATATGGGTATCAAAAGAAAGGTGTTACTGAGTATTTTAAAGGGAGTGGGCCTTAGTTCTATAGGTGGAAGCCGTTGCGAAATATTGCCATAAAGGTGGACCAGGGGTGACTCTAGAATATGTTTGTACGATATGGGTATACAATTAAAGGTATTAATGAGGTTTTAAAAGGGAGTGGTGGTAGTTGTATAGGTGGTCGCCTTTTCGAGATATCGCCATAAAGGTGGACCAGGGGTGACTCTAGAATGCGTTTGTACAATATGGGTATCAAACGAAAGGTGTTAATGAGTATTTTAAAAGGGAGTGGGCCTTAGTTCTATAGGTGGAAGCCGTTGCGAAATATCGCCATAAAGGTGGACCAGGGGTGACTCTAGAATGTGTTTGTACGATATGGGTATAAAATTAAAGGTATTAATGAGGGTTTTAAAAGGGAATGGTGGTAGTTGTATAGGTGGTCGCGTTTTCGAGATATCGCCATAAAGGTGGACCAGGGGTGACTCTAGAATGCGTTTGTACAATATGGGTATCAAACGAAAGGTGTTAATGAGTATTTTAAAAGGGAGTGGGCCTTAGTTCTATAGGTGGAAGCCGTTGCGAAATATCGCCATAAAGGTGGACCAGGGGTGACTCTAGAATGTGTTTGTACGATATGGCTATTAAATTAAAGGTATTAATGAGGGTTTTAAAAGGGAGTGGTGGTAGTTGTATAGGTGGTCGCTTTTTCGAGATATCGCCATAAAGGTGGACCAGGGGTGATTCTAGAATGCGCTTGTACAATATGGGTATCAAATGAAAGGTGTTAATGAGTATTTTAAAAGGGAGTAATCCTTAGAAAGGTGTTACTGAGTATTTTAAAGGGAGTGATCCTTAGTTTCATAGCTGGACGCCGTTTCGAGATATCGCCATAAAGGTGGACCAGGGGTGACCCTAGAATTTGTTTGTACAATATGGGTATCAAAAAAAAAAAAAAAAGAAAGGTGTTACTGAGTATTTTAAAGGGAGTGATCATTAGTTCCATAGCTGGATGCCGTTTCGAGATATCGCCATAAAGATGGACCAGGGGTGACTACAGAATGTGTTTGTACAATATGGGTATCAAAAGAAAGGTGTTAATGAGTATTTTAAAAGGGGGTGGGCCTTAGTTCTATAGGTGGACGCCTTTTCGAGATATCGCAACTTAGACTTTGTTTGTACGATATGGGTATCAAATGAAAGGTGTTAATGAGTATTTTGAAAAGGGAGTGCGTCTTCGTTCTATAGGTGGGCGCTTTTTCGAGATATCGCAATAAAGGTGGACCAGGGGTGACTCTAGAATGCGCTTGTACAATATGGGTATCAAATGAAAGGTGTTAATGAGTATTTTAAAAGGGCGTGGGGCTTAGTTCTATAGGTGGACGCCTTTTCGAGATATCGCCATAAAGGTGGACCAGGGGTGACTCTAGAATGCGCTTGTACAATATGGGTATCAAATGAAAGATGATAATGAGTATTTTAAAAGGGCGTGGGGCTTAGTTCTATAGGTGGACGTCTTTTCGAGATATCGCCATAAAGGTGGACCAGGGGTGACTCGAGAATGTGTTTGTACAATATGGGTATCAAAAAAAAAAAAAAAAAAAAAAAAAGAAAGGTGTTACTGAGTATTTTAAAGGGAGTAATCCTTAGTTCCATAGGTGGACGCCGTTTCGAGATATCGCCATAAAGGTGGACCAGGGGTGACTCTAGAATGCGCTTGTACAATATGGGTATCAAATGAAAGGTGTTAATGAGTATTTTAAAAGGGCGTGGGGCTTAGTTCTATAGGTGGACGTCTTTTCGAGATATCGCCATAAAGGTGGACCAGGGGTGACCCTAGAATGTGTTTGTACAATATGGGTATCAAAAGAAAGGTGTTAATGAGTATTTTAAAAGGGGGTGGGCCTTAGTTCTATAGGTGGACGCCTTTTCGAGATATCGCCATAAAGGTGGACCAGGGGTGACTCTAGAATGCGCTTGTACAATATGGGTATCAAATGAAAGGTGTTAATGAGTATTTTAAAAGGGCGTGGGGCTTAGTTCTATAGGTGGACGTCTTTTCGAGATATCGCCATAAAGGTGGACCAGGGGTGACCCTAGAATTTGTTTGTACAATATGGGTATCAAAAAAAAAAAAAAAAAAAAAGAAAGGTGTTACTGAGTATTTTAAAGGGAGTGATCCTTAGTTCCATAGCTGGATGCCGTTTCGAGATATCGCCATAAAGATGGACCAGGGGTGACTATAGAATGTGTTTGTACAATATGGGTATCAAAAGAAAGGTGTTAATGAGTATTTTAAAAGGGGGTGGGCCTAAGTTCTATAGATGGACGCCTTTTCGAGGTATCGCAACTTAGACTTTGTTTGTACGATATGGGTATCAAATGAAAGGTGTTAATGAGTATTTTGAAAAGGGAGTGCGTCTTCGTTCTATAGGTGGTCGCTTTTTCGAGATATCGCAATAAAGGTGGACCAGGGGTGACTCTAGAATGCGCTTGTACAATATGGGTATCAAATGAAAGGTGTTAATGAGTATTTTAAAAGGGCGTGGGGCTTAGTTCTATAGGTGGACGCCTTTTCGAGATATCGCCATAAAGGTGGACCAGGAGTGACTCTAGAATGCGTTTGTACGATATGGGTATCAAATGAAAGGTGTTAATGAGTATTTTTAAAAGGGAGTGGGTCTTCGTTCTATAGGTGGTCGCTTTTTCGAGATATCGCCATAAAGGTGGACCAGGGGTGACTCTAGAATAGGTTTGTACGATATGGGTATCAAATGAAAGGTGTTAATGAGTATTTTAAAAGGGCGTGGGGCTTAGTTCTATAGGTGGACGCCTTTTCGAGATATCGCCATAAAGGTGGACCAGGGGTGACTCTAGAATGTGTTTGTACAATATGGGTATCAAAAGAAAGGTGTTACTGAGTATTTTAAAGGGAGTGGGCCTTAGTTCTATAGGTGGAAGCCGTTGCGAAATATTGCCATAAAGGTGGACCAGGGGTGACTCTAGAATATGTTTGTACGATATGGGTATACAATTAAAGGTATTAATGAGGTTTTAAAAGGGAGTGGTGGTAGTTGTATAGGTGGTCGCCTTTTCGAGATATCGCCATAAAGGTGGACCAGGGGTGACTCTAGAATGCGTTTGTACAATATGGGTATCAAACGAAAGGTGTTAATGAGTATTTTAAAAGGGAGTGGGCCTTAGTTCTATAGGTGGAAGCCGTTGCGAAATATCGCCATAAAGGTGGACCAGGGGTGACTCTAGAATGTGTTTGTACGATATGGGTATAAAATTAAAGGTATTAATGAGGGTTTTAAAAGGGAATGGTGGTAGTTGTATAGGTGGTCGCGTTTTCGAGATATCGCCATAAAGGTGGACCAGGGGTGACTCTAGAGTGCGTTTGTACAATATGGGTATCAAACGAAAGGTGTTAATGAGTATTTTTAAAAGGGAGTGGGTCTTCGTTCTATAGGTGGTCGCTTTTTCGAGATATCGCCATAAAGGTGGACCAGGGGTGACTCTAGAATGTGTTTGTACGATATGGATATTAAATTAAAGGTATTAATGAGAGTTTCAAAAGGGAGTGGTGGTAGTTGTATATGTGAAGGCGTTTTCCAGATATCAAACAAAATGTGGACCAGAACATCATCTGTTGGGTACCGCTAATTTATTTATATATGTAATTCCTGCCAAGATTTCAAGGGTTTTTTATTTCGCACTGCAGAACTTTTTCATTTTCTTATACTTAATATGGTAGGTGTTACAACCATTTTAAAAAGTTTTTTCTAAGGTTATATTTCGCGTCAATAAACCAATCCAATTACCATGTTTCATCCCTTTTTTCGTATATGGTATAGAATTATGGCATTTTTTTCAATTTTCGTAATTTTCGATATCGAAAAAGTGGGCGTGGTCATAGTCGGATTTCGTTCATTTTTTATACCAAGATAAATTGCGTTCAGATAAGTACGTGAACTAAGTTCAGTAAAGATGTGTCGCCCATTTTCACAGAAAACAGTTAACGTCATCAAATCTATGCCCCTACCAAATTTCAAACTTCGACTTATGGCATTAAAAGTATCCTAGACAAATTAAATTAAAAAGGGCGCAGCCACGCCCATTTTGAAATTTTCTTTTATTTTTGTATTTTGTTGCACCATATCATTACTGGAGTTGAATGGTGACATAAGTTACTTATATATTGTAAAGATATTAAATTTTTTGTTAAAATTTTACTTTAAAAAAAAAATTTTTTTTAAAGTGTGCGTGGTCCTTCTCCGATTTTTCTAATTTTTATTAAGCGTACATATGGTAACAGGAGTAACGTTCCTGCCAAATTTCATCATGATATCTTCAACGACTGCCAAATTACAGCTTGCAAAATTTTAAATTACCTTCTTTTAAAAGTGGGCGGTGCCACGCCCATTGTCCAAAATTTTACTAATTTTCCATTCTGTGTCATAAGGTCAACCCACCTACCAATTTTCATCGCTTTATCTGTCTTTGGTAATGAATTATCGCACTTTTTCGGTTTTTCGAAATTTTCGATATCGAAAAAGTGGGCGTGGTTATAGTCCGATATCGTTCATTTTAAATAGCGATCTGAGATGAGTACTCAGGAACCTACATACCAAATTTCATCAAGATATCTCAAAATTTACTCAAGTTATCGTGTTATCGGACGGACGGACGGACGGACATGGCTCAATCAAATTTTTTTTCGATCCTGATGATTTTGATATATGGAAGTCTATATCTATCTCGATTCCTTTATACCTGTACAACCAATCGTTATCCAATCAAAGTTAGATACTCTGTGAGCTCTGCTCAACTGAGTATAAAAACAATGAATTTAAATAAAATGTCCCAAGTCGAACATATTTTCAAATTGTCCTAAAGTTGTTAAAAAAGCAAGTTGCGCGAAAAAGGTGCCGAATTTTATATCCCGATTGGCTGAAAGAATAAGCGAAATCTGTGATGCCAAATCCTTTAGTAGGCTCCAGTGGTTTAAATTCTCCGTTAAGTTACATGTATCTTCAACACGTATGAGAAGGGTTTGAAAAATCACTTTATTTGCTTAACTATAAAATAGCGTCTGAAATTTTAATTTTGATTTTCACACATCATCATTCAAAACCCAAGTATCCCGGTTTGACATTTCCTAAAGGTGGCGGCTCTATCCCCAACTAGTACCTTGGAGTGAATCACATTGGATATAGCCTATCAAGCATGTTTAAATACGACCTACACGTAACGGCTCCAGTTAAAAATGTCAATAGGTAGGAATATTTTTTAACCAGGTTAGGCGTTGTCCTTCGCAAGAACACTCAAAGAACACTCAAGACAGTCGACCAAATTACCGGGTGTTCTACTACCCTAACGTAGGGGATAGTCGAACTTGTGTGAAAACTGAAGGCAGTCATCCATAATAAGCTCTTATATCATAAGGCTGGAAACGAAGACTAACGAGGTCAATGTATCGAACACAAACATCTGCAAATTTTGGTCTAAATTTCTAAACTTTTTTTTTATATAGATGCGCCATGGATTATACGATTTTCACCCATGAGTTACGTAATGATATCCACTTAGACTGCTTGTGATTTCGAGGGCGGGATCCTTGGACGAATAGTTACTCCCTAACGTTTCAAGACGTGTGTAACTCGGAAGCATAGCGCGAAAAAAACATCCGTCAGAATGTCTTCGGAGTTACACCTAGAGCTTCGAGGAAAGTAAGGTCGACGAAGGTATGAGTTCGAAGTCGCAGTCCTATGGCTTCTGTGCTGGCATATGGTATAAGGGCCAGGTTGCGTGGTAGCGACTGGTGGTCGGGATTGCTACTGTTCGCACGTCGGGAATTGTAGCTCTTAAAAACAGCCGAAAAAAAAGAAAGCGCCTTTTGTCACGATCAACAATAAGCCAGCATTGATGCTTATCGTTAAAACTGTGCCACGAGAGACTTGAATATTAGTAGATAATTGATAGCAACCGTAAGTCGCCTTTGTGCGTGACCAGCATGTAGCCATAAATGATTTAAAGAAATCGTGGCGACGTCGGGTATTAGAGTTAGCCCAGAACATCTCCTTCGGTGAAACTACGCTACAAAAGTGTGACCATTTTAAGTATTTCTCCCTCTCTCCGCAAGGAGCTACTCCCGACATTTTTTGAACGATCCACGAGATGTTGAGGCAAAAAACGCGGATATTTCCGAAATGGCCGAAACGTCAACGTACTTAAATACATATAAACAAAACCTTTCTAAATATTATTTTTATTTAATTTTCGCTTTACAAGACTCCCAGCTACTCATACGCAAGTTAATGATTTTGTTACAGAACCTCAAAAATAACATTGACGTCAGCAGTATGTTTCCATATTCATTAGTTGTGGACAATATGATACTCTGAAATCCAGCCATTCAATTCAGAGGTTTACGCCGGTCACTTAATCGGGCGGCGGCGTGGCCTATACTTAGCACTGATTTATTGTACATACGGCCATATTGTTAACGACGTGATCCTTGCACATAACACAAAAACTACTGGACAGCCACTTCAATGGCATAACGTTACTACTGTGGAATCCCAAAAACTTTTGGTTGTGACTTTCGAAGACAGTCTCTGCTTCGGTTTTCCCCCTAAGGTTTTTCGCTAAAACATATATTTATTTGTGTTAAATGATTCAAGGTTCAAGGTATTTGTGTTAAAATAAAATTGTGTGTGGCAGTGTACTTTACCACAACCTGAAATTAAAGATTTTACAACGAATTCGACGCATTTGTAAATTGGCAAATTGCTTGTAAACCAATTAAAGAATACAAATATTTGGTAAATTTCTTAGCGATTTGGTCTTTTTTCTATGAATTGTAGTCCCAAATGAAAACATGGTGTGGAAACTGTGATCAGTTTAATCATTTGTCGGAACCGACAGTATCGGAGCACTGTATATCACCCACCCACAACCGATTTTTCGAAAAAGACGATGATATATATTGTCACGGATATTACCATCACTAAGTTATCCCATCACTAAGGCGATGCTAAGGCCATGCCAAGCAGTATTTACGTTAATAATCAAATCATGTATACACATATATAAGGCAACCGAAAGTTGCCACACAGATGCATTTACTTATACGCCTATGTATGCGCGAGAGACTGTAAACTACAAACATTCACATCAATAATTCAATCATTATGTATCTACATAAACGAATAAATAATTGCGTCTACACATATGTATGTACGTATACGAGCAGCGGAGCGGCAATGCACAAACACATGCATATATCTTATCTGAGTTGTCACAAGAGAGAGCAATAATTTGTGCACGTAGTTGTGGCTGGCGATTTTGTAGCCGAAAATAAGTAGTAAGTTCTGGAAATCGAAGAGCCTAGAAGTATGCAGCGTAAACTATAAAAGCGGGCAGGCGAGTAAGAAGTAATTCAGTTTGAGTTGAGCTATCAATCTGTTTGATTAAGCACGCGATCTGGCGGCCAATAGTAGAGTTTCATTTGAGTTATCAATCAGTTTGGTTATTAAGCCAGCGAGTAGCAAAGTATAAGTGTTATTGTGAAGTACTTTAATAAAGGCCATTTTTTCCATTATTCAATATTGGAGTTATTTATTCAACAGTTTAGTGATTCGAACTTAGCAAAAGGGCAAATAAGAGGATTTGCAGTAAATTCGTTACAATTGGTGTCAGAAGAGGAATTGTTGAATAAATTCCAGAGGACAACAAGGACATGGCAAAGTTCAGTGAATTGAAGATCCAGCAACTAAAGGAGGAGTTGGAGAGCCGTGGATTGAATACAAGCGGCGTTAAACTGGAACTTCAGGCACGGCTACGAGAGGCAATGGAAGCAGAAGGAATTGATGTGGAAGAGTATGACTTTCATCTTGATGGCGAGCAAATAACAAAAATGGAAGAAACACCGCAGACAATGGCGAACACAGACCTGAGCATGATATTGGCTGCAATATCGGCACAAATGTCCGAAATGTCATCACAAATATCCACAAACATGTCATCTCAACTGGAATCGCAAAAGACAGATATTACATCCAAGATGGAAACTCAGCTGGAATCGCAGGAGAACCGTATAACAGCGAAGATTGAAGCACAAGAGGCACTTATAACAGAAATGTCATCACAAATATCCACAAATATGTCATCAAAGCTGGAAGAACAAAAGACATATATGGCAACCCAACTGAAAGAACAAGAGACACGCATAACAGTACAACTAGAAGCACAAGGGGCGCGTATATCATCAAAACTCGAAGCGCGCATGGACGAAAAAATAATGCAGTTTGAAGAAAAATTCGAGGCAGAGGTGGAAGCGTTGAGAGGTCGTATACAGGAATTGCAACTTAATCGGCCGGCTGCTTCAGCGAGTAATACGAAGGTAAAAACTCCATCTTTTGACGGTTCTGTCCCTTTCCAGGTCTTCAAGCTACAGTTTGAGAAGACCGCAGCAGTGAACAACTGGAATGGGGAAGATAAAGTTGCTGCACTGTTCATGGCGTTGAAAGGGCCTGCAGCTGAGATTTTACAAACCATTCCAGAGAGTGAACGGAACTGTTATGAAGCATTGATGGGCGCTCTAGAGAGGCGATACGGAACTGAGCATAGGAGACAGATATACCAAATGGAGTTGCTGAACCGCTTCCAGAGGCCTGGTGAAACATTGCAAGAGTTTGCATCGGATATTGAAAGGCTAGCACATTTAGCGAATGCGGACGCACCCGTGGAATACACTGAAAGGGTAAAAATCCAGAGCTTCATAAATGGCATACGAGATGTGGAAACGAAGCGGGCTACATACGCAAACCCAAAGCCAACATTCGCAGAAACGGTGTCACAAGCCCTGATTCAGGAAACAGCGTCGCTTCTGTATAAGCCAGTTTTCAAAGCACGCCGTGTGGAAGTAGAAAGTCCAGATTGGGTAGACGCAATAGTGGAGGCGCTGAAAGGATCGCAAAAGCGGAGTGAAAAAGTTATCAAATGCTTCAAATGCGGGAAGTCCGGTCACATTGCACGTAATTGCGATCTTGGCCTTAATAGTTCCAACAATGTGGGTGGGCGTAAACGCAAAGCTGGAGGAGATGAGCAAGAGCGAGTAAGAGGTAGAGAGCTAGATCCAGCTATTGAATGCCCTGTGATATCTGTGCCGCAAATTGGTAAAAAATCGAGCAGTCTTACCGTCAGAGGGAATGTGGATGGCAAAGAACGAATACTGACTCTAGATATGGGCGCATCTCATTCCTTGATCCGATCTGACTTGGTCATCAGGAGAGTAAAACCGTTACCTGGAGCAAAGTTGCGTACGGTCACTGGCGAGTATAACCAAGTTCAGGGAGAAGTGATATGTGAAGTATTGATTGGGAAGGTCATGGTTCTACACAAATTTGTTGTGGCGGAGATTGTTGATGAAGTTATATTGGGAGTGGATTTCTTGGTTGACCATGACATCAAGATCGATATGCAGAGAAGGGTGATGCGTTATGAGAACCAAGATGTGCCACTTAACTTTAGTTTGGAAAAAGGGTTCAGCAGTAATCGGGTACTGGTAGAGAAGACTCGACGAAGGCCACGAAATTCAAAGGTAAAGGTTGATGGAACAAATGGGCCAAACAAATCAAAACCGAAGGTACCTGTGAGAGAAACACTGGCATTGAAAAGCCCTAACGGACGTACTAAAACGAAGAAAGAATGCAAGGGTGGTTTCAAGCCAAGGCACACTACTGTTGTGAAGCGTCGGAACGATACTGATTATGCAAAGCAAATCCGTCCAGCGCAAGCTCTGCGAAGTAGTTCTTCATTGGCCGAGCAACAGAGTGCGAGGGAACGATCGAGGATAATGAGTAGTAAGATGAAACACAGGTACGACAAGGAAAATAATTCGGAAGGTTTCCGGGAGGGAAATTTGGTGCTGTTATACAACCCTCACCGGCGGAAAGGTGTTCCATCCAAATTTCGGTGCAGTTGGGAAGGCCCGTACTAGGTTGTGAAGAAGATCAGTGATATCATCTACCGCATACAAAGCATTGAAAAACCACGGAGTAGAAGAGTGGTACATATGGCGATGCTAGCAGCGTTTAGATCGAGAGATTTGTCTGATCGGGACGATCAGACTTAGGTGGAGGGCAGTGTCACGGATATTACCATCACTAAGTTATCCCATCACTAAGGCGATGCTAAGGCCATGCCAAGCAGTATTTACGTTAATAATCAAATCATGTATACACATATATAAGGCAACCGAAAGATGCCACACAGATGCATTTACTTATACGCCTATGTATGCGCGAGAGACTGTAAACTACAAACATTCACATCAATAATTCAATCATTATGTATCTACATAAACGAATAAATAATTGCGTCTACACATATGTATGTACGTATACGAGCAGCGGAGCGGTAATGCACAAACACATGCATATATCTTATCTGAGTTGTCACAAGAGAGAGCAATAATTTGTGCACGTAGTTGTGGCTGGCGATTTTGTAGCCGAAAATAACTAGTAAGTTCTGGAAATCGAAGAGCCTAGAAGTATGCAGCGTAAACTATAAAAGCGGGGCAGGCGAGTAAGAAGTAATTCAGTTTGAGGTGAGCTATAAATCTGTTTGATTAAGCATGCGATCTGGCGGCCAATAGTAGAGTTTCATTTGAGTTATCAATCAGTTTGGTTATTAAGCCAGCGAGTAGCAAAGTATAAGTGTTATTGTGAAGTACTTTAATAAAGGCCATTTTTCCATTATTCAGTATTGGAGTTATTTATTCAACAGTTTAGTGATTCGAACTTAGCAAAAGGACAAATAAGAGGATTTGCAGTAAATTCGTTACAATGTTGTAACGAATTCTGGGGAATTCCGATTATTTTGCACCTTCTGCTAACGTTCGTATCGCTGAACTGTCGAATAAATAACTCCAATATTCAGTATTGCAATATGGGCTTTATTTAGTCTACTTTGGGAGTAGTATGATTATACTTCAATATGACGTACTTCACAACTAATAGCGTGTTTAAATCAAACTGATTACTGATTCCTCAACTTGCACTGCTTTTATACTCTCAGTTTTCTCGTACACCCATTTCTCATAAGGTCTAATAATTTCGCGATCATTTTTATCTCATGCTTGGTTACCAGCTATATATATGTATATTTGTAGTTTATGGTTTTCTACTAGCCATATGCGTGTGTATGTGCGTGTAACTAAAGTAGTTAGTTAGTTAGCTGATGACTACATGTGTGTGTGTGTTTGTTATCTCGTCGTTGCCTTGTACATAAGTGTCGCCGCTTGCTGCGTTTTGATGTTGCGATTATTTACTAACATCATATTGCTAAATTTTAAATCGTAGCAAACTGGTGGCTCTTATTAGAATCTATCTTTTTGGTAACTTTCCCAAGACGTGTGTATAAAAATATATATTAATGCTATTTATGTATGGACATTTATAAAAATTGTAGTGCTTTAAGAAATTTTTGCGCTGATTTTTCTTTTGTTTTTGTCTTTCCTTTTTCGTGAAGTTTCATTTCTTTAAATAATTTTCAAAAAATCGATTAATGTAAGCTGCAGAATCAATTTTCACCCCGACAGCTTTTGCAGAGGGAGATTGTTGGTATGCGCTACCGAAGGAGTATTGGTGCAAGAGCGCAATGCCACGTGATGACACCCGTCAGTACCCTCACTTCATTCTCATATACCTCGATTTTACTTCAGCGATAACCGAGCGGTGGTCGTATGAATCGGTCCTCCCTGCTTATGCCTAATTTGGAGGGAGAAATTGCAATGCCTTTTATCAGCTCGACATCTTCGCACGATATCCGACTTTGTCACATTGGATTCTAATGCCCTTAAGGCCACATGTAATATCCTGGAGTAACTTGGCTCTTATTTCGATGGCATAGACCTCATCCCGGAAACTACTGCCTGAGTCGGCTCCAGTTTGCTTTTCTATTTTCGAGCGACCTGTGTACATTGTAATGCCGCTACCACTGTCTATTCCTTCCTCGTACTCATCCCTTAAAGAATATCGTATGGTCTGCACCTGAAAGTAAAAAACTGTTGTGTTACGATACTTTTCGGACGTGAGGTCAGTTATGACTCCCATTTTCATATGTTGGGTTCTCTTTGTCGTAGAGTCAACCCTTGTACGAATACTTGTAGAGGCATCAAGTAAGCAATTACCTTTAACCCTTTCTGGAGTGCGCTGATGGCTGCGCCTGCCATTCGTAGGCATGCTAAGCTTCCCATCCCTATGTTGAGTGCTCTTTTTTGCCAAGCACCTTCCACCAGACAAGAGCTACATACCATAAGCGGGTACATTTCCCATATCCTCCCAAAAGCACTTTTCCAGATGTAGTAAGCTGCCAGAGCTTTCATTGATCTCTCCACAAAGTTCTTTGTCCAGCTTAGTTTGGAGTTGGGTATCATCGGAAGATATTTGGCTTCAGAAGAGAGATTTATCGTTTTTATGTTTAGTCTAGGTAAGGTAAAGGAGGGGATTTTTATTTTTGTTTCTTGTGAACAAAACAAGTTCCGTTTGTATTGGATTCACCCCCAGCGGGTTTTCCCTGCCCAATGCGAAACACCGCAAGGCCCGTATTCACGAGCTCGCTAATCGTTGGCAAGGCTTTACCTTCGCCGTATGCAACTACCTTCATTTCTTCTGCTCTGAAGAATTTAAGAATTTAATTAACTATCAATATCCAAAGAAGAGGCGATATCACACCGCTTTGAAGGGAGCTCTGGTAGTCATTTTCGGTTTTTACAGTGGGAGAAACGTGATGATAATCACAACCACCTTTTATATAACAAATGCTTTGGAGAAAGAAAGAAAGCATGAATAATAATAATATTCAGGCGTCGTAACCCTTGAGAAGATTAAGGTTCTCTTGCCCTTTGTGGTGTGCTACTTTATCATTTTAGTTTAATTGTATACTGATTCTGAGCGGCAACTGCTAAGGCAGATGCATTTTTTTTAAAAAGGTTTTCATAGAAGAAATACACTTCTAGAAACATTTTCTAAAATAGTTTGCCATCCAAAACGTGGGCGTGCACCATTTACTTCGATAAAGCCAACTTGACCGTACTTACCTTACCTTTATATAGATCGTTTGTGCTTGACCTTTTAGCCTATTACTGTATGTGGAGGCTTTTAATATATTTAGTTACCTCTTTAAGCTTTTTACTCCAAATCATGAAGGGATTAAGAACCACGCCACCTAAATGGATGAGTTTCTTTCTTTCATAGCGACTTATTCACAGAGAATGTGAACTGGCGTTTCATTCTTCAGCTCACATAAGTGACATACTGCAGTGTCCCGTATAGCACTCAGTTCGTAGGTCCTTTCTGCTTAGATTAATGAGGCTGATACTCTCGTTACTGGGAGTATAAAGAATTTGGTTTTCTTTTGCCCTCTGATTTCCATCCAGTGTTGTGTGAAATGCTTTGTTCCCTAGTTACTTATGGTTTCTCTAGTATGTGACTTTTTGAGTACACAGAAGGGATCTCGACCAAATAAAGTACACGAAAAATATTTTGTGTGGCGTTGAGTCTCTCATGTTTAATCACGCAGTACTTTTTTTTCGGAACCCGTTTCTTTTTAAAAATACTGATAATTGAATGGCTAGCCTTTTTAAATCTGTATCAGTAGAAACTAAAGGCGGTTTTACATTAACGCTTTGATCGCGTTGCTTCGCCACAAGATAACAAGGTGTCTCTTTTTTGCTTTTTTCGCTTTGGGGCGATCAAGGCGTTTATATACATACGTCTTAAATTATTACGATCTTACTGAAGCCATAGCCGTAAAATTTTTTGTGTTCACCATGCTTCAGAAAAATTCAGCTATTTTTTCCTGAATTCCCCTACGCGTAATATTTCTAAGCGCAACGGTGCTGCACCTCTGTTTTGGCCATAAATATAATGGCTTGTGCCGCCGATTTCTTCAAAATGAAAAGCTCAGTTTTTAATTATTCAGTATGTATTCATGTTTATTAATATTCCTCATATGTATATCATTATGTTCTTTATTTATTTATTACAATAATTTAAACAATATGTTTAATTAAATTATTATTGTTTTTTATTTTCATTCAACATTTCTGTTTTCGATTTAGTAACATTAGTATTATAATAATAAAATTGCATTACGAATTTCTTTATAAGAAAGCTATTTATAATCTTTTCATTCTTTATCTTTATAACAAAACTGCAAAAATTAATTATAAATAAATTAAAATTATTAAATAGCTAAAGTTTAGTTTCAAGTGCTTGTTAAAAGAAAAAATTATTTACAGTAAAGGTAGTTAGTGTAAATGACAAAACTATGAATTTTAATAGGTATATGTATATGTAAAGTAACTGTTTTGTTGCGCGTAATTTGCTGTTTCATTTTTAATTTATTTAGATTCGTTACTGGTGTACTATATGTATGTATCTTTCCATCAGTTTCTATTTTTTTCAGTGTAATTTATTTTTTTTTTTTTATTTTTAATAGGCATACCTTATAATAAATATTAATGTAGGTGTGCATTATTTCAATTAATTTTATAACAAGCAGCTATATTGTAAAACTAATTACTATTTAGTTAAAATTTAAATGATTGCTTTCTTTCCATATATGCTATCTCGCTCTGTTGCGTCGTTCGCTAAGTTGTTTCTACTAGCCATAATCACAAATATGTATGGATTATTTCTACTTTTACAGGTTCTTCCGCTCGACTAAAATTATTTTAGCTTTTTAAATTTCTATTTTTTTTTAAATATTTCTTATTTTGTGCTTTCTTAACTAAGTATTAGTTTTAGTGTGTTTTTTTTACAATTCATAAAAATTCTGCAATTTTTGTACCCAGAACAAACATAATTTGAGAGTTTGTTCAAAAAACGTTTTCCTTTTATTCACCTACTTGCTTTAAGACTTATTTGTATAGAACGACCTAGCTTCGTTTTTTTTTTGGCTTGGGAAATGTCCAGCACACAGAGAACTGTTCCGGCAAAAAAAGACCAAAATTTCCCTTTTCAATCCTCGATTTTCTTTTAAGCATTTAATATATAAAACCTTCGTTTTTTTTTAATTCGAACCTTGAATGATACTTAGTTTGTATTCGACTGAAATGGACAAAGTTCGCTCTGGCTTAAAAATGAAATTAGGTAGTTCTGTTAATTTTTATAAATTTTTTAAATTTACTTTTAGACAATAAGAAATTTATTGATATATGTAATACAGTAATTACCAGTGAAACATACATGGATATATTAAATTATTTTAGAGATTTTTAAAAATCATATTTTTTATTATTCACAAGAATTTTTCTGTTTGCTTGTTTAGCAAAATGAAACAAAGTTTCACAGTGTTTTAGAGGCACTGAATATTTTAGTCACACTGTAGAAAACTCTTCAGGTTTCCAATCCACATGATGCATGCAACTTAAAAAGTATTCCCTTTTATTCACCGTAAAAAAATAGTTAAATTAACGAAGTGGCTATCCATCGACATTTTTTTTTGACTGGAATGAAGATATGAAAAGGAATCAAAAAGAGAATGTATATTTTTGTACTAAATTTTTCAGATATACAGGGATAAATTGTTGAGATAATTTTTTAAGCGCAATTTAACACAAGCTCAATTTAGTGAGCGTGCTAATCATTCGCTCAAAGTACCTACCCTGCAATAATCGTTGGATCATGTGGTCCACTTGTGTCATTTTGGAGTACCCCATTGATTACTCTGATGTAATGCTGAGCTGGAGTATATGGTCCAGTCTTAGGACATCGAAATGTACATTGGACCATATTTTTTGTATAAATTGTGGTTAGTTTTGGGTACTCGCTTGGTCCATAGCGAGTACTCCATATATGCATGCATGGAGTACTCGCGATTATTGCAGGGTACTTACAACCAGAGAGTCGAAAAAACCATACATGAAGAGTTCACTCTGAATATTAGAGAACAACGCAATTCACGAGAAAGGGGAAGTTTGTTCCAAAACCAGTCATATTCCCTGCAAAAATCGTTGGATCATGTGGTCCACTTGTGTCATACTGGAGTACTCCATGGATTATTTTGATGTAATGCTGAGTTGGAGTATATGGTTCAGTCCTAGGACATCGCAATGTTAATTGGGCCATACTTTCTGTATGAATTGTGGTTAATTTTGGAGCACTCGCTTGGTCCATAGTATCCATGAGTCAACTATATGGTTGGCTCATCTCTATAGCAACAACCTACTATTGTTTAGAATGTCAAAATATGCGTGTTGGTATTAGGTGAATGAAAGGGAGAGAAAACATAAAATTTTGCAATTGTTGTGTGCTGTGGGAAAATAATGCGCTAAATTAGATGCATTTACTAAAAAATAACTTAAAGTGATGTGAACCTATTTTTTTATAAAAAATTTACCACTCGATAGTCTATTATAATCAGGAGATCGGTTCTATTTGTAATTTTGACGTCTATGCAGTAGTTATCACACTTGTCTTATCCACAATAGTACCAATATGTGGGAAAAATAAAATTACTTGCAAAGTCTGAAAGAACTCATGGCTAAAAGAAATGTCTAATTCTTATGCTTTGCATAGGACAGAAGTTGAAAATTGCTGATTTTCGTATGTTGGATGGCGCTAGTAACGCTCGACTTGCCACTCTCCATAAAAATATACCTAATGTACTCATCTGTCAGCAGGCGATGATGCATCAAAAATCGTATGTGTCGGGCCTATAAATAATAAATGTTTGTTCCAATGAAGTGTGACCCAGATACGGAATTTAACATGCAAATGCAACAATAAATTGATCCATATGGTTCACTTTGCTGGTGCATTTGCATGTTAAATCTCTATCCGTATCTGGATCACACCCTGCAAAAATAGTTGGATTATGTGGTCCACTGGAGTACTTACCATTATACTCCACTGTAATGCAGCAATAACCCACTCATGTTTCTACACGAACATATTGTAAGTCGATCATTGCTCGTTTATAACGATTGTAATCACTGCACGATGTTTATTGGACTGTGGGTACTCCATGGATTACTCTGATGTAATGCGGAGCTGGAGTATATGGTCCAGTCCCTGGACATCGCAATGTTAATTGGACCATATTTTTTGTATGAATTGTGGTTAATTTTGTAGCACTCGGTTGGTCCATAGCGAGTACTCCATACATGCATGCATGGAGTACTCGCGATTTTTGCAGGGCGTTTCATTGGAACACGAGAAAAAAGTTTTATACTGTTACAGTCGATACAAAAAATGTATGGATCTCTTTCAAATGATTTTTGCTTCTGCTTTATTTTGTATATGTGTATTATACATAAGTACTGTTTTATTTCTAATACATACATATATGTAGATATACAAATATTAATGCTATTTATACTTTTTTGAATGTTGGTTATTGCATTTTAAATTTTTTAAATTTGCATCATGGACGTGGTCAATTCTCAATGTCAATTGTATGTCAGTTATTTATTTCCTTTTTTTTTGATATATAAATATTAAATACTGATTCCGATGCTGATTTTAATAAGCTTAAATTTTTTCAGTTATTTTTTCTGTTGCTTTTGTTTTAGGATGATATGCTGCTTATAACGAAATTTGACTCATTATTATTGCATTTAAATTTCATTTCATTTAATTTAACTTGACAACTATGCAAATCCCAGTTGCATTTACATTTCTGTTGATTAAATAATAATCATTTGCATTCATGTATGTCTCAATACGTGTAAGTGTATTTTGTAAGTGTTGATGTTTTTGAAATTTGCTTTTGTTTTTGACTTTTAATTTTATGAATAAGCTCCACGAATCCCACATAGACCAAACAAGTTCAATTTAACCACCCTGCATTTATTTGGTAAGCACCTTCAAATAAATAAATAAATAGAAGGCGCCGTATACCTCCGAGGAGAATTTATTCCAAGCTTATCAACCAAACAAATAGGCGGGAAGGGACCTACGTGTTTTACGCCAACTCCACCTTAGCAGTTAAAATACAAAAAAAAAAAAGGATTTAAAATTTCACAGTAGTAAAACTGTAGGTAGTTTCTCGCTTCCCTGCCGATACCTAAATCTAGGCCTTACTTTAATCGAAGAGCTGGTCGAAAGAGTAAGGTAATTTACAAGTTAATTCTAATGCTAATGCTACATTTACACTGCGACAAATGTCTCAACTAGTTGCATTTAATCACATTTGGCCTGCAAATACGATCCACTAATGTAATCCATACACGCGTTTGACATTTCCACTAGAATATAATATAATAATAGAAGCATCATAATATTTGCAATGTACCAGAGTTATATTTAGCAGTGTTTTCTGGTTTCCACTAAACCACTGCCGCTTCGATGGTTTTACTCTAAACCAACACAGAAACAGTTGGAATTTTGGCGACCATTGTTCTAAACAATTAAATGGCTTTTGACTTTAATAGTTTTTATACTCAGCTTGCTTTGCACAAAGAGTATAT
Organism: Eurosta solidaginis; assembly: GCF_040869045.1. NCBI lineage: Eukaryota > Metazoa > Arthropoda > Insecta > Diptera > Tephritidae > Eurosta > Eurosta solidaginis. The sequence goes on from NC_090320.1 coordinate 264,240,615, forward strand.
TAACTTTGATTGCATAACGATTGGTTGTACAGGTATATATAAAGGAATCGAGATAGATATAGACTTCCATACGTCATCAGTATCGAAAAAAAATTTGACTGAGCCATGTCCGTCCGTCTGTCCGTTAACCCGATAACTTGTGTAAATATTGAGATATCTTCACCAAATTCGATACACGGGCTTATCTGGACCCATAATATATTGGTATTGAAAATGAGCGAAATCGGATGATAACCACGCCCACTTTTTATATATATAACATTTTGGAAAACACAAAAAACCTGATTATTTAGTGAATAATACACCTAGAATGTTGAAATTTGACGTGTGGACTGATATTGAGACTTTTGATAAAAATTTGAAAAAAATTTCAATTTTACAAATATTATCAATTATAAATCAAAAATCGTTAAACCTATCGTAACAAAATTCAGCAGAGAGGTTGCCTTTACTATAAGGAATGCTTTGAAGAAAAATTAACGAAATCGGTTAAGGACCACGCCCACTTTTATATAAAATATTTTTAAAAGGGTCGTGGACGAATAAAATAAGCTATATCTTTGCAAAAGAGCGCTTTATAACAATGCTATTTAATTTCCCCAGTGGAAAAATTTACATATCGTAACAAAATTGGGTACACATATTCTCCTTATAGCAGGAAATATTCCTAGAAAAAATGGACGAGATAGGTTAAAGACCACGTCCACTTATTATATAAGAGGGGTCGTAGACGAAAATAGTAAGCTATATCTTAGCAAAAAAGAGCCTTGTATCAATAGATTTTCTTTTTCTAAATTGAATTATAACATTAAATTGGAAAACACTAAAATTTTTGAAAATGGGTGTGGCACCGCCCTTTTTATGACTAAGCAATTTTCTATGTTGCGGGAGGTGTAACTCGAAGAAAAATTATCATATCGTAATGAAATTTTATTTTATACATATTTTCCTTATAGCAGCAAAAATGTCTAGTAAAAATGGACGGGATCGATTAAAGACCACGTCCACTTAGATACAAAACAAGTTTAAAAGGGTCGTAGACTAGAATAATAAGCTATAACTTGGCAAATAATAGTTTTGAATCAATGATATTTCACTTATCAAGTTGTACTGTATGAGGAAATGGGGAGACATTTTTCTTTTAAACGGGCGGTGCCACGTGTTATGTAGAAAAGTAATTTATCTGAAATGAAATGTTCAATTGAAGCTCACTCTGAGTATATAATATTCGGTTACACCCGAACTTAGACATCTTTACTTGTTTGGCCTATGTTTTGATATGCAGATGAGTTCCAGTTATTTGAAAGTGGAAAAATGTTAGAAGTGGAAGAATCTTTCACTGGAACTCAAATTTCACATTACAGTGAATATTTACTTATAAAACATGAATATATGTATAAGAAGTATTAATGGCTTTTTAAATTATAAATATATTTTTTTCGTATGTCTGTATGTGTGTACTCACATTGCAGTATATATGTATTCAATACTATTTTTTTTTATTTAGTATATAATTACTACCTTAATAAAGCTATGATCCCAATTTCAGCTGATAATTTAGGTACCCAACTGTAAAGTAAATATTACCATTGCTTTGTAGTATATGTTTTTGTTTATATTTATACATACAATTCCTTTTGTTTTACTGTATGTACGTACTGTTTGTGTGAATAATATTAGATCCGACATTGTCTGAATAAACGATGTACGAATACTTCTCGCTTCGAAAAATTCGAATCATAGATTACTATTCGAATATCTTATTTTCGAATACCTCTATGAATGTAAGCTATGATCGTGTTATTAGTTTTTGTTTTTTCAAATCATTATAGTAGTAACACAAGGCATTCGAATAGAAAGTTATTCGAATAAGGTAAAGTATTCGAATAGTATTATAAACTTCGAACAAATATTATTCGAATAACGAACACCCGTCGAATAAAAGCGTTTATTTTTCCAGTTAATTTTAATGCGAATTGTCCCACCCCTAGTACGTATGTATACATACATACATATATATATTCAGCAAGCAGTGCAATGGTAATCCTTATAAGATATGGTCCCCAATTACCAGACATTTGAAAACTTTCAACTAAAAAATATCTTCTTGTTTCTCATTGTATTGTTACAAAACAATATGCCAATAAAAAAAGAAGAAGACAAAGAGAAAATGATAACTATACGACAATGAAATATATATATATTAGAGCGGGTCAAATTGTATGGATGGATTTATTTTCATCAGGAGTATAGCAAAAACGTAATCTACAGATGATTCTAAGAAAGATTGCTGAAGACACCATAGCTCTAAGTCCGATTTCGAGTCTCCTACTTTTGCAAAATAGATATTTTGCCATATGAATGTAGGGTTTGGCCAAAAAATCTTCATAGCTTCACATATAATTATAGGAAAAATATCATATTGGGCTTACTTTAAAGGTATTTTATGTACATTTCAGAATCTGTATTAATATCTATAGTGTTTTTGAATTTTAGTACAGATATCAGGCTTAAATTATGAGAAATTAGCCTAAAATGAACTTTTAACTACTATATTATCATTTTTAACAAATTTCTTATGGAACATTTTTTTTTCTTTACAGCTGAAATAAGTTCAGAATATTTCCAACAACTTTTATTCAGACAGTTTTTCTTTTTTCCAATTCGTTTTAGTAGAAAACAATTTAAAAAAAACCTATATTTCAAGTAATAAGCAAAAAAACACAATTTTTATAATTTTAATGTAATTTATTTAAAAAATAATTTTTTCACTTAGAATTGACCATTTTAGCGCATTTTTCAAAATAAAAGTAATGTTATGTTATTATTATTTTTAAATCTTTTTTGCTCTCCATTCGTGGTTGTTTTTCACGACTTTCTGTAACAGCCATAACACCTTCACATTTTTTTCTATAACACGTTTGGAAACAGATGTTAGCAACTGTACAATGCATATCTTTCTCTTCCTTGTATATGCATTGGAATATTAGGATCATCTAGTGTTGGCTCATCATAATCTAAGAATTGTACCAAGTGATCGTATGGAATATTTCTTGTGAATGCCGGTTCAGATAGTAAATTACCGTCATTCAGATCAATAATATCAGTATAATATGAAGCATTAAAATTGATATTATATTTTTTCGAAACTCTGAGTTTGATCCAAAGTATTTTTTCTCGATAGTATAAACTTTTATCGATAGCTCTATCACGTATGTCTTTTCTATCATCAAATAACATTGTTAATAAAATGTTTTCTGGATGGGCGTAATATGAATTATTTTGGAATACACCATCTACAATATTAAGTAAATTACGTGGTAGGTATCGTGTCCAACGAATAAACTTTGATAAAAGTACACTGCCGTATACAACATAATTATAGTATTTTACGTTGGAATACGTTGGCACTTAAATTCTTATAATATAAACTGCTAGAGTTTTCAAATTTTCCGATGGTGTATTAGTTTTTGTATAAAGACCTAATACTACCCTGCTTGCTTTGGTTAGCCATCGAGAATGTACAACTGGTCCTGGTTTTATGTTAGCTAAATCAACTGAAACAGCACCACCTGAAATTGCTTTGGCCATTTGATATAAATATTTAACATCTGTAGATAATTCTCTTTCTTGTTCATCACTGATCATACAAGGCATATTTTCCAATGCTATTGGTTCAAAATCACTTACAACCTGAAAAATTAATTTTTTAGATCAATTAAAATTGGTATAATCTTCCTATTAAATTTTTATGCGGGAATAATTTACTTTGAATTTTAGTATGATCACTTAAGAAAAAAATTTTAAAATGTCACGACTAGACGGTAAATTCAGATTATTTAATCGTGTTCAAGTATATGTGATAAAGTAGATTCAGATGATGTAGAAGGATTTGGTTCGTCCATTTTAAATTAAATACAAAAGCTGTAAAGAAAAAAAATTTTTCCATAAGGAATTTGTTAAAAATGATAATATAGTAGTTAAAAGTTCATTTTAGGCTAATTTCTCATAATTTAAGCCTGATATCTGTACTAAAAATAAAAAAAACACTATAGATAATAATACATATTCTGAAATATACGTAAAATACCTATAAAGTAATTTTTCCTATAATTCTATCAGAAGCTATGAAGATTTTTTGGCCAAACCCTACATTCATATGGCAAAATATCTATTTTGCAAAAGTGGGGGACTCGAAATCGGACTTAGAGCTATGGTGTAACAACAATTTTTCTTAGAATCATCTGTAGAATACGTTTTTGCTATACTCCTGATGAAAAAAAAAAATTGACCCGCTCTAATGTATATGGTATTTATGTGTTAATGTACTTAATAATTATTTAACAGACAACAACAAAATTGTTGCATATAAAAATAGGTTTTTGTTATACATACACATGTAAACGTGCGTATATACACCTTTTTATATATGCATATATGTATGTACATATGTATGTATGTATGTAAGTGTGTCCCTTTTATATAATATTTATGTTTGTATGTGGATATATAATTTTTTATATATAGTTATTTATGTTAGTACATATGTATTCATATTGTTTATGTACGAGTATTTATTATTTGCAGGCAGGTATATACAAAATTTGGTTTAATTAATTCTGGTAGTAGTGTTGTTGTATTTGTTGTTGCACAAGTGAATGTTATAGTTAGCTTAGTATTGTAGATTTACAACTTTACATAAGTATTCAGCTTTAGTCATAAAATATATGTATGTACATATGTGTCGATATGTACTAAGTGACGTAGTTATGTTTGTGTAAACATGTTCATAAAATATTATTGAAAAATTAAGAAACATAGTGTGGCGAATGTTGATATCACTAGGCTGTTACTAAATAATCACGCAACAACAAAAACATGAAGCAGCCACATTTGTGTACATGAACACATCAATCATCATTTACACACATACATGGAAGGCGACGAGAAGTCCATGCACACACATAACCAGCCGCTCGACGAAGAGATAACTCACTCACACACATGTAGTCATCAGCCGAAGTTGTTACTCACACATACACACGCATATGGCTCAATTATCAAGCATGAGATGCAACACTTCTAGAAGGTGAAACATCTAGACCTTTGGAGAAATATGCGTACGAGGCAACAGAAAGTATAAAAGCAGCGCAAGCTGAGTATTAACTAATCAGTTTGATTTAAACACGCTATTGGTTGTGAAGTACTACTCCCAAAGTAATCTAAATAAAGCCGAGTTTGCAATACTGAATATTGGAGTGATTTATTCGACAGTTCAGCGATAAGAACGTTAGCAGAAGGTGTATAAATATCAGAAAACTCCAAAATTCATTACAATAATTAACAGATACCTGCTGAGAAAGCACCATCTAACGTCGAAATGTTGGAAGTTCTAAAGACACGCACTTTACCGACTGCACCATAGAACCACTAACATCTGCTAACTCTTCGCTCAACTATCACTCCATGGGGCATTTAATCCCCACTCGGAAGGTTGAAGAGGCCACCAAATTGGTGCTCTACATCCCGGATACCAAAGACCAGAGCCCAAGTAGGGCACGAGGCGCCATTTTGATGCACATTCTACTGGAAACAATTTCTGCTGATATCTTTTACAGATCATTTAGCAACTTCCTGGCATATAATAATATAACTGCCCATAGTTAGGAACATAGTGTGTGTAGGGGTAAGGCATTCGTACTGGTGGTGCGCGACTGTTTCTTCGCTGCCCTCCTCGCCACAGCTTCTCTTCTTCCTTTATTGTTAAAAGGCATCCCCATGCTTTTAAAATACAGGTTAAGTGCTGAATGTGGCAGAGATCCTAAAAATTTCTTTCCTTGGCCAACTTAGCAAGTCCTCTGTTCTCTTTCTATTGTAATTCGGCTAGATTATCTTAGAGGTGTCTAAGAAGTAGCAGTTGGAGGCCGATAGCTCCTTGAATCCGCTATGTATGTGTCCTTTGATTAATGTAACTGACGATATGACGGAGAAGTTAAGCTCCATGAGTACTGCTTGACTATCTGAGAAGTTGTTTACCGCGCCATCCCTTTCGACAAGAGTGTTCAGGCCCTCTTTATATTCAGAACATCCGCTTGAAATATATTAGTCGAGTCTGGAAAACCGAAGGACAGTGACAACATAAGTGGCTCGAAATAGACGCCATTTCCCATGCCGAAGACCATTTTGGACTTGTCGGCACAAAGCGAAATAGCGTCCTTTCTGTGCACCCCTCTTGAGTGATACTCTGATGACGGAGCGCCACCGGGGAGATTTCCACTGTGACCATACTGCCTCGAGCTCCAACAGTTAGACTCACAAAGTTTTACTGCCGGACAGGTCGCAGATTCACGTATGTGAGAGCCTAAAGGCAGCTGGTTTAGGAGTAAATTTAGCTTCTGTGTTGGACAAGAATTTAGTGCTTCTGTAACCTCTCCGAAAGATGCTCGTTGCACTCACCTTTTTATTATTGCTGGCAACCATACTATGGTCCCATATTTTATTATGGGCCTGACGACGACTGTATAGGTCACTTGGTCGATGCAAACAAAAACAATATTTGTAGCATACTTTTAGGCAGACTTTCTTATATTAGGTTTACAGTTGTCTAACAGATGAACTAGTCAATAAAGTTAACTTTGACTTAGATGTTTTGATTTATTAGCTTAATATAATTTCATTTCAATTAGGCATAGTTTGTTGAAGCCAGTTACTTGCAAACGTTTTCGACTACCATGCCAAAAGGATACTTCAAATTTTGTAAAAACAAATCATATGGAATATATAGCAAGTCTTGAATACTTTAAAAGACAATATGTGAAGTCTCAATGGGAACATGCCAAAGAGTAAAATAGTTTTTTGAATGAGAAGGGTTGCACTTTCAAAAAATGTATGTTGTTTTGTAATGAAAACAAGTTCTTAAGACAAAAAAGGGTAACAGTCAATGTATGAATATCTCGAAACCCAGAAACAATTAAGAAAATTGGCGGCCGAATTTAGAAAAAGCACACTTGATGCTTTTAGAAAAGTAAAGGCTCATTTTTGTGTCCTCTGTATCTGTAGATAATAGCGTTTTCTTTTCTGAAATAAATTGTTGCCTAAGTAAATGGTAAAGCCTTAATTGAGCTACTCCTACCCAGAGAAAATTTTGAACATTTATAGTGATCGCAACGCAAAAGAGCAGACAACATTTTTCAGAAAAGAACGAAATACCCCGTAAAGGAGTTACCTGCTTTTTAGAACAGAACAAAGTATATTTACAACACTTGCGCGGAATATAAAAAGCGTAACACTTTTGCCAGAAAAGAAAACGCTTTAAGTTTCAAATAAAAATAAAAAGCATGTGTCATCAGAACATTAAACATGTATGTAAATATATTTTTATGTTTATTATCGTGATTTTATGTTTTCGTAATAGATAATAGACTAAAATAATTAACAACTCATAAAAAAATGGATTTATGTAAATATAACAATTCTTATTCACTTTAATCCCTAAACGTAAAACCTACAAGGTATATTCTTTTCTAACATTACTAACATTTTTCCCCAATAAAAAAAGAAAATTAAAATTTCTCAACTGCGCACATACATATTTATTTTTGATTTAAACAAAAATAATTTTGAATGTTTTACTTTGTTTATTGTTTGATTTCCGTTTGTTCTGAAATTGATTTTTAAATTTTATGTTGCGCAAAAATTAGATTAAAGATAGAACGGTTATACCTTGTTAATGTTTTTATTATGGCCAAGTGCATAGTTTTAAAATTATAATTGGGCCATTCCATGAGAAACTGAGCTAAATATATACATATGTGCAATGTTTGCCATGTCAAATTGATGGCAATACAACAAGTCCTCACTCTTTATACAAAGAGTTATTTTACAAACAGTTCTTAATTTTCCTGTGTTTCAAAAACTTAAAGGGATTATAATTGTGTATAATGAAATAGTTAATTTTAACTTTACACACAGAGTCAATTGCTTTATTAACGATCTGGTTTCTCTTTTATATGCAAACAAACAATCAAATAATCAAAGTCAAATTTATGCGCAAATATTCATAGATGTTGCATCTAAGCAAATATGTGCCTATTTTTTTTTTAAGAATTATGCCTTATTTTATGTTGCTGTAAATGCAGAAAAATAAAATTAAGAATTTTTTCGGTTTTTTCTATTTTTTGTAGACTATTGAAAAAATAAGTTTTTGATTGTCATTTGTTACATTGTGAATAAAATTCGACACACCAAGCAAAACTGACTAGAGTTTTCACTCCAGTAGGCATTCAATTAAGCAATAATTAGCTAATTAAGAATTTGTATTTTGTATGCTAGTTAAGGGCTTTAATGTAGAAAACTCGAGTAATTATTTCATTAACATTTTGTGTGCAATTAGTATTTGGCCTTAAAATTTGAGTTGAAATACCTTACCATTTACCGTGGAATGAACCAATTATAACTTTTTTAGACTTTTGAAGTGGTGTCTGTAATAATTTTTTCACCGCCAGCATTTTCCTATGTAATAAAATGAATGTTTTAAAGAAATTAAAAATTACTCAATTTCACTTGGAATTACCCATTCATTATTTGTTTCTGTGCCACACATGCATTAATTCATGTATGTACATATGTATTTATGTAATAATTTCAGAAACTTAATTGCCTTTATTCTGTTTACTTAAAATATATGCTTTGCACTTCTTTTTTATGTTACTACTCCATACTTAAATTTTTTAAATCTTTTTACAAAACAGTTTTTACTAAATTAAATTTTTAATTATCTAAATTGATATAAATCTGTATGGAATTTGTGATTCTTGTTGATTGATTGAGTTTTATTCCAAATGCGTTTATTTTTAGTTTTTGTAAATTTTTTTGCAATATTTACGGCTTTTTTAGTCCTTTTTAATTTATTTAAATAAATTATTATTTTTCCACCCATAAACAAAGTCATTTATTTATTTATTTTTGATTCTGGTGTTTTTTTATATTTTGCTTGATTTTTGTTTGCTTCATGATGAAATTAAAATCCGACAAGTGAAGTCAGTAGTAAAACAACAAAAATTTGACTGCCCTCATTATTCAGTCACGAATTTTAAAGTATTAGGGAGGGACAATATTTGGTAACTTTTTACTACTTTAGTTATGAAATGTGCGGAAAAATGCCAAGCTCGATAAATCTTCATATTGAAAAAGGGAAATCGAATGAAAAGAGAAAAGAAAAAAAGAAATGCAAAAGGGAAAGTTGAGGAAGTTGGAGGGTAATCGAAAAAGTAAAGGCAACAAGAGGAAGAGTGACGGTTAAAGGTTAATGGTTTGAGAAAAAGTAGGAATCGGAGGTTAACAGGAAGGGTAAGTATTACATTAGGGTTAGGAGAAATAGCGAGAGTCACACTCATATAAGAGCGAGGGCAGGAAGAGTAAGAAGAAAGGGGCAATGATTTACGTAAGAATGAAAGGGATGGGAAAATTGTGTGGGCCGATTAGGGTAAACTTTAAAAATATAGAGGGTGAGGGGAAATAAGAGAAGAAGAACAAGACGAGACATAGGAGATGAAGGTGGATAGATAGAGAAAGTCAGAACAGCATCTGTCGGGTTTGATCATAAGGCTGGGAGTATTTTAAGTTGTTCTAAACGTTTCCATGGTTAGTCAGCAGGACTGTTTAAAATAAAGGTCTGATATATATATGGCTTACTCCTTTTTTGCATTGAAGGCAAACCTATAAGCATATAGATAATTTAAAACCATTCACCTCCTTCTGCTCAATGAGCCTAACTTTTAACGCTGGGTTCACATAGGTAAATATTGGGTCTTGTGACCGTACACCCTCAAACCCTAGTTTTCGTATTAAAAGCCTCGTAGATATTCATACGCAACTTCATGATATTGTTTCACGTTATTAGTCATCTCATTGATATCAACGGTCTGTTTCCATATTCCTTAATTGTGAACAATGTGATATTCTGAAGATTCGTTTCGTGGACTAAGAATGGTTTATTTTTTCTCAGGAGCTCTGTAAATCGGGTGCAATTAAATAATACAATCGGAATTGACGCCTGAAAAATGGAAGTAATGCCCAGTGGCCTTATTTCATATACAAGAATGAAATTTGGTGCTATTTTGGTGTCCGTTATTTCATATTTTAGAATGACATCCACGTAGCAGAAAAAAATCACGAAGCAACACATTAAAGCGTGGTATCCACATCATATAAAAACCCACAAGAAAAATTTCGTAAATATTTCTTGTGTGAAAAATAGTAGCAGACAAGAAATTCTGACTCTCTTTTATTTTCCTGCTCTCTATGAAGTGGCGTCTCTTCCTTGCAAGACACCAAAGTCAGATTCAGAAATGCATTAGAAGAAAGCAAAAATAATAATAAAATTTGCGTCGTGATCTTTTTTAATGTTTCCTACAAATTGGCGGGATGGGTCCTTCATGTTTTACGCCGACTCCGATTGGCATCTGCAGTTAGATGAGTTTTTACTGAGAAGCTTTTCATGGTGGAAATACACTCGGAGCGCTTGCCAAATCACTGCCGAGGGGCGACCCCGCTTAGAAAAAATTTATTTCTAATTGGAAAGCTTGTTAAAATAAACTTCCTCGAATTGAAAATGCATTTAAGTCTAAGAGAATGCACTTAAAGGAGAAAAAGAACACTTTTGCTCAAATAGAATTGCAAATTTCATTCAAAAAACTCATATATACAGTTACTGTTATGCCGACTATGTTCTTACAGGGTAGTTTGATCAAGAAATAATAAGACGCACATATATTTCTTGGCGACAACAGAGCTCCCCTGTGCACGTTTGTTATAAAATTCTTAGAAAAAGGTAGCAGAAAGGTGGATACGAAGTTTGTCTTAAACAGCTCTTGAGCCTTGTTTGTATAGAATTGTTCATTTCTTGCAATGTGGATATCGCGTTTAAGTTTTTGGGGCAAGTATTGTCAAATGCGACTCCATTTTGTAATATTGACTTCACCTGTCTGCTTTTATTATTAATGTATGCATGTAAGTGTTATGTATTTGAGCGCTATAACTGTACATTTTATTTGCTATTCATTCACTTGATTTAACAAATAATAAAATTGTTTTTAATTCAACTCATAAAATGCTTAATAAAAAAAATAAATAAAATTTACTTAATATCCTATTGATATTTGATCTTTTCTCTTTTGTGAATGATATTTGCATGCTTTTTTTTGTTTAATAATATTGATGTTATTTAAATCTTTATTAATTTCATATGCAATATTTACAATAATAGAGTTAATACACATAAAATGCTAATTTCAAGTTAATTTCCGTTTGTTTTGTTTTTATGGCTTTTCACGTTTAGCAATAATAACAAAAAATAAAAATAAAATTATTATAATTAAATATTTTGTTATTTGTTTGTAAATATAATAATAATAATAATAATCGCTTAAATTGCACCATATTATTGCATATTAGCTTAAAACAAATTAATAATTATAGTAATAACAATATTCCATTAATTGAATGTAAGTTATATTCTAATTTTGAAGTTTACCAACTCAAACACTTAATTTTGTATTTTGTTCCTACGTTCACTACAGAAATTATTACACATGTAAGTCTCTATTCAGTTCCAAAATATGGTGTTTGTCCTTATTTATTTAAGTGTTTTTGTATTTATAGTATTTTTATATAATATTTGTATTTTGTATGTATGTATGTTAATCAATGCTTTTTGTTGTAAATTCTACGTTTTCCGCATTGATTACAAATGGTTTATTTCTCCTTTTCCTCACCATCATTGTTCTGAGCTTTTTGATTGCGGGCGGCCTCCTCTGGAATTATATGGAATAATATATTGTTAATTATATTAAAGACACGACTTAATGTTTTAAAAGTTACAATTTATAAAATCTTATGTCCTAAGTGGACTTTAAACATTGATAAGCTTTTTATACTCAGCGTGCTTTGCACACAGAGTATATTAACTTTGATTGGATAACGGTTGGTTGTAAAGGTATAAAGGAATCGAGATAGATATAGACTTCCATATATCAAAATCATCAGTGTCGAAAAAAATTTTATTGAGCCATGTCCGTCCGTCCGTCCGTCTGTCCGTTAACACGATAACTTGAGTAAATATTGAGATATCTTCACCAAATTTCGTACACGAGCTTATCTGGACCCAAAATAGATTGGTATTTAAAATGAGCGAAATCGGATGATAACCACGCTCACTTTTTATATATATAACATTTTGGAAAACACAAAAATAATACACCTAGAATGTTGAAATTTGACGTGTGAACTGATATTGACACTCTTGATAAAAATTGGAAAAAAAAAATTTTTAAATGGGTGTAGCAACGCGCTATGGAAAATAAAGGCCTGTTTCTGATTAAAAATCAATAACTTTTTTACTCGTATTTCTGAATATTATGTTCTAAAATTTTGCACAAATATAGAATAGGGTATATGGCTTCAAATGGAATGTAATTTATTATAATTTAATTTAAAACCATACCTTAAAAAATAAAAGAACTTCAAAATTATCAAAAATATCCAATATTTTAATGCCTACAAAAACCAAATATCAAATAGTACATCAAAATACAAATCAATTTATATAATAAAGCATAATAATATGGTGATTGAAATTGAACACAATAACAATTAGTTTGTTTCATGCTTTTTTTCGGTAACATACAACATTGCACAACTAGATCTAAACAGCGATCAGTTCAAAAATCACGATGCTCGAAAATCCGACTGCTTTCCCTATGTATGTATATGTGTCAATGTAATTTCTATTGTTCATGTAGCCTTTTCTCCGTGGATAGTGGAGGTATTACTTGATCGACTATACAGGTCGATAGGTATTAAGTCGTGGTATGCATAACTTCAATATTTAAGATTTTTGACATAGCTCCTTTTAGACCGAGGTGTGCAATATGTACGTTGAATTGAATTCAATGCAATAAATATTTAATTTTCAAACTTACTATTATTTTACTTTGTTCTATATCTTTTTATTTCACTATATTTTCCAAGGAGATTGAATAGTAACGTTAAAGACTTTTCTGTGTAGCGTTAAAGACCTGTATACTTTGAATCGTAGACTTGCCGGACATTTTTGTTTTCCAAAATTTAAAACAGTTGCCGTCTCTTTCAACCTTAGTCTTGAAGAAAATGCTTTGTTTAAGTTTTTTAGTTGGCAGGATGAGCTGAATTTTCCGTAAGTGTGACGTTACTACGTAACGCACTTACAAATACGGTAACATTAAAGACCGCTTAAAACTGGCTGTATCTTGAAAACAACAAAGAATTGAAGAAAAGTGTATACGTATAAAATATAGCCCTTGGGGTTAATCATCAGAATAAGTAAAAATATTCAGCTTTTGTTCAATACTTCGGAAATATGAACAGAAATATACGTATTTCTGTAACATTAAAGACTAAAATATTGACCATATATGTTATTTCCACTTGATGAACTTCGGGATCTAAAATTAATTCGTTCACTTTCAAAAAATCTAAGGTGTCTAAGGATCCAAAGTATAAAGAATAGTATGAAATACGCCCTCGTTTGTAGCGGATCTTGAGCATTTTCTAGCATGATGTAAACGAAATTTTTTATAATCCTTATTACGGGATTGTTGTGCATCTTCCGAAAGTAGACCAGTAGGAAGTACTGCAAAATGTTTTATGACAATCTCTCCATGAATCAAAATTTTGTGAACTGAAGATGGCATGCAGTACCATTCATAATTGCTCACATAGATCCTGGTAGTCTCCATAGCATAACTGCCAAATTTTTCAGCAAGTCAGTAAAGTCGTAATCAAATTTATTAAATTTCCATCTATCATTGAAAGAAAGAGATCGTGCTTCACTTTCACTCCCTCACCTTCTTTGTTAATTAATGATGGCCTCAAAGAAATCAGTTGACCTTTTATTTCGTCCACAACAGCTTTAGTTTTCTCGGGAGTTTCTTTGCTAAATTCTATTAATATAGGCCGACAAAAACGAATAGATGAAGGTACCGGATTTTGCCAAACAACATCACCCGTTAGCTCGTTAATTAACTTAATAGACATCAAAGAAGTGATAAATAAGTTTGCATCAGAAATTAGTTCAGACTGGCAGTTTATGGCAGAATAATATGTCTTTGAAAATCACTGAGGATGAAACATAAGTTGTCTTCAGATACATGATAATTTCCTTTTAAAACTGTTGATAATGCCTCCAATGATTTTCCTCCTTTCATATACGAAAGTATTATTTCACGTTTAAATATCTTGAAAGTAAACATTTTGAAGGGACAACAAAACACGTAGTTATTTGTATTCGTAACAATTACACTTCTTTTAATTCACCAATATTTTTTTCTGTTTATATACTAATATGAAATTTGAGGGTAGTGCGTTAAAAGAAAAGGTATTTTCGAAATTCCGATATAATCGCATTTAACCTCGTTAATTTCCTACATAAGGTCTACATTCATAAGTACTCCCAAACATATGCTTAAGTTCACACTCATTCAGTCTACCTAATAAAATTTGAAAAACTAAAAATTCTTAGTTTAATGTATTATATAATGTAGTTTCGAATTGTAGGTATTTTATGCAAAACTGCACTTATTGCTTTACTTTAAACAATTTAAAATAGGATTCAACGCTCAATGTCACACGGGAGAAAAAGAATTTTTACTGATACAAAATAGGAATAATACATAGTAATAATATATTTCCGCCCGCTGAAATTCAAAAATTTAGGCAAAACTGCATTTAGTGATTTTGTTATGATATTTGAAAAGATAATGCTTTACTTTTTTATTGTTTAAAACAGTATTGAACCCTCCCGGTCACTCGAGAAAACTGGGATTTTTATTGAGACGAAATAAGAATCATTCAGCGCTATTCTCAGGTTTGCCACTTGTTTATTAATATTTTCACACGCAACATGAGTGCAAAAAAGATAAATGTCCTAATATCAATGAAAAATTACAAAATTTACCGCAAACTATTGATGT
The DNA here is from genome assembly GCF_040869045.1 of Eurosta solidaginis. Classification (NCBI taxonomy): domain Eukaryota; kingdom Metazoa; phylum Arthropoda; class Insecta; order Diptera; family Tephritidae; genus Eurosta; species Eurosta solidaginis. The sequence goes on from NC_090320.1 coordinate 264,255,623, forward strand.
AAACAGCAACATTTAAAACACCAATAGATAGCGAGCTGTTTTCCGTTTTCTGACTTTTATCAGATTTTTACTAGTTACCCCGAAAATCGCAAATTTCCGCAGTTTATTTTATTTTATTATGTTTATGGATAGCTAGGCTACAAATCAACATAAAATGTAAGGCGTGGGTAAACGTGGGCAACTGTCAAAAGTTTTTCACCATATATTATTTTGCAATTATTTTAAGATAAACATTAACATAATATTAAAAACATATTAGTGGTTTCATATTCTTCAAAAAACAAGGTTTCCAGAAATATATAATACATAATACCTCTTCCTGTAACGTATAACATTAAAATCAATTTGAAAGTGATGAAGGGAACGGGCTTAACATGGACGTCCGTCAAAACTATAAAGTTTGTGATGTTGTAAAAAAATCATTTCATATAATATGTATCATTTTTTGATATTATAGTCTAGTTTGGTCCACTCGTGATAAAATCAATTTTACAAATATTATTAATCATAAATCCAAAATCGTTAAGCCTATCGTAACCAAATTCGGCAGAGAGGTTGCCTTTACTATAAAGAATGCTTTGGAGGAAAATTTACGAAAACGGTTAAGGACCAGATTTTTAAAAGGGTCGTGGACGAATAAAATCAGCCATATCTTTGCAAATAAGAGCTTTATATCAATGGTATTACATTTCCCAAGTGGATTTATAACAATAAATAGGAAAAACTTCAAATTTAAAAAAATTGGCGTGGCACCGCCCCTTTTATGACTAAGCAATTTTCTATGTTTCGGGAGCCATAACTCGAAGAAAAATTAACGGATAGTAATAAAATTGGGTATACAGATTTTCCCTATAGCAGGAAATATTTCCAGAGAAAATGGGCGAGATCGGTTGAAGACCACGCCCACTTTTATATAAAAGATTTTTAAAAGGGTCGTAGACGAAAATAATAAGCTATATCTTAGCGAAAAAGAGCTTTGTATCAATAGAATTTTACTTTCTATATTGAATTATAGCATTAAATTGGAAAACACTAAAATTTTTGAAAATGGATGTGGCAACGCCCCTTTTATGACTAAGCAAGTTTCTATAATTCGGGAGCCGTAACACGAAGAAAAATTAACGGATCGTAATAAAATTGGGTACACAAATTTTCCCTATAGTAGAAAATATTTCTAGTAAAACTGGACGGGATCGATTAAAGACCACGGCAACTTAGATATAAAACAAGTTTAAAAGGGTCGTAGACTAGAATAATAAGCTATAACTTAGCAAAAAATAGTTTTGAATCAATGATGTTTCACTTATCAAGTTTTATTGTAAGAGGAAATGGGGAGACATTTTTTTTTAAACGGGCGGTGCCACGTGTTATGTAGAAAAGTAATTTATCTGAAATGAAATGTGCAACTGAAAACAAATAGCAAAAATCTATTGTGAATACATGAAAACTATCTAAACAGCTGGCTTTTGTTTACAATTTTTCCTTGGAACTAACTAAGGCGCGAAGCTTCACAGCACAGAAAACAAGAAAATTTCGATAAGTTCTAGATATATAAGTGCCTAACTGAAGATAGTGAAAACGGCCTTAATATAGTTTTTATATCCTTCATGAAACCGAATTGGTAAATATATTAAGTTTGATCTGAATCCCAAAATTGTAAACCCAAAATATACCAAAATGATCAGGATGACGAGTTGAGTTTATTTAACAATGCCGATCTGTCTGTTAGTGCAAACTAGCACCTAAATTTTTGAGATATCTGTATGAAATTTGGTGAGCGCGTATATTTTGATGTCAGATTAAACGTTTGTCCAAACCAAAAGGATCGCACTACAGTATCATATTTCTCTTATACAACAAATTTTTCCAAAAGGAGGGGTTTTTGTCAGGTCTTCCACATTTTAACAGCTAAAGACTTCAAAGTTCACAAGATACTTTTCGTTGTTGCCTGATATATGTATAATTCATATCCCATACAACCGATTGCTCAGATAAGCGGCTCGTCTTCTATAGCTATCTCATGTAGACAGCAAGAACAGTGTAACTGTGTGCGGGTACTAGGTAAGGTTGAACTGTCCGGTCAATAAAGACCTCACATAGACTAAGACTATGGACACATTAGTCTTAGAGTCACAGTCCTCTTCGAGGACTTATGTTATAGAATAACTCCGCCATCTTGGCAAATACTAGGAGTTTTCTAGGATCTAGCTTAATTACTGCCTCGAAATCTAGCAAATCTGCCGCTCCTAATAGTTGGAGCTTTGAACCTGGCAAGCGCAGGACACGCACACAGAACATGCTCAACCGTTTCTGCATGCAGCCCACACTTCCTACATCCGCTGTAACTAGCGAGGCCTTTTTATAAGCATGTAACGCCGAAGGCATCGTGAGCCTTCAGTTTTCTCTCTTCACAGATATGACACACTTTGTGAATTTATTATCGCAGGATTTGCGCATGAATTTAGATCTTTTGTAGCCTAGCGCATTTTCTGCTTGATGTATCATATGCAACTCCTGTCTTCTTTTGATTTCTCACACATCGGCCTTTTCATTACCTTCTACCCCTTTATGAAAAAGAGCCCAGAATAGATGTATAATTGAGGACACTTCTTGATGAAGTACTTTTTGAGATTATTGCCTTGCTCGCCGCTTGACTGTCAATGTATATATTGACGCGACTGCAGCTTAAGCACGCTTTATTCAGAAGATTTGCTGCTTTCTTCGCGGCAATCATTTCCGCCTAAAAGGTGCTGCAGTAATATTGACTACATAGAGGCACTCCAGACGCAACTAATAAAGAAAAAAACGAAGATTTTGCATTACACTAAGCAACAGCGAGACTTCTTGGCTCCCGTCTGAAAGTGTGGCCTCTACAACAAGGAAAGAAGTAGGACCGACCATACTAGGACCAACTTCAGCATGATGCAAGAATAAGCTGCCACTTTACACCCAGAGATGCCATTCTAGATTTTCAACATGTTATTGTAATGAATTTTGGGAAATTTCTTATAATTATGCCCCTTCTGTTAACGTTTGAATCGCTGAACTGTCGAATAAATAAATCAAATATTCAGTACAGCAATATCTCTTTTATTTACAACTTTACTGTAGTAGTACTTCACAATTACAATACTCGCCTACTTCACAAATAGTCATGATTCAATTACAAGAGGTTTGCTCGACAGAGACATTTTTTGACAATTGCAGCCATTTTGCTCCCAAATCGAATTGACATCCATTAACTGTGTTGTTTCTTTGCGATTTTTCGAAAAATATTAGTAGTAGAAATAGGAAGCAATCAGTTTACAAATACCCGATAAGTACTGAACTGCATAATTCCTTAGAACATTTATTTTAATTTTATGATGAATTTATTAACTATGCCATGATCTATTAGTGTGGCTGAAGATAGGTTCTATGAAAAGTACGGACACCAAGGAATCGTGCACTTTCGTAAACATGTGAACATACGAACCCTAAACCACTTCAAAATTCATCGCTCAACGTCCAAAACTCGACTAGTAAATCGATTCACGTAAAAATGACATTACTAAATAATGAAGATGCAATAACGAAATATCCTCGTTGAGCATGTTAACTTATTCATTCCGTATATTGGGAACTTTTAAGACTTTGGGGAATCGGTTTATATTTTGAATATTATGTATATTCGGACCTCGTGAGATAGTATCAAACGAACGTATTCCCAATATTCTAAATTAACGGTTTATCCGGAACACTTCCATGAGTACTTAACGTAAAGGAGCTTTCCTAAATTTCAGAATAAAAAGGTGAATACTCCCTATGTAGCAGGACCGCATAAAAGCTGAACTCTTCTGTCAAAGCCAAGACCGGAATATAAAGTTCTAAGACATTTATTTTTATTTTTTTTGTCAGACCATGTGGACTGCCTTTTCAACATCGTCCAATATCTCAAAATATTTTTCAAAATCCATTTAATGATTTGACACAAAAACTCCCTATATTAAAATTAGATTGAATACCTTTCATTAACTCCCTCTTATGTCAAAATTCATTGAATTTATGTCCATATAATAGAATTTATGTCCATATAATAAATTTAGTACAAAATGAATTATTTCCTCTAAAACCTGTTGGCATTTACACATTTATTATCATTACTAATATACTACTAAAGGTAATTTTCTACTACAATTTTCGATAAAGGGGATTGAATTATTACCCGTTTTCCTTACTTCGTAAAAGCAACCCGTCCAGATTTTTCAATTTGGGAGTGTCAAAGCTCTGCCGTCATTGAAGAACAAACCTCTAGTAATTGAATCATGACAAATAGTGTGTTAAAATCAAATTGATTCCTTATTCCTCAGCATGCATTGCTTTTAAACTCTCGGATACCTCGTTCACCCATTTCACCTAAAGTCCAGACTTTTCACGAGCAGCTGCTTATTTATGTCTCTTTTATGTATCTGATATTTACATTCTTCTTCTACTTATATGTGTGTTTATGCGTGAGTAAGAACTTTTGCTTTTAGCTGCCGACATGTGTATATGTATGGCTGCTTAATTTGCTATTGTTGTACATTTATTTACTAGCAGCAGAGTGATGTATAGAACTGCTAATATTCGCCCCAACATTAAGAACGCGGCCCGAGAAATAGGCATAGCTATACTCATAACAGGCGATTTTTACTCTAAAGCCAACAAGTCGGAACTGCCAACGATGAAGCCAATATTAAAAGTGAAAAAGTTTATCTGAAAAGGTTGTAAGTGCTTGCAAGTTTCATTGGCAGCTACCATAAAAATATTTCGTCGTACATGAAGCTCTTCCAGAGGTTACGAGTTGATGGATAATGTTTTGTTGATTTATTGTACAGCTGACCATGATACAAAACGAAATGCAGATTTAAGAGTCTATAGCGCTTCCTCATCTGAAGTTTGTTTGCTCACAGTTCACAGCTGTACAGTAACTTGAATAGGCCGATGTCCATCAGCAGCTTCCTTTTGCTTTTTGTTGGTCTACCGATGTTTGCCATTAATCTATATAGTACCGATACCTATTTAGATGCCTTCTGAGTTGCAAATTGAATTTACGCCCAAGGTTTTAGTCGGGAGTTCAACCTTACATCTAAAGAGTTGACTACCTTGTTTAAGCTTATATTTCCAGAGAGCACCAGCTCTATTTTTCTGCTGCCAGCGCGAGTCCACGCAAGTCTTATGACCTGATCACGCTTTCTGTTTGCCGCTTAGGTGTCTCGGGCTGCCATGACTGTGGTATCCGACTAAGAATTAATCTTCGGGAATTTCAAGATTCAACAATATTCAAGATTTTATCGCAACGACGTTCCTCTGCTACTCCGCATGTGAACTTCATGGTCCGCGGGCCGTCTGAAGTTTGGTATATGGTTTATGGTAGCATGCGGTTTGGGAACGCTGCTCAAAGACTGTCAGCATATCCTGCTCATGAGAGCGTTTCTTACGTCTAAGGTTGCAAGGAGGGAGGGTTTGGATGTAGTATCAGCTTGCTGTGCTTATTCTACGTTAGAAGAGGCGCCTTCGATTGAGACTTTTTTTTAGGCCTAAAGCCATGTTCTCTAGGTGATAATGCTAAAGCTTGTGCTATTGAGTCTGCGATACATGGTTTTAGAAGCATTTTAAAAATTTATTCAGCTGTTGTCAAGCATGCATAAAGTACGGTATGTTGATGCAAAATTCGGGTCCCATTTCGCCTTGCGGTTTAACACTATCGGTTACTTCTTCAGTTTATTTAACGAATTCTGCTTAGATTCCCCTCTGAACTTGGCCACTTATTGTTTTTAAACTTCTTGCTGTGGTGAATGTTGCTCACCAAGAGTGCTGGTGTAGCCTAAACTATCTTCCTTTATTTAGAAAAGTGCACTTACTATGGAAAGTTAATTTCATACAAAACAATTCTCTTTACTTTGATATTGAATGTTGGATTATTGTAATTAATTTTTGCCCATGTCTGTTCTTTTGGATTATTATAAACCATCATTAAGCAAAACAAGTAAGGAGGGCTAAGTTCGGGTGTAACCAAACACTACATACTCAGCTGCCAAATTACAGCTTGCAAAACTTTTAAATAACCTTCTTTTAAAATTCGGCGGTGCCACGCTCATTGTCCTAAATTTTACTAATTTTCTATTCTGCGTCATAAGGTCAACCCACCTACCAAGTTTCCGTCTTTGGTAATTAATTATGGCACTTTTTCGGTTTTTCGGAATTTTCGATATCGAAAAAGTGGGCGTGGTTATAGTCCGATTTTGTTCGTTTTAAATAAAATAAATTGTGGGCGTGGCAAGGTGTCAAAGTTGTGAAAAATGACGGTAATAGGTACTTTTGAGCTGTGATAACTACGGAATGGCTCAACCGATTTCAAAGATCTTGGTACCATTGCAAAAGGTGTTCAAAAACATATACTGTAAAAAGTTTCTAATACACCGAAAAAATTTTTCTATTCTAAAATAAAATGTTAAACTTGAAAAAAACTTCAAAAGCCAAGCGTTTTAAAATAAAATAATTTTTTTTTAGAAAGGTCTATTTAATATATATAACATATCCAAAAACTAAAATGGCGTATTTTTATACCTTTCATGAACATGAAATGGTATATTAACTTTGGTCCGATGTTTGTAGCATTGAGAAATATAGAAGATAGACTCACCATTAAGTATACCGAATTGATCAGGGCGACGAACTGAGTTGATATAGCCATGTCCGTCTGTCTGTCCGTCTGTCCGTCCGTCTTTCCGTCGGTCTGTCCGTCCGTCTGTCTGTTTTAACGCAAACTAGTCTCTCAAATTTTGAGATATCTCAGTGAAATGTGGCACAAGGATGTATTTTTGTATTATATTAGACATTTGTCGGATCCGGTAGGATCGGACCACTATAACATATATCTCCCATACAACCGATCGTTCAGATAAGACGATTTTGGTCATTCCTGCCGCAATTTAGAAAGTATAAACGTGAAACTCGGTGATATATATTATAATATATCTTAGAAGATATGCTGGAAAAATCACTTTTATTGGAGATATATATAGTACTAGCCTTTACCCGCGGCCCCGTCCGCAAGGAAAATTTTAAATATATGGGCTATTCGCGTTAGCCTGCTTATTATCTGTTTAAAATTTTGTTTTCTGTCTAATGCATTTTATTTTTGTAATTGAGTAAAAAAAGAACTAAATGAGCTGATAACCTGATATGATCCCAAATGATCCCGAAATTATCCAGAAAAAGCTACGAAATGACCCCAACGCTATCGCGGACGGATCCCGAAAACCATCCAGAAATGCCCCGAAAGGGTCTCCAAAAGTTCCCCGAATAGTCCCAAAAAAACCCGAAATGAGAGCGACACGATTCTAGACGTATCCAGAGAACCACACAGAAATGTTCCCTGAAGGTGTTCCAAAATGATCCCGAAAAGGTTCCCAAATGACCCTGACGGGCTCCCGGGCGGATCTCAAAAACCATCCAGAAAATATCCAGGAAGGGTCCCTAAATTATCCAGACTAACTCCAGAAAAAGTTCCGAAATGGCTCCGAGGGGATCCACGATGGATCGCGAAAACAATACAGAAATGATTCCGGAAGGATTCCAAAATGATCCCGAAATAGTCCGGAATTGACCCAGATGGGATCCCGCACAGATCCAGAAATGATCCCGGAAGGGTGCAAAAACTATCCCGGAAAAGTAACAAAAAATCCCGAAATGGCTCCTACGGCATCCCGGACGGATCCAGATATGATCTCGGAAGGGTCCCCAAATGATCCCAAAATGGTCCCGAAATGACCCTGATGGATCCGGCAAACCATCAAGAAATTATGCCGAAAGGGTCCCAAAATGATCCCGAAATAATACAGAAAAAGTCACGAAACGACCCCTAGAGGATCCCCAAATGATACCGTATTAGCCTCGAAAAGGTCCCGAAATAACCCCGACAGGATCCCGGACAAATCCCGAAAACCATCCAGAAATGATGCCGGAAGGAATCCCAAATGATTCCGTAAAAGTCCCGCATTGATTCCGACAGGATCCCGAACGGATACCGAAAATCATCCAAAAGTGATGCCGGAAAGGTCCTCAAATGATCACCTAATAGTCCCGAAATGACCCTTAAGGGGTCATGGACGGATCCCATAAACCATCCAGAAATGATCCCGATATAGTCCCGAAGAAGTCCCGAAATGACCTTGACGGGATCTCGAACGCACCCCTAAATGACCCTGACGGGATCCCGGACAGATCCCGAAATCCATCCAGAAATGATCTTGGGAGGGACCCCAAATGATCCCGAAAAATTCCCGCAATGATTCTGAGGGGATCCTGATCGGATACCGAAAACCATCCAGAAGCGATGCCGGAAAGGTCCTCAAATGATCACCTAATACCAAAATGACCCTGACGGCATCCCGGACTGATCCCAAAATCCATCCAGAAATGATCTTGGGAAGGTCCCAAAATTATCCCGAAATAGTCTCGGAAAAGTTCAGAAATTACCCTGACGGGTTCCCGGACGAATCCTGAAAGCCATCTCTAAATGATCCCGAAAAAGTCCCGAAATGACCCTGACTGGACCCCGAAAGGATCCCGAAAACTATCCAGAAATGATGCCGGAAATGTCCTCAAATTATCACCTAATAGTTCCGAAAAGACCCTGACGGGATCCCGAACGGATCCCGACAACTATCTAGAAATGATGCCGAAAGGGCCCGCAAATGATCCCGTATTAGTCGAGAAAAAGTCCCGAAATGAACCCGACGGGATGCCGGACGAATCCCAAAAACCATCCAGAAATGATGCCGAAAGGGACACCAAAAGATCCCGAAAAAGTCCCGCAATAATTCCGACGGGATCCTGAGCGGATACCGAAAACCATCCAGAAGTGATGCCGAAAAGGTCCTCAAATGATCACCTAATAGTCCCAAAATGACCCTGACAGCATCCCGGACAGATCCCGAAATCCATCCAGAAATGATCTTGGGAGGGTCCCAAAATTATCCCGAAATAGTCTGGGAAAAGTCCAGAAATTACCCTGACGGATCCCGGACGAATCCTGAAAACCAATCTTAAATGATGCCGAAAAAGTCCCGAAATGACCCTGATGGGACCCGGAAAGGATCCCGAAAACTAACCAGAAATGATGCCGGAAAGGTCCTCAAATGATCTCCCAATAGTTCCGAAAAGACCCTGACGGGATCCCGAACGGATCCCGACAACTATCCAGAAATGATACCGAAAGGGCCCGCAAATGATCCCGTATTAGTAGAGAAAAAGTCCCGAAATGACCCCGACGGATGCCGGACGAATTCCAAAAACCATCCAGAAATGATGTCGGAAGGGACCCCAATGATCCCGAAAAAGTCCCGCAATTATTCCGACGGGAATCTGAACGGATACCGAAAACCATCCAGAAGTGATGCCGGAACGGTCCTCAAATGCTCACCTAATAGTCCCAAAATGACCCTGACAGCATCCCGGACAGATCCCGAAATCCATCCAGAAATGATCTTGGGAAGGTCCCAAAATGATCCCGAAATAGTCTCGGGAAAGTCCAGAAATTACCCTGACGGGTTCCCGAACGAATCCTGAAAGCCACCCTTAAATGATCCCGAAAAAGCCCCGAAATGACCCTGACGGGATCCCGAAAGGATTCCAAAAACTATCCAGAAATGATGCGAAAGGTCCTCAAATGATCCCCTAATAGTTCCGAAATGACCGTGACGGGATCCCGAACGGATCCCGACAACTATCCAGAAATTATGCCGAATTGTCCGCAAATGATCCCGTATTAGTCGAGAAAAAGTCCCGAAATGACGATATCCCGGACGGATCCCGAAAACCATCCAGAAATGATGCCGGAAGAGCCCCCAAATGATCCCGAAAAAGTCCCCAAATGACCCCGAAAAAGTCCCCAAATGACCCCGACATACTCCAGAAAAGGTTCCGAAATGGCTCCGAGGGAATCAACGACGGATCGCGAAAACCATACAGAAATGATTCCGGAAGGATCCCAAAATGATCCCGAATTAGTCCGGAAATGACCCAGATGGGATCCCGCACAGATCCAGAAATGATCCCGGAAGGGTCCAAAAACTATCCCGGAAAAGTAACAAAAAATCCCGAAATGGCTCCTACGGCATCCCGGACGGATCCAGAAATGATCTCGGAAGGGTCCCCAAATGATCCCAAAATGTTCCCGAAATGACCCTGATGGATCCGGCAAACCATCAAGAAATTATGCCGGAAGGGTCCCCAAATGATCCGGAAATAAAACAGAAAAAGTCACGAAATGACCCCTAGAGGATCCCCAAATGATCCCGTATTAGCCCCAAAAAAGTCCCAAAATGACCCTGACGGGATCCCGAAAGGATTCCGAAAACAATACAGAAATGATGCCGGAAAGGTCCTCAAATGATCCCCTAATAGTCCCGAAATGACCGTGACGGGATCCCGACAACTATCCAGAAATGATGCCGAAAGGGTCCGCAAATGATCCCGTATTAGTCGAAAAAAAGTCCCGAAAGGACCACGACGGGATCCCGGACGAATCCCAAAAACCATCCAGAAATGATACCGGTAGGTATCCCAAATTATCCCGAAATAGTCCCGAAATGACCTCGTCGGCATCCCGGACGGATCCCGAAAATTATCCAGAAATGATGCCGGAAAAGTTCCCAAATGATCCCCTAATAGTCCCGAAATTACCCTAATGGGATCCCGGACGGATCCCGAAAACCATCCAGAAATGATGCCGAAAGGGTTCCCAAATGATCCCGTATTAGTCGCGAAAAAGTTCCGAAATGACCCCGACGGGATCCCGGACGGATCCCGAAAACCATCCAGAAATGATGCCGAAAGGGTTCCCAAATGATCCCGTATTAGTCGCGCAAAAGTCCCGAAATGACCCCGACGAAAATTTTCGAAAACCATCCAGAAATGATGCCGGATGAGCCCCAAAATGATCCCGAAAAAGTCCCCAAATGACCCCGACGAGATCCCGGACGGATCCCGAAAACCATCCAGAAATGATGCCGGAAGAGCCCCCAAATGATCCCGAAAAAGTCCCCAAATGACCCCGACGATATCCCGGACGGATCCCGAAAACCATCCAGAAATGATGCCGGAAGAGCCCTCAAATGATCCCGAAAAAGTCCCCATATGACCCCGACGAGATCCCGCACGGATCCCGAAAACCATCCAGAAATGATGCCGGAAGGGTCCCCAAATGATCGCGAAATAGTCCCGAAATGATTCCGGAATAGTCCCGAAAATGTTCCAAAATAACCCCGACGGGATCCCGGACGGATCCCGTAAACTATACAGAAATGATCCCGGAAGGGTCCCAAAATGATCCCGAAATAGTCCCGAAAAAGTCCCGAAATTACCCCGGCGTAATCCCGGACCGATCCCGAAAACCATCCAGAAATGATCCCGGAAGGGTCTCGATATGACCCTTACGGGATTACAAATAAGGTGAAGCTAATTATAAAACCATGTTAATAAGGCAGCAGGCGCATTGGAGCGAATAAAAAGTTAGATAGAAACATACAGGTAAAGCTAATAAAAGCGTGCTAATAAAAACAATTGATGGAGGGCGGATGGCGGGAGTAGAGGAGAGGACCACTGATCGTTCCTCCAAAATTGTCTAGATCTCGTTCTGTATGTACCAGATACCAAAAACTATTGATTTAGGAGAAAATTTAGATTGAGTTATAACAATTTATGGATTTTACACCAGAGGGGGAGATAAAGGGGGGCGGGCGGAGGGTGTCACTGCTTACTTTGTAAGCCCTCGACTTATTTGACCCCTTGAGTCTGTGATATTGGTGAAGGCCAGTATACGTAAAGTTATAATGTGTAAAAATTATGAAAAATAATTTCTCGAAGGGTCGTGGGACCCCCACCCCTCTTTCCATGTTCGAAAAAAATTTCGCTAGTAGACTACTGTCTGTGTCCCAAATTTCATCAAAATCCGTGTAGCCATTCTGGCGTGATTCAGTCGCAAAGACGAAAAAATATAATAATTAAATTATAACTGTTCCTAGGGGGTGGGGACCACGCCCCTTTTGAAAAATATATAGCTAGTAGATCCTTCTAGACTATTGGCTATATGTGTGCAAAATTTCATCCAAATCGGTCCAGCCGTTCTTGCGTTATTGAGTCACAAAGGCAAACGTCTGGACAAACATCCAAACATCCAAACATCCAAACATCCAAACATCCAAACATCCAAACATCCAAACATCCAAACATCTAAACATCCAAACATCCAAACATCTTAACATCCAAACTTTCCCATTTATAATATATATTAGATATATCCCATACAACCGATCGTTCAGATAGAAAGATTTTTGGCAATTTCTCCCTTAATTTCCAATATAAAAACTTTAAACTTCGTGATATTTATCCTAATATAGCATAGAAGATTTCATGAAAAAATTATTTCGATCGGAGCTATATATAATATATATCCCATACAACCGATCGTTCAGATAGAAAGATTTTTGGCCATTTCTCCCTTAATTTAGAAAGTATAAACGTGAAACTTGGTGATATATATTTTAATATATCATAGAACATTTTCTGAAAAAATCACTTCAATCGGAGCTATATGTATATAGTATATACCTATCCCATACAACCGATCGTGCAGATAGAAAGATTTTTGGCCATTTCTCCCTTAGTTTCGAATATAAAAACGTGAAACTTGGTGATATAGTCTAATATATCATAACAGATTTCCTGTAAAAATCATTTCGATCGGAGCTATATATAATATATATCCCATACCGATCCTTCAGATAAGGGGGTTTTTTGCCATTTTTATACTCAGTTGAGCAGAGCTCACAGATTATATTAAGTTTGATTAGATAACGGTTGGTTGTACAGGTATAAAGGAATCGAGATAGATATAGACTTCCATATATCAAAATCATCAGGATCGAAAAAAAATTTGATTGAGCCATGTCCGTCCGTCCGTTAACACGATAACTTGAGTATATTTTGAGATATCTTGATGAAATTTGGTATGTAGGTTCCTGAGCACTCATCTCAGATCACTATTAAAAAAGAACGATATCGAACTATAACCACGCCCACTTTTTCGATATCGAAAATTTCGAAAAACCGAAAAAGCGCAATAATTCATTACCAAAGACAGCTAAAGCGATGAAACTTGGTAGGTGAGTTGAACCTATAACGCAGAATAGAAAACTGGTAAAATTTTGGACAATGGGCGTGGCAACGCCCACTTTTAAAAGAAGGTAATTTAAAACTTTTGCAAGCTGTAATTTGGCATTCGTTGAAGATATCATGATGAAATTTGGCAGGAACGTTACTCCTATTACTATATATACTCTTAATAAAAATTAGCAAAATCGGAGAAGGACCACGCCCACTTTAAAAAAAAAATGTTTTTTAAAGTAAAATTTTAACAAAAAATTTAATATCTTTACAGTATATAAGTAAATTATGTCAACATTCAACTCCAGTAATGATATGGTGCAACAAAATACAAAAATAAAAGAAAATTTCAAAATGGGCGTGGCTCCGCCCTTTTTCGTTTAATTTGTCTAGGATACTTTTAATGCCAAAAGTCGAACAAAAATTTACCAATCCTTTTGAAATTTGGTAGGGGCATAGATTTTATGACGCTAACTGTTTTTTTGTGAAAATGGGCGAAATCGGTGGAAGCCACACCCAGTTTTTATACACAGTCGTCCGTCTGCCCTTCCGCATGGCCGTTAACACGATAACTTGACCAAACATCGACATATATGTATTTACTGAACTTAGTTCACGTACCTACCTGAACTCACTTTATCTTGGTATAAAAAATGAACGAAATCCGACTATGATCACGCCCACTTTTTCGATATCGAAAATTACGAAAATGAAAAAATGTCATAATTCTATACCAAATGCTAAAAAAGGGATGAAACATGGTAATTGGATTGGTTTATTGACGCGAAATATAACTTTAGAAAAAACTTTGTAAAATGGTTGTGACACCTACCATATTAAGTAGAAGAAAATGAAAAAGTTCTGCAGGGCGAAAAAAAAACCCTTGAAATCATGTCAGGTATTACATATATAAATAAATTAGCGGTATCCAACAGATGATGTTCTGGGTCACCCTGGTCCACATTTTGGTCGATATCTGGAAAACGCCTTCAGATATACAACTACCACCACTTCCTTTTAAAACTCTCATTAATACCTTTAATTTGATACCAATATCGTACAAACACATTCTAGAGTCACCCCTGGTCCACCTTTATGGCGATACCTCGAAAAGGCGTCCACCTATAGAACTAAGGCCCACTCCCTTTTAAAATTCTCATTAGCACCTTTCGTTTGATACCCATATTGTACAAACGTATTCTAGAGTCACCCCTGGTCCACCTTTATGGCGATATCTCGAAAAGGCGACCACTTATACAACTACCACCACTCCCTTTTAAAACCCTCATTAATACCTTTAATTTGATACCCATATCGTACAAACACATTCTAGAGTCACCCCTGGTCCACCTTTATGGCGATATTTCGAAACGGCGTCCACCTATAGAACTAAGGCCCACTCCCTTTTAAAATACTCATTAACACTTTTCGTTTGATACCCATATTGTACAAACGCATTCTAGAGTCACCCCTTGTCCACCTTTATGGCGATATCTCGAAAAGGCGACCACCTATACAACTACTACCACTTCCTTTTAAAACCCTCATTAATACCTTTAATTTGATACCCATATCGTACAAACAAATTCTAGGGTCACCCCTGGTCCAACTTTATGGCGATATCTCCAAACGGCGTCCACCTATGGAACTAAGGATCACTCCCTTTTAAAATACTCTTTAATACCTTTCATTTGATACCCATATCGTACAAACAAATTATAGAGTCAACCCTGATCCACCTTTATGGCGTTATCCCTAAATGGCGTCCACCTATAGAACTATGGCCCACTCCCTCATAAAATACTATTTAATGCCTTTCATTTGATACAGATGTCATACAAACACATTCCAGGGTTTCCCTCGGTTCATTTTCCTACATGGTTATTTTCCCTTATGTTGTCACCATAGCTCTCAACTGAGTATGTAATGTTCGGTTACACCCGAACTTAACCTTCCTTACTTGTTTATTTTATATTTATCTTAAAAATCGTTTAGGTATGTAGAACTTTTCACTATATATTTCTTATCTTATACATCCGATTATTCTGAGATTACGAACGGGATCAGATTATTGTTCAGCCCCATTCATGAAAGGTATGAAGTCCCGTCCTTACTTGTTTTATTAATTTTAAGTAAATGCATCTCTTTATTTTTGATATAATGGTATTTTTGAGATGTCATAACTACGGAACGGCTCTACCGATTTCAAAGACCTTGGTACCATTGGAAAGGTATTTGAATCGGCTTTCGAAAATATACACTGTAACAAAATTTTATTACACTGAAAAATTTTTTACAGTACTGTAAAAAGTTTCTAATACACCGAAAAAATGTTTCTATTCTAAAATAAAATTTTAAACTTGGTAAAAAATTCAAAGGCCAAGTATTTTGAACTAAAATATATTTTAATTAGAAAGGTCTATTTAATATATATAACATATCCAAAAACTAAGATGACATTTTTAAGTAAATTCATCTCTATATTTTGATATCATAGTACCTTTGAGCTGTGATAACTACGAAACGGCTCACGCGATTTTAAAGATCTTGGTACCATTAGAAAGTTATTCAAATATGCTTACGAAAACGTATACTTTAAGAATTTTTAATTTGCTGAAAAACCATTTTTTTTTTCAAGTTTTTTAAAAACTAAACTTGGAAAAAATTACAAAGATCAAGCATTTAAAAACAAACAAAAAATGCTTTTCAGTGTAAAAAAAATTTTTTCAGTGTACGATTTCGATAGCCGATTAGAATACCTTTCCAATGGTATCAAGGACTTTGAAATCGGTAGAGCCGTTCCGTAGTTATCACAGCTTAAAAATACCATAATATCAAAAATAAAGATATGCATTTACTTAAAATTAAAAGCAAAAAGAAAAAATACGCCATTTTAGTTTTTGGATATGTTATATATATTAAATAGACCTTTCTACAAAAATATATTTTATTTTAAAACGCATGGCCTTTGAAGTTTTTTTCGAGTTTAAAATTTTATTAAAAAAAAAAAAAAAATTTTTCAGTGTATTATAAATTTGTACAGTGTATGTTTTCGATAGCCGATTTGAATACCTTTCCCATGGTACCAAGATCTTTGAAATCGGTGGAGCCATTCCGTGGTTATCACAGCTCAAAAGTACCTATTATCGTCATTTTTCACAATTTTGACACCTTGCCACGCCCACAATTTATCAAAAATACAATTTCTAAAAACGAGGTGGTGTTTGTATAGGTAAAGTGTACCTCTATGTAAAATTTCATCAAAATCTGAGGGGGTCGGGTTCAAAATGTGCCTTTTTTTATAGGTTTTGATATGAAATTCATGTTGTTGTTGTTGTTGTTGTAGCGATAAGGTTGTTCCCCGAAGGCTTTGGGGAGTGTTATCGATGTGATGGTCCTTTGCCGGATACAAATCCGGTACGCTCCGGTACCATAGCACCATTAAGGTGCTAGCCCGACCATCTCGGGAACGATTTATGTGGCCACATTAAACCTTCAGGCCATTCCCTCCCTCCCTACCCCCAAGTTCCATGAGGAGCTTGGGGTCGCCAGAGCCTCGTCTGTTAGTGAAACAGGATTCGCCGAGGATAGGTGAGGTTAACAATTGGGTTTGGAGAAGCTATATATTGCGCTGGCAACCTAAAAGTTGCGCTACACAGCCCTTTGAATCTGGTATTTTAGTCGCCTCTTACGACAGGCATACCTACCGCGGGTATATTCTGATCCCCTAACCCGCTGGGGTATATGAAATTCATCATATAGAAGTCTATAATCTCGATTAGTTTATGCCGTTACGGGGTACCGTTATGCGAACAAAATTAATATACGCTGTGCGCTCTGCTCAGCTGAGTATAAAAAAATTAGTTAAATGTCGCACTTGCTAGCGCGTGCAGACAAATCCGTAACTAACTAAGACAGAAACAAATTTTCTCCTACAACTGACTTGTGTCTCAATTCACTAAAATGGTAAATAAATTCATTAAAATTTGTTTTGCCTTTCAATTGAAACCAAATAATTGATTATACAGAAAAAACTGTTGCCAGTGTTAATTAGTTAATTGAAGGAAATTTTTTACAACAACAAAATTACATTTCTCACCCTGAGCTCTTGAATCGTGCACCTTTGTGTGGTAATGCATGGTACAAAGGTCAGATTAGGCTAGTCTGACTGAATTGGCGTAAAGCTAAAGAGATCAAAGCTCAATTGAATTTAAATCAATACTAATTTTTGGTTATTTATGCTTATGGAGGCAATGACCTTGTTATTTGTACGATTTTGACAATAGCAGACAGGTAAGAGGCTGATATGCAAGCTTTGCTGAGCAATTAGTTCCAAATTAAGAGGGTTGAAAATTACTATGAAATTAATTGACTGATTTGATTTTAATGAAGGATAAATAGTTTGATTGGCTAACTAGAAAATGAAAGTGTTAGAAGAAACGGCAATCGAAACCGATATCGGAAGTTGATATAGGGTATGAGAGATAACTTTATAATTAATTAAATTGAAGGAGGAGGACGAATGAAACAAAAGTTTGCAATAAAATATTTTCCTTTTCTTTGATGAAAAATTTTCCAACACTAAATTGCAGAAAAATTTGATAAAGATCGTTTATACTAATCACCTTCCGTTGGAGCTCAGACTTCGAATACTCGACATTGGAATCTCCGATTTATCGGAATAGGAACCGAAATTTGGTAACACCTCTACAACTACGAGTGCTACATAAACGTCTTAGCAATTTATTCAATAATTTGGGAAACATTTAAACAACGTGACATCAGGACGGACAAGGCGTCAGCCAGCTGTTTCGATTATACCTTGTAAATCTCTTCAAAGCCTTTTCAGCTGTTTCGATTATACCTTGTAAATCTCTTCAAAGCCTTTTCACCCGGGAGTGGGATTTGAACCCGCACTCCTACGATGGTTGAAATTGTTGTTAGTTGTTGTAAAGTTTTTCTCAATTGCCTTCTTTGCATATTTTATTCTTTTACACACTACATACTTCGTATATAATTATGTGTTAAAGTTATGCTTGTTGGTAAGGCGCAATTGTCCAGAACTAACATATTTCAAACCTCGTAACACAAATCCTCATGAGCTCTAATTCATAGATGAGTTCCTGAAGAGTAGGCACCAATAGCAGATTTCTGCTGGGAAAACATAGTAGCAGGTTCAATATACAGTGTAACTAGGGTTAGTAGAAAAAGTCTACGATGATTACCGCATACTTATTATTAAGTAAATGGAATCGCAAGGTTAATTTCATCTTCTGGTGTTGGGCTTCTTTAAAGAACGTGCATGCGAGCAAATAGATAAGTGTTCCTCTTTCCTACAAAGAGTGATCGGAAAAATTGAGAACTTGCTCAGAGATTCATCATCTCAGTTTTGACAGACGGATTGGCTTGTGAAGCGAGAATGTTGCAACAAAATCACCCAAGATCATATTAAAGTGAAATTTTTGCTATTAAGGATACGAATAGTACTGGTTATAGGACAGCTATTTAAACTAGTAGGCAGACGACTTTTCAGAATTTCGAATCTGTGACGTCAACACAAACCCAGGTGGTCAGTGTAGAGAAAGGGCCATGAATCTGGGAAGTCGATATAGCATTTATTTTACTATCTGAGATGATGAGCGCCTACACCGGCTTTTATAGCTTGAATTTTTATAGAAATTCCTTTTTCAAGAGCCTTTTGAACTCAAAGACGTATATCTACAGTACTCTTTCGGCCTCGTCTTCGTTCGTTAGAAGGAGCTTACGAACGATCTGAAATCTTATAACAACTGAAATAGTATTGCATTCACGCTTTTTAAGCTTCGTTGATGTTTATACTCAACTGTATGGATAGTGGCGCGGTATTCCCAACACGGTTTATATTCGTGAGTTTAGTTATGTTGTGGTACCAAAACCCATACTAACAAACTACCTTTTTTAGACTATGAGTGGATGCAGTTAAGTAAACAAAAGTTTGTCTTAACCTTAGCCTTTGTCGGCTACATCAGAAATTATACTATGCGATTTCTTTAAAAAACAATAACTGTGACCTATAATCGACGACAGAAGGCGCTACCCGACCAGCTGTTAAAAAATTCCGTGAACATCCATGTAATGACTAGAGTAACCCACATAGGTACATACCAAACGATGTATATTGGAACGATTTTCCGTCATCCCTTGTCAAATTTGGTTTCGAGACAAACCGGTTTCGGCGTTGTGCCATCATCAGTGTCGATTTTGGTCGAACGAAAAGGAAAATCGTTCCAATATACATTATTTATCCACCCTGTCGGAAAATCAACAAAACAAAATGTTTCAAACTTCTACCCTAAAGTATTTTCACCACAAGTAACAAAAATATTATTGGCAATGTCGAAGATCAGGACAAGACACAAAATTCAACACTATGCAAGAATTATTCTAATATTCAAAAAGTGATAAAACGTCTTTAAGAGTAAAGAGCGAATCAACAAAAAAAAACATATACTTGGTGCAATTTACCTTAAAGGAGATCTGGACCAAGCATCCCTACCAGTTTGCGTTGTGCTTCTTTTTGATTTTTCCTACTAATTGGCGGGAATTGTTTTATGCCGACTGCCATAGATAGTAGCTGGTGAATATTCACTCAGAACCTTTTCATGGCAGAAATACACTCGGAGCAGGCCAAGTGTAAAGAGGAATGCTATTCCTTCTTCCAAATGCAAGCGCTAACTTGAATTATCTTTCATTCAGATAGGAACGACTAAGTTAACATACTTGGGTAGAGAACTTAAAATACCGTGGTTGAAATATTAGGGAAGCTTTTTCTTAGCTTGTTGTTGTTGTAGCAGTGCTTCGCCCCATACAATAGGTGCGACCGATCACAAATTGTCATCAATATCCTCTAACGGGAGTCCGAGGAAACTTGCTGTTTCAACAGGGGTGGTGTTAGAGGCGTTGGTTCCACATTACAATTAAAGAGATGTTTGGTGTCATGTGGGGACACATTGCAAGCAGGGCATACATTTTGTATGTCGTGGTTGATTTTGGATAGGTTAGAGTTTAACTTGTTACAGTATCCAGATCGAAGCTGAGCTGGAGTGACTCGCGTTTCCCTGGGGAGTGTGCGTTCCTCTTCCGCAAGTTTTGGGTACTGTTCTTTGAGTACTGGATTTACCGGGAAATTCCTGGCATAAAGATCCGATGCCTGTTTGTGGAGCTCACAAAGGACCTGCTTGTGTTTTTTGGCTTCATACGGCTGAGTTCTCAGGTTTTTCCTCATAATGCTTGCGGAGATTACTCCTTAAGCCCCTGGGCGGTGTTGGCTCATCAATAAGATGTCTGTTGGGATGCCCAGGTTTCTGGGTATTAAACAGGAACTGTTTGGTTAGCATCTCATTTCTCTCCCTCATGGGGAGTATTCTTGCCTCATTATGTAGATAGTGTTCTATGGACATAAGAAGACAGCAGTTCTGAGAGAAGTATTTTGGCAGACCTATAGCGTCTTCCAGTGACTAGTTTTTAGGCTTGGCGACCATATAGGGGACGCGTAGCATGCAATCGGCTGGCCAATTGCTTTGTAAGTGGGAATGGGCGTTTCTTTGTCTTTTCCCCAAGTACTGCCAGCAAGAGATTTGAGCATTTTATTACGGCTCTGGATTTTCGGTACAATTGCAGGTGCATGCTCACCAAAATGTAGATCCTGATCAAACGTCACACCCAGATTTTTGGATGTAGGACAGTCGGTAGCGCAGTGCCATCGACGTGGATGTTCAAAATGGTCGACATTTGGGACGTTCATGTTGTAAATAAGTTCGCGGAGTGTTTAGTCGGTGATAATGCCAGGTTTCGCGAGGCGATAAAACTGGAGAGATCAGGGAGGTAGCCGTTCATTCTGTTGCAAAGCTCATCGATCTGTAGGCCTGGGCCTGTGGCCATTATTGTGCAGTCATCGGCGTAGGAAACGATAGTACTCCTTCTGGTGGCGAAAGTAGCTTTGATATGTAGAAGTTAAACAAAAGTGGGGATAGGACACCACATTGTGGCACCCCTTGTATAATTCTTCTTCGTTTTGATGTTTCGTTTCTAAATTGCACCGATGCCTGCCGACCACCCAGATAATTTGCGGTCCACCTTTTAAGACATGGGGGAAGGGTAGACCCTTCCAGGTCTTGCAGTAACGTGCCATGGTTGACCGTATCAAAAGCTTTTGATAGGTCTAGCGCAACGAGTACTGTTCTAGGGTGGGGGTTTTGATTTAAAACCCAATTTATCTGGGCGATAATGGCATTTAGCGCAGTGGTGGTGCTATGGACTTTTTTCTGAAGCTATTCTGATGACAGGCTAGCTGCAAATTTGCTTTGAAGTAGGGGAGCAAAATGACTTATGTGACTATTATGACTGGTATCCCAGGCTTTAGTAGCGGGACCCCCATGGCTATTTTCCATTTTTCGGGAATGACAAAGGTGGAAAGAGACAGGTTGAAGACATCTTTTTCTTAGCAGTTGTTGTTGTTGTAGCGATAAGGTTACTCCCCGAAGGTTTTGGGGAGTGTTATCGATGTGATGGTCCTTTGCCGGATACAGATCCGGTACGCTCCGGTAACACAGCACCATTAAGGCGCTAGCCTGACCATCTCGGGAACGATTTATATGGCCATATTAAACCTTCAGACTATCCCTCCCTCCTCACCCCTAAGTTTCATGAGGAGCTTGGGGTCGACAGAGCCTCGTCTGTTAGTGAAACAGAATTCGCCACGGATAGATGAGGTTGACAATTGGGTTTGGAAAAGCTATATATTGCGCTGACAACCTGAAAGGGTTGCGCTGCACTGCCCCTAGAACCTGGTATTTTAGTCGCCTCCTACGACAGACATACCTACCGCGGGTATATTCTGACCCCCTAACCCGCTGGGGGTCTTTTTCTTAGCTCTAATAGCTCAGTTTGATTTCCTTAAAACTTTTGGATAATAAGATGTTTTTGTCGAGCGCCCAGTTCAAGTTAGTTCAACTTTAATATAGCATGAGGTAAAATGGGAATCACATTACTTAATTCGGGCATATGCCATTAAAATATAAAACTCACCTTTGAGCGATTGTTCCTTCCAGATTTTTTTATTATCATTAAGACAAGCAAGCCATGGCTTTCGTATGCTAAATTTAGTCGTCGCTTTAGCACCAATCTGCTTAGCAGTACCACCATCCTCCTGTTGTGTACTCGTCGATGTACTATTCTCATCAATGCTAGCGCTAAGTCGACTACGCGAAGCAGCAGCACTTGCTGACGCCCCATCCACTGGTACATCACCTGCATCTATACTGGCATTCGTCGTTTTGCACATTGGCGCTAATGGTGTTAACACATATTCTAGCATATCTGACATCACTGACAAACTTGGATCCACAATAAAATCAATAAAACCAATTTGCGACTCCGGAAAGAGTATATTATTACGATCACACATTGGACTAAACGGTAAGCCCAATTCACGTTCCAAATCGCCCTGTCGAAAGAATTCCTCAAATAGTAACATCGTCCAGCGATGATGTAAATTCCAACGTTTCGCAGGATGCGAAATATCACAACAATGTAATACCAACGACATCGCTTTCGATTTATCCACCGAAGCCTCATTGAGCGTGAGAAGATTACGCATATTTTTAAGTTGTTGAAAATGAAATGACATATCAGTGGCCAGCACCATGTCTATGATTAATGTACGAAATTCACGATATTCTTCACGTGATAAATTTACCAAAATATTACAATCATCCTCTTTGAGCAAACGAAATGCGGCGCTCACATGATGATTCTCTAAAACGGCACGATCATTATAGAGCATCGCTTTCTCCGAACCGGACATTACATGAAAGTTATTGGTGGTGCCAGTATGTTCGTAATCGTGTATGAGTGCGGCAAGTAATGTGGCAAATATTTCCAAATCAGTCAACCAATTCATGAGGCCCGTTTGACAGAGTACATAATGTGTTGTTTGTGTAACATCTGCGGCATGTATGTTGTTGTGATATGGATTGCGATAACGGCAATAGCCCTCTTCGACGCGATTCAAGAAGGTTTCTAATGTGGCAGGGGCAATTTTGAATTTATGTATAATACCGTAGCGATTGAGCAAATCGTAACTGAGATATTTGATAGGTTGGCCGCTGGCGGCTTCCGCTAGAGCGAACACGTCAAATGACCAATCATCCAGGTTCTGTGGAGAAAGAGAATACTTATTTTAGAAGACATATATGTATACAACATCTTTTTCGTAAAAGAAAAACTTTATTTAGATTGATAAAGACCGCTCCGAGCCATTCGAAACTAAACGAGGCTTGAGATAAGGCGGCTTCCTTAATGTTGGAGAAGATAATTCTTGGAGCAGAGCTAAAGGGTGATGGCGTAATCTATTGTGGCCAATTTTAATATCACTAAGTTGTTATTAAATAACGGCACAACAACAATAAAACAAGCTGCCACTCTTGTGTACGCAAACAAATCAATCATCATTTAAACACATACATACAACGCAACGGAAAGATAGTCACAAACACATTAATCATCACCCGAAGTAATAGTCACATATACACACGCATATGGCTACAAACTATAAATGTACATGTATAGGGTTGGTAACCAAGCATGAAGTTCGGAAATTACTAGACCTTAGGAGATATGGGTGAACGAGGAAACCGAGAGTATAACAGCAGCGCAAGCTGAGGTATGACTAATCAGTTTTGATTTAAGCACGCTATTGGTTGTGAAGTATAAGTGTTATTGTGAAGTACTCTCAAAATAGTCTAATAAAGACCATTTTGAATTATTGAATATTGTAGTTACTTATACAACAGTGTAGCTATTCGAACGTTAGCAGAAGGTTTGGAATAAGTGGAATTCACAAAATTCGTTACACTATTGTAAAAGTGTAAAAATACTGGCGCATGCAGATAATATTGATATTGTAGGCCTCAACAAATGCGCCGTGAGTTCTGCCTTCTCTAGGCTAGATAAAAAGGTAAAAGAGTGGGTTTTGCAGTAAATGAGGACACGACGAAGTACTTGCTGTTATCTAAGAATGAATAAATGGATTTCGGCATTGGCAGCCATGTCAGTGGTGAGTGATATGAATCGAGACTCTGAAGGACTTCCTTTATCTAAGAACCAGCATCAACAGCGAAAATAATGTCAGCTTAGAAATCAAACGGAGAATAACTCATGCCAACAAGTGCTACTTTGGACTGAATAGGCAATTGAAAAGTAAAGTCCTCTCTTGACAAACAAAAATCACGCTATAAAAGTCGCTCATCAAACCTGTAGGTAGGTGAAATGGCTGCGATCCTGGTCGCCCAAGTAGCTATTTAAAGCCATTTTGATGCCATGTAACTCGTCTAAAAACCTACGGAATGTTACAAGTAGAAGCTTTGGATATTCCCCTTGGGTGCTGCTAAGGGTATGCCTACTTCGACACTGGTTATTTCCTCGTTCATCTCCGATGAGCCCCTGCGTGCTAGCTCGTCGGCCTTCTCGTTACCCTCTATCCTATGACCCGGGACCCAGATAACGCGTAGTTCTAGATTGGTGGATAACTGGGATATGAGTCGCTTACAAGCCCACACTAATTTTGAGTTAATTTGTGGCGAGGAAAGCGCTTTTATCGCTGTTTGGCTATCCGACAGGCTGCAAACTTTACCAGCTACATTCAAGACCTCCATTGATTTGCAGGCTTGCCAAATTGCGAGGATTTCTGCTTGAAACACGCTGCAGAGCGATGGGAGTATGAATGATGCAGGCAAATCTAGGGGCTCAGAGAAGACTCCGGCCCCCACTCCCAATTCCATCTTGGAGCCGTCAGTGTAGATTTGGATGTCGTCGGCACTTATGCCCGGGTTTCTCTTCCACTCGTTCCTACTTAGAATGGCGGTATTACAACCGTACTCAAACTTCAGTTTGCGAGGGTAGCAATCTGTCTCGGTACTACATGTACCATCCGGAAGTTTATTTAGGATGCTACTATGCCCTTGCTGAGTAACGTCCCAACACACAGACTCCCTGAGTATCAGTGCGGTTTGTGACGATGTACAAAGTATATGCAAGTCGATCGGAAGCAGGTGCAAAATGGGGTCTAAAGCAGCTGTGGGGCAAGTGCGTCCGGCCCCTATGGCACCAACACACGCAGTGCGCTGGACTTTTTGCAGGCGGGTGAGATTGTAGCTCTTACTTAGAGCTCCCTACCAGACTATGGAACCATAGGTAAGCACCGGTCGCACCACCGCCTCGTACATCCAAAGTACCATGCTTGGCTTCAGTCCCCATTTCTTACCAAACATTGATTTGCAGGCATAGAAGGCGATGCAGGCCTTCCGTACCCGCTTTTCGATGCATACTTTCCAATTCAACTTGCAGTCAATTGTTAGTCCCAGATACTTGGTACTCGACGACAGGGTTAGTTGCTGGCCGTTCAAGAATTGTAGTCTGAAGGCAGGTGGCTTGTACTTCCTCGTGAAAAGAAGCAGGTCCGTCTTGTCGGGATTTAACCTAAGGCCACATCCCTGTACCCACCTGCTGAGTTTCCATGATTTCCCTCATCACGGAGGAGAAAGGACCAGAGACCAAGATCATCAAACCTGTACTACTGTAGTGTTTGTAATCATACACGGTGTCGAAAGAAGATGACATTGTTCTTGGAGTGTTGTAGAGAAAAGTTATCCGGAAGATTTATGGCCCTGTCCGTGATACCGACGGCGAGTATCGAAGGAGGTGTATAATGATGAGCTTTAGGCAGATATGAATATAGTTCAGCGCTAGCTAGGTCATGTTATGCGAATAGGTATTGTTAGTCAAGAAATTTTTTTTCAAACTAAATTAGATTTGCCAAGATAGTTATGAAATCGAATTCAATAGAGATACATAAAAATAGGGCTGCCAATTGGAAAATATGTAATAAGCAATATTCTTAAAAAATAAATAAAATAAGCTTCCTAAGAGATTTTAGGCAGGTCTTCTCTTCCAATTTTCATCGTGCTTCTTTTAAATTTTCCTACAAATTGGCGGGACGGGACCTACATGTTTTAATCCAACTTCGAACGGCAGCTGCAAGGCAGATGAGTTTTCACTACGAAGCTTTTCATGGCACAAATTCACTCGAAGTGTTTGCCAAATCACTACCGAAGGGCAACCCCGCTTAGAAAAACTTGTTTCTAATTGGAAAAACTTGTTTCTAAATTTGAGATGTTACTTTGCCCGTGGCTCGAACCCCTGATCTTCGAAGCACGTTACCACCATACCACGGCGGCCGACGAACTAACATGCTTAGCTCTATTATTTATGAATATCTTAGAGTAGAGTTGCCATCTAATCCTAATTACATATTTGTACGTATATATGTCGTTATTGAGTAGTAAATATGCACATGACTTACCTTGAGAATTTGTACAACTTCAGGCGGAAATTGCATAAGCGCCGTACGCGTAACGCTGCGATAAATTCGATCCACAAATATACCAGCGCGTATTGCATAAGCAACGGTACGAAATTTTGGCTTCTCATCGGTGCGTTTGCGTGCAGTCGCCGATTGCCGTGTAAATGTGGAGGCCAACCATTCACGCACCTCCGGCGGTACGGCATCCGGTTGTACTTCGGATAGTTCATCGTCTTCGTCGGCGAGGCGTCTATTGGTTTTGAATGCAATTGTTGTTGAGGGGGAGGAAGAGAAAGAAAATAATATACTTTATTAGAAAATGTATATTTTAATAATTTTTTTTTTTTACTTTAAACAAAATCAAATTACGTAAAAAACTTTTTTACAATTTTTAAATTTTTAATTGCTTAATCAATTCATAAATAAACACTTAACAACAAACAAATAAATATTTTGAAAAAAAAAAAAAAAAATTAAAAAAAAATTGTTAAACAAAGTTAATAAAAATAATTTAATTTCATATAATTTTTAGTGGGTTTAAAACAAAGCAATTTTTAAATACTTAAAAAACATGAAACTAAAAAATATTGAAATTTGCATCAAGCTCTTAAAAACGCATAAGTGGAATAAAATCGTGTGCATTACTTTCGTGTTTGTGTTAATTCGGGTTTCAACTTTTTTTCTTGATTTGCTCCTACAAGTATTGTAAGAAAAATTAAAGAGTGTAGGAAAGTGAAGTGTTGCGCTTGAGAGGCAAGAGCGTTAGCATAGTAGAGCGGAAACGGAAGTGAAAGTGGAAGTGAAAATTGTGTATAATAGTCGGGAAAATACAAAGATTTTGTGGGTGTTTTGTGTTTAATTTTTGGTTTACTATAAGTGTGTGCGCATGTAAACTACTATACCAACAACAACTTGAGTTACGTACGGTTCGTTTTTTCATAAAGAGCATGTAAGTGTTGTTAAAGGCAACAGGAAGTACACAGTAAACACGAAACATATAGGTAACGTTACAGCAAAAACTTAATAAGATAGAGTAGTGTCGAAACTAGTTTAGCAAGGAAATCTAGTAAAAATTAAAAGTAGTGTAACCAGCATATTTAAAAGTGTACTGGATGTAAAGAAATTGAGGCAGTAAAACAACACAAAGTAATAAAGTAAAAACAAATTAAAAATTTTGTAAATTGAGTTACTTATTGGCCGGTAAAAATATATATCAGTTTTATTTTTCCTTTGAGCTTAAGGCCTATTTTTATAAATAAAGCACTTGATTTTGTGTTTAATTACTTAATTTATTCGATATTTCGACCTTAGTCAAGTGTTTTATTTATAAAAATAGGCCTTAAGCTCAAAGGAAAAATTTTGTAAATTTTTTTCAAATTGTTTATAGTAGGTTGGTAAGTTTTTCATGACTTAAATACATTTGCAGGCTTTATGTATAATATAAATTGTTTGTACATACACTGAAAGAAAAAGGCTGGTAAAATCAACCGAAATACGGGTCAATTCAATCGAAATTTCTGTCAATTTTTATCCATCGCAACAAGATGTTGAATCAACTGCGCACAAATCGTTGATTCGTAATTGACCGTTTTAGTAGTCAAATGTACAAAAAAAGTTGGTGCGACAGCTTTATACGCAAGTACCTATGTTTCGGTATTTGCAAGGCAGATGAGTTTTCATTGAGATCTTTTCATGGCAGAAATACACTCGGAGTGCTTGCCGAACACAGAATACATAAGTACAAAGTAGAGGGCGCAGTGAGCGTAAAATTCGCTTTGAAATTTGCTGATGTATTGATTGTTGATCGCTGTTGAAATGACCAGTGAGATCAGTTGTGTTAACAAAAAATCAGTTAGATTGATTAGGAATCTGTCAATTTTACAGAATTTTGTCAACTTAAGAGCTACAGATTCTCTTCTGTTGAAATGACTAAACTAATTTGTTCGCTTGACAAATTACTCGGTCGAATTAACCATAATTCGATCAATTTCACCGAATCTCCGTTAAGTCAAGAACAACAGAACCGATTTTTGATTTTACTAGCACCATTTATTTCAGTGTAGTATATGAAGTTATGTGAATATGTTTTTGTATATATAAATAAATAAGTGATTGGCTAAGTTGTGTGACTATTATTCTAACTGTTACGTGGTAGATAAATATTTGGCACGATAGGATAACAAATGTATGCGGATAGGTACTTATATACAATTATATGTTTGCGTAAGGGTGTTTTTTATATATAATATAAGTCTTTAAAGTTGTATGCAGGTGAAGTTGTGACAAAACGATCTGGATATAAGATATACTTTATCGATGGACAGTGCTAAAGAAAAAAAAATAAAAATTATACAAAAAAGGCGATTTCTATTGAAGCTTTATCGATATGCTAGTGTAAAAGTTACGTGGAGACCTGTCATGGAAGACCCAACCCCACGGTGTACTTAAACATGGATCAATATTTGCTGATCACCGGCCCAACAAAGTTGGTACCAATGTGCTGAATTTTGGTGTTCAAGTCAACCAGCTTTGGTGAGGTCGGTATCTATACCCCGCCGTTCCATTTATACGTAAATGGCACTCGGTTGCTCGGCAACACCACCGCGAGTTCCGAGCTTTTCTCAGCGTCCCTCTTTCATTGATTTTTGTTATCTTAATATCTGATTAAAGTATTAATCAGTATGAGATATGTATTTGTTTATCACAATTTAGGAATGTGACCAACCTTTTCTGCCCAGCCGTTGGAACAATGTATGATGCATTGTTGACGACAAACTGCCGTTGCTTCGATATTGCTTAAAACTGTACTTCCTTGCCCAACGCTATGCACCTTCTTGTGTCAATACCTCGATGCATCTTGATCAAATCCTCGGTCCCTTGAAAAAGCGATAAGATACAGTATACATCTTCATTACGCTTCATTTTCGCTTCAATTCTCATTCCTATTATCATTCCAAATTTCGTTCCAATTTACATTCCAATTTCAATCACAATTGAGGGCTGTGGTCAACCTTTTCTTATCATAGACCTGTTTGCAACGCGCACACGCTTCAACAATATCTTCGCAAAAGAAATTAATCCACCGCTGTCAACCAACATACTCAGCCGATTTATCAACATCTGACGTGGCCATCCACTTTTCGAAAGAATCCTTTCAGGCATCCTTTCTTAACGTAGCCTAAGAGGAAGCTTCAAACATCTCAAAAGACAAAATGAGCACTGGACCACTCGTACAATTATCGATTGTTTTTAGTTGACGATAGGCATCCGTTTCTCCATTTCAGCACCGTTTTTTCCCCGATTGTCACAATGATGGGATGTGGCCAACCTTTTCGTCTGCCCCTCAGGGTCAGTTTTCAATG
Source organism: Eurosta solidaginis (assembly GCF_040869045.1). Classification (NCBI taxonomy): domain Eukaryota; kingdom Metazoa; phylum Arthropoda; class Insecta; order Diptera; family Tephritidae; genus Eurosta; species Eurosta solidaginis. The sequence goes on from NC_090320.1 coordinate 264,285,575, forward strand.
ATTGAGGTTTACTGAGACAAGCAAGAGACCGAATTCCCATGGGTTGCGCTCACAGGGAAACACTTTATTGTCTACTCGGAGCTAGTCTAAAAGTGAACTCTTATGGGTGAAACCACAGCCCCCCCATTCTCCGAGGGTGTCGAACCCATGGACAGGAGGTGAGACCTGAATACAAGCATCATGCAATACAATGCATCAGATCACAACTGGCCTTTCCTGCTCCCCGCGGTGACAGTTTTTAAGACCATGCTTAAGGTCCCGCAAGTGATACGCCGCATCCACTCTCCTCCCTTTCGAGTAAAGTCACCTTATTACGATCGCCTTTTACGATCACTTTATCGATATATATGAAAACCTGCAAACTGCGCCAACTATCGCGGAATCAGAATTCTTAATATCGCATGTGTGATGTGCGAAAGATTGGAGCTCGCCGTGAATCGGTATATTGGACCTAATCAGTTTACCTTATCAGTGCTGTGTGTCAATTCTTTTTCGCGGTCTAAAGCCACCTGGTAAATCTACCATCGACCAGATTTTCGCAATGCACCAAATCTTGGAAAAAACCCGCGAAAAGAGAATTAACACACACCACCTCTTCGTCGATTTTAAAGCCAACTTCGATAGCAGAATTTGCTTTCCCCGCAAAACTTTTATGGCTGTGCAAAATGACGTTGAGCAAAACCATGATCTTAGTCAATATTGGAAAGGTCCTCTCGTGTTGTTTGAAAATAAACACACGGTCACCCCCTATCGTGCGAATTTTTAATTTGATGATGCAGAAAATTATACAAGCTGTAGAACTTAACCGCTCTGGCAACCAGGTTAGCAAAATAAAAGTAAACCCCTCTCTTGGAAAAGGAAAATTATGCTCTACAAGTCACTTGTCGTATCCGTCTGGGAATATTAGAGAGAAAAGTTCTTCGAAAGATTTACGAACCTCTGCAGGTTGGCGACGCGAGCGCCGATTTAATGATGACCTACATATACAAGCTTTACGCAGACATCAACATAGTCCGGCGAGTTAAAACGTAGAGGCTATGCTCGCTGGGTCATGTTATGCGAATGAGAAATGATGCTCCGGCTATGGAAGCAGAGGGAGAGGGCGGCCCCCACTCCGCTTGAAGGACCAGGAGGAAAACGATTTTAATTCCATTAAAGTATTAAAACAAACCGATGAGTCGTCGTTAATAAATCGATAACACGCCAATGAGAAATTGATAAAACTCCGATAAGAAATCTATAAATTTTCGATAAAAAAGTGATCACCTTTTGCTAACAAATCGATAAATCATTAATATCGAAGCGATAATTTTTGTATTTAATGAATAATTTTTTGATAATATACTGAAAAATTTTCGATAAATTGGCAATAAATTATCGTTGAAAAACAGGTAACTTTTTGATAAAAAATCGATAAATTTTCTATAACACACCGACAATTTTTCGATAAATAATCGATAACATATCGACAGACTTTCGATAAATAGTCGATAACTTTTCGACAAAAAATCCTTTTTTTTGTTAAAAAACCAATAACTAGTCTTTTGAAAATCGCTAACTCATTGGTAACCTTAGCAATCGAAATCATATTTTTAGCACTTCGACAACAAATCCTTAACTACATGACCATAATGTCAGCTGAGCAAATTTCACGGAGTATATTAACATTGTTCGCATAACGGAAGATTGTAACGACATAAATTAACCGAAATGTATATAGACTTCAATATCCATAAAAAAGATATTCATTCAGCGTCCGTCTATGAACACGATAACTTGAGTAAACTTCGAGATATCTTATTTTTGAGTGTATTTTGAGATGTCTTGTTGAAATTCGGCAACAACCATGCCCGAAACTGGGTGTGGCATCCATAGTATTTTTGAACAGAACATCTTCCTGCGTCATAAATAATAATGTCATTCAATATTATGTAAAAATATATCACTAGGTGACGCACGGCTCGGCGCATCACTTGGCCCAATATCAGAAAATTTTTGTGAGAGCCGCGTAATAATGAAATTTCACATGCTCATGAGTTGTGATGCAAAACCGAACATCGTCATAGTCGCGCAAGATGTACGGTTTTAAATATAAAAGAATTGCAGACTTAAAGTTAAAACTTATTTCCGCTTGCTCATTCACTTAAAAAAATTTCGCGAAGCACGGTTATAAACATTTTCACTATACAAGAAAAGTACTTGCTAACATATATTAAAAAATGTTAGAAAAGTAACGACGAGTGGGAAAAATAATTACACTTGCAAAGTCTGAAAGCACCCATAGCCAAAACAAATGTCAAATTCTTCCTCTTATGCTTTGCTTACAACTTAAGGTTGAGAGCTGGCTCCCTTCGCATATCAGATGGCGCTTGTGATGCGCTATTTATCGCTCTCCATGCAAATACATGCAAACTCGATTCGATTTTATGAAAAATCGATTTTTTCGATTCGATTCTAAAAAAAATCGATTTAATCCATTAAATCGAGTGGAAAAAAGTTGATTGCTGCTTAATAGTTTACACGATTTTCACCTTTTAAAAAAGTTCGACAGTTTCTTCCTCTTTCGTAAACTGGCGCTAACTCGAAAATCAAGAGGTACCACCTGGTTCTTCACTTGGTCCTCCCATCGGAGTGGGATTATTAGAGTATTTGATACTGATATATCCTTATTTTTTGTGCTTTTTCAAATTAATTTATAGCAGTAGTAGAGAAACTAACCTCGGGTACCAAGGAGGATGAACAATTTCTGTTTAGGATATTCCATTTTGTAAGCAGAAATAAATTTTATCTTAAATAAATTCTGCCTTCTCTGCATTGCTAGCTTAGAAATCAAATAGAGATAAACTCTTGTCAATAACGCGCCATAAATCTCTCATCGTACGTCTTCTAATGTATGGGTCGGACTCATGGCCCAGTGTAAGAGAAAAAAGTATTGGCGATGATTTATGGTGCTCGCCGTGATGTCAACCGCTACGTCATATTGTGGGAATGCATGAAGACGCTCTGGCACAGATAGTATACCTATCGACACCCGTATTTGGAAGCACACGAAGGGAGAGACCTTCAGTAAGAAGTCTTGATCTCCCTAGGTGTCAGTTATATTGAAACAGGGATGCTGGCGTGATTTCTTATGCAACGCCAAAACCATTTAGGCGGTTCAGCGCTAATCGGTGGTGATGATAAAACCTCCTAATCTTTTCCCTTCACTCGAAGTAATAGTCATAGTTATGGTTCTAAATAAAGTCGAAACTATTTTTTTTTGGCTATGAATATTAGCCAGAGAAGGTAAATTTTATAAAAAATTACAATAAATATGAAAGCATAAACAAAGTGGAATAACATCACCACCTGTGCAATATCAAAATCCATTTGGCCAAAATATGATGGAAAGAGGACGAGAAGTCTTCTGAACAAATCGAGGGCCAACACACACAAATTGATAGCAGTCTGCACCGGTCATTGGGCAGTAGGTACGCATGCGGAAAAGATGTGCATTCCGTATAATGACTACTGCAGAAGCTGCAAAGATACAAAAGCCAGGCAGGCAGTAGAATACTTTATGTGTAAATGCCCGGCTCTAGTTAGAGCCCGACTAAGATTCCTTGGAACCCCGTTTCTAGAAGACCTCAGAGGTTTATCTGTGATAGCAATCCCGAATATTCTTAATTTTATCAACAACTCTGGCTGGTTGTAATACATTGACCGTAATTCCGTAGGTTTTTAGACAAGTTACATGGCATCAAAACGGCTTTAAATAGCTACTTGGGCGACCAGGATCGCAGCCATTTTACTTACCTACCTACCTACCTACAATAAATATGTTTTCTGCCCATTTTGATGAATCAATATTAAATTGTACCTACTATAACTGTAAGATGATCAAAACTTCGAAGGCTAAAAAAATCAAACGATTCTTGAAAAAAATCGATTCTTCATTCTTCGAAAAAAGATCGATTAAAAATCGAATCGAAATCCAGCTCTAATGCAAACTATTCATCTCTCAACGCACGATGTTGCATAAAAAATTCCTATGTGACTGGGCTTTGATTTTAGCAGCAGAATTCATGATGACTCTTTATATGTTTAAGAAAAAGTTTTAGTGGCCTTTTTTGGCCTAGTTATAAGAAGATAGTCTTATAATATTTTAACATTTTTTTGAATGGTCACTTTGAAACAAGTAAAGTAGAAATATCGAAAGAAGTTGTAGTTTAAAGTGTTGTATTGGAAATGTTAAGGCTGCTTTACATGAGTTGATTTTCTGGTCGATTTTTTGACACTCAACCTTGATTACAAATCGTTTAAAGGTTGCTCGTAGAAAAATTTACTAGAAAATAAACTCGGGTAAAAGATGTTTAGGTATGACACTTTTATGTATATACTTGTGTAGATATTTATGGGGGAACTTATACTTAATGTAAATAAATATATTAAAAAACATTAATTTATAGGGCTTTTACATGTCAACTTTTTTGTTTAATTTATATTTTAACCACTCTGTATTTCGTGCAATATCGATTCGTTTATAATTTTTTTTTTTTTTTAAATAAATTTAAGGCAATTTTTGCTGTTAATATTATTATACAACTTCAAAATCTCTCTCTGTATCATACGATTACTTGTTAAGTTAAAAATAAAAATTTAATAACAAGCGTTTTATTTCAATTGCCCTTAATTAAATATGCAATACTTAAAAAAAATATATATAATGCGTTAATAAAGTACATACTGCACATTTTTTCATAACTAAAGTAACAACTACATATGCAAATACAAGGACATACAAGCAATGAAAGAGCTTTTAGAAAAAGTATCGATACCGGTACTCATATAAAATACTCGGATCAAAGTATCGATGCTAGTACTCATACTCAGCAAAAGGTAACGAGTATACTCAATCCAAGTGAGTACTTCGGAATTTTTACTGAATGCGAAGAAACTGTTTTCAAATCCCTCTCCGCCAAGAAAAGCCTTTGAAAAGATTTACAAGGCATTATCGAAACAGCTGTCGCCTTGTCCGTCCTTAGTTGTTTCTAAACAATTAATAAAAATATAAAAACAATTTTAATTAGAAATAAGTTTGTCTAATACCGGGTCGTCCCTCGGCAGTGATATTGCAAGCAATCCGAGTGTGTTTCCCCATGAAAAGCACCCCAGTGAAAATGCACCTGCCTTTGCAGATGCCGTTCGGAATAGGCACAAAACATGTAGGTCTGGCCCCCTCAATTTGTAAGGAAAATTGAGAATAGAACACCGCAAATCGGAATAGAGTCTCGGTCTAAACTTCGCGGAGAAAAATAAAGTCAAGTATTGTGTAGAGATTAACTAAATAGAAGGGGATCAGAACGATTTTTTTTTAACTTTTGTACTTTGCTCTTCGATATTTCTACTGGTAGTATTGTTATGTACCACATATGTATATATTGCAAATTTTGTTAGGATTAAAACTATAACCCATTTTTTTCTAAGTAAGCGTGGTCCTTATCCGCTTTTGATCGGATCTATATTTAATAATATCAAGAACCATATTTCCGCCAAATTGCAAAGTGATATCAACGGCTTTTGATTCACGGCTTGCAAAACCATTTTCGTGGACGATGCTGTAAAAGCTGCTAACTCCATCCACCAATATTTCACAGTAGAATGAAAAAGCTCTATTGCATGACAAGTTAAAATGTATTTAAATTTTATGGAGTGAGCAGTTTTTCATAATTTTGTAAGAGTTAGTGATTCTAGAAAATAAACACATACTTTTCTTTTGCCACCACATGCAGAAATCGGTTCCCATTCCGTAATTATCATAAAGTCGGTTTAAGCTAAGTGTAGAGCTTTTATCGCATCGTCGACGATCTCAGTTTATGCTCAAGTTATGGTGTTAATGGACTAAACTTTGTTGATCTTGAAAATGTAGACCAAAGGCACTTCGTATAGTATCGGGGAAAAGTATTGAGGTAAAGTATCGATACTTTACAGAGTACTTGGAAAAAATCATCTAGTATGAAGTACTCGAGTATTTTTTGGAAAAGTATTGATACTACTCACTCAGTATTCGTATCGGTCTATCACTACATATAGGTAAGTATGCTAATACACATTTTTTAACCTTGCAGACTATTTACATGCAAATTAAAGAAACTTATTAATATTGTACTGGATTGGAGATTTATTTTATTTTTAGTGTAAAGCACGTGCCATGAATATTGTATGAAAAAAGTATTTGCACATAAAACTGTGCTACAAGCTTTGTAGTTTATTATTTAAAATATGTGAATTATGTGTGCACGCGGCCGCTGCAAATATGCCAGCCAAACCAATGGAGCAATTTATTTGAAATTTTGCAGTGTGGTTGCAGATACTTAAATCTAATTTGAGAATAAAATTGGGCGTGATCGGCCCACTTTTTTTCCTTGCCCTCATATAAGGTGAAATTTCATATAATAATATTTTCAACTTTAAAAGCATTTTACAGTGCCAATATAAATAAAAATTGTTTAGATTTCTTAACTTTGTCTTAGAGGCTGTTGATTAATATTTAAAAAAATTTATTTTCAAAGTCAAACACAATATACATATTTGTAAAAACTGAATCGAAATACATACTTATTAATAAAAAGTGATATTTTAACTAGTATAAAGTTAGTCGGAGTCAATATCGTCGACATCCTCTGGTTCAGATAATAAGCCAATAACTTCACTCGTTAATGCTCTTCGCTTTGACCTAGGGGTTTTCCGCAAACTGTTTACTGAACGGGTCTGACGATATCAGCAATCTGTGCAGCAAATCCAAGTTACTACAAATTCTTGACTTTTTTGTGGTGAAAAGTTCACGATAGTTTCGTGCATGTTTGTTTCTGGACTCTTGAGCTTCTTCCGAAAGTTGAACCGACAGATGATGTTCTGGGTCACCCTGGTCCACATTTTGGTCGATATCTCGAAAACGCCTTCACATATACAACTAAGGGTCGCTCTCTTTTAAAACCCTCATTGATACCTTTCATTTGATACCCATATCGTATAACCACATTATAGAGTCACCCCTGGTCCACCTCTATGGCGATATCTCGAAAAGGCGTCCAGCTATAGAACTAAGGATCACTCCCTTTTAAAATACTCTTTAATACCCTCCATTTGATACCCATGTCATAAAAACACATTCCATGGTTACCCTAGGTTCATTTTCCTACATGGTGATTTTCCCTTATTTTGTCTCCAAAGCTCTCAGCTGAGTATGTAGTGTTCGGTTACACCCGAACTTAGCCTTCCTTACTTGTTACCTCTTAACTTTATATACTTTGTGAATTCATTATTTTATGTTAAATAATTTTATTTTCATTATTTTGATTTTTTAAATATCAAAAATTTTCATTCCGTGGAAAATATTTATAAAATAAAAACCTACATTTAGGCGTTTAATATAATAAAGCAATTTGTATATTAAAATATAAAATAAATATATATTATTATTAATTAACCGTGATAACAATCTTCAACAACACATATATTTAGGCGTATTTAAATACAATTTTTTATAAAATTTAAAAGTGTTTTCAACCACTACAGCAATATCCAAGGCTACAAAATAAATTACGGTGTGCAGGCGCATCGCAGGCCAGTCCTGGGGATCCATGGCCTAGGTCTCGTTACCCATCAGAATGTTTTCAGAATTTGTTTGGCACATCCAACAACTCTATACTATTTATCAATAGAGATTTGACGCGTACAACGCTTTTATTTAATTGTCTGATCAACGCCCTAGATTGATCAGGAGTGTAATTACTAATTAACTACTAATTATTTTATAGCTTTTAGTATTATTACTACGCAATGTAAGTATTGTTTTCAATAAAACTATTTAACTAAAAAAATTGTTTTTCATTATTTTATTTTCGAGTTTTTAGTTTTTATTTAATTGGCTATTAATTCTCATTCTATTTAGTTCATTTAGTGACGCATTATTACAAGGACTCTTTTCTAACAATTTGTTACAATCTAAGTCCTCAATACTTGCAAAGACTTTACTCGACTCGGCGCCACGTATGTATGCTTGTTAGGGCGGGTCGATTTAAAAATCGGTCATTGCTCTGTGAAAATCGTACTTTGCCGAAGGAACCATACCTCTAAAGCGAATTCTGGAGTCCCCCCCCCCCCCCCCAGGTAGGGGTAAATTTTGAAAAATCCCACTTTGACCCATTTAGAGTGCTCCAATCGAGTCCAAATGTATGACCGACCCACCGATGCCAGTGGCACACCCCCTGGTGGTAAAGTGCATGTAAAGTGCAAAACCGGCGATTTGAAATGTTTGTATGGTGAACCCCCAGGGGGGTTCCAGGGGGTGTGCCACTGGCATCGGCGGGTCGGGCCTCCAAAGTTAGTGGGGGTCGGTCATACATTTGGACTCGATTGGAGCACTCTAAATGGGTCAAAGTGGGATTTTTCAAAATTTACCCCTACCTGGGGGGGGGGGGGGGGGGGGCATTCGAATTCGTTTTAGAGGTATGGTTTCTTCGGCAAAGTTTCTTATTTTGATCCCTAGAATATGATTTTCACAGAGCAATGGGCGATTTTTTTACCTCCCCACAAATCGACCCGCCCTAATGCTTGTGCCTCCTCCAAAGTATTTTGATGTCAGTTCTACCGGACTGTATGTAATATTTGTTTCAAATATGGGCCAAATCGGACTACAAATACGATTTTTTGAAATATTTCCATCCATGCGCCACCTATCGTAATTTTTTGTCTTATTATTGCATCGTCATCGTGTACTGAACTATATTCCAAGTTTCGGGAAGTTACTTAAATTTTAAATACAAATTCGTTCACAGCGGCCGGCGTGCGCTACACAGAGTCAAGCTAAATAAAACCGTTTTCATTTTCGTGGCGTATTTATGTTCATTAATATGAAGCATTTTACATATTAAAAGGAGCACGATGCAAATTGGAAGAGACACTGGGCCTAAAATCTCTGCGAAGGTTATCGCGCCTTACATTTATTTTATTTTGTGTTCATTCTTTCCAAAAATCGCTATTACGTAAAGTCACGACACCGGATGCAGATAAAGAAAACTAGCCAAAATTCCTAGAGAAAATATTCGGCATAAATTGGTTGCTTTGTTGCTTCCAAAGTAGCGAGTGACGGCTCTTAACAAATAAAAACTCCATGTCTCAAATAGAGCTTACTCGAAAGCGCATTCTTCAAGCAAAAACCAGCAGTTATAACGGTATACAGAAAGCTTATTATTTATATTTTTTATTAAAAAACCAAGAACAAACGAATTATTAGTTACAGATCAACTGTAGTAATTTTTTAATTTAGTTATGTTTCGGCGTTATTAAATCATATTCAAAAACCCATTCCTACAAGAGGTAAAACACCATGTCCAGATCGGCTATATGCGGCCACATCTACTACCATTCCCGAAAAAATTCTTCGTCCCAGGTTCCAGGTTGTGCTGAAAACAATTGAAATAAAAAATTATACAAATCATTTTTTAACTCATCAAATTTAATAAAAACTTACCATCAGCCACGAGTGTTGCCAAAGCTAATAGGAAAAGTACAGTGAATAATTTCATTTTGTCAAGAGGTCGAACCTTAGCAAACTGCTGAAGCTACCCAATTTGTGTTCCCTTTTATAGCATACAGTTTCTACAGTGTTAAACAAATACTATTGTTTCAAATTTGTATTCCCTTTTATAGCAAACAATTTCTACAGTGTTAAACAAATATTGTTTTAAAACAATTGTTACCATATTATACTATGTGAACATATTTTTTGGGTGTATATCACAATCCCGACACAACAAAATCCCGATAATTCATAAACCCGACAGAAGCAAATCACGTCCATTCATATTCCCGACATAACCAAATCCCGACCTTTCATCCCTACAACACGTAAATTGGGACATCACACATGATGTCTTAAAAAATACAGTTCTTCGGTATGGTTTTACCATTTTCGTTTCAAGGAAAGAAAAGCAGACACGATTATACTCTTTCAATGAAACAAAATTTTATGTACGCTCACTGGCTTATTGTACCAAGCTTACTCCGATAAATATAGTACCCTTGTCTCTGTCACATAGTGGTCAAAAGCTTCAGAATTTATTTGAAACCCACATCCTATGCATGAAAGTATTTTTTGAAACTTTTCAAAAGATTGATGTTTATGCCGGTTATGTCTGATGTTATTTCAGGATCTCCAAAGAATCTTCTCGCAGTGTTGCCATCATTTGTGTTGCCGGTTTTTTGCTTTGGCATATCAATCAAAAGACCAACTTCTTTCCTGAATCTATTTTGGATATGTTCTTTCTTCTTTTTCATCTGTTCCTTATTTTCTTCGCCCCGCACACACCAGTTCTTCATTTCCATTCGATAAGCAATGTGTTCCATACATTCCATGCATCGTATCCAAGAATGTAAAGGGGAAAATCCGAAAGCAAGCATGCTTTTGTTAACATTTCGCTCTGACAGGGCTCGCATATTTTTCATATCTTTTGGAGAAGCCCCACATATGTAACACTTTTGCGATGACGTATATGCCGACAGAGCGTTGCAAACTTTGCCATCAACCATGCACAACACAAACGTTGATTTCAGCAGTAATTTTAGGTTATCTGTTTGAATTGTTGTAGGACGAAAACTGGAAATTTGGTCTTTGACAGATTGCACCACCTTTGAAATGACATCTCGTGTTTCTTTCGTAAAAACAAATTTTATCGGGCGGTAGTATCTCGTGGAAGATGGAGCAGGATTCCTCCAAATTATAACCTTTTGTTCGTCAACCATTGTATACATTTGAAGGAGTACTAGTGAAATGAAAAACATACTAGTGTCCGATTTGTTTTCTTCCGAAAATTGTTGTTTGTAGCAGTTATGATCATCTCCATCACATCCACATTTTATAACTACATTTAGTTCGTTAACCTCAGGAATAGAAAGCAATACCTCTTCTTGTGCAAGACACAATCTTCGTAAGCTGTGATCAATTAGGGATTGCAATTCAATTTCATTATAGGTTTCCGTTACGGTTATTTATTCAGCATATCATAAATTCTTTGATTCTTTCCGTAGCCATTAACAGTTAATCATTGTCGACATTGTTCATTAATTCCTTAGCTTTTCATTTTTTTGTGCGCATAGATGACTCCGAAAGAGTCATAGAGTCACCCCTGGTCCACCTTTATGCCGATATCTCGAAAAGGCGACCACATATACAACTACCACCACTCCCTTTTAAAACCCTCATTAATACCTTTAATTTGATGCCCATATCGTACAAACACATTCTAGAGTCACCCCTGGTCCACCTTTATGGCGATATTTCGAAACGGCGTCCACCAATAGAACTAAGGCCCACTCCCTTTTAAAATACTCATTACACCTTTCATTTGATACCCATATTGTACAAACGCATTCTAGGGTCACCCCTGGTCCACCTTTATGGCGATATCTCGAAAAGGCGACCACCTATACAACTACCACCACTCCCTTTTAAAACCCTCATTAATACCTTTAATTTGATACCCATATCGTACGAACAAATTCTAGGGTCACCCCTGGTCCACCTTTATGGCGATATCTCGAAACGGCGTCCACCTATGGAACTAAGGATCACTCCCTTTTAAAATACTCATTAACACCTTTCTTTTGATACCCATATTGTACAAAAAAATTCTAGAGTCACCCCTGGTCCACCTTTATGGAGATATCTCGAAACGGCGTCCACCTATGGAACTAAGGATTACTCCCTTTTAATATACTCATTAACACCTTTCATTTGATACCCATATCGTACAAACCAATTCTAGAGTCAACCCTGATACACCTTTATGGGGAAACCCCTAATGGCGTCTACCTATAGAACTATGGCCCACTCCCTCATAAAATACTCTTTAATGCCTTTCATTTGATAGATATGGCCCACTCCCTCATAAAATACTCTTTAATGCCTTTCATTTGATAGACATGTCATACAAACACATTCCAGCGTTTCCCTCTGTTCATTTTCCTACATGGTTATTTTCCCTTATGTTGTCACCATAGCTGTCAACTGAGTATGGAATATTCGGTTAGACCCGAACTTAACCTTCCGTACTTGTTTAATTTTGAATGATCCACATCTCTTCCAATTATAATCAAAATATGGTTTAGTATGGCTTTATCCGTTTCTCCATCTTTGCTTTTTAGCCAAACTTCAAAGAGTGCATTTCGTGAAATAGCCATAACTAGTTGATGATATAGGAAAATTTGGTACAGTGCAGTTGGTTTTATTTCAATTATATCACTTGTCATAGAATAAGGAACTGGGTTTTTACGGGAAAATAATACCTTCTAATGCTTAACAAAAATTTGCTTACCCATTTCTTTGTTTTAAAGATCTGCCTAAGATCTCAAACTCCGAGCGAACTTTAGGTAAGCGTTTATGTGATACATATGATACATATGTATATTCTCGAACCCGTAATAGATGACCCTCAGGTAGGCGTGAATACATAAGTTGATGGGATAAGTGCACAACTATAGGAAAACTCATTTGACAAACAATGAAGAATATTCAGTGCACATGTTTCCTTTTTCTGTGTTTTTACCATTTCAGGTATAACTGTCTTTTTTTGGGATCTAGTATTGTAGACTTGAATTGAGGACATTCCATAGTTAGCTCACTGCGCTTCATACGTGAGCGAGGGCATAGAGACCTTAAGTTGGCGATTACAAAGAAAAACGCAAAATTTCGCAATGGTTTTTTTATCTGAAACTATATGAAAATCCCTTTAATGCGCATGTATTCGTTGAGTGGAATTGGGCGGACTCAAGCAAGTTTCGTTCTATTGAAAACGAAAAATTTTCTAAGCCTGCCAAACTTTAAGTGGTTGTCTAAAACAAAAAAAAAAAAAAATTTTTTTAAATTCCTACGTGGCTGAAACTTCCTAATGCTGTTATAAACTACCCAATTATGTTAAATAAAATAGCTTGAAGTCAAAACAGTTATCGAAAAATCCACCACGTGGCCACAAAGTTGGTCAAAAATATTGGACTGTGAAATTATTTTTAGACTTGTTTCAATTACCCAAGTTTCATAATGCTTATCATGGTGATCGTGGGTTTTTGCTTTGCTGTGTATACATTTTCTTAACAGCTGGTTATTAATCTGTTGCAAATCAAAACGTTTTTGAGATTGGAGAACATTGTTTTTTGGACTTTTGGCATCCTAAAAGTGAAAAAAGTTAAACTGTGCGCTGTGGGTGTGATGGTAGCTTGCTCCGCCATCCACACCGAAGATCCTGGGTTCATGCGAAGGGCTAAGCACCATCAAAATTTTAGAGACTGTACTTGGCAAGTACTCCGAGTGTATTTCTGCCATGAAAAGCCCTCAGAGAAAACTTATCTGCCTTGCAGATGCCGTTCGGGGTCCGCAGAAAACAAGTAGGTCCCGTTCCGCCAATTTGTTGGTAAAAATAAAAAATGAGCACGACGCAAATCGTGTCAAGTAAACAATAGAGATCCTATATAAATAAAAATCTACATTGCTCCAACGTTGGGCGCGTATTGAAGATTTCCTTGTGCAAAGAATTAAGATGGAATATTCTTACTTGAAATTATTTGATGTATTTCCCACAGGATGCACTGTTTTCCACAAACTGTTTTGATAAATTTAGGTAAATCAAATTTTCACACTTTTAAGCTCCAACTAAAAGAAATTTCGAGTATTTTGCGTAAAGCTTTGCCAAAATTTGCTACTCTATAACGCAGCTATTACAATATTTCCTAGTAGTCGATATGTATGTATGATTATATGCCTAGTAATGAAATCAGCTAGTAGAAAGTTGTATTACAACGACGATCACCATTAAGTCCAACTAGTCAGGCAAATTTTTTTTTTTTGGTTATCCAAAAAGGTTAGATTAAGTTGTACTGGCTGGTCCGTGAGGACCTCACTTAGACTGAATGAGTCTATAGTATTACCAGAAGTTTGCTCAACAACCACACTGAAAAACTCTAACAGAAACCAAGATATATATTATAAAATAGCTCCGCCTTCTTGGCAAATACTAGAAGCATTCTAGGACCTATGCTACTTGCTGCTTCTAGAACTGATAGCTGTGACACTCTTAATAGCTGGAGTGTTAGCCTTGCGAGGGCAGGGCGCGAACACAAAACGTGTTCGACCGTTTCCTTCTCCGACAAGCACTTCCTACATCTGCTATCACTGACAAGGCCTAATTTAAAAGCATGTGGCACTAGAAGGCAGTGTTCAGTCAATATATCCATCTTGAACCTACAGTCCCCTTTTTTCAAAAATAAGAGTTACATTGGAAAGTCTAAGGTTAGAAGATCTGCATATGATCTTGGACACTTTGTATCCTCGCATTTTGTTCCACATCTTCCCTGCTTAGTCGATCATGTGAACCTTTCGCCCCATTTTAAATCTCGCCCAGTCTGAGTCCGTATTACGATGCATAATCGAAACTAATTCTTAAAAGCACAATAGCTCTGATATGGTCAGTCGGATTAATGGCATATTTGAAATAGCGACAAATAGTACTCGTTCGATCCATAATTTATTATTATTTTTAGAACAAGTTTGACAGTTGCATAGTTATCGCTTGAGTGTAAATGGTTTTCAGCAACTGATCGGAACACATGATTCGGGCCCTGATTAGAACGTCTACGGTACAAGCTTCGAGCGTTGCGCCCTGTTTACCTAACTCATCCTCCTATTTTCATCTATCCGTGATACCCAATATCCCGATTATTTCCAGAGATTGATTACACTCTAACACACTTTTAAATGCTGTGCAATGAGAGATTAAAGCCTTAATTGCTGCTTGGCTACCAATATAAAAATTGATGCGGTTCCAGTTTTCCTCCAGTGTTTCTACTGCTTTAGTCACGACTACTATTTCCGCCAGAAAAACACTACAGTGATCTTTTTATTTACGAATTTGCGCCACAGACCGTCTGCCATTTGAGCGCCCTTGCGCCAACGTTCCACCTCTATCGTGGCAAATAAAATAAATTTTTTTATTAGCATTTCCAATTCTGTACGCTCCAGTATTCCACAAAACTTAGGATTTGTATTTAGTACTAGTCTGATATAGCATTTTCAGGTCGAATGAAACTTTTTTTCATTTTAAATGAATTTTTTTCATTTTAAATTAAACTTTTTTCAAGTCAAATGAAACCATACTACTAAGGTAATTGTCAATATATTTATATCGTATTTTATAACGCTATTTATCAAATTTTTCTTTAATACGACTATTTCTAATTAGCCACATTGAAGGCAAAATTTTTGCTTAAATTTTCTTTGTGAATTTAAGCTGCAGTTAAGGTGGGCTTAGTTTAACCTTGCCTTTTGATCGTCTCAATTGTTTAATAAATAATAAGGAGGGTTAAACGCTAGGCAATTTATATACTACAGTTTAACCTCCCACTGAAAATGAGCACCTATATTTTTTACTTGTATCTCCTTCTTTATGTATATATAAAGCACATTCTTCTTCTTACATATACTTCGTTAATAACGTAGGAATATAACAACGTAGAGAACAAAGAGCAGGAACCAAAGAGCATGGTGTGACACCAACTAGAGACCAAGGTCTTACCAAACAACATAGAACGATAGCAAGGTATTGAGAGAAACATTACTTTTACCAACTATATATTAGTAGAGCATGTGTACTGTGGAGAGATCTTTTTTAACTATGCTGAAAAACATAACCGTAAAAAGTGATCTTTTCTACTCTGTGGCGCAGTCACACTACACTTCACTCGTTTGGGCCTTTGAAAAGCAAAAACAAATATTCCATTATTTGTCATTATATAGAAGACCCGGCAGACGTTGTCCTGCCCTAAATTTGGCCAATCTGCATGCATTTTAATAAGCTTTTTCCGTCTGACTCTGCCCTCCCCCCTGTTCACTTTTTCCTAATCCTTTTATTCATTCCTCCCTCCGTCTTTTTCGCTTCATCTATCTCCATCTTCGTCTCATTCTATCTCTTTCTCAATCTCCTTCTCCTTCTCTCTTTCCTCTTCTCCCAATTTCTTCTCATTTTTCTGCATCCCTTATTGCCTGTCCCAGAAGGTGGTATGTATTTTATTCCAGTCCCAGTCCCATTCCGAGTCTCAGTCGCAGTTCTAGTCCTAATCCCAGTCCCAGTCAGGCTCTGGATATTATATTACTCTGTACTAAAGCACTCATCAACAGCTTTCATTTGATATCCATATTCTATAAACACACTCTAGGGGTACCAGGGTCCACGTTTTGGCCTATATCTCGAGACCCTAGTCACCCAGGGGTATGAAAATTACCCTCTACTAAAGCACTCATCAACAGCTTTCATTTAATATCCATATTCTATAAACACATTCTAGGGGTACCCGGGTCCACGTTTTGGCCTATATCTCGAGACCCTAGTCACCCAGGGGTATGAAAATTACCCTCTACTAAAGCACTCATCAACAGCTTTCATTTGATATCCATGTTCTATAAACACATTCTAGGGGTACCCAGGTCCACGTTTTGTCCTATATCTCGAGACCCAAGTCACCCAGGGGTATGAAAATTACCCTCTACTAAAGCACTCATCAACAGCTTTCATTTGATATCCATATTTTATAAACACACTCTAGGGGTACCAGGGTCCACGTTTTGGCCTATATCTCGAGACCCTAGTCACCCAGGGGTATGAAAATTACCCTCTACTAAAGCACTCATCAACAGCTTTTATTTAATATCCATATTCTATAAACACACTCTAGGGGTACCCGGGTCCACGTTTTGGCCTATATCTCGAGACCCTAGTCACCCAGTCACCTATCCTATATTTCAAGTTAGATCAAACTACACACGGGGTGCAAAACAAATTCAAAATCGGTTCAGTAGTTTAGGAGTCCATTGGCCTCAATTGTGTGACACGTGTTTTTATATATTAAGATTGTTTTTAAATGTAATACTTAGAATATATACATATTCGAAGTTATATACATACATATATATTAGGCTGCTTTTTTTTCACCATCACTTTTTTCTTTACTGCCACGCTGAAATTTTGTGGGAAATACCTAAAGAAGCATTCTTTGAAAATTTTAGCTCTTAATATATATATTTAATACTCGCTCTCCGCGTATGAATATATCCTATATCAAATACGCGTCAACCAGAGTTTTTTTTTTAAATCCCTCTATCTCAGAGGTTTTTTATGTGATTTGATTCGTCAGGCTCCCAATTATTTGAGCTACCAGAGCTGAAATCACTTCCGCTTTCACTTTCACTCATGTTCAAAGATCAATTGCAACTGAAAACGTATTGCACTTTTCTTTGCGAATTTGAATAATAATGAATCCGTTATCTTTGGAGAGGTGCAAGGGAGAAATAATCATTTGGAGAGTGGAGGTTTTATATAGTTGTTGGTAAAAACTGTTTACTAAATATATAGTAACAGAAAAGTTACAGTAGGGCTGTTGCCATAGTTCACTTTTAAAAGCATACTCGTTTTTGGAGTGTAAAAGCAAGTGACAAAACCTGTAGATGGCCGATGCCAAATATGCTTTCATTTGACTTGAATAAAGTTTCATTTAAAATGAAAAAAGTTTCATTTGACCTGAAAATGCTATATCAGTAATCATAACTCAGTTGTAAATTCGTTTCTTTTTCTGATTTTTGACAGTTGGGCAACACCACTTAGGGCGCAAAGCTGTAACCTAATATGCACGTTGCAGCACCACTTAAAATTTCTTACCAAGCAAAACACTTTTTGGCTAAAGTGAAATTGCATTAAGCGCAAAATGGGCGATAATGTTCAATTGGGTCGCAAAGCTCTGCAAATCTGTTGGCTTTGAACTTTTATTTTCTAGTACATAGAAAGTTGGTGCATTTGTTAAAGAGGTTTTTACGCTTCAATTTCGTTGTGGCTTTGAAATTCTCATGGCATTTAAGCCTAATATAATTCGCTAAATAATTTGTGTACGTTTAATATTTTCGTGTAAAATTTGGATCATTGAGTTTGACTGAAGGGCGCCAAAAGAGAATAATATCTCAGAATATTTTTTCGAGAAGCATCTTCTATCACAACTCTTTCTAAGAAAAGTTCTATCTCAAATAAAAATGCATTTAGGAGTTTTTAAAGGGCTAATTTAAGTTTGGCAGCCACCGTGGTGTGATGGTAGCGTGCTCCGCCTACCACACCGAAGATCCTGGGTTCACACCCCGGAAAAAGCAACATCAAAATCTTTAGAAACAAGTTTTTTCAATTAGAAGAACTTTTTTCTAAGCGGGGTCGCCCCTCGACAGTGTTTGGCAAGCACTCCGAGTGTATTTCTGCCATGAAAAGCTCTCAGTGAAAACTCATCTGCCTTGCAGATGCCGTTCGGAGTCGGCATTAAACAAGTAGGTCCCATCCCGCCAATTTGTAGGAAACAAAATAGGAGCACGGCGCAAATTGGAAGAGAAGCTCGGCCTTAGATCTATTCGGAAGTTATTGCGCATTACATTTGTTTATTTTTAAATTAAGTTTTGTTGCGAGAGTGACTCGCCCAACGATTTCTAAACCAAAAGAAATGAGAAAAAGATGACAATTTTTGAGCGAAGGAAGTTAATACGTAGGCTAACAGCGCATTGGTTGAAGATCTATAGCAAACACCTTCGCAGCAATGCATACGCATGCACACAGAGAGATCAGTGTAAGCACTGTAAGGAAGACGAGCCGGACTCGTGCGCATCTGGCGCAACAAATATAAAAGTCTCAGATCGAATATCAGCAGAAATCAGCTGTTCTATTAATCAAACATCTATATATTACATGCGCTTTCGCTGCCATCTGGCGAATGCTAGCAATTGCTGGTAATGCAGTGTTATTTCTAATCAAATATGTATTCATAATAGTGCCATAGTGCAAATAGATTTCTTTGTGTGCTCACAATCATTTATTTTTAATAAATTATTTTAATAAAATTTAGCTAAACAAAAGCACTCCGACTAATAATGCCAAAAGCTCGCTAATAGCACGAATCCCCATCTTTACAACCAAAACTTTATTTATAGATTTAGATTCCAAATAAGAGCGAAAAAGGGCCTGTATATAAAAACAGCAATTAGAAATAATAGCTGTGTTTTTTTTCTACAACTATAGACGTTTACGCTTAAACTTTATATGGACTGCTAAGCGTCAAACTTTATCTACTCCTCTGAAATTGCTGCGCATAAAATAATTATTACTAAATTTCAATACGCATTATACTCAGATGCAACTGAAAGACCGGACAATAAGCAGCTTTTCATATAGATGAGTTTAACGCATGCTTATGCATTATGAATAGATCGCACGTATTTTTATGGAGAACGGTAGAATGAGTGACACTGGCGCCATCTGATATTGAAAAGTAGCCAACTCCCATATTTGGTTAGAAGCAAATCATAACAAGAAGAATTTGACAATTGCTTTGGCTAAGGGTGTTGCCACACTTTGCAAGTGAAATTATTTTTCCCACTGGTTGGTAAATTTTCTAACATTTTTTGCAATTAAAAACTGCAATATAACAATAGAATACGACACAAAATATGTTACCCCAACGGGTTAGGGGGTCAGAATATTCTCGCGGTAGGTATCTGTCGTAAGAGGCGACTAAAATATCAGATTCAAGGGGCTGGGTAGCGCAACCCTTCAGGTTGCCAGCGCAATATATAGCTTCTCAAAACCCAATTGTCAACCTCACCTATCCGGGGCGAATCCTGTTTCACTAACAGACGAGGCTCTGGCGACCCCAAGCTCCTCATGGAACTTGGGGGTGGGGAGGGAGGGAATGTCCTGAAGGTTTAATGTGGCCACATAAATCGTTCCCGAAATGGTCGGGCTAGCACCTTAATGGTGCTGTGGTACCGGAGCGTACCGGATCTGTATCCAGCAAAGGACCATTACATCGATAACACTCCCCAAAGCCTTCGGGGAGCAACCTTATCGCTACAACAACAACAACAACACAAAATATGTTAGCAAGTATTTTTGTTGTATAGGGAGAATGTTTATAACAGTGCTTCGCGAAATTTTGTATGTGAATGGGCAAGGCGCAATAAACTTCAATTGCCAAGTCTGAAGTTCCTTCATATTTACGAACGCAACATCTTGGTTGATTGTGGCGATGTTACTGGAATGCGTAAGCTTGTGTTAAACGCATCTATATGAAAAATGTCATTGTGCCGTGGCCTTGAAATATGTGTCTATGTTTCACCTCTACACTAATTCTATGTATCTTCTCTACAAATGGTGTGTCTCCACTATTCATCGCAACGGATTCAGCTATATGTTATACACTATGGAGGTTTGTGTCTGCGCTTTTCGATACAACATTTTCTGTAGCTAGTTGCCACTAGATGGGTCTCCTAAGCATTATCAAAGTGAGTATAAGCGTTTTTTTTACGCGGAAACGTAAACGTATATACGTGTAAAAAAACACGGCTAATATAAAAGATATGGCTACCAGTTTGATTTAAAGCCTTCCTACGCGTTTCGGTACAGTTTGAACCTTCGTCAGGAGAGATCTCTTACTTATTTATAAGAACATAAGGCAGTTGCATGTAATTGAAAATGTTGATTTTCATTTGAAGTTTTTTATATTTTTATAAATAAGTAAATACAGATCTCTCTAAGGAAGGTAGAAAATAAACCCTCTGGTTATGTCGACCATTACAACAGCAGACGGCAGGAGGGCATAAAGCAGCGAAAGTGTTAACGAATACAAGATAAAGAGAAAATGCCGATACGTACGACGAGACTTCTTGAATGTCATCCGCAAATAACTAGGAGACGTGTAAAAGTTTCATGAAAAAAAGAGTTTGCTCTGTGAAGGCAATGAAAAGTAGTCCATTCATCAGACTGCAATCAGAGAATAAAATTAACGTATTCGCTCTTTTTGCCACGCCTGAAGCGTCTTGATGCCGCTGAAAGGGACCTAGAACGTTAAAAAGCAAGTGCACATGTGGAACAACGAAACTTCGGAGACAGAGTGCGTGGCGGATCACGATTTTTTCTTACTCTACTACCTAGCAACCACGTTCCAAAACCATGACATGCAACCATACAACGTAGAAGAGCTTAAGACATCAATGGAGGCAAAAAATTCACCACCAACATGATGGACACATGTGTAACATATTCTTAAGAGTAAGCATACTGTGCTGGAGACGGTTGAGCGACTGAGAGAGCCTATCGTAACAACACCGGATAGCAGTCAGATAGAGGAGAATTATCCCACCAAAGGCATGGCTAGCGAAGTTGTCACTCCACAAAAAATGCCATAGCAGAGGTAAAAAATATGGTGAGAAGACCATAAAAGGCAAGGGGTTCCACAAAGCAAGATTGCAAGTCTTGTTAAACATGAGAATGTTCGCAACTTAGTCAAGGTGTTACAAAGCACTCATCCAAGCTACGGATAGATAGAATTTAGAGAACTGCCAATTTGCGAAGCATTTTCATTCAAGCTATGGACAGATAAAATCTAGAGAAAGCAGAAATAGCCTGAAAAGCAGTACGGGGGTGAGCACGAACTGCCAATTTGCGAAGCTTTATAGCTGTTCTGCTCCTCCACATGAATATATACGTACGTGCATTAGCAGGTGAGAGTTTGGGCACCTCACAATCCTTACGAAGGGATGAGAGGAGATTGGAAGTGCTCATATCAAATCGTTCCATTTATAGTCGGCCTAGTATTATAAAAGTGCTATTATCCGAATCATACCTGATCTGGATTCAGCAAAAGGCTACCAATATAGAAAATGCTTCCTCAAACCGTTGGCGAGTATCTTTATAGATAATATAACAACAACGTAGTCTCAACTCGGTAAAAATCTGTACAAATTGGATGTGGCGTTGGTGTACTGGTGTCAACCACTCTTGGCTTAGCAGTAATGCAGAGAAGACAGGAAAATATGTGAATTTACAGAGCTTACAATAGGGAAGACAGATATATCATACGCCATGTCTTATTTGAATGCGGTTGCTCCGCCCAATATCGAAACAGGGTGTCAGAAACATAATAACTAACACATGGTATCCATCAAACGAACTGTTGAACATACTTCTCACGAAACGGAAAGGTAGTTGACTAGTCAATCGCTCAGGCTGACCAAGAAAACTGCTTTGAAAAACAAGGCAAACCCTAGCTATCAATTAATGTCAAGAACGGCGCCTAGCAGATCAGTTAGTCTTTGTCAGCAATTGGTTCTCTTTTTTATCAATAAGTCTTTTTTCGCCACGTTAAGTAGGTTAAGAAGTAAATAAAATTAAAGAAAAAAAAACTTTTTTAAAAATAAGCTTTTATTATTTTGGTTAATAAAATTAACTAAAAAGTAAACAATAAATTGACTCTAAAGAAATATAACACTTTATAAGTTCATTGTAAGCTTAAACGATAATTAGGCTTTTTCGTCTGCGACAAAAAAATTCTATATTGTACATAATTATATATTTTTAACATTAAAACTTTACACCTAAATTATTAAATCTTACAGTTTATATCACAGTCCTAATTGTTCTAATAAAAGCGTGTTACATTGCGATAGCAAGAAAAGGAGATCCTAAATGTTCTTAATTATACCATCAAAATTTAACACGTTTTTTATTAGAACAATTAGGACTGTGATATAAACTGTAAGATTTAATAATTTAGGTGTAAAGTTTTAATGTTAAAAATATATAATTATGTACAATATAGAATTTTTTTGTCGCAGACGAAAAAGCCTAATTATCGTTTAAGCTTACAATGAACTTATAAAGTGTTATATTTCTTTAGAGTCAATTTATTGTTTACTTTTTAGTTAATTTTATTAACCAAAATAATAAAAGCTTATTTTTAAAAAAGTTTTTTTTTCTTTAATTTTATTTTTTACTTTTTAGTTCGTTTTATTAACAAGTAATAGAAGCTTGTTCTTATAAAAGCTTTAAATATAAGTATAGGGGGTGAAACAAAAACACATATATCAGTTACATCTGCGTATAATGCGTATTGGAATTTATTAGTACACATTTTATGCGCAGAAACTTCAGAGGTGTATTTAAAGTTTAAAGCATTGTAAATATAAGTATTGAAGTCATGAGCCTGGGCATTCGCGCAATTTTAGTGATGTAAATTGCATGGCGCCAGCGCCAATGCGGTGCCAGCTCAATGGTAGCTCATTGACGAAATTACTCCAAGCGAATTTTTGACGCTTCTTAGTAGTGAGTGCGTAGTACATTTTACTTGCGCTATTGAGTGAAACGACTTTTGTGTGTCAGGCACGAGTTTGGTGTTATTGGCGCTACTGGCAGTGATGACACTGAGCTGTTGACGGTAGCGCTGGTAGTTCAGATTTTGAATCAGAGAAAGAATTGATGACCCGTGTGAATTATTATGGCTTTGGCCGTGTAAATTATTATGGTGTATTTGTATATTTTAGATTTAATGCACAATTAATATTTGTGTGTTTGAGCGGCCAAATAATAACAGTAGTATTGCTAAAGTGCTGCTTAGTTGATGGAATGTCGCTAATTTCTTAGCGATGATCAGCAGATTGTCAATATTTCGTTCAACGGACGCGCGAAATTGCCACATCTGCTCAAATTTTCCAAAGATTTTCCATTCTTGATTTAACTTAAGCTGTTATGCCAATATTTTTCAGCCAGCTTTTTTCAAATAGGTAATTTTTCCAAAAGCAAAATAAATTACAGAAAATATTACAAGGTTAAACAGCCTTAAAAATTCAGCTATGTTGGTTATACACAGAAATACAACAGAGGGTTGTGTCTCCGCTTTTCGCAAGCGATGAGATTCACCACGCGTGACACGTGATTCACCACGTCCAAATATCACAATCCACGGATAGGTACCGGCGTGTTTGTATGGGACTTAGGCTGTTATGCCAAAGTAAATACAAATCTTTACCGATAACTGTGTTATCGATTAATTTATCGAATTCTAACAAAGTAATATTGCATTGTCATCGGAGTTATACATGTGTGCAAAATTTCAGCTCAATCGGACACCGGGAAGTGTATCAAATTTAACTTGCAAGATTCCATTACAGACAACAAAAGTGAAAGTAAATAAAAGCTTATAAAAAGATTTCATTCAGATGTCTTGAAAGCATATCATAACTGCTTACTTCTTCAAACGAGCCTAAAAGTATACACCAAGGGTAATAACTTTGACGAACATTTTCAACGCAATCAATCAAATTACGCTTTAATAGGCATTCTTGCGTTTTCATTAATATAAACTGTTGTCATTGTTTGGCAATAAGAGCAATAAAACAATAAACACAAAGGGGAAAAAGGACTATGATACATTCAAAGCGCCCAAAAGAAGGCAACTTTAAAATTAAACTGACAGCTTTCAAAAGCAGCAGCAATTTCAAGGAATCTTGATATGTAGCTACATAGCTCTTGGTTACAAGAGCGGATAAAATATTTAATACCATGAAGATGACATAAAAAAAAGACAGAAACAAAAGTAATGAGCAAACAGAGAAATTATCCGTGCACAAAGGGCAAAGGATATAGACATTCAGTTTAACGAAAAGCTTTTAGAGCTACAAACAACATATTTATGTACATATTTATAAAAAAGATAAATTTCGACCTTTTATCGCATTTCATTTGACTTCGCGCTGGGTTGTCATAGAAGTACTGCAAGCACGTGTTCGTAATAAAAACGTTTCAAAGCTCCGAATAAAGCTAATTAAATGGAAAATACCGGTACTCAAACCATTTTCGTAAGTACCCTTTACCAGCAACCATAAAAGCAGAGAATATGGGTTCACCTGAAAGAGGACAGCGGTGTGAAGATAACGCTCTTCCTCCTAATCCGAACAGCTTCTGCAGAGGGTGCTTTTTGGTATGCGCCACCGTGGGAGCATACGTAGGTGTGATGGCACCCGTAGGTACTCTCACTGCAGATTTGTTAAGCTTGAGAAGGAAGATAGTTTCCGTCTTATCCAAATATGCACATAAGGTCTTTGAGACCGCGAAATCATACCCAATGGTTCACAGCAATTCCGTTGCTATAATCTCAAATTGCTCCATTTTCCTCAGGAGATAGTTCAGCGGTGGTCTTACGGAGCTTTACACCTCGCTTATGTCCATTTCGTGAACTTTCCTGGCCATCTCATCTAAAAATTCATTCCCCTCAATATCACAGTGCATCTCCGCACTATATCTGACTTTGCCACTTGTGATCGTAATGATTTAAAGATGGCTTGGCTGTCGACAAAGTTCGTAACATTGATATGCATTTGGTACTGTACTTTCCAGCAGCAGTTTGGTTGCTTTCTACATTGCATAGACCTCCACCTAGAAGACGCTGCATGAGTCAGGAAGTCGGCAGGATTGATTTAGTTGCAGATGATTTCATTACACTCCAGCTCAGTTCCGTTTTCCATTTTCAAACCGTTTGTGTAGGTTGCAGTGCGTATCCTCACATTCCTGCCTTGAAAGATATATTATGTTTTGCACATGGAAGTCAAAAGCTGCCGTGATATGACCAGTGTCGAACGTTAGGCCAGTTCTGATTCCGTTTATTCGTCCCCTTGTCATGACAAATAATATCGTCGCGGGCACGGTTCATTTCCATATGTAGGATTCTCTTTTGCAGCCAATCCCTGCGTCAACACTTTTGGAGGAATCACGCCTGGTATAGCAGGGCATGCCAGCCTTTGCACCTTCCCTACCCCATGTTGATTACTCTTTTTGTCTAGCGCCTTCCTTCATGCCATTGATGATATGCGGAGACAGTCTCCAGTTCCTCGCGAAAGCCCTTTTGCAGGTGCAGTATGCTGCCAAATCTTGATTTGATCTCACCTCAAGGTTCCTTTCCTAGCTTTATTTCGACTCTTGTATCATGACAAGATATTTGGTTCAGACGAGAAATTTATCGTTGTGCCCTTAAGCCTCGGTTAGTTGAAGAAGGGAATTATTTTTTTTTCTTGTAACACTACGGACTCATTCAGTATATGTGAGGTCCTCATGAACCGGCAAGTTCAACAGGACAAGTTGCGCTTTTGTTAGGTATACCCCCAGTCTGTTTTTCTTTGCCTATCGGGAAATGCTGCATAGCGCCGTAGCCGTGAGCTCGCTAGTCGTTGGCAGGAATTTGCGTGTGATCAGAATCACTAAGTTGTCGCCGTATGCGACTACCCACGTTCCTTTGGCTCTTCAGATTATTAGAATTATATCAACTACCATTATCCAAAGCAAAGGCGATTTCATGCCGCACTAAGGTGTACCTCTGGCAGCTATTTAGAAACTGAACCAGCTCCTGAAGTTGCATTGACAACCTATCCCTGAGCATAGATTTGATTCATGCAACTATAAAATCATGGGTTTCTTGTCGTATTAATGACCTGCAGATGGCCTCCGTTTGAACGTTGTTCAAAGTTCCCTCAATGTCGACGAAGGCTGCCAAGGCGTACGCTTTGTAGTTCAATGATTTCTCGATTACGCTAATTACCTCGTGAAGGGCGCTGTGAACTGATTTGCCTTTCCGTTATGCTTGATGAGCTGCGTTCATCTTGCACTGTCTCTTATATGCAGGTCGATAAGTTCCTCTTGTATGTTAAGCATACAGGAGAGGCTTATTGGCCTGCAGTCCTGTTTTCCGAGTGCTCTAATTCGCCTGCTTTAGGAGTGAACAGCACTCGTAGCCTAATGTTGTGGCCAGGTCGTCAGTGCATGAGGAAGATTCTGTCATAATCCAAAGATACCTAAGTGCCATAAAATATCATAGAACTGATATCTGTGGCAATTTGAAAAAACAACCTATTTTGAGTTAGGATAAAAGTGATATTCTGGCTTCATAATGGAAATCCGTTACAGATCTCCCTGCGTTACATACTCATAGCGCTATCGCCAAATGGCTGCTACAAAATATAGGAAGTTACAATGGTGAATTGCGGCTAGCTTTTCAGATATAGGTCTATGTATCGCTACTATCCTAACTCGAAATACGTTGTTTTTTCAAATTGCCACAGATATATCATACGCTGATTCACAATAGGACCCTAATTAGGACGGTATATATTTACCTAAGTATGTACATTAGGGTGGGTCGATTTGTATGAACGAAAGTTAACCGATATCGCGCCATTGATTTTTCGATAGGATTTGGGCTTAGGAAAAAAAGTTCCCTACGCATACCCAAAAAAATAATTTTCGAGCATGCGAAATTTAATTTTTTTTTGCTTTCTTTCGACTTTGTTTTTAAGGTGTTGTTCATGACCTACTAAAAAATTTTCATATGTATACTCTATGCGATCCAAAAATGTTCGCTAAAAACGTTGGCGGTAACAGTTCTTGGGTTGGATTTTATATAAGGTGCCACGATTTTCAAACTTTTGTTGATTAGTAGGGGTGGAGGGGGTCCTAAAAATCACCAAAATGGAATCCGCAGCTCTAGGAAACTCTTAGTTTATGAAATATAAGCTTTTTAATTTCCAAATTTAGTAAATTTTCAATTTAAGTACTGCCCTTAAAATTCGGGTCGCACATGTCGATAGCGGTATACAAAGACGGGTATTTGCGTCAAGATTCAGAATCCGAAAGCAGAAACTATATTTTTTATCTCGTTTAAAAGTTATTCGCGGAAAACCCGTCGATACTATTGTGGTTTTTTTCGTTGTTGCAATTAAACAAACGAAAACATATGAAGGTGGTGAATAATGTTGCCAGCTCCGCAACAATATCTTTTTAACTTGGTAGAACATTATAAGGTGGTGGCACGTCGACATAAATGCAAACAAACATACCCTATCAATGTATTTTGATTTTGTAAAACTCTTTGGCGGGTTTGTTTGGAGGTGAGTCTTTATGTTAGTTTTCTTGTTGCCGGTGTCGGATCGGTTAAGGGTAATTTTTTTAAAGGTGTTCTACGCAGAATTACGGTGCATGGCGTAGCCGGTGTTGGATCGGTTAAGGGTTATTTTTTTAAAGTGCGGCCAAAGGCCGCCTATGCAGAAGGGTGTACTACGCAGAAGGACATCACCGTGGCGGTAGCCACGGTTACACCACACACCCGGATTTGGCGTGGCGTAGCCCAGGGTTATTTTTTATATGCAGAAAGGTGTTCTACGCAGAATTACTGCGCATTGCCACCAAAAAAGAGCTTTTTTGGTAAATAAAGACTAGAAAAGTTAAAGATATATATACATCAGATGAAACGTATTTTTATAAGTTATTTTTCGATTTTTTAATTTTTGAAATCCATACACTAGTTTCGGAGATATTTTGATTTGAAAAATTCATAATTTCTCCTTTTGATATGGAATTACCCCCAAACCTTTCATTTGCACCAAAAAAGAAATATACCGTTGGAATCAGCATAAAAATCTCTATAAAGTCCGATTTCTTTTTTTGACAGATGTATGTATTCTGCACTTAAGCCCATTTTTCTAAATTCTTATCATACAAAAGTTTAATATTTAGTTAAAAATCTCGCGTTTCGGTAAATTAAATACATTAATTTCAAATTATTCAGAGAATTACAGAAACAAAATACATTGATACTGTATGTTTGTTTGCATTTATGTCGACGTGCCACCACATTATAATGTTCTACCAAGATAAAAAGATATTGTTGCGGAGCTGGCAACACTATTCTCCACCTTCATATGTTTTCGTTTGTTTAATTGCAACAACGAAAAAAGCGACAATAGTATCGACGGGTTTTCTGCGAATAACTTTTAAACGAGATACAAAATATAGTTTCTGCTTTCGGATTCTAAATCTTGACGCAAATACGCGTCTTTTGATACCGCTATCGACATGTGCGACCCGAATTTTAAGTGCAGGACTTAAGTTGAAATTTTACTAAATTTGGAAATTAAAAAGCTTATATTTCATAAACTAAGAGTTTCCTAGAGCTGCGGATGATAATTTTGTGATTTTTAGGACCCCCTCCATCCCTCGAAAAAAAAGATGGAAAATCGTGACCCCTTATTCAAAATATTCCCCCAGTTCTTAGAAAAATTTTTTTTTGCCAAAATTCAACGTTTTTAGCGGACCTTGTTGGGTCGTACAGGGTATACATGAAAATTTTACAATCAAATGAAAATTCCCACTCCCGGGAGAAAAGGCTTTGAAGAGATTTACAAGGTATAATCGAAACAGCTGTCGCCTTGTCCATCCTGATGTCACGTTGTTTAAATTTTTCCCCAAATTATTAAATAAAATTAGAAAATTTTTTTAGTAGGTCATGAAAAAAACCTTAAAAATCAAAGTCGAAAAAAAGTAAAAAAAATGAAATTTCGCAGGCTCGAAAATAATTTTTTTGGGTATGCGTAGTGAAACTTTTTTTTCCTGTACCCAAATCCTATCGATGGCGCGATATCGGTTAATAAATCGACCCAGTCTAATGTACATACATACATAGATATCCTTCACAAATGTACTTACTTGTCAAAACCAAATTGAGGCACGCATCTAAAAATTTTAAAAGATTCCAAGTCAAACAAATCAATTGGGAATTCGTTCTTTTGCTCAAACTTATCAAGAATTTTCCCTTGCGCTAAATGACCCATTGAATTATTTATGATATTCGTTTTGTGCGGGTATGTACAAAATATACTTATTTGAAATAATTTCAAAAGTTTTCTAACATTCAACAAATCTTCCACTTTTTTGCTTTATTTGTGCTTTTTGGCTTGATTCTATATTTTTTTGGTTTTTGTGTTTCTCTGTCTTCTTAGTTTGTGTTGGCGGAAGGAAAACTTTTGCTTTACGACTTCAAAATTTTTGTTTTTTCTGTTTTTTTTTTTTTTTTGGTTTTTGTTGTAGGAAGTAGTAAATTATGACTTTAGTTCACAGACAATTTCAATAAAGTTCGCTCAAGTAGTAACAGACGTCAAATGTCGGTCAGACAAGGTTTGCACAAAATAATAGAAAGTAAAAAAAAAAAAAAAACAGAATTAAAGTCAAAGTTCAGCTGAAAAGAAAAACTCATTACATACCCAGCTGTGCTAAGGCTTTCAAGATGGTTTCAGGCATATGATGGTCCATTTTAGTTCATGTTAGAACTTCGATGCTAATACAAGTGTTTCTCACAACACTTGAGACCCTAATCATACAACTTGGGAAAATTAACGGAGCCACGCCCTCTAATAGAGAAAGCCCACCACTGTATACCTTCACTACAAAATACTATTTTCCGTTCGCCGCTCTTAAATAGAGTGAGGCTGAAACTCTCATCAGAGGCTAAGTACATCGGGGTAGTTTGGACAGTAAACTGAACCGAAATAAAAATGTCGAGAACATAAGCGCTAAGATTAAAACCTCTGCGCCGCTAAAGCAGCCTTTGAATAAAATGTTTGATGCACTGACTGCACACCGTAGACACAAGAGTTGAACAGTCAGTTGCAGTGCTTATATCACGGGCCCGTCTCATAATAGCAACAAACGTTCTTGAAGGTATGTTCCAAATTATACCGATATACCTCTATGGTAATGTAATACCGCCCTGGAGTGACATCAAATTTGGCTATTCCAGCATTATGGGGGATTATCACTTCGGTCGTCCTTACGGATAGTTTCAGACTTAATGGCAGAGCGTGCTGTGGAATTTAGTCAAAATATCTTTCACTCTCCTTAAGGATAGTGACAGCCCTATAGCGTTTTAAGAAGGCGCTTTTTGGTATTATTCCCTATAGAGTTGCAACACTTTATCCTATATACTGAAGATAATCGCTCAACAAACTGGACTTTCTGTGGGTCTCAGCAAAGATTTGGGTTCCATGTTCCATTGGCGTACCTGAAAGTTGTGCTGTGTATGAGCTAGTAAGAAAGGCTATTGAATAGACCGAATTAAACCAGCTTATTGACATTGCTCCTCCACAAGCTACACGCAATAAGGAGCTCATGTGCGTTTTCACCATTAAAGCTTATATCTGATAGACACGGAAACCAGCATGTAAGGTGTCCAAACAAACTTGGCTCAGCATAAATGAAACCCAACTAGGCTGCTGATTAATATATTAATCGTCTCTTTTTAATAAAGCACAATTTATTAGGATACCAACGGGTCAAATGAACGAAGGGGAACCCACAACAAAAGATTCCTAATGGAGCTGTAGGAATGAAGAGGTTAGCAAAAGCTCAGCAGATGCTCTGCTCTGACCAGAAAACGTGTTGAATATCTTAGTAGGCATTCCATGTTTGATTTAGAAAAACTTGGCAATGCTGACCTTCCGGTCTAAAAGTGGCTTTAGACTTCCTGTGGGATAGCCACCCTAATCAAACATAATATACATCTCCATATATATCATTTTTTATCAGGTCTTATGATCTTATGCATAAGAGCGATAAGTTTCATGGACAGATATAGAGAGACAGTGGATATTAGAGGTAAGATGAGAATAAAGTAATGATGCAGGGGCAATAGGGAGACAGAGCTAAACAAAAGCAAAAAACAAAAGGAAAGTAAGAAATAAGAGCAGGGAAAAGGGTGTACATTGGACAGTGTAGTGTAAAGAGGAAATTAACAGGTAGGTGGAGAGGAAGGCAAGGCATATAAAAGGAAAGGGAACATGAGAGTGGAAAGAAAAAGAGGGGGGAAAATGTGGAATAGGTAGATGAAAAAGGAAAGGATGAGGGTATGAAAAGAATAAAAAGAAATATGGGGAGGAAGACAAAGGGGAATGAAAAGAAAAATGAAGATGGAGTGGGAGAGGAGTCGAAAAGGAAGGAAGTGTTTTAAAAGAAAATGGAAGAGAAGTGCAAGAGGAAAAAGGGAGTGAGCGGGACAGGAAGTTGTAAAGGGAGAGGAATGGCCAAAAAGAGAAAATGGTGAAAGGGTAGCCGAAAATTAGAAGATAGGGGATGAAAGAAATAGAGCAAACGAGAGAAGGAAATTCAAAAAGAGGGAAAGCACAAGGCAAAAGAGGAACAGTAAGTGTAAAGCTATAATAAAAAGAAAAAGCAAATGGTGAAAAATCTGTGAAAAAGTTTCACTTAATGGTTTTGATTACTTTAGAATTTTTTTATCTGACTTTAGCGCAGCAAAGCGGGGCACGATATAGGCGCACTTGCGATAAAAAAAGTAGCAGCAAAAATTATTTGCAAATTTTGTATTTCTTTTCATCTTTTTTTTACGTTAGTACAAAAAAAAAATTTTTTTAAAAAATGTGCGATTCCTTTATCGCACACTTTTACCAAAACAGCGATCAACCCAAAAAACTGGCTGGGGAGACGTTTCGTTTTCGAAAAAGTAGGAGTTGAAGTGTTTAGCTTTGTACGCTAATTTCGAAATTATTTTGATTGCCCTTTCAAATAATTACGTTGAAATAGCGAATTTAAATATTTCCTAGTTGGGACGTGACACCGCCCACTTTTTCAAAATATTATATAGCCAGGAAAATACTATGTGACCAAGTGATATTACTGTGAAATTTTTGTATATTTGGGCGCCTGTAGAAAACACACACACGCATCTATTTTTAGTTAAACGATTTTAGGAACAAATTGTAATAAATAATTCGAAAATATTTCTCGAATTCGTTTTGAAAAGCTTAGATTTCTGCTGCTTGTTTTCGGAACAATTTTTCGATGTCAATTCAAGCATTCTTGAAAAATTAATTTATTGTAATTAAAAGATTTCAATAAGTTGCTACCATAATTCAATTACTAGAGGTTTGTTCTCCAAAGCTTTGACACTTCCGAATTTAAAAATCTGGACGTGTTGCTTTTATGGAGTAAGGAAAACGGGGAATAATTTAATCCCTTTCAGCGAAAATTGTAGTAGAAAAGTACCTTTATTAGTATATTAGTAGTGAAAATAAATTCGTAAATTCCAACGTGTTTTGGAGGATGTAATTCATTTTGTACTAAATATTTCCTGAATTGATAAAGAGTTATGTTGGTTTGGTCATTCTTTCAGAATTTTTTTAAGAATACCGTGCGTTAGAATTTTATTCAAAAATACACTATCTCAAAATTTGTTTCAAAAACTCCTTGCCTGAGCATAAGTTCAATGCATTTTGACATAAGAGAGAGTTAATGAAAAGTATTCTGAGATAAGGCGTTTTCAATATAATTCTAATATAGGTCGTTTTGGTGACAAATCCTGAAATGGAAAATTTTTGAAAAATAATTTGAGATAGGACGATTTTGAACAGGCAGCCGGGGGGGTTATACTCTACTAAGCAGCAGCAATGAACTGACAAAGAAAAAATGGCTTATTGTCTTAGAACTTTATATCACGGCCTTGAGTTTGACAAAAGAATTAAGTTTTTGCGCGTTCCTGCTACACCTTTTTATTCAGAAATTTCGGAAAGCTCTTTTCCGTTAAGTATGGAAGTGTCCTGGATAAACCGTTTATTTAGAATATTCGGAACACATGCGTTTGATACTACCTCACAAGTATCGAATATATCAAATAAGTATAACCGATTCCACAAATTCTTAAATGGAGACGTATGTTCCGAACATACGGAATGAATAAGTTAACATGCTCAATGAGTACATTTCGTTATGGCATCTCTATTATTTACTAATGTGAACTGATTTGCTAGTCGAGTTTTTGACGTTGAACGATTAATTTTGAATTGGTTTAGGTTTCATATTATGAACGGTTTACGAAAGTGCACGATTCCTTTGTGTCCGTACATTTCATAAAATTACCTATGCTCAGCCAAACTAATAGATCATGGCATAGTTACCAAATTCATCATAAAACTAAAAAAAAAATGTTCTAAGGAATTATGCAGTTTGGTACATATCGGGTATTTGTAAACGGATTGCTTCCTATTTCTACTACTAGTAGTTTTTGGAAAATCGCAAAGAAACAACACAGTTAATGGATGTCAACTCGATTTGTGAGCAAAATGGCTATAGTTGTCAAAAAATTTGTCAGCCGAGCATACCTCCAGTGATTGAATAATGGTTGCTACTAGGGCTGTGAACTGCATCCGGATTTTTCAACTTTCCGGATAAACCGGATATTCGAATATTCGGATAGCTAAGCAAAAAATCCGGCTATCGGGTTCCTAAACGGAAAATCCGGATATCCGAATGTCCGGATACTGGAATATAAAAGCTGAATATCTGCATATCAGAACTGAACGAAGCAAACATCGGAAATTTATTCACAAAATAAGTTTGTAGGTTATTAAATTAACGTCAAAAATTAAACAACTACAATTTTAAAAATATCAACAATTTTACAAAGTGTCAATTTAAACTAATAATGAGTGCTAAAATGGTCAGCAAGATTTGGTATCATTTCCAAAAGAGTGAAAATAAGAACAGTGCCATTAGTTTATATTGTGTAAAAACGCTACGAAACAAAGGATCGACATCAAGTCTATGGAGCCACTATCAGGTTTCCATCTTCAAGAGAATAAATAGTATGGACACAGCTTTTCTCTCTGAATCTGCGCCAGTATATAAGCCGAGTAGCAGTTCACCACAAAGTAATTTTGATCACAATTGGGAATGTTCAAATCCATGTTCACATGTGAACATCACGCGTAGCTCAAGCTGTTCGCAATAAGTATATGCCCAAAGAACGTGAAGAGATAATAACATAAGTCTTGGCTAATATGATTGATGTTGACTTATTGCCTATTTCGTTGGTGGAATGTGATGGATTCAAGAAGTTTGCTAATGTCCTCGAACCCGAGTATGTAATTCCTTGTCGAAGAACAAATAAACCAATGCCAGCGATTGGTGGCAAGACCATGAAAAAATATATCCCAATCTGTCAAAAATCGCCAAAAGATATCTTGCGGTTCCTGCCACTTCAACAGCTCATGAAAGGGCATGTTCAAGTGCTGCAAATGTAGTCCGGCCCACACGAAATTGTTTGTGTCGGGAAATGATATCGGCACTTGTTTTCTTACACCAGAACTAGAAGAAAATAGTGTAACATCATATTACATATTTCTCAATACGAGCCTTTTTTGTATTCACTGTTAATTTATTTAAATGCCCCACGAATTTATTGTTATTAATTTTAAATAAACATATATGGTACATCAATTTGTTGCTTTCACTGGATATCCAAAAAGGCGGTTATTAACAGGATCTTCATAAATCCGGAATCCGGATATTTTCACAAACGAATATTAACCGGATTTTATCCGCGTCAACGGGTATCCGTATGGATATCCGGATATTCGAATATGCGGATAGTCCCAGCCCTAGTTGCTACTACAATAAAATCCAAATATTGCCATGTCTAGCGGAAAGGGCCTGCATAATCAGCGTTGGGTATATAAATAAAATGATGGTTAACACCAGAAGTCTATGTATGTATGATTGAGAGCAGCAACCAAGTTTTCGTCCTTTTTAGTATATTTCACTTTTAGTTTAGTTGATTTGCTTGTGATTGTAACAAAGTCAAACTGTTAGTTTTTGGTAGTGAAAAGTTTATTTTTGCTCACAAATGCCGATGGCAATAAGTTTTGCTTTGGTTCATACAATATAGACATACACACACACACCTTACGTTGTGTTAGTTGTGATTTATAGCTATTATGTATGGATGTATGAATGCATGAGCTGTTTGTTTGATGTTTTCATACATTTAAGTGTACCCATCTGAATATCAAAATCTTTTTTCATAACTATTTTTGTGTAATTGGCCAAAAACCATTTACAAAAATTTTGTTGAACTCGTTATTGTTGAGGGTGGTGGTGTTGTTTATTTGTTATATGTGAAAGTTAATAGGGGGACTCATGTAACCGTATAAATGCCTTATAAAGTGTGTAAACGTATAAATTTATCTAGTTTACGCAGGAGCTGTCAAATTTTGTATGAAAAATCATTTACACAATTTGTATAAATTTACGCGCACATTTCATTGTGTAAACGCGGTAAACTCAAAGGAATGCAACCTTGCAGACATTACAGACGGCATTTTCATCAAAAATCTCCAACATCAGCAAGTAAAGGCGTTTTAGTTTTGATTTTTCACTTAATCTTGGTATTTTTTAATTTGTATAACAATCAAAAAATTTTTTTTGGAAATAATACAGCTGAAAAACAATCAAGTTTATCAAGAGTATTACTAGGTGCGTTCATATAACCGCGTGTGTAAATGGATATAATTTTACACCTTATAAGTTTATATGCTATCATTAGTCCCCCTATTGTGTAAACGCGGTAAACTCAAAGGAATGCAACCTTGCAGACATTACAGACGGCATTTTCATCAAAAATCTCCAACATCAGCAAGTAAAGGCGTTTTAGTTTTGATTTTACACTTAATCTTGGTATTTTTTAATTTGTATAACAATCAAAAAAATTTTTTTGGAAATAATACAGCTGAAAAACAATCAAGTTTATCAAGAGTATTACTAGGTGCGTTCATATAACCGCGTGTGTAAATGGATATAATTTTACACCTTATAAGTTTATATGCTATCATGAGTCCCCCTAATATCTTTATTGTTGTTTTCTGATTACAAACTTTTTTACGATTCTCGTTTATTAAATAAGTATTATGACGTTATGAATACAAATTTAGCAATTCATAACACTTTTAACACTAAATTTATTTGTGTACTTTTTCTATAAGTCTGTATTTTTAGCATAGGTTAGGTTAGGTTGAACTGGCCGGTCACATAGACTGATTGAGTCCGTAGTGTTATCAGAAGTTTGTTTTAACGACCAAACTGAAAAACCCTATCAAAAACTATGTTATAAAATAACTCCGTCCTCTTGGCAAATACTAGAAGCTTCCTAGGACTTAAGCCACTTGCTGCTTCTAGATCTGACAGCTGTATCACTCCTAATAGCTGGAGTCTTAGCCTGGCAAGTGCAGGGCACGAGCACAGAACGTGCTCGATCGTTTCCTTCTCCAACTCGCACTTCCTACATCTGCTATCACTGGCCAAGCCTAATTTAAAGGCATGTAACGCCAGAAGGCAGTGTCCAGTCAGAATACCCGTCATGAGTCTACAGTCCACTCTTTTTAATGATAGAAGCAACTTTGTTAGTCTAAGGTTGTAAGACCTACACATAATCTTCGACACTTTACAGCCCCGCGCTTGAACCCACGCCTTTCGCGCTTGGTCGACCATGTGCACCTCTCGCCTTTGCTTAATCTTGCCCAGTCTAATTGGGACGTCTACGGAGCAAGCTTCAAGGGTTGCGCCCTTTTTAGCTAGTTCATCCGCTTTTTCATTCCCATCTATTCCCATATGCCCTGGGACCCAATATAGATGTATGCTTCTCCCTGTCTCGATTCTCTCCAGAGACAGCTTACACTCTAACACGCATTTAGATGCTGTGCTATGCGAGATTATTGCCTTAATTGTTGCTTGACTGTCAATATGAAAGTTAACACGGTTGCAGCTTAAGCTATTCTCTTCCAGGTTTTCTACTACTTTGGTTACGGCTAATATTTCCGCTTCGAAAACGCTACAGTAATCCGGCAGCCTGTAGGATCTGCTTATTTCCGGATCAGCATAGTATACCGCAGACCTTACTCCTTCCCCTACTTTGGAACAATCTGTGTACACATGTATCGCCTCGTCCGCCATTTGCGCACCCTTGCACCAACCGTCCACCTCTATTGTGGCCCTAAGATCTCCCTCGAAGCGCAGATAGGGAATCAGGTAGTCTGTTCGTTTTGTGATTGATGACGCTATACTACTATGGCCATATGGTCGGCGCTCAAGCTGCCCCGAGGCTCCGAGCCTGGTTGCGGTTGTAAATGCATTTTCTTTGCTACCAGGTCTACAGGTGGGATGTGCAGAATGGCATACAGTGCAGCCATCGGGGTTGTTTTCAGGGCTCCCGTAATGCTAAGCATCGATAGTCTGCATACCCCCTCTAATTTTTTGAGGTATGTTGTTTTTTGTGTGGCTTTCCACCAAACAAGAACTCCATAGTATAAAATAGGACTTACAATCGCTGTAAAAACCCAATGAGAAAGAGAGGGCGATAAGCCCCACGTACACGCCAGCATTCTTTTACATGCATAGAGTGCCGTTGAGGCCTTCTTAACCCTCTCCTCCACGTTGAGCTTCCATGACAGCTTACTGTCTAGGATGATTCCTCGATATTTTTAGCATATGTTTGCAAACATATGCATAAATACATATGTAAATCTATAAATATCGTTTAGAAATTGAAATTGAGCACACGCTACGTGTTTGTTGTTGTTTGTAAATTATGATGTGCGAATTAGGAAAATGTGTGAAAATTCCTTTAGGTCGTTTGAAGTTATATAAATTATATATGAAGAGCTTATTTGTAGCAACTTGCATATATTCTAAAATATGTATATAAATTGAAGCAATATTTAATGCTGGTTTAAGTGGATTTGTGTGTATAATAAGTAAGCGCCAATGATATTAACATTACTTAAAAAGTGGGGACTTGGAAATTTATTGCCTTTATAAAAAATTGTGAAAAACCAATTACATTTAGAGGGTATTTAAATAGCTAGTTAAGGGCTATACCACTAATAGTATAATATAAAACTAATAGTCTATTGTGTATTTCTTAATATTATTATTAGGTCTGGAAACATTGCGACCTTTATGCATATCTATTGTACATGACCTCTCAGCCTAATTTTGTATATACCGGCTTTTGATGTATTTAAGTACCGCTTCAGGCTTTTTACTTCATATCACATAGGGATTAAGGGTCACACCACCTAGACGGAAGAGTCTCTGCCTTACCATAGCGACGCATTTGCAGAGAAAGTGAACAGGCGTTTTATCCTCCAGCTCATAGAAACAACAAATTTGAATGTCGGATAGATTTAACTTACTTGGGTGATATCGTAAACCATAGTATCCCGTATAGTACCCAGTGAGAGTTATTAAGTCCTCCCTGCTAAGCTTAATGAGTTTAGTTGATACTTTCGTTGTCGGAAGCATAAACAGTTTGGCCTGTCTTTGCCCTGGGCAGTCAATCCAGTGACGTCTGAATTGTTTTGTTTCCAAGTTACTTATGGTTTTCATGGCGTGTGTTTTTGTGAGTTCCCAAAAGGGCTCTGGACCATAGAATGCTGCTATAGTACCCTGCTTTGCTAGGTAATCTGCATGTTCATTAGCTTGATGTCGCTGTAGTCAGGAAACCCATCCTAACAAAACCTTGTTCTTGGCTGCCAGGCCATTAAGGATTTCAATGAAGTCATCCACTAGCTTAGATGTAACTGTGTAACATGCCTTGCAAATGTAGGGCCGCCTGGCTCTCCGACATAATGTAGATGCTATTCGAGGATGAGCCTCTCCGCAGACATTATCTACCGCAGACTTCTATTGCATGGATTTCTGCATGAAATATGGTGGGGTATCATCCCATTGGTATCGATTTGTTGAAGTTCGGCCCACATATGCCAGCTTTCGTTCTTCCGTCATCGAATTTGGATCCATCCGCGAACCAGAGCTCTGAGTCAGGGTCATTATGAGGATTCCCTATTTCCCAGTGGCTCCTGTACACAATGGACACTTCAAAGTTCCGAGAGATTCTGAGCTTAGGGGACATTACGTCAAGCAGTTATAATGTGCGATTTCTTAAGAATTTTCTTATTTCTTTCATATGCCATATCATGTTTCCGAAATATTTTGAAGTATTAGTGCGCCTAGTGTTACCTCTTTCTTCGTCAGAATAGAGAAGGGAGGTAGTCCCACTAAAGAACGAAGTGCATCAGCAGGGGAAACATAGGTGACTATTGACCTTACAACAGTATTAAATGTCCAGTGTACCCTTTTTGGAGATATCCACCACGTTTTGCCGTAGAGTCGAGTACAGGCGAAGACAGCTCTTGGCTTAGAAGGTTTCATATGATCATACTAACTCATTCCCGAGATGTTCGTGCTAGTACCTTGAAGATGCTGGTTACCTGAACGTATCTTATCTGCATCCGGTACCATCATATCGATTTTTTTTCATAAGAAGCAGATATACAGTGTACTCTCTCCTAACGGACATCTCTCTTAAGCGCACACCTCTCATAAACGGACAATTTTTTCAGTACCAAAAAAATCCTTAAGCATTTTTTAAGTTTTTCCCTTTTGAGCGGACAACCCTCCCATAACAGGACGCGGACACTTGCTTTTTACCCCAAAGGGCTTTTTAATTTCCCATAACCGGACAGCTTACAACACTTGTTTTTATACTCAGTTTAGCAGAGCTCACAGAGTATATTAAGTTTGATTGGATAACGGTTGGTTGTACATATATAAAGGAATCGAGATAGAGGTATCTTGATGAAATTTGGTATGTAGGTTCCTGAGCACTCATCTTAGATCGCTATTCAAAATGAACGATATCGGACTACAACCACGCCCACTTTTTCGATATCGAAAATTTCGAAAAACTGAAAAAGTGCGATAATTCATTACAAAAGACAGATAAAGCGACGAAACTTGGTAGATGGGTTGAACTTATGACGCACATAAGAAAATTAGTAAAATGTTGGACAATGGGCGTGGCACCGCCCACTTTTAAAAGAAGGTAGTTTAAAACTTTGCAAGCTGTAATTTGGCAGTCGTTGAAGATATCATGATGAAATTTGGCAGGAACGTTACTCCTATTACTATATGTACACTTAATAAAAGTTAGCAAAATCGGAGAATGATCACGCTCACTTTTAAAAAAAATTTTTTTTAAAGTAAAATTTTTACAAAAAATTTAATATCTTTACAGTATATAAGTAAATTATGTCAACATTCAACTCCAGTAATGATATGGTGCAACAAAATACAAAAATAAAAGAAAATTTCAAAATGGCCATGGCTCCGCCCTTTTTCATTTAATTTGTCTAGGATACTTTTAACGCCATAAGTCGAACAACAATTAACCAATCCTTTTGAAATTTGGTGGGGAAGAGATTTTATGACGCTAACTGTTTTCTGTGAAAATGGGCGAAATCGGTTGATGCCACGCCCAGTTTTTATACACAGTCGTTCGTCTGTCCTTCCGCATGGCCGTTAACACGATAACTTAAGCAAAAATCGACATATCTTTAATGAACTTAGTTCACGTGCTTACTTGAACTCACTTTATCTTGGTATGAAAAATGAACTATGACCACGCCCACTTTTTCGATACCGAAAATTACGAAAAATGAAAAAAATGCCATAATTCTATACCCAATACGAAAAAAGGGATGAAACATGGTAAGGTAATTGGATTGTTTTATTTTGCGCGAAATATAACTTTAGAAAAAACTTTATAAAATGGTTGTAACACCTACCATATTAAGTAGAAGAAAATGAAAAGTTCTGCAGGGCGAAATAAAAAACCCTTAAAATCTTGGCAGATATTACATATATAAATAAATTAGCGGTATCCAACAGATGATGTTCTGGGTCACCCTGGTCCACATTTTGGTCGATATCTGGAAAACGCCTTCACATATACAACTTCCACCACTCCCTTTTAAAACTCTCATTAATACCTTTAATTTGATACCCATATCGTACAAACTCATTCTAGATTCACCCCTGGTCCACCTTTATGGCGATATCTCGAAAAGGCGTCCACCTATAGAACTAAGCCCCACGCCCTTTTAAAATACTCATTAACACCTTTCATTTGATACCCATATCGTACAAACATATTCTAAAGTCACCCCTGGTCCACCTTTATGGCGATATCTCGAAAAGGCGAACACCTATAGAACTAAGGATTACTCCCTTTTAAAATACTCATTAGCACCTTGCATTTGATACCCATATCGTACAAACAAAGTCTAGAGTCACCCCTGGTCCACCTTTATTGCGATACCTCGAAAAGGCGTCCACCTATAGAACTAAGGCCCACTCCCTCTTAAAATACTCATTAACTCCTTTCGTTTGATACCCATATTGCACAAACGAATTCTAGAGTCACCCCTGGCCCACCTTTATGGCGATATCTCGAGACAGCGTCCACCTATGGAACTAAGGATTACTCCCTTTTAAAATACTCACTAACACCTTTCTTTTGATACCCATATTGTACAAACAAATTCTAGGGTCACCCCTGGTCCACCTTTATGGCGATATCTCGAAACGGCGTCCACCTATGGAACTAATGATTACTCCCTTTTAGAATACTCATTAACACCTTTCATTTGATACCCATATCGTACAAACGCATTCTAGAGTCAACCCTGATCCACCTTTATGGCTATATCCCTAAATGGCGTCCACCTATAGAACTATGGCCCACTCCCTCATAAAATACTCATTAGTGCCTTTCATTTGATACACATGTCATATAAACACATTCCAGGGTTTCCCTCGGTTCATTTTCCTACATGGTTATTTTCCCTTATGTTGTCACCATATCTCTCAACTGAGTATGTAATGTTCGGTTACACCCGAACTTAATCTTCCTTACTTGTTTCATTTACTCTTTACCATATTCGTACATTTGTTGCTTATTCACTAATACGTGCATGGATGTAGGGGAATCCCCTAAATACGAAGAACCTGTTTTCAATACAGTAAAAACCATAAAAATGTATGTACCTATTGCATACACGTAGTAAGTATCTTCTTGTGTGTGTACGTACGTGAATCGCAATGCCTAAATTAGTGTTGAGTATTAAAGACAAAGTTAATGTCATTGAAATTCATAAGAAAGAAAAACTAAATGTACGAGATTTGGCAAAGAAATGTAAGATCAGCAAAACTCAAGCTGCTAGCATTATCAAAAACAAAGATCAAATTTTAAGAGAGAAAAAGGAGTCTGCTGAAGCCCAACGGCCTTAATATTTATAAGCTGTTCTACGAATGGTTTGTGAAGGCTCGAAATAAGAGCATTCCTCTGTCAGGCACACTTATAAGGAGCAAAGCTAAAGAAATTGCAGTGAGACTCAATTACGACGATTTTAGTGCATCATCCGGCTGGCTGGAAAGGTTCAAAAAACGTCACAACATAACTTTCCGTACAATTATTTTGAATATTTTGTACACAAAAAATGTATTCTTTAATTTATGAACAAAGCTTTATGAACCTCCTAACTCAGTCTTATTTGTATGTATTAATATTATTATTTTGGAAATAAAACTGTTTAAACATTCATCAATAATACTTTTCTAATAAGCGGACACCTCTCATAAGCGGACAAATTTGGCAGTCTCTTAGGTGTCCGTTTAAGAGAGGGTACACTGTATCAGGTCATTCAACTCGGAGCAATTTCAGAATAACTTCGGCTTTATTTTAGGCATCATTTCGGCAAAGCTTCAAATCAATTTCGAGGCTGTTTCGGGACAATTTTGGGGCATTTGAAGAATCTGCCTACCACATCGAACACCCTGAGTTCACACCATGGGTTAAGTAAAATCAAAATTTTAGAAACAGGTTTTCTCAATTAGAAGAAAGTTTTTCTAAGCGCAGTCGCTCCGCGGCAGTGATTTGGCAAATACTCCGTGTGTATATCTGCCATGAAAAGCTTCTCAGTAAAAACGCATCTGACTTGCAGATGGAGTTGTATGCCAAACATGTAGGTCCCGCCCCGCCAAGTTGTAGGAAAATTATAAGGAGCACGACGCAAGTTGGAAGAAACCGCTGCAAAAATTCTCTTCGGAAGTTATCGCGCCTTACACATTACATTACTTTTATAAAAAAGCCGTTGCGTGGATCTCTCGCTTGATGCCTATATTCTCATAACACATTTAAATAACAAAGACCCGCGAATACCTTTTGTTTTATACCTATATCTTGAAAATGCATTCAGCAATAGATCTGATCCACATATTGGCCAATATCTCGTAGATGAGTTGAGATATCG
This sequence comes from Eurosta solidaginis, assembly GCF_040869045.1. Classification (NCBI taxonomy): domain Eukaryota; kingdom Metazoa; phylum Arthropoda; class Insecta; order Diptera; family Tephritidae; genus Eurosta; species Eurosta solidaginis. Next base: position 264,329,274 of record NC_090320.1, read on the forward strand.
TAAAAAGTTTACTTTTTTGTTAAATTATTTATCAGAAGCTTTTATTAGATATCCATATTGTATAAGCACTTTTGAAAGATAGCCGGGTCCAAATATTGGGTCTAAAACCCTAAGCGCCTAGGGGTTTAAAACTTATCCTTGACTGTCAGTTAGACCACGGCTGATGAAACAGAAAAGCTGACGCAATTATATGCACGAGTTTCTGAATGAAGCGAGTGCAAATAAACATAGAGACAGACAGACAGTTAAAATTTTTGAAAGCTGATGATTTAGGGTTAGGTTCGGTTAGGTTGAACTGGTCGAACCATGAGCACCTCACATAGACTGAATGAGTCCGCAGTGTTACCAGAAATTTATTTTAACGACCAAATCCATCCTCTTGCCAAATACTAGAAGCTTCCTAGGATTTAAGCCACTTGCTGCTTCTATATCTGACAGCTGTATCACCCCTAATAGCTGGAGTCTTAGCCTGGCAAGCGCAGGAAAAGAGCACAGAACGTGCTCGATCGTTTCCTCCTCCAGCCCGCACTTCCTATATCCGCTATCACTGACCAAGCCTAATTTAAAGGCAGGTAACGCCAGAAGGCAGTCTCCAGTCAGAATACCCGTCATGAGTCTACAGTCCTCTCTTTTTAATGATAGAAGCTACTTTGTTTTTACAGCCCCGCACTGGAACCCACGCTTTTCCCGTTTGGTTGATCATGTACACCTCTCGCCTTCTCTTAATCTCGTCCAATCTAATATACGGGGCAAGGTTCAAGGGATGAGCCTTTTTTAGGCTTCGTGGATCTAAAATTGATCACTATGTTAAATTCTTAAATATCTTTATGGTACAGACATCGACCTGTTACAATTTAATTATATGTAGAAAGTTTTCTACTTTCGGGGCTTTACAAATCAGTAATAATTTATATCAAATAGATTACAACGAAACACACTTTAAAATATTTTTTTTTTACTCGTATTACACAGATATTTGATTCACTCTGCGTATTATATGTATGATGTACCTAATGACTTCGTGCTATTGATCCCATATCTGCCGTATTCAAGTCGACACTTATTACAGTATTTGTTAGATCTTAAATAACCGTTCTACGTATGGAAATCTAATAATGAATGTTGTCAATCATGATGCAATTACAAGGTGACTGACGTTGGCAGCTTCTCTTTCTAATCCGCCATCTTGAACTCCCACTCTGAAACTCAATTTGGCTCTTTACAAAACTAATTTTTTATTAAGAGAAAAAAGTTTAGTAAAAACCGTACAAATCAGTTTTCCTCCAAAAGTATGCAAAGGCATCACTTTTTTTCTCCAATTCTATTTTGTGGTGACTTTTCTATCTTTCAAATTCGTAATAAAATAATTTTGTTTACTAAAACATGAAGGTAAAATGTTTACTATAATTATGATAGTTCACTTTCTAAACACTTTTTTAAAAGTTGGTCTTCTTATTTCCTTTTCCAGGTAATCTGCCTTTTGCTGTCGCAAGTTGGATGCCAATTTGGGTTGGGCACATCCAAAAATTCAAACATGTCTTCTACCTGTAGCAATCTTTTTTATTTTTTCGACCGAAGGGCAGGACAGGAGTATAAAACATGTCTCGGTCGCAGGCAAAGTCGATCAGTCTAAATTCATTGCAAGAGGTATTGTTGTAGGGGCTGAACCTTCCGGCTTTGCGGCCAAATATACGTTTTGTCGCTCCTTGCGTTGAAGCTGGCAGACAAGGACTTTTTAACATGTGCGTTACACGCGCTCCTCTTTCTACTACCACGAATCCGAAACCAAGCGTTCGTTTGCTTGACCACTTCCATTGATCATATTTACTTAATCTGTACGTCGCATCTCCTGGATCTTGTTATATTTTCAATGGAATGTGGTTTTACGTGGGAGATGATCATCATAGCGCCTAACGCGGTTTGACATGTTAAGTATAACATCACACCTTTGCACAGCTAGCTGCTTGCAATCCAAAAGAAGTTCTCAAAGATATTTTTATTTCATCACATCACCAAACATCCCAAAAGAATATATCTGGTTATTCCCACATGAACCCCAACCTCCTAGGATCTGTGGGTCGACAGAATATCACCCCTCCACTGGTTCGCTACTTAGTAGTGATTATAGGATGGAGTTTTAAAACTTGCGACTTATAATGTAGCCGTCACCCGATTTGATGCTGATAAACCAACAACTCTCGACACGGAAAAAAGTATTATCTCCACTAGGCTTATGAGTAATTATAGCAGCCCTGCTAAATATCCACTGACGGACACTTTCAATTAGCCCAGGCCAAGAGATCAGCCTAACGTGGACGACGATGCGGTGATCGGGCATTCCAATTTTCGAAATAACACCGAGCTAACACTCCACCCCCAACCCTGCCGTTCAGTCTGGACCCATCCGTCATCAGATTCACCAGCATCTCGTCCATATTAATCCCCAACTTCATTCATCTCTTAATGAAATATGAGTCGTGAATGTAGACGAATATTGATCCGGCACGCTCCGAAAACTAGCTACATTAAGGTAATAAACAGATCCTCTCGAAAACGATTTGATATGACCGCCTTGAACCCTAGGTTTGTTGATTTTAGTCACTCCTTACGACAGGCATGCCTACCGCGTGAGTATCTTAAGCCCCTAAGTCCGTTGGAACATTTTCCTGAAGTATAGGTTACACCTTTTTACTTCAATTTCAAGACCTTTCGAATTGAAAATGAGCTCTCGTCGCTCCTAACAAACATCCGAGATATCGAAAGTTATTTTTTCAAACTAGCTGCTTCTTTTACGATCAGCTAGCTATACGTCGAATAGCAGACAGTGTAAGGGGAGGAGTGTGGTCTTCATTAGGTTAACCCATACCGTGCGCTGACTTAATCTTCTTGTAATTCATTTTGCCCTTCGGAACACAAACTAAGCAAAATATTTCAAGTTTGCCATATACACTCGAATTCAAAAATATTAGGTCCAAGAAGCCTTTGAAAAAGAATAGTCATCTATCTTTCAGTGGCCGGCCTGCATGTTTTATGCAAAGTTTGAACGGAATTTGCTAGGGTTGCTGAATTCTCTCAGAAACTTTCTATAGCAGAACTAGAAGTTTATTCGGAGAGCCTGCCACTAACATATGTATGTACATATATTAATATAAGAAATTTTTCATGAAACATTTAAAAAAATGTACTTATTTCTTTGACACAAAAGAGTCTAAATTTAATACCATTTCATAAAAGGGCCTGTTCTTTTCTTCCCCTTTCTCTCATCCTTCGTTTTGTATGGGAGTTTTCAAAATGAGCTGTCACTACATAGACCAACATGTCGTTATTACATCATGGTCCTCAATTTTCAAACTGTAAATTTTACCAAAAATATAGCAATATATTGCTTTCTCCATGTGGGCATCTTTCAGACGGGCACGTCCCAAGACACAGTATACTAAGCTAAATAAGCACGTTGGAAAAACTTTGTTTTTTGTAACTTTTCCAGCATGCTGTAACACTTTAACCTTGATCAAAAACTTATATAAATTATACTTTAATAATAAATTTTCAAGACTTTCCTTTCAAACATATCAAAATCCAACATACTGTTGTCCTCCAACTGCGTATCGTCCTTATGTTCAGTTTTAATACAAAGTAATTCGTTCATAGCACCACAATATTCACATTAAACTGTCAAACACTTACTATGCAGATAGTAAATTAAAAACATAAGAATAAGTGACGCCTGAATGGCTACAAAAAGTCACACATACACACAAATTAAGAATACATAACAGAGTGCATAAAGTTACATACACGTAAATATATATCGAATAGCAATTAACTTAACTAAAACTCAAGTAATGCACACCTTTTACGTTTCTCCAACATTTCCTTGGCACGATACTGAATTATGAATTGTATTAGCTCGACTGTAATGACACTTTGTCGGCTATTTTCTCGCCGCAAACGACTCATGGCAATTGATATCACACTGACTGCCTTGTTGCACGAAGGGTTATATACGCAGCACACACACACCAACACCCACACAAGCACAGTGATTATAAACGCGGATGTGAGGAAATTTGCACAAATTGACAGGAGAAAGTCGACAGTAGCGTTATTAAATATTTCGCAAAAGCAATGTTCATGACACAATTAACAGCTGTTGGGGTTAAAAGCCTGCGGATATTGCGAGTTACGTTCTATGTATGCATGTATGTGAACGTACGAATATACGAATGGCCGTAAGCAAATGTTGATTGGATACAACGTCGATGCGTTTAGGTTAATTATTTGCAAATACAAATACGCATTCACATGCAAACACACATACCTCTATATGTATATAACTGTGTGTATAAATATTTAGTATACATACGCAGGATAATGAAGTTTTTACCCCACCTCTGTAACTGTAGACGCTGCAAGAGTGGGGCGCATTGTGGCTGCCAGAAATATTTAGCTTATGATCGACTGGTGGAAGTATTCATGAATGTAGGTACATAGCAGAGCAAGATTCACGTGCGGGGGTGCGGTAGTGTGTCGCAACTAAGAATAATTGCTACTTGTTTTTGTAAATATTTCACAGCTAATGAGTCTTAGGTATTTAGTTTGTGTGCGGCATTCTTTTGACTGGGCTTTGGGTAATCCAATTTCTATGAATTTATTTCACTATTTTTTGGTGTTGCACAAAATTTTCACACGCACAAATTTTCACGTATTAATCGCACGTTAATTAATCGATCGACATTAATTTGGTATATAAAAGGTTAAGAGTCAAATTTATAAGAATTTGAGTTTGTAAAGTGATGTAGATCCCAGGTTGTCTACTGTGGTTTTTGTTACAAGAAAATTAGGTACACGAATTTCGAGGTCGTCTGTGAAAAAAAAAGATTTAGTATTTAAAGGCGCGATAAATTGAACCCTCAGAGGGTTAGGTGGCTTAGAATTTACCCGCGGTAGGTATGCCTGTCGTAAGAGGCGACTAAAATACAAAATTGATTCAAGGGGTTGTGTAGCGTAAACCTTTCAAGGGGTTGCCACCGCAAAATATAGCTTCTCCAACCCAATTGCCAACCTCACCTACATGTGGCGAGCCCAATTTGATTAACAGCCGAGGCTCTGGCGACCCCGAACTCCTGATGAGTCTAAGGGGTGCGAGGGCGGTATGGCCTCGAAGGTTGCATGTGGTCATACCAAATCGTTCCCGAGATGGTCGGGCTAGTACCTTTATGGTGCTTGTTACCGGAACGTACAAGATTTGCATCCGGCAAAGGACCATCAACATTGATAACACTCCCCAAGGCCTTCGGGAGTGTCCGTATTGCTACAGCAGCAACAACAACAACTAACAGCTTTTTTCGTGACCAAACAACTAAAGGCAGAGCGCTTCGGGACAGCTGGAAAAGAATCCTAAAAAGGCACATAGAATCAGAGGACCCATATTTTCTTAGAATGAATCATTTAAAGACCAAATGAAAATTTCGATCCAGTCCCTTCTAATGGTGCATAAAACTGTATTAGGGTAATCAGTGGGTGAAGGCGTATGCTAACGGCACTGATATAAACGATCTAGCTTGTATCTATCTGTAAGCACAAGCTGAAGCTCTACTTCATTGAACAGAAAACTCAAGATGGGCATAGAAAACCCACCTGCAGTGTGGCTAGGTTAATGAGGCCCATCACCAATAGGGCAGCTATGTCCATCATACCATAAGATTGTCTGTAACTGAACTTGTTGAACTCCAGACGAATGACTTCTAATGCAGCTTCAGCAATGATGTTGAGAAAGAAACTGTTCCTTTGTAATTTTCTCCGCCTCGCTACAAGACGACATCGATTCTTGTGCCATCATTTCATTGTAGCGTCTTCCAGACGGAGATCTGCGCCTTAGGATAATTCAGGCTTGGTGGCAGCCGCCGTGGTGTGGCAGTTGCGTGCTCGCCTATCACACCAAAGATCCTGGGTTCAAAGCCCGGGAAAGGAACATCTCAATCTTTAGAAAAAGTGTTTTCAAAAATAAAACATATGGGAACCATGCAGCCATTTTGTAGGAAAAATTAGAAAGTAGCACGCAGCAAATTGTAAGAGAAGCTCTGCCTTAATCTTATCAGAGGTATTGATATTGAAGTTGATTTTTTAAATTCTTTTTGTTCAGGATTACATGCAATATAACGATATATATTTAAGCTCAGGATACATTAAAGGCGTAACAATCCACACATTGATATGATCGGATGTTATATGGAGGTATCGAGCCTCGCTGGCATTCATACGCCAACTCAATGCCTCCCTCTGCTGTGCCTGGTGACAGTAATATTGAAGAGAATGATTTAGCTGATTAGGTGGCTGGGAAAGATTTCTATATGCATACAAAAGAGGTAGTTGGCTAATAACGAGCATCACTGATTATCACATGAGGAGAAATCGAAGTTGCTGTTGACTAACCGGTATGATTAGTAAGATTCAGACCATCATCCTTCGCAAACTAAAGAAATATGTGGCAAGAGTACTTACGGGCCTCATCAGCGATCACTGTTCTATTTCAGCAATCCATCAACGATTGCACATACTAACACGTTGCCAAGACGTGGAAAAGCGGAGTCGGTTCATAACTTTTTCGGATGATGCTCAGGACTACAGAAAAGACGACTCAGATTAAGGTAAGGAAGGTCAACCTTTCACTTTTACTTAAGTTGATAGGGGGAAAGCAAGTGCTTTACGATGTGAAATAGCTGAGTTGATCCATAATTTTTTCAGACGGTGCTGGTAATTGCAAGTGCACTGACTGAGATTAAGGTAAGGAAAGTAAACCTTTCAGCAAGTGCTTTAATACTTTTAAGGTAGTATCTGGTTAGAATTATGCACCCCACTAGGCACGCACTAATGGAATCAAAATGGACAAAAATGTCTTCGACTTTTAGTGTGGTAAGCTTCCATGCATGTCCTCTTAATCTAAAGTAACCGATCTCATTTCCCATCTAAAGGACGACGGGAAATATTCTGGTGAGAAAAGGATATCAGCTATCCAAGCAACGAAGATATAAGATCACTTCGATTTAACAGGGAAGCTCTTAAAACAACGACAAGGAATTGCAGGCCAGCCCTACATTGATGCGGTTGGGTTCTCAAATTTTCAATATCTGTTATATCCGGAAATTTTTTGGGGAGCAACGTGATTTATAACTTTGACTTTTATGTCGCAGAAATCTCAATTCGTAACTGTGAGTTAACAGTAATGTAAGAGTACTCGAGCAGTGATTTAAATCACTCTTTGTAATCGTAGCTTATTTTCCATCTAAAAGACGACGGAAATATTCTGGTGAGCATAGGATATCATCTATCGAAGCAATCGAGATATAAGATCACTTGGATCTAATGGAGAAGCTCTTACAACAACTACAATTAATTCAGCTGACAACCTTCTTTCATTAAACCGACGAAGGAGTTGTAGGCCCTGCATTGATACGTATGGGTTCTCAAATGTTCTAACTGAGGCTCTTTTATATCCGGACATTTTTGGGGAACTACGTGATTTATGACTTTTACTTATAAGAAATTTCAATCCGTAACTCTGAGTTAACATTTATATAAGAGTAATTGGGCAATGATCTAAATCACACTTTACAATCATAGCTCACTTCACACCAGAACATTTATCTGCGACAATATGGAACACCGAATCTGTGCTTTGTTTTGATATTCACCGCTAGATGTCGCAGTCGCAGTATACACTCAATCGCTATTAATAGCAGCATGAATCACAGGCTCAGTGACTCATATTATCGAAACTAACTGTGCCTGTGACGCGATCAGTCATAACGTCTGTGATTTCCATTATTGGTAAGCAATATTGTTTGTCACGATGATTTCTATGATCCTGCAGGCACGATCTTTTGTAATATATAAGTCGCTGTGACAATTGAGGGGATAGCATATCACTATATGTTATCTTCTTTTTTTATTTTTTCTGCATTCGATTTTTCGGCCAGAATTTGCATCTATAAGGTTTACAAAACCCTTATACTTTTCCCAACATCGGTAATTATTGAACACACGCCGGGCGCGCGATTATTAATCAACTTTCATTTATGTTTTGGGTCACTTATTGCCAATGTTGCCATATCTTTAAAATTTATATTTTTCACCAAACTTTATTCTTGGTGCTTGTGCTTTCTAACTTTAAACTTTTTATCCATTTTATTTTAATTTTAATCGCTTTTCACTAAAACTTTCCACAAATAATTCTTTTTGCATGATGGCACTCATCTCCTTTTGATGCTGCTGCACTAAGCTGCAACTCACGTCGCATTAAAAAGAATGTTCCACACGATTGCGCTCCGCATATGTTGCATGTTAAATTTAAACTGAAGGTATATTCTATGCGAATTGCAAGAAATTGCTAAGAAGGAGCAGCACGCAAAAAATTCCATTAATTCCATTTACTCAATTGTTTTTTTTTTTATCCATATTCATGTTATTTATTTCCATTTATTTTTCAACTCCCTGAAGTGCTGTGCCGTGTTGCTGCAGAAGTCCTCATGCTATTGTGTAAGTGTGATAGTACAAAAGCAATGAGGAGGGGAAGGTTTGTTTAGAAGCGTGATGTTGCTGAAATGTGTTGTCCTCACGAAAGCAAGCAGCAACTAAGAAAACCAAGTGCCATTTTATGCACAAAGCTACACTTCCTTCATTTTTATACTCAGTGTGCTTTGCACACAGAGTATATTAACTTTGATTGGATAACGGTTGGTTGTACAGGTATAAAGGAATCGAGATATATATATATCAAAATCATCAGTATCGAAAAAAAATTTGATTGAGCCATGTCCGTCGCTCCGTCCGTCTGTTCGTTAACACGATAACTTGAGTAAATATTGAGATATCTTCACCAAATTTGGCACACGAGCATATTTGGACCCAGAATAGATTGGTATTGAAAATGAGCGATGATAACCACGCCCACTTTTTATATATATATATAATATTTTAGAAAACACAAAAAACTTGATTATTTAGTAAATAATACACCTAGAATGTTAAAATTTGACGTTTGGACTGATATGGGGACTCTTGATAAAAATGTTTAAAATGGGCGTGGTACCGCCCACTTGGGATAAAATCAATTTTACAAATATTGTTAATCATAAATCGAAAACCTTTAAACCTATCGTAACAAAATTCGGCAGAGAGGTTGCCTTTACTACAGGGAATGCTTTGAAGAAAAATTAACGAAATCGGTTAAGGCCATGCCTACTTTTATATAACAGATTTTTAAAAGGGTCGTGGATGGATAAAATAAGCTATATCTTTGCAAAAAAGAGCTTTGTGTCAATGGTATTTCATTTCCCAAGTGGTTTTATACCAATAAATAGGAAAAACTTCAAATTTAAAAAAATGGGCGTGACACCGCCCCTTTTATGGCTAAGCAATTTTCTATATTTCGGGAGCCATAACTCGAAGAAAAATTAACATATCGTAATGCAATTTTATATTATACTAGCAGACCCGGCAGACGTTGTTCTGCCCTAACTTTGGCCTATCTGCATATATTTTTATAAGCTTTTTCCGTCTAACTCTGCCCTACCCCCCTACACTTTTTCCTAATCTTTTTATTCACTCCTCCCTCAGTCTTTTTCGCTTCATCTATCTCCATCTTCGTCTCTCTATCTCTTTCTCAGTCTCCTTCTCTCTTTTCTCTTCTCTCAATTTTTTCTCATTCTTCTTCATCTCTTATTGCCAGTCCCAGAGGGTGGTATGTATTTTGTTAAAGTCCCATCCCGAGTCTCATTCCCAGTCCCACTCCGAGTCTCAGTCTCAGTCCCAGTCCTAGTCCTAATCCCAGTCCCAGTCCGTCCCCGGTATACTTCTCGGAAAAAAGCATCGTAAATACTAATATAGGCAAATTTATATACGAAATTTCAGGCCAATCGAATAGGACATATGTAAATAGGTATGTGGGTATTATTAATTATTGTCTTTATTTCAGCTTCGCATGCATATTTATCAGTTTTGCCAGGTTGATGCGACTAAATCGAATATCACAGTGAACTTTAGAGCTCTCATCAACAGCTTTCATTTGATATCCATATTGTATAAACACATTCTCAAGACTCTAGGCACGTAGCGAAAAAAAGGTAGACGTTGGCCGATTCTCAGACCTACCCATGTTTCGGAGGAGTGAAGCCTCTAACACCGTGACAGAGGAATTTTATATATTAGACATATTTTCCTTATAGCAGAAGATATTTCTAGTAAAAATGGACGGTATCGGTTAAAGACCACGGCCACTTAGATATAAAACAAGTTTAAAAGGGTCGTAGACTAGAATAATAAGCTATAACTTAGCAAAAAATAGTTTTGAATTAATGATATCTCACTTATCAAGTTTTATTGTAAGAGGAAATGGGAAGACATTTTTTTAAACGGGCGGTGCCACGTGTTATGTAGAAAAGTAATTTATCTGAAATGAAATGTAAAATTGAAGCTCACGCTGAGTATATAATATTCGGTTACACCCCAACTTAGACACCTTTCCAATATACAACACCTTTACTTGTTATAGAGAACTTGTGTTTACAACAAACACAATTACATAAGCAAATAAGGCAAAAAAACAAAAACAAAAACAATTAAATGTGAAGTGAGTATATAAGTGTAAGTATTTATGTAAAATACATAGCCAACAATTAATTTTGTTTAACTTGTTTTTTTTGTTTTTTTTTTCTTACTACTTTTCATTTCATTTACGCCCCAATTCTAGTGTGGTAACAACATCTTCACCACGGTAACGAAATCATGTGGCAACTTTTACACCCTTTTGGTATTCTACCCGCGAAAGTAGCCGGTTAATTTTTTACCCACAATAGTAGGTGGTTACATCGAAATAACCACACAACAGCTGTTGTTTAAAAAAAGGCGAAACTGAAAAATAAAGAATTGTAAGCGAAAATAAGTAAAGTTGGTAAAAGAATAAAAGTGTTGCCTCTTGCTATACATATGTATTTGTTTATATTATGTACTTTCCCAGAATAAATTACAATATAGCTTTGTAGAAACTTATTATGCATAATATGCATATACATACACATCATTCGGTTATTCGTTAACCTCGTATCTACAAGTGAGACATTTTCGGTAAAGCGAACACGGTTACCACACCATGTTTTCATTTGGGACCAAAATTAATCGAAAAAAAGGACCAAATTTTTTTTAATTTTATTAGTATTAAATACAAAATTTTAGGATGTTTCTACATAAAATTTTACTAAACATAGTGAAGACTTTCCTTTAATTCAAGCTGAACAAACAAATATATGTGCATGCAACCAAGTGTTTCTATATTTTGACATAGGATAAGTCTATGTCTTTCACCAACCAAACGTTGTGAACCTAGTGTTGGTCACAAAGCTCTTGGTTCTAGAATTATGTTGTTGATTGCAATGAAATAAAATATATAGTGCAGTTAGGTGTTAGTAAGAAGCGGTTCAAAATTTGCGTTCTGGTGTTGCCGAACTATGTATATGGAAAAATCAGTAAATCATAAACGAAACTAGGCAATTTTGTTAGTGCTATTTTTATAGATGCTTACTTTTTCCCTTAACGTTTAAACTTCATATCATAGCCTATATTCAGTAAGTGTGAGTTTTGATCCCAGGCCTCAGGGGTTCTGCTAGCACCTACGGGAATAATTTTATACAAAACATTTCTTCCGAAATCAAATCTCTTTTGCATTTGCTTCCTTCTGTTTTCGAGTTAAAATATTTCTTCTGCCAAGATACTTAAGTTTTAATTACCTCGTGTGGCTTAACACCACAATAGTCCTGGAATTCCTTGAACTCATTGAGCTGGGTGAGAAAGTTTTAAATATCAACGTGCCAAACGAGAAGTAATGCATAGAATTTCTTTGTATAAGTTTTGAAAGTGTTAGGCTCGCGGCAGAGTATTCGCTATAAGCTATGCTAGCCGAGAAGTAATTTTTATTTTATATTGTTACGAATATACTAAACTAAGGGGTACTGCCATCTCTAAGCCGATGCTAAGCAGTGACGTTAATGCACATCAATAATTCAATCATTATGTCTACACATATGTACGTATACGAAGTAGAGAAGCAGCGCACAAACACATGCAGATATCTTATCTGAGATATGCAATTATAATTGTGGAAGTGTCGCTCACAAACACACGCGTATATGAGAGCTATAGACGTACATCTGTAGTTATAATTATAACAGATAACCAACTAGTAGATTCTAGAACAGAAGCGACTAGAAGATGGAAGGAGGAAATCAAAGAGAATAAAAGGCCTCAACAATAGAGACGCTACAATCAGTTTTGATTAAGTACGCAATCTGTCGGGCAATAGTAGAGTTAGTTTCATTAAAGCTATCAATCAGTTGAGTTAAGCAAGCTATCAGCAAGCGAAGTATAAGTGTTATTGTGCAGTACTTTAATAAAGGCCAATTTTGTATTATTGAAGATTGGAGTTATTTATTCAACAGTTTAATGACTCGAACTTAGGAGAAGGTTGCAAATAAGAGGATAATAAGAGGTCGTTACAATATATATATTTTACATAGTGTTGTATAATCGATCGAGATATCTAGCCGTTATTAATATTAATATAAAAAAAGAGTTTTTTTTTGATTAGTCGGTTATTTCATCAACAATTAAGGACAATGTGTTTGCCAACACTTTTCTTTTTATAGCCTGGCCTAAATTATATCCTAGGTGAAATGTTATTGTTCTGGTACATTTTATTGACTGAGCAATTTTTTATGGTGAGAGTTCCATTGCAGTAAATTCAAAATTATATGGGGGCTAACGAAAGTGTGGCGAATTTTTGGGCAATATTGTGAATTTTTACCTGAGTGAAAAAGAAAGAAAATTACCAATCGTTTCTACTGCCTAAAACGACCAAAATTGAAGAAAAGGCACCAGCGGACCAAATGGGGTCGGAAAGGACCATTTTTGGTCCAAATGGACCAAAGTGGCAACCGCGAAAGCGAAGAAAACTACCTTTCCAATTTCTCCACAGACACTGGTGAGTTTTTCGGTAATGACAGCCATTGTAAATTTTACCAAGTATCGCAACTAACAGCTGATCGGTGAAAATTCGCACATTCACACGCACAGTTCTCGACTCAGTTTCAAAAACAAACTTTAGATTATTTAACTCAAATTTTAAAGTGAGATAATCCTTACGAATTTTGTGTATATAGAATATATAAGGCGTTTTTATTGTCATTAAAACAATAGTTTTATTTTTATTAAAGCTTTTATCATTTTTTTTTTTAACTTTGAAAAGACTCCGAACACCATTCTTTCATTATATGACATTCGACTGCCTAGTCCACTGCCTTCCACTCTATTCGCAACAAAACCTCTATTTAAGTTGCCAAACTATATAGTAAACAATGATGACAGCGTTACCACTTAGGCCAGAATCGCGGATAAAAGAACTGGTAACGATATTCGGTTACATAATGTTCTGGGTACTATTTTACTGGTAACGCTCAGAATCGGGGCATTAGTAGCGAAGTTTAACCAATCCTTAAGCCATGTTGCGCTGACCAATTAGCTGTAAAAGGTGCTTTTTAGGCGTAAATTTTTTTTGGTAGCTATTATTATCAACAAAATTTCATAAGACTTTGCGTACTTTGAGAAAAGTTATATATTACTTTTAAATTGAGGATACGGCGAATGTGATTTTTGTTTGAGAGAACAAAGGGAAGTCCCGACTTTACAGTCACTTCCAGTATTTGCATTTGCTACTCCAAAGCAGCAGTAGCAACGAAAGAAATGCTCTGCTACTGCTCAAGCTCTGAACAAAAACAGGGCATAGAGCAAAGCGGTAGCTTAAAACAGTGATAGCATTCTTATGATCTGCTTCGAGCTACGTTGTATTTCAGAGCAGAGAAAATAGCAGAAAAAAAGTCTAAACGAAATGTATTTATTCTGCTATTTGCTCTGCTCTGAAACACAACGTACCTCGTAGCAGAGCATAAGATATGCCATCACTTTTTTATGCTACAGATCTGCTCCATGTTCTCTTCATGCTCAGAGCTGGAGCAATAGCAAAAAAAAAAATCTTGCATTCTCAACCACTGGTCACTGATCAATACAGATTCGAAACTGTGAAAGACTTGTCTATCAGGGTTTACAGCGAAAACAACGACAGCCCATAATAATCACTCTAGAGTTATGAGATATCGCAATTCTCAAGAATGAATTGATTTGAACTGAAATAAAAACCGAACATTACATACCCAGCTATACACTTGAAATGCTGTTGTTGTTTGTTTTGTGTGCATAATAGGGTACAAGGCTGCGCAATAATAATACATATACATATGGTTCTATTCTGAACTAATTTTTCTTCTAGTTATGGCTCCCGAAATATAGAAAATTGCTTAGTGATAAAAGGGGCGGTGCCACACCCATTTTTTAAAATTTGAAGTTTTTCGTAGTTATCGTTATAAATCCACTTGGGCAATGAAATACTATTGATATAAAGCTCTTTTTTGCAAAGATACAGCTTATTTTATTCGTCCACGACCACTTTAAAAATCTTTGATATAAAAGTGGGCGTGGTCCTTAATCGATTTCGTAAATTTTTCTTCAAAGCATTCCTCATAGTAAAGGCAACCTCTCTGCCATGCCCATTTAAAAAAAATTGTTCAAGTTTTTATCGAGAGTCTCAATATCAGTCAACACGTCAAATTTCAACATTCTAGGTGTATTATTTACTAATTAATCAGGTTTTTTGTGTTTTCCAAAATGTTATATATATAAAAAGTGGGCGTGGTTATCATCCGATATCGCTCATTTTCAATACCAATCTATTCTGGCTCAAGATAAGCTCGTGTACCAAAATTTGGTGAAGATATCTCAATATTTACTCAAGTTATCGTTTTAACGGACAGACGCACGGACGCACATGGCTCAATCAAATTTTTTTTCGATACTGATGATTTTGATATATGGAGTCTACATCTATCTCGATTCCTTTATACCTGTACAACCAACTGTTATCCAATCAAAGTTAGAATACCCTGTGTACAAGTACAGCTGGGTATAACAACATGATCTAAGTCGCAGTTCATAATTACGGCAGCTAACCACTATGACTGCGACGAACACCACGCAGGCTTAAAAAAAAAATTTATGCAAGGCGCGATAACCTGCGAAGAGATTTTAAGCTGAGCTTTTCTTCCAAATTGCGTCGTGCTCCTTTTTAGTTTGAATGAACCAGTGCAGATGAATTTTTACTGAGAAGCTTTTCATGTAGGAATACACACGGACTTTTTGCCAAATTACTGCCGAGGGGCTAGCAACCATGATTAAAAAAACGTGTTTCTAATTGAAAAAAACTGTTTTCTAAAATTTTGATGTTGCTTTGACCGTGAATTGAACCCACGATCTTCGGTGTGGTAGGCAGAGCACGCTACCACCACACCACACCGCACCACGGCGGCTACGAATGCTTATTGCTTCATGTTCTAGCAGTTGATTTTGCTTGTGAAAAGTCTGCAATTGATATTATAAGTAAATCTGATTAGCTACGAACAAGAATCTGATGTCTCGATTTATTTGAAGCTGTCGCTGAGATCTACTAAGCTCACAGTTGCAGTGATCATATCCCTGGTAAGCACATGAATATATGCCAACTCTAAATCTCTCTTGGCAGTACGTGCTGGCGAGCTGGTTGGTTGGTTCTGAACTTAATTATGATGCTATTTTAGAAGAGTTGGGTAGAAGAGTGGTGAACATATGGAAGCTCATAGTAAGCATCCGTTATTGTCAAGAATAGTTTTGCGATAAAAACGGAAGAGAAAGATGTACCATATTTTTTGGCCATCAGTCAACAAACGCACTCTTCCATCTACCACTTTTTATGAAAAAAAATCAGTTGTTGTAAGCCCATTGGGGTTTGAACCCTCGGTGGGAGGTTAATAAGTTAAAATATTTAAAGATTTTTTAAATTTTACGCCTTTTACAAAAACACCCTTTACACGAACACTGTCCACATTTGTTACAAATTCAAAAAAACTAGGTTGGCGGACAACCCTTTATATAGTTCAGTTTCGGTTTTTTTGTTGTGCGTCCGCTCTTTGGCTTACTTATAGGATAAAAATTGTGTCACCGTTAAGTAAATAATAATAAAACTTAGAAAGTAGTTGACGAAGCTGTTCTAAGGTACGGGGGTGACTATCAAGATTTTAAATTTAGCCTTGTAAAAAATTAATTTTGGATTACAAGGTTTACTGATTTCGTAAGCAAAGTTATAATTAAGTTATTTATTCTTAAAATAGTGATAAAAGTGGATAATACCCAGCCTTCCCTCAATAAGTGGCTGAAAAACCCCGGATAGGTCGGACTCCGCATATCTTAATATTATTATTTCTTCTGTACGAGTGTGTGACTGAAGTTCTCATAAACGACTAGACCGATTTTGATAAAATGTTGTGTGTGTTCAATGGATTTGACGATTCTTCAGATTCACAAATGGTTACATTTTATTTTTTATCTTTCTGGGAAATAAACCAGGGGCTCAGAAGGACTTCCTTGACTAGCTTATTCTTCGAGAAACTTTCTTTCCTAGGACCTAGGACCTATTCCAATTCACGGTGCGATCATGTGGACAAGTTATTAGAAAAGCCATGGGCTAGAAAAAAGACAAAGAAAAATAGGAGACTGACAAGCGAATTGGAGATAGAAAGGTTAGAAGATGAGTGAGAGAAAAGAAATTCTGAGTAGTAGAGAGATAGTGCGAGGGGAAGATAGGAAGGAGAGGAACCTAGAGAAGGGAAGGAGATGAAGAAAAATAAAGGGAGGTTTAGGGAGAGAAATGAAGTGAGAAGGGCATAAGATATAAAGTGAAAGGGGGAAAATACGGAGAGGCTAGAAGATAACATTTTTTTCGCTGAAGCAACATTATGACAAATACCTCCACTGAGAAAGTAAAAACACCACAGAGAGGAACATCATCGGACAGGAGTATGTCTTAGTCAGCTGCATATCTGTATTGATATTATATAGTTTCGTAGTGGTTAATAAAAACCAAGCTATTGAATAAGCCGGTCAGGTGAAGCGGGTATTTCATATTTTGTATAGGGCTTCCATATATAAGGAAATTGAAGTGAGAGAAGTAGACGGAGCGAGAGTGGGAGTGGAGATAGGAGTAAGAATGGTTGTGTTAGTGGGAGATGGAGTGGGTGTGGGAGTAGGAAGGTGAGTGGAAATTAATAGGAGTGGGAGTCAGAGCGGTAGTTAGAGAAGGAGTGGGAGGAAGATGAATGAAATAATGGATGGACAAGAATAAAAAAAAATGGCAGACAAAATAGAAGAGAGTTAAGAGGGAAATCGAGGCTCGCTTTTGAAATGAATGCAAAACAATCTTCTAACAGAATAAAGTTTGCAAATCTACCGGGTACTCTAGTCTATAATATATTTGAAAACACAACTAATTATGCAATTTTACAGAATAACCATGCACACGCTCCAGCTAAAAAAATAAAAACTCCATTATGCGAGTCACTACTGAAAGGTCATAAAACAAATATTTTCACTTAAGCAAATTTCTCACTCAAACAATTTTTATTACCGCATAACACATCCCATAAAGCACATAGTGCACTCATATTTAAAACTACAAATATATCCAGTTAAAAAATCCTTAAAACAGACGCCCAAATAGGCAAATAGCTATCGCAATGAGGAATGCAGATGTGAAATAGAGTGATTTGTGAATTGGTCATAAATGTTACGGTATGTAGCAGAATTCGTAAGATATTTATCATTTGCGTTAGTCCATTATTTTGTTCATTGCAAAGTATGGTCATAAAGTTGCGACAATTTTCGCTATTACAAATGACAAAGGACCATGTAGAATATGCCAGCATTCTATATTTTACTAAAAAAAAAATAAAAAAATATATTTTACATTGTACTTAAATACGTTAAGGCTGTGTAACTCTGTGCGATTTTGAGTTATTAAGTTGACAACGAGGTTGCAGTTACTGATGCTGACACACTACTTCGTGATACCGTGGCGCAATATGGCGCTACTAACACCAGACTAGTACACATTTTTTTTGAGCTGGCAACACCTCAACACAATTCAATTTATGACTGCCAAAGGCTTGTGGCAACATGCTCACTTTTCTGCATGACGGCAACCCCACATCTCAATTTTTAACTAAATTTCATTTATTAGTTGTAAGAGTATTTATTTATGTAATAAATTTACGTTGGATCAATAAACGTATAATCTAACGTGACTACAGTAGTATCAATACAATCAAGTACACTACAGGCTTTATGAAGCGAGCGACATCTGTTAACAATTGCTGTGTTAACAGTTATTTAATGTACAAGAAAATGAATAGTGTGGCCACAACCGATAACAGCAAAGTTCGAGTATGGTCATACATTTGAAAGGAGATATGTCTCTTTTAGACTCTGGATCGTCTGAGTGCTATCCCAGCCTTTCGACGAAACCCAAGCTTCAGCTTCATCAAAATGCTTTTTTACCTTTAGAATAAGCTGGAAGAACAGTAGTGGAATAACAACTTAAGTTAGTAAGTAAGTCTAAAACAATCTAAATATTTGCAAAAAAACTCTATATTTGTTACATATCGCTTTAATATACTACTTTGCATTGAATATCAAATAATAAACTCAGAAGTAACTCTGGCTGTTATGGCCGTGGAATTTATCTGCTTCAAAACCTAATTTACCAGCATTAAGGGACGTTAACGAAAAGTGATGCGCAATAGACATTTAGATACATAAAGCTTTCTCATGTTCACATGTATATTCTTGTCTGCCGCACAATCAATGACGCATTAAACGACACCGACTCATTGCGCCAACTCACCGAGTCGACACCCGTCTTGGCGTTGATGTAATGTTGTCAACACCACAAAAAATGTGCCATTACCTAGACTTTATACTCCTACGTAGTACAAAGATCTTTGGTAAAAAGTATGAGCGATGAGTGAATAAACTATAAAATGCGAGAACTGCCTCGAAAAACCGTTGGTTTATTCATCTATAAAACGTGTTTTACACACGCGAAATTTATGCACGAAAATGTTGGCAAATGCAAACAAATTCCTTTCGCAGAGAGTCAGGATATTACTGCAGGCTAACATTGTATATGTATGTATATTGGGTATGTACAATGTACACACATACAATGCAGCATTTACTTTTATGTTGCAACAATGAAGCAATGTTACTTTGAATTGTTTTGTGGATCAACCTCATTCTTTTTTTTTTTTTATAGTCACATGCGTGCTTCAAACCCATTTCCACATTATGTATGGTGTTACAAGTACATTGCGACCGCATTGCATATAAAAGAGGAAGGAAATTCGACTTGAATGTTGGCAATTAGCAAAGCACGCAAAGCCAAGGCATTTTATAGTAAAGCAGGAATTGGAGAGACAACACAAACAAAAGTACTTAGTCAATTGGAAAACTGGCATATATAACAAAGTCGAAAACGAGTCTATCTCTTTCCATCGCTCTTAAGTTTCAACCAATTTAGTTTCGCTTTTTAATTCACGGTTACGTTCGAACACTCTTCTCGTTGCTTTCCATCTCAAGGTGGCTCTATAAGGAACGTCCTTTGGGTGATACGAAGTGCTTTAGAGATATCCTAGAACTGCTTCTTTTTTTCTTCGGATTAAGTTTATCGGTGAAGTCTGATTGATACCGCAAGGTGATGGTACAGGAGCGTCTTGCATTCATATTAGGTAAAAGGCCCATATTTGCAATACTTTCACACAACTTAAGGAGTGCTTTTGCTCTGACAATAGAAGTTACGAAGTCAGTGGAAGTCGCATGGGATAACATTTTTTCGAGGTCTGGCGTGAAGATATCGAATCATGCGCACATCTAAAATACTGCAGGTATGCCGTTCTATTTGATTGCGTTTTTTTCGATCGTTTGACAAGTATGTGCCTTGATCTTTTTATGTTTATACTAGGTATTGGAACGTGACCACGTATCGGGCCCTGGAAAATCGATCAGCCTTAATTCGTTAGGTGTGTATGCGATAAAACAAGAGATGTTAAAGAACTTTGCTTTTATGTGTATGAAGCCCAGATGTTTGTGCAACAAGATTTCCCGCCCACCTAAAATCCGATTAAAAGTTATCGATTAATTATCGAAAAACTATCGAAATATTATCAAAAGTTATCGGTTTGTTATACATTTGCTATTGGAAAGTTAGCGATTTTTTATAAAGAGGTATCGACTTGTTATGGACAAGTTATCAAAAACTTGTTGTCGAGGAGTAAGCGCAAATTTATCGTAAGTTTTTCGATTTGCTATCGAAAGGTTACTGATTTATTATCAGAGGCTATCGGTTTGTTATCAAAAATTTATCGAAAAGTTACTAATTTTTTGTCAGAGTGCTATCGGTTTATTATTAAAAAGTTATCTTAATTGATATCGGGGTGTTATAGGTTTTTATCAAAAAGCTATAGAGATAACTATGAAAAGTTATAGATTTTCTTATTAAAAAGTTATTGGGTTGTTAAGAAAAAAAAATATCGATTTGTTACCGAAAAGTGGTCGATTTACGTGAAAGATATCGATTTATTACAAAAATGTATCGATTATTTATTGACAAGTAATATTTTTTATCAAGTTTTTATCGATTTAATATGAATATGATATGCTATATCAATTTACTCATTGAAAAGTAATTGACTATTTATACTGGACTTGTTATAGAAGAGTTACTGATTTGTTACAGGATTTTTGTCGATTTGTTACAGAAAAGTGACCAATTTGTTATCGAAAAGGTATCGATTTCTTATCGAAGTGTGGCCAATCATTTATTGGCGTGTTATAGATATGTTAATGACGAACCATCTGTTTGTTCTGAGGCAAGTACTGAGAAAACTTCAATACAAAATCGATTACACATCTGTAACTCTGCGATAACATGGTGATTAGAAAGGTATAAAAAGTCAATAACTCGGTAAAAACAAACATATAATTCGACGACAGTTTCGCTTTCGATATAAAACCCACAGTAAAAAATAACATGTCAGTTTTGTTTGCTCCTGAGAAGGAACCGACGAAGTCCTTCACAGAAAGCCTGAAATTATTTTTTTGGGGTAAAAATTCCTCGGTTTTGGCTTCACTTCAACCCGTGGGGGAACTCTAGTTAATTTAAAGTAAATTTCCAGAGGTATACCTGTATGTTTAGACATCGACCTTCAAAAATTCTTGGTATGTACGCACGTCTTTTTTTTATAAAACAAACGTTTTTTATAAAAAAATACTTAGAGCGACTTACCTTCGATTTAAATTTAGAACGAGCCCGAATGAATGACGTACTGTCGATTTACGACTCACACAATCACACTTCTTGCTACCACAGCAGGAATAATGTGCGTAGTATAAATAATTTTGAAACTTAATTCTAAAATATTTCCGGAATTGTTGAGCTAAATTATATTTTACACAAGTAAGAACGGGACTGTCTTCGGCTGTGCCGAAGACTTCATACCTTTCATGAATGGGGCTGAACAATAATCTTATCCCGTTCGTAATCTCCGAATAATCGGATGTATAAGATAAGAAATATATAGTGAACAGATCTACATACCTTAACGATTTTTAAGATAAATATAAAATAAAAAACAGGTAGGTACTTTGTGTGAGGATGCAAAGTTTCATGTTTTTTGTGGTCTGCGTGTAAAAACTATGACTACGAATCACATATTTCAAAAATATATGACGAAAACGTAACTATTTGATGAAATTTGATGAATTTTGAAGATTCTAGCCGTAAAAAAGGGGTCATAATGACAGTTTTTATGAAGTATATAATATATATACGACCGATCTCTATGATTTTTTCAGACAACAATATATGCTATATACGTAAGCATTTTGTGAAATTTGAAGCTTCTAACTGTTAAAACGGGGCAGAAATTGCGCAAAGTTTCTTATCTGAACAATCGGTTGTATGAGATATATACTATGTGTACCACCGATCTCAATGATTTTTTCAGACATCAATATATGCTATACACGTAACCAGTTGGTGAAATTTGAAGCTTCTAGCCGTAAAAAAGGGGTCAATATGACAGTTTATATGAAGTATATAATATATATACCACCGATCTCTATGATTTTTTCAGACAACAATATATGCTATATACGAAAGCATTTTGTGAAATTTGAAGCTTCTAACTGTTAAAACGGGGCAGAAATTGCGCAAAGTTTCTTATCTGAACAATCGGTTGTATGAAATATATACTATGTACATCACCGATCTCAAGAATTTTTTCAGACATCAATATATGCTATACACGTAAGCAGTTGGTGAAATTTGAAGCTTATAGCTGTTAAAATGGGGTAGAAATTGCGAAAAGTTTCTTATCTGAACAATCGGTTGTATGAGATATATACTATATATACAACCGATCTCTATGATTTTTTCAGACAACAATATATGCTATATACGTAAGCAATCGGTGAAATTTGAAGCTTATAGCTGTTAAAATGGGGTAGAAATTGCGAAAAGTTTTTTATCTGAACAATCGGTTGTATGAGATATATACTATATATACAACCGATCTCTATGATTTTTTCAGACAACAATATATGCTATATAAGTAAATATTCGGTGAAATTTGAAGCTTCTAGCTGTTAAAATGGGGCTAAAATTTGCGAAAATATATATATATATATACTATATATATATACTATATATATACTATATATACCCCCATATATATACTATATATACCACCGATCTTTATGATTTTTTCAGACAACAATATATGCTATATACGTAAGCATTCGCTGAAATTTGAAGCCTCTAGCTCTTAAAATAAGGCAGTAATTACGAAAAGTTCCTTATCTGAACAATCGGTTGTGGGGGATATATACTATATATACGACCGATCTCATAAATTTTTTCAGGCAACAATATGTTCAATATACGAAAGTATATGGTGAAGTTTGAAGCTTCAATCTGTTAAATTGGGTAAGATATTACAAAAATCCTCTTTTTCTGAAAAATCGGTTGTATGGAGGATATATGCTATAGTGGTCCGATCCGGTCGGTTCCGACAAATGTCTAATCGGACACCCAAATACACCTGCTCACCAAATTTTATCAAGATATCTCAAAAATTGAGGGACTAGTTTGCATACAAACAGACAGACGGACAGACGGACAGACGGACATGGCTAAAACAACTCAGCTCTTCAACCTGATTATTTCGGTATACTTAATGGTGGGTCTATCTATTTTCCTTTAAGGACTTACAATTTTCGGTTTCGTGACGAAATTAATATACCATTTCATTTTCATGAAAGGTATAAAAATAGGTAGGTAATCTGTGTGAGGATGCAAAGCTTCACGTTTTTTGTGGTCTGCATGTAAAAACTATGGCTACGAATCACGTATTTCAAAAATATATGACGTAAACGTAACTATTTGATGAAATTTGATGAATCTTGAAGCTTCTAGCCGTAAAAAAGGGGTCAATATGACAGTTTATATGAAGTATATAATATATATACCACCGATCTCTATGATTTTTTCAGACAACAATATATGCTATATACGAAAGCATTTTGTGAAATTTGAAGCTTCTAACTGTTAAAACGGGGCAGAAATTGCGCAAAGTTTCTTATCTGAACAATCGGTTGTATGAGATATTTACTATGTATATCACCGATCTCAATGATTTTTTCAGACATCAATATATGCTATACACGTAAGCAGTTGGTGAAATTTGAAGCTTCTAGCTGTTAAAATGGGGTAGAAATTGCGAAAAGTTTCTTATCTGAACAATCGGTTGTATGAGATATATACTATATATAGAACCGATCTCTATGATTTTTTCAGACAACAATATATGCTATATACGTAAGCAATCAGTGAAATTTGAAGCTTATAGCTGTTAAAATGGGGTAGAAATTGCGAAAAGTTTCTTATCTGAACAATCGGTTGTATGAGATATATACTATATATACAACCGATCTCTATGATTTTTTTAGACAACAATATATGCTATATACGTAAGCAATCGGTGAAATTTGAAGCTTATAGCTGTTAAAATGGGGTAGAAATTGCGAAAAGTTTCTTATCTGAACAATCGGTTGTATGAGATATATACTATATATACAACCGATCTCTATGATTTTTTCAGACAACAATATATGCTATATAAGTAAATATTCGGTGAAATTTGAAGCTTCTAGCTGTTAAAATGGGGCTAAAATTTGCGAAAATATATATATATATACTATATATATACTATATATACCACCATATATATACTATATATACCACCGATCTTTATGATTTTTTCAGACAACAATATATGCTATATACGTAAGCATTCGCTGAAATTTGAAGCCTCTAGCTCTTAAAATAGGGCAGTAATTACGAAAAGTTCCTTATCTGAACAATCGGTTGTGGGGGATATATACTATATATACGACCGATCTCATAAATTTTTTCAGGCAACAATATGTTCAATATACGAAAGTATATGGTGAAGTTTGAAGCTTCAATCTGTTAAATTGGGTAAGATATTACAAAAATTCTCTTTTTCTGAAAAATCGGTTGTATGGAGGATATATGCTATAGTGGTCCGATCCGGTCGGTTCCGACAAATGTCTAATCGGACACCCAAATACACCTGCTCACCAAATTTTATCAAGATATCTCAAAAATTGAGGGACTAGTTTGCATACAAACAGACAGACGGACAGACGGACAGACGGACATGGCTAAAACAACTCAGCTCTTCAACCTGATTATTTCGGTATACTTAATGGTGGGTCTATCTATTTTCCTTAAAGGACTTACAATTTTCGGTTTCGTGACGAAATTAATATACCATTTCATTTTCATGAAAGGTATAATAACTATCTTTACAGGGCTAAAGATTTTGCTGAGTAAGAATTTTTTCAACGGAAGTTTCAGCCAAATACGTTCAGTACGAAACTAGCTCTTCCCAAAAATACTTTGATGTATAATTTATATTGATTACACTGCGGAACAAATTTCCACTTTTAAAAATTTGCTTAGGAAATTTTTATCACATTAGATGTAATTTTGTGTGCTGATTTCATAAATCATTTTACTTTTTTTGTAACAGCTCTAGTTTTCGAGATATTTTCGACTACCCGAAAACTTATCCCACGGGAGTAGAAAAGTGCAAAAACAAAAAAAGCAGCAATTTACAAAAGCAAGCCTCAATTTTTTTTAATACTTCATTATGCATTTCATGAACATGAAATGGTATATTAACTTTTGTCCGATGTTTGTAACGTTGAGAAATATAGAAGTTAGACTCACCATTAAGTATACCGAATTGATCAGGGCGATGAACTGAGTTGATATAGTCATGTCCGTCTGTCCGTCCGTCCGTCTGTCTGTCCGTCCGTCTGTCTGTCCGTCCGTCTGTCTGTCCGTCTGTCTGCTTGAACGCAAACTAGTCCCTCAAATTTTGAGATATCTCAATGAAATTTGGCACAAGGATGTATTTTTGTATTATATTAGACATTTGTCGGATCCGGTAGGATCGGACCACTATAACATATATTTCCCATACAACCGATCGTTCAGATAAGACGATTTTGGTCATTCCTGCCGCAATTTGGAAAGTATAAACGTGAAACTCGGTGATATATATTCTAATATATCATAGAAGTTATCCTGAAAAAATCACTTTGATCGGAGCTATATATAGTTATATCCCATACAACCGATCGTTCAGGTAGAAAGATTTTTGGCCATTTCTCCCCTAATTTAGAAAGTATAAACGTGACACTCGGTGGTATATATTCTAATATATCATAGAAGATATCCTGAAAAAATCACTTTGATCGGAGCTATATATAGTTATATCCCATACAACCGATCGTTCAGGTAGAAAGATTTTTGGCCATTTCTCCCCTAATTTAGAAAGTATAAATGTGAAACTCGGTGATATATATTCTAATATATCATAGAAGATATCCTGAAAAAATCACTTTGATCGGAGCTATATATAGTTATATCCCATACAACCTATCGTTCAGGTAGAAAGATTTTTGGCCATCTGAAGCTTATTGAGAATGATGAAGCGAACAAAACCAATGATATGATCGCGCTCTTCGTTCGTGAGAAAAAAATAAAAATGTAAAAAGTCGGTCTATTTGCATAGCCATTTAAATCGGTTTCCTAAGAATCTTGGAGATTATAGTGAAGAGCACGGTGAAAGATTTCAGCACGATATTCGTGTTATGGAAGAGCGATACCAAGGAAGATGGGTCACGCATATGATGGCCGATTACTGCTGGAGTTTTTGTCCGGATTTTGAACAACGCCCACAGGAAAGAAAGTCTTATAAAAGGCAATTTTATGCTGATACGCGGTAAATGATTAAAATTAAGTATGTAAAAATTCTAATTTTTGTAAGAATTTAACACCTATACGAAAATTAAAAACTTGAGCTATTAGAAAGGAACAAATCATTCTTTCGTAATCAGCACCCTTAAATTGACTTAAAACGACAAAAAAAAAATTGGGAAAATTTTTCTCTGTCGACCAGTGTTATTTTTTACCACTGCATTTTTGGTCAGCTATAAGGGGAAATAAGAAATTCAAATCTAAACGAAAGTAGTTTAAGCATTCAATTTAATGTAGTAAGTTTACTCGTATCAATGAATTTTTATTATATTGAGTATGAACATAAAAGAGTTGGAATTTACTATAAGGTATATAAAAGGTAGCCATTGTGCTACAGAATGCTAATTGAAAAATGCGTAGGGTATTTCGTACAGCATATACGGATAAATTCATTTTTTAAAGCTCCTTTTTTGATGTGTCATTTCAAGAAAGGTGAAAAATATACTCGTAAAGCAAGAAGAATAGAAAAATCCTGGCATATACATACATAAATATTCACCTACCTATTATTATCCATATTTAATTTTATTAGCATACTTTTGCTATTCACCTAAAAGTTTACGTTCTTTTCATATTTTCAAATAAATATATGCTTTCAGAACCTTTTCTGCACGTTCCTACACTTGGCATTGGCGTACGTGTGAGTGAGCGAAATGGGGCATACATTTAAGCACGCATGAATTCCACTTTATGGTTATGTTGGAATTTATTTTTTCGCATTTTTCTTTCAAATATCAAGTCAATGGGACACGTGAGAATTTTTATTGAGAGGACAGAAATGCAGACGCATAGAAATAAAATGTATGTAGAATATACTTGAGTATATAAAGTGGGCTTAAGAAAGGATAATTCTATGATGGGTACTTATCTTTAGGACACATGCAAAAAAATGTCTGATTTTATGAATATCCTTATTAATAGAAGGAAAGGCATTTTGATCTAAAATCCCGCACAGTTAAATAAGCCCCATGTTATTGCTATTTATATTAGAAATTTCGCCGCTATGCCGCTAGAAAGAAACCCTGTGAAAAATACGATTAGGCTAGGATGAATCCGGAATGAGTCGCAAAGGAACACGCGACTGATGTTAGTTTTAATATCCCTGTACGCAAACAGTTTCCTTTTATTTGAGTATAAAGGGACTAATTGTAGCTATTTATACCCGAACAGGAACAATAGGACCAATTCCTTTTCTACCCATATTGGAACGAATGAAGACTAACCCTTTCTCTTATCAAAAAGTGTTAGTTTCATATGGTGCGAAGATATGTACATTTCAAAAGCAATATTAAAACATGCAAAAGATTGTTAAACACATCTGAGTAAAAAAACTATTTAGCCCCTAACTCATTCAAAAAGATATGGGCGACGATAATGAAACATATGGTCCTAGTCCTTTAGGTTCGGTATAGAGCTCCGCATTTTTCTTAAATAATTCGATTCAATCCCCTGTAATCTTTTTTATTTAATCATTTTATTATCGTTTTCTTTAATGTTTCCTAAAATGGGCTACATAGATTTCAAACTGACTAATGGCAACAAAAAGGGACTCGAACGGATCAATTATGGCCCAATGTAGATAAAAGAGATCAATCAGAGACCACTCTCTTTAGAGCAGTGGTCGGCGCGCCATAGCTCAATTGAGCCAGACTTGCTTCACACATATTCTTACTCTCCATCGTCAGTCGTTAGCGAAACGTTAAGGTTCCCTGTGAGAGATATTACGATTGGGAAACGCAACTGGTATGACGGGCTTTCCATAAATAGCTCATTTTCCAAACAAAAGTTGTAACAATTTCATTCTGTACTCCCTGTTTTTCTGAGCGAAAAACGTTTAATTTCTGCACTGTAAAAAACTATTGTAGAATGTTTAGAGAAACTTAGCGAAATAGTAAAAAAAATTGCCATGAATGTATATTTATGTTTTTTTTAAGTCAGCTACATATTTTTTAAACATTTTGTATTTCCCTCGTTGCGGCAAATTTATTAGTTTCGAAATATGATTTTTTAAACGAGTGATCGCCACTATTTTTACATTATTTGCCGCATTGAGCAGCTTTGACAAACCAAATTTCATGTGCATTTGCATGTAAGAAATATCGGTTACCCTTCGAAGCAAGTAAAATTTAATGAATTGAAGGACTTGAGAATAATTCAAATTATTTCTGAATCATACAGGAAATTTTCCAAAATTTCTGGTGGTGTAAATGTTTTTAATAAATGCACCATCTGCATGTTGTAATTTTACTTTGATTTTCTGCTGGGATGATCATGCTTTCGCTCGCACTAATGCACTTACATTTTAATTTTTGTCGACAACTGCTTTAGAGATTAATCGCAAGATTTTTTGCAGGGAAACGCTGAACAATAACAACAGCAATGTAAGCAGTTGAAATAGCAAACAGCTACACACACATGCACATAAGAACAAAGAGCGCGGACAGCAACAAAGAGCAAATATATGAGATAAAGAAACGAGGTGTAAATAAGCAATTATTCGAGAGGGCTGTTCCCGAAAAATTTAGACCCCGGCAGAAAAATAATGATGAACCAACTAAGTGCTATATAAGAAGCGAAATTTGAGTAATGATTAATGAGTTTGATTTGAACACGTCATAAGTGAAGTATGGCTTTCTACTAGCATCTTTGTAGTTAGTAAAAATATTTGAAATACGCAAATAAAACAAAGCCTCCTCCGATGTTGCTATGGCGCTTGCTCAGAGACTACTAAACGTAATAGAATAATATGTGCGAAGTGAGAGCGAATAATTGTTCCACTAACTGAAGCCCTTTATTGTGACGTGAGAAATACCTACGTGCAGAATTTCATACAAAACGGATAGTTTGATCCGGAACACGCACGAATGGTTCTGAGGAAGTGCGTGTTGTAATGTGTCACGCCCACTCATTATAAAATAATTTTATATGTAAATATATTAAGACTATCTCATAACTCTTTAAAAACCTATTGCCTTGAGTATAATCATAAATATTCAAATCTTGTACCTCAGCAAACAATTTACACAATTTACTCCTTACGAAAGCATTTGCACGGAACTCACAACTGAGCCTTTCGCATAAGCCAAGATGGCATGTATTACAAAAAACCAACTAAGTAAGTAATTAACTAACATGAAAGTATGTATGCGCTCACATTTTACTTAGGAAAACTTTTGTTATTAAATATATATAGAAGAGTTTCTTATTCTCTTGCATGTGGCATGTGGCCATGGCAAAGGCATTAAAATATTATCAAGCCTTTAGAAAATTTAAGTAAACATATACGAGTCTTAATGCTAACGAAAACAATTATTTTCAGTTTCAAACTATGTAAAGGCTTAGAGCATATGAGTAAATAAACGTGCTTAAGTACATAAGTATTTATTTAAGTATTTTAACTTAAGATTCTAGAAAATCAAAAAGTATTTCCACAAAAAGTTTTTAATTTAGTCATATATTGATAATTGTATTTATAAGCGAGTTCAGCAATTAACTTTTGAAACTGTTGAATTGAGAAAAGTTTATTAATTTCACGCGAAAATGAGATATGCAATGGGTTTGTAAATAAGCACGTTGTTTTATTAAAACCCAACCAAAAACACATATTCGTACAACTTAATAAAATAATTAAAAAAAAATGTTTAAGTTAAACGGTTTTATTGAAAACAATACTTACATGAAGTAATAATATTACTAAAAGCTAGAAAATAATTAGGTAGGTCCTAGGTACTTGTCGTCACACTCCGCATCAATCTATGGCGTTGATCAGACAACTAAATAAAAAGGGTTGGGCGCCTGAAATTTCCAAAAATGTGAGGCGTAGCATGACCTTATTAAGGTTCAGTTGGTCTTACTTAGACTATCAATAGAAATTTGACGCGTCCAAAGCTTTTATTTAATTGTCTCATCAACGCCCTAGATTGATGAGGAGTGTGATGACTAGTACCTACGACCTACCTAATTATTTTCCAGCTTTTAGTATTATTATTACTTCATGTAATTATTGTTCAATTTGTTACAATCTAAGTCCTCAATACTCGACTCTGCTCCACGTACGCTTGTCCCTCCTCCAATTCCAAAATATTTTGATGTCACTTCTACCGGACTGTATGTAATATTTTTTCCAAATATGAGCCAAATCGGACATCATAGGTCGCTTTCTATTCATGTATGTATTATGTGTTCCAAATATGAGACAAATCGACTTTTTTGAATATCTTGATCCTAGCGGCGATTTTTTTCTTATTATTGCATTGTCATCGGATTCTGAACTATATTCCAAGTTTCAAGCTTGTAGCTTCCAATTACAAAATTCGTGCCACCCAGCCAACCAGTTAGCCTGTCAAGTCAAGCTAAATAAAACCGTTTAAAAAGACCGGTGCGTATGCGTAACACATTTTTTGTTAATATAAAAATACCGAAGTGTCAAGTGTCAACCTGTTAAAAATTTGTTAATGTCATTTAGATTTTTCATTGAAATCATAGGAGGTAATCTCAGCTTAAAAAAAACAACAGTGGTTGCTAATAGTCTCGATATGATACATCAAATAAACCCGAAACAGTTCGAAAGTGGTCTCGATACGTTACCCAAACAGCTGGGAAACTGTAAGGCAAACAAAAAATTTACATTAAAAAAGTTCCCAACTCCAACATTTATCCCAAAATTAAACACGAAAAGCAACCGAAAACAATTTCGAAATTATCCCAAAGAGCTCCGAAACTTTTCTAATACCGATTTCACACAGAAACTTAATCGAATCAAAATTTTTTTTAATAAAAAATAATTATGTTTTTCTTTTCACACAGGGCAACTTGCTTCATTAAACGAAAATTTTTAAATTTTTGGTGTTTTCTATGTTTTTATTGTTTATTGTCATTGACAACAAAATTCGGCAAAACCCACTAGAGTTTTGTCTCCATTAGGTAAAGCAATAATGAAATAATTGATTGAGTTCAATAAGGGCTTTAATCTATAATTACTATCTATTTCATTAATCCTTGGTGTGAAATTGGTATAAATATAACTAGGCCGACTCACTTCAAATTACATTTAATAAAGTTTCGGGATTATTTCGGGGCTATCGTAAGATGCCCGAAATAAAATGGAGTTTGCCTGAAAATAATTCCAAAAATGATTATAAAAAAGTCACGAAGTTATCTCGAAACGATACTAAACAAAAAATACATTTGAAAAGGCTCCGAAATAGTCCCGAATTCGATTGATTAATTTCCAATTAAATTTAGAACAGTTAGTACCGAAATGATCCAGAAAATAATGCGCAGTTGGTCTGAAAATAACTCCTAAAAGTACTCCAAAAACTCCCGAAATGATACCAAGCACATGACGTTTAAAAAAAGCTTCCAACCAATCCCAACTTCAAAACTGAAATTAATTTTTAAATGATCCCGAAATAGTCCTGGGTTCGCAAGCTCTGTTTCCTTTCTTAGACCTCGATTCAAATTACCAATACACATAGTATTATGGGTATGGGATACATAATCAGTTGTTTGAAAAAAGCTCCGAAATAGTCCTAAACTCGAAAAACTTCGAAATTAGTTCGCAAATAATCCGGAAATAGTTTGGCGGATTGACAAGCGCTTTTCAGTTTAGAACATTTTTAGACTCCGATTCATACTACTCACATACCAAATATTATTAATATAGGAAAAACCGAATTTAGTTTAAACGATTTGAAGATACTTTTATATGGAGGGTATCTCATTGACCACTTTCCCAAAGTTGTTAGACTTCCACTTACATACATATATGACTCACAGACATGATATCAAAATTCGTGGTCAATACAATACCTAAAGTTCTAACGATTATTAATAATTAAATTATAACCGTTTCTAGGGGCCTGGGACCTATCTCTTTAGATTATTGAAAACTTTTGACCATCTGTGTTCGAAACTCTCTCGATCCATAGACATGATATTATTTGTAATTGTCAATATATTTAAAGTTATAACGATAAATCATAATTAAATGAAAATTGTTTCCAGTGGGCGTGTGACCTCTCTCTGCAGATTTTTGCAGATTATTGATCATCTGTGTTGGAAAGTGCATCAAAATAGGTCCAGCCATTCCAGCGTGATTGAATCACAAATACAATTAAAAATTAATAAAATGTAACTGTTTCCAGGTGCGTAGGAGCCCCTCTCTAAAAAAATTTTTTTTCCAAGAGATTACTCAAATGTGTAAACTTTATGATTATAAAATTTCATTTAAATCTGTTCAGCTATTCTGGCATGGTTGATTCTCAAATACACTTGAAAAATAATTAAAAAGTAACTGTTCTCATGGTGCGTGGCACCTCCCCGTTTTCTTCAAGAAAATTTGGTCATTGAACCTCACAGACTGTTGTCTACTTATGTTGGAAATTGTATGCAAATCTGCTTCGGTGTTCGGGCATGTGTTCGACACGAAGACAATTGAAAATTAACTAAAATCTAGCTGTTTCCTTAAAAAAAAAAAATAAAATAAAACCAGTACATCCTTCTAAATCAGATATACCCTTGAGAAATTCGGAAATCCATTCCGTACATTCCGTAAGCGTGCAGCAACTGACACAACAAAGAAAGCAATGAACCAATTTTCGCTTCTACTTCAAGCACTAAAAATTTCGTGCGTAAATTCTATACTCATATATTCTGTCATTACTCTCCTGCTACACATATACTACCACAAAAAAATTTTGTGTTTGAATTCCAAACGTTTTACACCATTTTTCTAGACTATTAGCTGTCTGCGTGCTATTTCAATTTGTTCCAAATATGTTTAGCCGTTCCTGTGTGATCGTATCAAAGACGATTTTAAAATAATTAAAAAGTAACTGTTACAGGGAGCCACCATCTGTAGTGGAATTCACTAACTTAAACAATACGATTTGTCGAGATTTTAATTAACGATTTCGTCGCTTGCCTTATCGATTGTGCTATTCACTAACTTAATTTTAACGACTCGTGAAAAACGACATTTAAATTTCGTTTTAATAGTAGAAATGTGGCAGCACAGCTTAACGAAACCTAAAAAATGCGAAAAGCACAAAAGGAATTCTAAAAATAAATAAAATCCGTATACTAACTGCTTTTAATAGTCATTATTGTGCAACTTTTTACATATTTTGACAAAAGGTAAGTAAATTCGGTATTCATTTCTTTTTTTTTTCTCTGTTGATATCGCAGTTATTCTTGTACCCCTTAATTGGCCATCAAGTTGAGAAATAATATCATGGGCCAAGTCTGGGGTTAGTCGGTACAGAATTCGAAACTCCGTTGCATTCAAGTGGAATAGGTTATCTACTTTTCTAAGAAAGTGTCTGTCCACTGGCCATGGACTTAGTAATTCTTCATCGTGTGATAAAACGTACGCCAATTACTCAAATGCCATTTGATTTATAAAGCAGCTTTTCGTGTTTAAAAGTATTTAATTAAAGTTCCGATTTTCTTTTTTAACTAAAATTGCCAGAAATATGAATTTCGTGATTTTTAACGCAGCCTATTTAGTTGCCGTTTATTTAACAACACAGCTGATCGCCGATAAACAAATATCGATACAAAATAGTTACTGAATAACGAAATCGTTATAGTTATCGATTCGTAAATAAAGCGATGGCAAATGTCGTTAAAAAAGTTAGTGAATTCACTACTGGGCATCCAAACAGCCAAACTTTCACATTTATGTATAAAAAATGCGCCTAAAAGTATGCAACATCTTAAATAAGAAACTGTTTTGTGGTAATTTAGCGCTATTAATCAGCACAGTTTCACCAGTCATAGATGGATAAAATAAATTAACATAAAAAGTGGAATTACCTACAAAAAAAAAAAAAAAAAAAAAAAATATTCGTAACGGTTGAAGATTAATATTAAAAAAAAAAATGCAAATTATATTCACCGCTGAGCAACATGATACAATTTAACGGCGATTTACTTCGAAGTCTAGTATTTTTTTCCGTAATTAATCTATTTTCTCGCCTTTTTGCTCTGCATGAAATTTTATGAGTATTGGTTGCCTTCGTTAACTTCCACCATTTTATGCCAATGCTTTATGAGCAATTTGTCTGTTCACTTATTAATATATACGAACATATATATATATATATAAGGTGGGTCCATTTTTTACCAAGTAATTTTTCGACATTCTGCTAAAAACGAAACCTAAGAGGTTCGCTGGGCGGCCACTGTGGTGTGATGGTAGCGTACTCCGCCTACCACAGCGAATGCCCTGGGTTCACCCCCCGGGCAAAGCAACATCAAATTTTAGAAATAAGGTTTTTCAATTAGAAGACAATTTGTCTAAGCGGGGTCGCCCCTCGGCAGTGTTTGGCAAGCACTACGAGTGTATTTCTCCCATGAAAATCTCTCAATGAAAACTCATTTGCTTCGCAGATGCCGTTCGAAGTCGGCATAAAACAAGTAGGTCCCGTCCCGCCAATTTGCAGGAAAAATTAAAAAGGAGCACGACGCAAATTGGAAGAGAACTCGGCCCAAAATCTCTTCGGAGGTTATCGCGCCCTACATTTATTTATTTTAAGAGGTTCGCTGCAGCATGGCTCTAAATAAAATTTCGAGCCCACGTAGATTTGTAGTCAACTGGCTAAGTCTATTAGCTGTGAACCGATTCTCTTTGAGATATTGAGGCATTCGGTGCTTTTTCTCTGAAGTCCGCTTTTTTTTACAGCTTGGAGAAATAAGGAGCATACTTTTAGGAGCGCAACTCGATAAACAGCCAAAACTACGGGAAACTAGTTTCAGAACTCAATAAAAAAACTTTTTGCTATGCTTTTAATAGCAAGAAATTTGTTCCGTGACCCTTTCTCCACATAAGCTTCTAATTTTGTCACGGTCTTTGTTAAATGTTTTTTGTCGCAGTCTAATGTATGCACGTTCTTATATGTATATTTTTTTCTTGAAAGTTAATATTCAATCGTTAGCTACATTAAATCATAACAACTCTAAGATGATTTGATGAGATTTTGTAAGACTGTGAAGGATAATATTGAACTACGGCCTTAGCCTCTTCTCCACATCATTAAAGCAAGTTTCTTTATGTGAGAAAAAGAAGTTCTCGTAGACCAATGAGAAAACCAATATGAAGCGCAATAACGTGAAACAATGACTTGCGCTTTTGCACAATAAAAAAATTTGTTTCAAATTCAATTTTGCTATTAAAAATTAAGAAAAAAAAACCAACGTTTAACGGTTTATGCAGTAAATTTCGCTGTAGCATTCTTAAAGGCGCCGTGGTCCTTTTGAAGTAGAGCAAGAAAAAGGCAAAGAAGCTTTATGTGTGCGTGTATACAGCAATGCGTAAGTGTATGTGCGAAAATTGATATGACGCAAAAAAGATTTTTTTTATTTTTGAGCACTCAGCTTGCAGTTCATTTCATTTAACGAACATCAATCAAAGTTAAGGTCATGTAATGTATTGAATTTCCAGCAATTTCTTTTTTTTTTTACAAATTTCCTCAATGGCGTCAATACAGTTTGGAAAATATGAAGTTTGAAAGCTTAAAAGCTGCTTGCACTTTTACACTTTTGCTTTTCACAGAGAAAAAAAAAAAACATGTATATTGCTAAGTGTCGAAATATATTTGAAGTAGCTGTAGCCTGCGTTTGCTAAATGTTGTACCTAATTGCTTAATTTATGATCGTTTTCTTTGGAGTTAAAATTATTTTAAGTAGAAATCAGCGTCCAAAAAGTGGAGTATTCTCTCGGAAAATGAAGGTTGATGTGCAAAAATTTATTTTTCTCTTTTAGTTTTCCTTTCCTTTTCACGAAGGGCAACATACGGTCAACGATAATGTCATGGCAACTTATGACCACTTCAAATGCCCACAAAGTCAATTGAAGCTATGACTATATCTAATAGTCACAATGTCAAATTTTTAATGATTCCAATTTCCACGAAATTGACATTATGAACATTCTGCTCTTTCGAAATGGTTATAGGGTCAACTATTTTTTCTCACGTGGCCAAAAGCTCAACTATTTTGCTTCCCACCTTCACGTATTAGGTTACGTTAGGCTCAAAAGGTAGGCATAGGAATTTGCCACACTTCCACTCGTAGACATTTTTGCCCATTTTGGGTGCCCTAAGTAAGTGCCGTCCAACCAGATTACCTCCTAGTAGTCCTTAAGGAACCACTTGCTTTCTCTGATGAATTTAAGTAGGAGCGACCCAACATCTGCCAGACTGTCCAAAAACGTGCGCCCAGATATATGAGTCGTATTATTTGCAGTTCAGTAGCGGAATTCACTAACTTATAACGATGCGATTTGTCGAGATTTTAATTAACGATTTTGTCGCTTTCCTTATCGATTGTGCTATTCACTAACTTAGTTTTAACGAATCGAAATAAATTACATTTAAATTTCGTTTTAATAGTAGAAAGGTGGCAGCACAGCTTAACGAAACCTAAAGAATGCGAAAAGCACAAAAGGAGTGCCAAAAATAAATAAATTCCGCATACTTACTGATTTTAAAAGTTTTGACATATTTTAACAAATGTTAAGTAAATGCGGTATTAATTTATTTTCTCTGTTGATATCGCAGTTATTCTTGTACCTCTTAATTGACCATCAATTTTAGAAATAATATCATGAGCCAAGTCTAGGGTTAGTTGGTACAGCTTTAGAAACTCCGTTGCATTCAAGTGGAATGGGTCATCTACTTCTCTATGAACCACTGGCGATGGACTTAGTAATTCTTCATTTTGTGATAAAACGTACGCTAAGTACTCAAATGCCATTTGATTTATAAATAAAGCAGCTTTCTTTTTTAACTAACATTGCCAGAAATATTAATAGCGTGATTTTTAACGCAGCTAATTTACTTGCCGTTTATTTAACGACACAGCTGATCGTCGATAAACGAATATCGTTATAGGTATCGATTCGCAAATAAAGCGATGGCAAATGTCGTTAAAAAAGTTAGTGAATTCCACTACAGGACATCGGCAAAGAAAGTGATGAATTGATTCCTCTTCCCCTATTCCCCTCATCCTAACATCTTCTTTAAATAGAGTTTGTTGCTATGCTCCACCATTGGAGCATCCGTGCAATAGCGAAATGGCCTGTGATGACGTAAGTACTCTTACTGCAGATTTGTTTACCTTGAGAGGTAAGCTTGTTGCTTTCCATCCAAACTTGGACGTAAGGATCTTGAGACCACGGAATCTTTCCGGTTCTATTTCAGGCGCTCGATACCTTCACACGATATCCAAATTGTCACTTTTGATTCTAATGCCGTTTAGGTAGCATGGCTGTCGGAGAAGGTTGTTACTTTGGTATCTGGGACCATACAGTTCTGGTGCAGTCAAGAAAGTCGTTACGATTGATTTAACTGCAGATGTTCTCATTATACGTATTAAATGTTAACAGCTTTGGAATTATATTTACGGTTTGTAGTTGTTTCTTTGTTTGCCGAATGATAAGCCACATTCCCGCCAAATTTTTCCCGGCGGTGCTTCTTTCTCTACATTCTATCCTTTTTTGGTGATAAAGCAGATAAGTACTTGTACGGTACAGTGAAGATTTCTATCACTATCCCTCCCGTCTTTTTACTTTTTTCGAGTTTTTTCGAGTTATATGCTGCTCGTTCTTGTGGCTTGTCTGCCACTGATACTGGAGCGTTTTTCCTCTTCCTTCTGCATGAGGAAAGCTGGATTGCCGCTTTGAGCTGATCACTGCCTTTTCGGAAAAGTGCACCTGCTTCCACCGTATTTTCAGTTAGTTGTTCGGTCTGTATATGGCTTTATTTCTCTCTCTGGTACATATGCTTTTCAGTTTCATTTTATTATTTGGTTTGCCTAGTAGCCGCTCCTTCACGAAGCTCATTGGTATGCAGATGAAGCCAAACAACTTCTTGGACCGTGTATTAGCTTATACCTTCCAAGAAGAGGAAAGTTTGAAGCAGTCCAACTTTCAACCGGCAAAGGAAATTCAATGGGGTTACATCAAATAACAGCTAGAGAGAGCGAGAGCAAGCGCATCACAGCAAGGAATTAAAGTTTAAATTACTACATGCAGAGTGTGCATTTATTAAAAAGATATACCAAAAATTTTGTAAAATTTCATGTTTGATTCAGAGATAGTTTTAAATATTCTCAAGCCCCTCATTTCATCAAGTTTTACTCGCTTCGAAGGGTAACCGATAGTTTTACATGTAAATGCACATGAAGTTTGTCAAATCGGCTCAACACGGCAAATATCGCAAAAATATTGCCGATCATATTTCCGAAACTAATGCATTTTCCGCAAACAGGGAGATACAAAATGTTTAAAAGTATGTAGCTGACTGAAAAAAATGCATTCATGTAAATTTTTTTATTATTTCGCTAAGTTTCTTTAAATATTCTATAGTAGCTTTTTGCAGTACAGAAGCTCAATTTTCTTTGGCTAAGAAAAAGAGGGAGTCCAACTTATATCGCATTGAAAAGTGTTTATGTATAACATACTCGAAAAGGTGAAAATCTAAGCCTAAACATGTTATGAAGATGAGCTACACATGGAAAGGCCGTCATTCCAGTTGCGTTTCCCCATCGTAGTATTTCTCACAGGGAACATTTGTACGACAGCAGTGCGCAGTGTTTATTCATTGCTGTTGCCATTGTAAACTTTACCAAGTAGCGCAACTAACAGCTGATCGCTCAAAATTTGCACACACACACATCACTAATGGCCATATTGCGGAAATCTTATACTGTTTTCACACAGAAACTTAATGATCTCATTTCACCTTCTAATGAAATCGTAAATTTTTTGCTTTCACACAGAAGTAACTGCTCGATTAGTATGAAGGATGAAATGTCAAGCGAATAAAATGACAATGCTATATGACAGACAATCATGGCGGAACGATACAAGGTGGCAGCATGGTGACATACCTACAAACAAAAAAAATTCCATGTACTTGTAAATTCGATGGACAAATGTCAAAATCGTACTGCGCCGGTAGTTGATGTATCAAATCAAATAAAAAAGGTTATAATCAGCTGTTCGATGCGGCCACCTTGTATCGTTCCGCCATGCAGACAATGACATTTACTTTGACAAATGACATTTTTAAGCACTGAACACACCAAAAACTAAGAAGCGGAAGGTTGCCAACAGAGTTGCATTGTGCTTTTGACTTCATTAGGCATTCGATTAGCTACTAATGAAATAATTATAGATTCGAATTTTGTAGGGAAGATTGAGCTCAATAAGCGTCTTAATGTAGAAAACTGCCTTTATTATTCAATAAGCCGTCTGTGTGAAAACAGTATTAGGGAAATTGAAGTTAAAATTTTCAGCAGACATAAAATATTATAATTTTGGAATATATAGCATCTAATTGCAGCAATTGAAAGAAAATGTTTGCTTATACTCAAGTATTTAATTACTTTTTCTAAATTTATCTTTAATATTGATGCAATGATTGATCCAATGCAACTCTGATCTTCCTACTGTTCTTCATTCCACTCCATTCGAGTGTCTCTTTCACTGAATTCGAGTGTGGAAGGCACACTGAATTCGAGTGCCGTCCACTCTATTCGCAACATAACCTTAATTTAAGGTGCCAAACTATATAATAAACAATGGCTGTTGCGCTGACAACTGACGATGGAGAGTAACATGCATTGTTTACTATATAGTTTGGCAGCTTAAATTGAGGTTATGTTGCGAATAGAGTGGACGGCACTCGAACTCAGTGAAAGAGACACTCGAATGGAGTCCCTGCAAAAATTGTTGGATTACGTGTTCCATTTCCTTCATGTTGGAGTACTCTAACAATACTCCTTTGCAATGCGTTTGCGGAGCACCATCAGCCATTCATTGGTCGTTTTTTAACGACTGTGATCACGACACGATGACGATCGAACACAGTTGCCAAAAGTAAAATATTGTATACAAATAACTGATAATAAAATTTTACTATGGTAACTCTGATAAAATGCAACCGCGCACTGGTTTTATGTATACATACTATAGTATAGAAAAAAAAATTAGTTTCTTTATTCACGCAAATGCTAAATAACATAAGAATATTCGTAGTAAAAAATATAAAAGTTATATTGCCCCTCTTCATTTACTTTCATTTTAAATTAAATTCACTCCGATAATTCTTTCCGACACAATTCCTCTTTAGTACTTTGGCATATGAACCTCTGTGGGTGCTCCATGGAGTACTACAGTGAAAGTACTTTGGAAAGTACTCTCACGTATGTACTCTATGGATTACTCACAAACAAAGCGAGAGTGGGATCACATACTCCTCTCCTAGGACATCGCAATGTTAATTGGAGCACATTTTTTGCATGAATACAGATTAGTTTTGGAACACTCCTATACTCCCAAAGGAGTATTCCTTACATTATTTAGGAGTACTCGCGTTTTTTGAAGGGGTGGAATGAAGAACAGTAGGAAGAGCAGAGTTGCATTGGATTAATATAACTTCAAT
Source organism: Eurosta solidaginis (assembly GCF_040869045.1). Taxonomy (NCBI): domain Eukaryota; kingdom Metazoa; phylum Arthropoda; class Insecta; order Diptera; family Tephritidae; genus Eurosta; species Eurosta solidaginis. The sequence continues at coordinate 264,370,161 of NC_090320.1, forward strand.
CATTTCATCAATATTAAAGATAAATATAGAAAAAATAATTAAATACTTGAGTGAGTATAAGCAAACATTTTCTTTCAATTACTGCAATTAAGGTGTCCTAGATGCTATATATTCCAAAATTATAACATTTTATGTCTGTTTAAAAATTTAACTTTAATTTCCCTAAGATTTCCGTAATATGGCCATTAGTGATGTTTATGTGTGTGTGCAAATTTTGAGCGATCAGCTGTTAGTTGCGCTACTTGGTAAAGTTTACAATGGTAGCATGCCAACCATGGTTCAATTATGTACAGGTTGGCTCATCTCATCAGCTGATTTTATTTATGTCATTGCATGGTCGAAGGGATTGTCAAAAGGAGATGGCGAACTCAAAATGAAACCAACCCATTGGCAACATTTTACTTACACATACAAAAATTGCTAAGTTATATGTTTCCATTCCATACCATTCGCAACAACACCAATACACAGATTTTGACAATTTGAACAGACATATTTTGTTGCTTTACAGATGAGCCAACCTGTATATAGTTGAACCATGATGCCAACCTAATAAAACTGACTTAGAAGTCTGTTGAATTTTGATTTTCTATATAAGTTCTAAGTGACGTTTACATTTTGAGATGCCATTTGTTTGTTTCCATTTCATTTTGACATTTTGTCATACAAATTGACAGTTATTGATTATGACGCCAGATTGTATGCGCTAAGTGGAGTATAATCGTGGCTAAGTTGCCAAGTTTACGCCAAGTCAAGTCAAGTCTATGCTAAGTATCAGTAATGGGCCCTTATATGTAAAGCAAGTCTGCCTCAATTGAGCTATGGCGCGCCGACCACTGCATTAGAGTTCATGTTGAAAACCATAGCTTTCTCATTATCTATATGTTTTTGTGGCAAAAATGTTGTTCTCAAATGAGAAACTCAAATGGTTGATAAGGAATTACAAATTTTTCACAGCTTGATATATTTTTTCAATGTTTGTTGGGACAGAATAAAAACAGTAAATGAAAGATTTCAACTGAATATTAAATGGCTTGAAAATACATCTATCGCAATAATTGTTAAGTTTATTGACAGTTATTATTGACATTTATTGATATTGTTAATTCGCATGTGATTGGCGTTATAAAGAATTGCGTTAACTAATTGATTTTTAAGATTTATTATTTTATTAATTAAAATGTTTAATAAAACTGAACTGAAGTTCCAATTTGTTGAACGGGTGAAGTTATGTGTCCGATTAGATATTTGTCGGAATACAACCGATTTTTAGAAAAGAAGATTTTTGCCGATTATACGGTTTTACCGAATGGGATAAGATTATTGCTTAGCTTCATTCATGAAAGGTAGGAAGTCTTCGGAACAGCCGAAGACAGTCCCGTCCGCACTTGTTAAATTTGATATGCCGTAATTTTTACCTTGAGAATTTCTATAACTCCTTCTAATATCCTTTTCAGCTCTGAAATCGGGAAGGGCAGATCATATGAAAAATGGAAAAATCGAACAATAACCACGCCCACTTTTTTTTTCTTCTTTTTAACTATCACATATTTTGCAATATATTTATGGCACGTAAAGAACGAAAATTGGAAAGGCACTGTAAATGGTCTAGATCCGCTCTTTTTAATGAAGCTCCTCACAAAACTTTTAATATCAAAATCGAAAAAAGCGACCAATTTAAACGAAATTTCTTAAGACCATTCGCTTTTTACATACATATACATTTAAACTTTATATGGACTGCTAAGTGCATAACTTTATCTACACTAAATTGTTGCGCAAAAATTAAGTATGTACTGCTAAATTTCAGTATGCATAATACTCTGCCATGTTTTTTTTTACATGTATATACATCAAGGATTAACCAAAATAAAGATGTTGCAGGGACGAAAAATCGTGTGAAGCAAGCTTCACATTCACCACTTACCACAGCAGAATTTGTTAAACTACCACTGTCTGTATTTGTTATTTAACAATTATTTGTACACTTTTTATTCAGCTAATGTGTTCAGAATTTTAACTTTTACTCTCTAAAACTCCAATCAGTGTATTTCTGTGCTTAAATTATGTTAAAAATTGTGTCAAAGTTTTTGGTGTGGTGAAAGTGACCTACTAGAATTTTGTTACGCTCCGCTGCTTTCCACCGAAGTTTGCGCCTGCAACATCTTTATTTTCGATAATCTTTGTATACATCGATTAAAAAAAGCTTATCATCACTTAGATACTGTTTAAGAGACCCATCTAGCGGCAATTATTGAAGACTCGAGGCAGTGGTTAAATAACTCGCTACAAAACGGGTTGTGTATGATAGCAGTGACACACTCCTCTGTTGGTCATAGTGTATATCCTAACTGAATCGGTTGCGATGAATCGTGGACACATTTCATTTGCAACTGAGTATAATTTTCTGCGCAACAATTTCATAAGCAGTGTAGAGAAAGTCATGCTCTTAGCAGTCCATATAAAGTTTAAGTGCATGTGTATATACTTAAAACAAAAAACAGAGCTAATGCCCGAACATAGACTTCCTTACTTTTTTTAAATCAAAGATTATATAAACATATTGTAACGAATTTACTTGCAAATCCTCTTATTTGCAATCCTCTGCTGACTTCGTATCACTAAACTGTTGAATAAATAACTCCAATATTGAATAATGGAAAAATGGCCTTTATTAAATTACTTCACAATAACACTTATACTTTGCTACTCGCTGGCTTAATAACCAAACTTATTGATAACTCAAATGAAACTCTACTATTGGCCACCAGATCGCGTGCTTAATCAATAACTGATTGATTGCTCAACTCAAACTGAATTACCGCGCCTCTACATCTGTTGCCTTTTATACCCTTTGATTTCCTCGTTCGCATTTTTCCAGAATGTACTAGCATTGTCCATGAGCTCTCAAACTTCTCAGCTATAACTAAAATTGCACAATTTTATACATCTTTTAGGCGCTTCCAGAATCTACTAGTCCAGTAGCTCTCAAACTTCTCAGATATATGCATGTGTTTGCGCATTGACTCTCCGCTGCTCGTATTCGTACATGGTACATATGTGTAGACGCAATTATTTATTCGTTTATGTAGATACATAAAGATTGAATTATTGATGTGAATGTTTGTAGTTTACAGTCTCTCGCGCGCACATAGGCGCATAAGTAAATGCATCTGTGTGTGACATCTCTCTGGGCTGCCTTATATATGTGTATACTTGATTTGATTATTAACGTAAATACTGCTTGGCATGGCCTTAGCATCGCCTTAGTGATGGGATAACTTATTGATGCTAATATCCGTGACAATATTTCATATCAAATTTGGATAAAATTTGCTGCATAAATAATGTATTTAACCTTAATGCTTGTTGCCTAGGCATTGCCACTAAAGTTGTTATTACCAAGTTGCCACTTGAAATTTTTAAACTTAAATGAGATATGCAAGTATGGCAAGAACTCCAAGCGTATTTCAGCCATGAAAGGCTCTCAGTGTAAACTCATCTGCCTTGCAGATGCCGTCCGGCATTGTTTACTATATAGTTTGGCAGCTTAAGTAGAGGTTAGTTGTGAATAGAGTGGAAGGCAGTGGACTAGGCAGTCGAATGTCATATAATGAAGGAATGGTGTTCGGAGTTTTTCAAAGTTAAAAAAAAAAAATGATAAACGCTTTAATATAAATAAAACTATTGTTTTAATAACAACAAAAACGCCATATATATTCTGTATACATAAATTGGCAAGGATTATCTCACTTTAAAATTTGAATTAAATAATCTAAAGTTTTTTTTTGAAACTGAGTCGAGAACTGTGCGTGTGAATGTGCGAATTTTCACCGATCAGCTGTTAGTTGCGCTACTTGGTAAAATTTACAATGCCGTCCGGAGTCGACATAAAACAAGTAGGTCCCGTTCCACCAATTTGTAGGAAAAATTAAAAATGAGCACGGCGCAAATTGGAAGAGAAGCTCGGTTTAAAATCTCTTCGGAGGTTATCGCGCCTTACATTTACATTTTTTTTTCATTTAATAAAATACTGCTAGCCTACTTGCTATTCAAGAAAATATTTTTGGCACACCGTTCTGGTATTTTCGGCTGTGTGGACGTGTAGTGTCATCTTCGGTTCAACTGCAATATTTTTGGGCTTTTTTGGTTGAGCTGAAAATTTAAATAGGCCTAAAGGTTGGCTTATGTGCTCCATTCTGGCGTTTTGGCGGAGTTGGGAGTTGCAAGGCTTCCCTGACCCGGAGTTAGGGTAGTTTTTTGCACTCCTAACAGGAATATGTGTAAATTAAAATCTGGCGTGGTGCCATTTAAAAACCAAATGCTTTTTATATACGTAACGAAACATATCGGGACATTGGAAAAAAATGGCAACAAGCCACATATCGGATCCTGAAATACATATTACTGTATTTGTGCCTGGCGTGGTGCGCTTAAAAACCCAAATTACTATGAATTTTGTGCCTGGCGCCGTGCCGTTTAAAAACCAAAAAATGAACATTTCGGGAAATAATGGAATTGAATAACGAAGCTACTGTGAATAACGGATCTTTTGTGAATAACGGAGGAACATGGTGAAATGAAACGGCAAATTGACTTTGAATAAAATTAAGGCAACCTGGTATTTTAAGGGCTCTCATAATCACCTTGCCATTCGACGCTTGCGAGTGCAGTGTCAATTAAAATTAAAAAAAAAATAAAGAAATATTTTTGGGACACCTGTAATTTTTGTTCCGTGAAATCCTGTAATTTTTCATGCACACAGTCAGGTCTTCAATCTGAACTTAAGCGACAGTGAAAATTTAGCTAAGTTTAAACTTGCCACTTAAAGATTAAAGTTTACTGCTCATCTTAGTTCAAGCGTCCAAAATGGCAGGGTTAAAATCTAGATAACTTAAGGTAATATTGAAAACCTGGATCTGTGAGTACGAAAAGAAAGAAATTTTACGCCATACCTATGTATTATATATACAATTTTTTAAGCGGCTTAAGCCACTTGGATGAATTGTTTTATACGTATATGAAGGTAATCCATTACACTCAAAGCACTTTCAATTAAGAAAATGAGATTTTTTGTTGTTATGCCTGATGTATGTTATTTAAACTTATAAAATTTACTTAAATGAAAATAAAATTGTTTAAATGCATTGCCGCATGGATTGAAATAGCAATTCAAACATAATTATATTAATTTATTGGTATTTTCGCAAAATCGTTATGCCACTGACACACACAGCAAAGTTTATATAACTTTGCACGTGTAAATTGCATTAACAGCAAAGCACTATATGGTTATCAGAATCAAAATATTCAATTATATTTTAATTAACTAATGCGTATGCAACTGCCTACACATATACATATGCACATTCGTATGCATGTGGATTTTATTGTTGGTAAGTAAATATATTTATTACTAGCCTTTACCCGCGGCCCCGTCCGCAAGGAAAATTTTAAATATATGGGCTATTCGCGTTAGCCTGCTTATTATCTGTTTACAATTTTGTTTTCTGTCTAATGCATTTTATTTTTGTAATTGAGTAAAAAAAAAGAACTAAATGAGCTGATAACCTGATAGGATCCCAAATGATCCCGAAATTATCCAGAAAAAGCTACGAAATGACCCCAACGCTATCGCGGACGGATCCCGAAAACCATCCAGAAATGCCCCGAAAGGGTCTCCAAAAGTTCCCCGAATAGTCCCAAAAAAACCCGAAATGAGAGCGACACGATTCTAGACGTATGTAGAGAACCACACAGAAATGATCCCTGAAGGTGTTCCAAAATGATCCCGAAAAGGTTCCGAAATGACCCTGACGGGCTCCCGGGCGGATCTCAAAAACCATCCAGAAAATATCCGGGAAGGGTCCCTAAATTATCCCGACTAACTCCAGAAAAAGTTCAGAAATGGCTCCGAGGGGATCCACGATGGATCGCGAAAACCATACAGAAATGATTCCGGAAGGATTCCAAAATGATCCCGAAATAGTCCGGAATTGAGCCAGATGGGATCCCGCACAGATCCAGAAATGATCCCGGAAGGGTGCAAAAACTATCCCGGAAAAGTAACAAAAAATCCCGAAATGGCTCTTACGGCATCCCGGACGGATCCAGAAATGATCTCGGAAGGGTCCCCAAATGATCCCAAAATGGTCCCGAAATGACCCTGATGGATCCGGCAAACCATCAAGAAATTATGCCGAAAGGGTCCCAAAATGATCCCGAAATAATACAGAAAAAGTCACGAAACGACCCGTAGAGGATCCCCAAATGATCCCGTATTAGCCCGAAAAGGTCCCGAAATAACCCCGACGGGATCCCGGACAAATCCCGAAAACCATCCAGAAATGATGCCGGAAGGAATCCCAAATGATTCCGTAAAAGTCCCGCATTGATTCCGACGGGATCCCGAACGGATACCGAAAATCATCCAGAAGTGATGCCGGAAAGGTCCTCAAATGATCACCTAATAGTCCCGAAATGACCCTTAAGGGGTCATGGACGGATCCCATAAACCATCCAGAAATTATCCCGATATAGTCCCGAAGAAGTCCCGAAATGACCCTGACGGGATCTCGAACGCACCCCTAAATGACCCTGACGGGATCCCGGAAAGATCCCGAAATCCATCCAGAAATGATCTTGGGAGGGACCCCAAATGATCCCGAAATAGTCTCGGAAAAGTCCAGAAATTACCCTGACGCGTTCCCGAACGAATCCTGAAAGCCATCCTTAAATGATCCCGAAAAAGCCCCGAAATGACCCTGACGGGATCCCGAAAGGATTCCAAAAACTATCCAGAAATGATGCCGGAAAGGTCCTCAAATGATCCCCTAATAGTTCCGAAATGACCGTGACGAGATCCCGAACTGATCCCGACAACTATCCAGAAATTATGCCGAAAGGGTCCGCAAATGATCCCGTATTAGTCGAGAAAAAGTCCCGAAATGACCCCGACGGGATCCCGGACGAATCCCAAAAACCATCCAGAAATGATGCCGGTAGGTATCCCAAATGATCCCGAAATGACCTCGTCGGAATCCCGGACGGATACCGAAAATTATCCAGAAATGATGCCGGAAAGGTCCACAAATGATCCCCTAATAGTCCCGAAATTACCCTGATGGGATCCCGGACGGATCCCGAAAACCATCCAGAAATGATGCCGGAAGAGCCCCCAAATGATCCCGAAAAAGTCCCCAAATGACCCCGACGATATCCCGGACGGATCCCGAAAACCATCCAGAAATGATGCCGGAAGAGCCCCCAAATGATCCCGAAAAAGTCCCCAAATGACCCCGACGAGATCCCGCACGGATCCCGAAAACCATCCAGAAATGATGCCGGAAGAGCCCCAAATGATCCCGAAAAAGTCCCCAAATGACCCCGACATACTCCAGAAAAGGTTCCGAAATGGCTCCGAGGGAATCAACGACGAATCGCGAAAACCATACAGAAATGATTCCGGAAGGATCCCAAAATGATCCCGAAATAGTCCGGAAATGACCCAGATGGGATCCCGCACAGATCCAGAAATGATCCCGGAAGGGTCCAAAAACTATCCCGGAAAAGTAACAAAAAATCCCGAAATGGCTCCTACGGCATCCCGGACTATATCAACATTCAAATTGATATTTTAAAAGAATCTTTTATTTTGATTTTAAATATAAATATTTATTTTTGTTTATTTTTGAGTTTAGATATTTTCCAACTAATTAGAATTTTCTTTTTTTTGAAGTTATTCAAAATTTTAAGTTAACACGAAAACTCAATTAAAATTATTTTAAAAATTAAAGTAAAGAGTACAAAGTAGTTAACACTATATTTACTCCCCCTCCAAGAAAATTTGATATAAACAAATTATTAATTAATATTAAATGTAACCTTTTTTTGTTTTTTGTTGTTTAATGTATTTGTATTTAAATTGGTAGGATCGCCAATATATCAACATTCAAATTGATATTTTAAAAGAATCTTTTATTTTGATTTTAAATATAAAAATTTATTTTTGTTTATTTTTGAGTTTAGATATTTTCCAACTAATTAGAATTTTCTTTTTTTTGAAGTTATTCAAAATTTTAAGTTAACACGAAAACTCAATTAAAATTATTTTAAAAATTAAAGTAAAGAGTACAAAGTAGTTAACACTATACGGACGGATCCAGAAATGATCTCGGAAGGGTCCCCAAATGATCCCAAAATGGTCCCAAAATGACCCTGACGGGATCCCGAAAACAATACAGGAATGATGCCGGAAAGGTCCTCAAATGATCCCCTAATACTCCCGAAATGACCGTGACGGGATCCCGACAACTATCCAGAAATGATGCCGAAAGGGTCCGCAAATGATCCCGTATTAGTCGAAAAAAAGTCCCGAAAGGACCACGACGGGATCCCGGACGAATCCCAAAAACCATCCAGAAATGATGCCGGTAGGTATCCCAAATGATCCCGAAATAGTCCCGAAATGACCTCGTCGGCATCCCGGACGGATCCCGAAAATTATCCAGAAATGATGCCGGAAAGGTTCCCAAATGATCCCCTAATAGTCCCGAAATTACCCTAATGGGATCCCGGACGGATCCCGAAAACCATCCAGAAATGATGCCGAAAGGGTTCCCAAATGATCCCGTATTAGTCGCGAAAAAGTCCCGAAATGACCCCGACGGGATCCCGGACGGTTCCCGAAAACCATCCAGAAATGATGCCGAAAGGGTTCCCAAATGATCCCGTATTAGTCGCGAAAAAGTCCCGAAATGACCACGACGGGATCCCGGACGGATCCCGAAAACCATCCAGAAATGATGCCGGAAGAGCCCCAAAATGATCCCGAAAAAGTCCCCAAATGCCCCGACGAGATCCCGGACGGATCCCAAAAACCATCCAGAAATGATGCCGGAAGAGCTCCCAAATGATCCCGAAAAAGTCCCCAAATGACCCCGACGATATCCCGGACGGATCCCGAAAATCATCCAGAAATGATGCCCGAAGAGCCCCCAAATGATCCCGAAAAAGTCCCCATATGACCCCGACGAGATCCCGCACGGATCCCGAAAACCATCCAGAAATGATGCCGGAAGAGTCCCCAAATGATCGCGAAATAGTCCCGAAATGATTCCGGAATAGTCCCGAAAATGTTCCAAAATAACCCCGACGGGATCCCGGACGGATCCCGTAAACTATACAGAAATGATCCCGGAAGGGTCCCAAAATGATCCCGAAAAAGTCCCGAAATTACCCCGGCGTAATCCCGGACTGATCCCGAAAACCATCCAGAAATGATCCCGGAAGGGTCTCGATATGACCCTTACGGGATTACAAATAAGGTGAAGCAAATATAAAACCATGTTAATAAGGCAGCAGGCGCATTGGAGCGAATAAAAAGTTAGATAGAAACATACAGGTAAAGCTAATAAAAGCGTGCTAATAAAAACAATAGATGGAGGGCGGATGGCGGGAGTAGAGGAGAGGACCACTGATCGTTCCTCCAAAATTGTCTAGATCTCCTTCTGTATGTACCAGATACCAAAAACTATTGATTTAGGAGAAAATTTAGATTGAGTTATAACAATTTATGGATTTTACACCAGAGGGGGAGATAAAGGGGGCGGGCGGAGGGTGTCACTGCTTACTTTGTAAGCCCTCGACTTATTTGACCCCTTGAGTCTGTGATATTGGTGAAGGCCAGTATACGTAAAGTTATAATGTGTAAAAATTATGAAAAATAATTTCTCGAAGGGGTCGTGGGACCCCCACCCCTCTTTGCATGTTCGAAAAAAATTTCGCTAGTAGACTACTGTCTGTGTCCCAAATTTCATCAAAATCCGTGTAGCCATTCTGGCGTGATTCAGTCGCAAAGACGAAAAAATATAATTATTAAATTATAACTGTTCCTAGGGGGCGGGGACCACGCCCCTTTTGGAAAATATATAGCTAGTAGATCCTTCTAGACTATTGGCTATATGTGTGCAAAATTTCATACAAATCGGTTCAGCCGTTCTTGCGTTATTGAGTCACAAAGACAAACGTCTGGACAAACATCCAAACATCCAAACATCCAAACATCTTAACATCCAAACTTTCCCATTTATAATATACTAGCCTTTACCCGCGGCCCCGTCCGCAAGGAGAAAATGAAATATGTGGGCTATTCACGTTAGCCTGCTTATAAAGTTATCTGTTTAAAATTTTTTTTCTGTCTAATGCATTTTATTTTTGTAATTGAGTAAAAAAAAAGAACTTTATGAGCTGATAACCTGATAGGATCCCAAAACGATAACGAAATTATCCAGAAAAAGCCACGAAATGACCCCGACGCTATCGCGGACGGATCCCGAAAACCATCCAGAAACGCCCCGGAAGTGTTTCCAAAAGTTCCCGAAGTAGTCCCAAAAAAACCCGAAATGACAACGACACGATTCTAGACTTATCCAGATAACCACACAGAAATGATGCCTGAAGGGTACCAAATTGATCCCGAAATAGTCCCGAAAAAGTTCCGAAATTACCCTGACGGGCTCCCGGACGGATCTCAGAAACCATCCAGAAAATATCCAGGAAGGGTCCCTAAATTATCCCGACTAACTCCAGAAAAAGTTCCGAAATGGCTCCGAGGGGATCCACGATGGATCGCGAAAACCATACAGAAATGATTCCGGAAGGATTTCAAAATGATCCCGAAATAGTCCGGAATTGACCCAGATGGGATCCCGCACAGATCCAGAAATGATCCCGGAAGGGTGCAAAAACTATCCCGGAAAAGTAACAAAAAATCCCGAAATGGTTCCTACGGCATCCCGGACGGATCCAGAAATGATCTCGGAAGGGTCCCAAATGATCCCAAAATGGTCCCGAAATGACCCTGATGGATCCGGCAAACCATCAAGAAATTATGCCGAAAGGGTCCCAAAATGATCCCTAAATAATACACAAAAAGTCACTAAACGACCCCTAGAGGATCCCCAAATGATCCCGTATTAGCCCCGAAAAGGTCCCGAAATAACCCCGACGGGATCCCGGACAAATCCCGAAAACCATCCAGAAATGATGCCGGAAGGAATCCCAAATGATTCCGTAAAAGTCCCGCATTGATTCCGACGGGATCCCGAACGGATACCGAAAATCATCCAGAAGTGACGCCGGAAAGGTCCTCAAATGATCACCTAATAGTCCCGAAATGACCCTTAAGGGGTCATGGACGGATCCCATAAACCATCCAGAAATGATCCCGATATATTCCCGAAGAAGTCCCGAAATGACCCTGACGGGATCTCGAACGCACCCCTAAATGACCCTGACGGGATCCCGGACAGATCCCGAAATCCATCCAGAAATGATCTTGGGAGGGACCCCAAATGATCCCGAAAAAGTCCCGACATGATTCCGAGGGGATCCTGATCGGATACCGATAACCATCCAGAAGTGATGCCGGAAAGGTCCTCAAATGATCACCTAATACCAAAATGACCCTGACGGCATCCCGGACTGATCCCAAAATCCATCCAGAAATGATCTTGGGAAGGTCCCAAAATTATCCCGAAATAGTCTCGGAAAAGTTCAGAAATTACCCTGACGGGTTCCCGGACGAATCCTGAAAGCCATCTCTAAATGATCCCGAAAAAGTCCCGAAATAACCCTGACTGGACCCCGAAAGGATCCCGAAAACTATCCACAAATGATGCCGGAAATGTCCTCAAATGATCACCTAATAGTTCCGAAAAGACCCTGACGGGATCCCGAACGGATCCCGACAACTATCTAGAAATGATGCCGAAAGGGCCCGCAAATGATCCCGTATTAGTCGAGAAAAAGTCCCGAGATGAACCCGACGGGATGCCGGACGAATCCCAAAAAGCAGCCAGAAATGACGCCGGAAGGGACACCAAATGATCCCGAAAAATTCCCGCAATAATTCCGACGGGATCCTGAGCGGATACTGAAAACCATCCAGAAGTGATGCCGAAAAGGTCCTCAAATGATCACCTAATAGTCCCAAAATGACCTTACGGCATCCCGGACAGATCCCGAAATCCATCCAGAAATGATCTTGGGAGGGTCCCAAAATTATCCCGAAATAGTCTGGGAAAAGTCCAGAAATTACCCTGACGGATACCGGACGAATCCTGAAAACCAATCTTAAATGATGCCGAAAAAGTCCCGAAATGACCCTGATGGGACCCGGAAAGGATCCCGAAAACTAACCAGAAATGATGCCGGAAAGGTCCTCAAATGATCTCCCAATAGTTCCGAAAAGACCCTGACGGGATCCCGAACGGATCCCGACAACTATCCAGAAATGATACCGAAAGGGCCCGCAAATGATCCCGTATTAGTCGAGAAAAAGTCCCGAAATGACCCCGACGGGATGCCGGACGAATCCCAAAAACCACCCAGAAATGATTTTGGAAGGGACCCCAATGATCCCGAAAAAGTCCCGCAATTATTCCGACGGGAATCTGAACGAATACCGAAAACCATCACGAAGTGATGCCGGAACGGTCCTCAAATGCTCACCTAATAGTCCCAAAATGACCCTGAGGGCATCCCGGACAAATCCCGAAATCCATCCATAAATGATCTTGGGAAGGTCCCAAAATGATCCCGAAATAGTCTCGGAAAAGTCCAGAAATTACCCTGACAGGTTCCCGGACGAATCCTGAAAGCCATCCTTAAATGATCCTGAAAAAGCCCCGAAATGACCCTGACGGGATCCCGAAAGGATTCCAAAAACTATCCAGAAATGATGCCGGAAAGGTCCACAAATGATCCCCTAATAGTTCCGAAATGACCGTGACGGGATCCCGAACGGATCCCGACAACTATCCAGAAATTATGCCGAAAGGGTCCGCAAATGATCCCGTATTAGTCGAGAAAAAGTCCCGAAATGACCCCGACGGGATCCCGGACGAATCCCAAAAACCATCCAGAAATGATGCCGGTAGGTATCCTAAATGATCCCGAAATAATCCCGAAATGACCTCGTCGGCATCCCGGACGGATACCGAAAATTATCTAGAAATGATGCCGGAAAGGTCCACAAAACGAAATTACCCTGATGGGATCCCGGACGGATCCCGAAAACCATCCAGAAATGATGCCGGAAGAGCCCCCAAATGATCCCGAAAAAGTCCCCAAATGACCCCGACGATATCCCGGACGGATCCCGAAAACCATCCAGAAATGATGCCGGAAGAGCCCCCAAATGATCCCGAAAAAGTCCCCAAATGACCCCGACGAGATCCCGCACGAATCCCGAAAACCATCCAGAAATGATGCCGGAAGAGCCCCAAATGATCCCGAAAAAGTCCCCAAATGACCCCGACATACTCCAGAAAAGGTTCCGAAATGGCTCCGAGGGAATCAACGACGGATCGCGAAAACCATACAGAAATGATTCCGGAAGGATCCCAAAATGATCCCGAAATAGTCCGGAAATGACCCAGATGGGATCTCGCACAGATCCAGAAATGATCCCGGAAGGGTCCAAAAACTATCCCGGAAAAGTAACAAAAAATCCCGAAATGGCTCATACGGCATCCCAGACGGATCCAGAAATGATCTCGGAAGGGTCCCCAAATGATCCCAAAATGGTCCCGAAATGACCCTGATGGATCCGGCAAACCATCAAGAAATTATGCCGGAAGGGTCCCCAAATGATCCCGAAATAAAACAGAAAAAGTCACGAAACGACCCCTAGAGGATCCCCAAATGATCCCGTATTAGCCCCAAAAAAGTCCCAAAATGACCCTGACGGGATCCCGAAAGGATTCCGAAAACAATACAGAAATGATGCCGGAAAGGTCCTCAAATGATCCCCTAATAGTCCCGAAATGACCGTGACGGGATCCCGACAACTATCCAGAAATGATGCCGAAAGGGTCCGCAAATGATCCCGTATTAGTCGAAAAAAAGTCCCGAAAGGACCACGACGGGATCCCGGACGAATCCCAAAAACCATCCAGAAATAATGCCGGTAGGTATCCCAAATGATCCCGAAATATTCCCGAAATGACCTCGTCGGCATCCCTGACGGATCCCGAAAATTATCCAGAAATGATGCCGGAAAGGTTCCCAAATGATCCCCTAATTGTCCTGAAATTACCCTAATGGGATCCCGGACGGATCCCGAAAACCATCCAGAAATGATGCCGGATGAGCCCCAAAATGATCCCGAAAAAGTCCCCAAATGACCCCGACGAGATCCCGGACGGATCCCGAAAACCATCCAGAAATGATGCCGGAAGAGCCCCCAAATGATCCCGAAAAAGACCCCAAATGACCCCGACGATATCCCGGACAGATCCCGAAAACCATCCAGAAATGATGCCGGAAGAGCCCTCAAATGATCCCGAAAAAGTCCCCATATGACCCCGACGAGATCCCGCACGGATCCCGAAAACCATCCAGAAATGATGCCGGAAGGGTCCCCAAATGATCGCGAAATAGTCCCGAAATGATTCCGGAATAGTCCCGAAAATGTTCCAAAATAACCCCGACGGGATCCCGGACGGATCCCGTAAACTATACAGAAATGATCCCGGAAGGGTCCCAAAATGATCCCGAAATAGTCCCGAAAAAGTCCCGAAATTACCCCGGCGTAATCCCGGACCGATCCCGAAAACCGTCCAGAAATGATCCCGGAAGGGTCTCGATATGACCCTTATGGGATTACAAATAAGGTGAAGCTAATTATAAAACCATGTTAATAAGGCAGCAGGCGCATTGGAGCGAATAAAAAGTTAGATAGAAACATACAGGTAAAGCTAATAAAAGCGTGCTAATAAAAACAATTGATGGAGGGCGGATGGCGGGAGTAGAGGAGAGGACCACTGATCGTTCCTCCAAAATTGTCTAGATCTCGTTCTGTATGTACCAGATACCAAAAACTATTGATTTAGGAGAAAATTTAGATTGAGTTATAACAATTTATGGATTTTACACCAGAGGGGGAGATAAAGGGGGGCGGGCGGAGGGTGTCACTGCTTACTTTGTAAGCCCTCGACTTATTTGACCCCTTGAGTCTGTGATATTGGTGAAGGCCAGTATACGTAAAGTTATAATGTGTAAAAATTATGAAAAATAATTTCTCGAAGGGTCGTGGGACCCCCACCCCTCTTTGCATGTTCGAAAAAAATTTCGCTAGTAGACTACTGTCTGTGTCCCAAATTTCATTAAAATCCGTGTAGCCATTCTGGCGTGATTCAGTCGCAAAGACGAAAAAATATAATAATTAAATTATAACTGTTCCTAGGGGGCGGGGACCACGCCCCTTTTGAAAAATATATAGCTAGTAGATCCTTCTAGACTATTGGCTATATGTGTGCAAAATTTCATCCAAATCGGTCCAGCCGTTCTTGCGTTATTGAGTCACAAAGACAAACGTCTGGACAAACATCCAAACATCCAAACATCCAAACATCCAAACATCCAAACATCTAAACATCCAAACATCCAAACATCCAAACATCCAAACATCTTAACATCCAAACTTTCCCATTTATAATATATATTAGATACTAGCCTTTACCCGCGGCCACGTCCGCAAGGAAAATTTTAAATATATGGGCTATTCGCGTTAGCCTGCTTATTATCTGTTTACAATTTTGTATTCTGTCTAATGCATTTTATTTTTGTAATTGAGTAAAAAAAAAGAACTAAATGAGCTGATAACCTGATAGGATCCCAAATGATCCCGAAATTATCCAGAAAAAGCTACGAAATGACCCCAACGCTATCGCGGACGGATCCCGAAAACCATCCAGAAATGCCCCGAAAGGGTCTCCAAAAGTTCCCCGAATAGTCCCAAAAAAACCCGAAATGAGAGCGACACGATTCTAGACGTATGTAGAGAACCACACAGAAATGATCCCTGAAGGTGTTCCAAAATGATCCCGAAAAGGTTCCGAAATGACCCTGACGGGCTCCCGGGCGGATCTCAAAAACCATCCAGAAAATATCCAGGAAGGGTCCCTAAATTATCCCGACTAACTCCAGAAAAAGTTCCGAAATGGCTCCGAGGGGATCCACGATGGATCGCGAAAACCATACAGAAATGATTCCGGAAGGATTCCAAAATGATCCCGAAATAGTCCGGAATTGAGCCAGATGGGATCCCGCACAGATCCAGAAATGATCCCGGAAGGGTGCAAAAACTATCCCGGAAAAGTAACAAAAAATCCCGAAATGGCTCCTACGGCATCCCGGACGGATCCAGAAATGATCTCGGAAGGGTCCCCAAATGATCCCAAAATGGTCCCGAAATGACCCTGATGGATCCGGCAAACCATCAAGAAATTATGCCGAAAGGGTCCCAAAATGATCCCGAAATAATACAGAAAAAGTCACGAAACGACCCGTAGAGGATCCCCAAATGATCCCGTATTAGCCCGAAAAGGTCCCGAAATAACCCCGACGGGATCCCGGACAAATCCCGAAAACCATCCAGAAATGATGCCGGAAGGAATCCCAAATGATTCCGTAAAAGTCCCGCATTGATTCCGACGGGATCCCGAACGGATACCGAAAATCATCCAGAAGTGATGCCGGAAAGGTCCTCAAATGATCACCTAATAGTCCCGAAATGACCCTTAAGGGGTCATGGACGGATCCCATAAACCATCCAGAAATTATCCCGATATAGTCCCGAAGAAGTCCCGAAATGACCCTGACGGGATCTCGAACGCACCCCTAAATGACCCTGACGGGATCCCGGAAAGATCCCGAAATCCATCCAGAAATGATCTTGGGAGGGACCCCAAATGATCCCGAAATAGTCTCGGAAAAGTCCAGAAATTACCCTGACGCGTTCCCGAACGAATCCTGAAAGCCATCCTTAAATGATCCCGAAAAAGCCCCGAAATGACCCTGACGGGATCCCGAAAGGATTCCAAAAACTATCCAGAAATGATGCCGGAAAGGTCCTCAAATGATCCCCTAATAGTTCCGAAATGACCGTGACGAGATCCCGAACTGATCCCGACAACTATCCAGAAATTATGCCGAAAGGGTCCGCAAATGATCCCGTATTAGTCGAGAAAAAGTCCCGAAATGACCCCGACGGGATCCCGGACGAATCCCAAAAACCATCCAGAAATGATGCCGGTAGGTATCCCAAATGATCCCGAAATAATCCCGAAATGACCTCGTCGGAATCCCGGACGGATACCGAAAATTATCCAGAAATGATGCCGGAAAGGTCCACAAATGATCCCCTAATAGTCCCGAAATTGCCCTGATGGGATCCCGGACGGATCCCGAAAACCATCCAGAAATGATGCCGGAAGAGACCCTAAATAATCCCGCAAAAGTCCCAAAATGACCCCGACAGGATCCCGGACGGATCCCGAAAACCATCTAGAAATGATGCCGGAATGGACCCCAAATGGTCCCGAAATGACACCGACGGGATCCCGGACGGATAACGAAAACCATCCAGAAATGATACCGACAGGTACCCCAAATTATCCCGAAATAGTCCCGAAATGACCCTGACGGGATCGCGGACGGATCCCGAAAACCATCCAGAAATGATGCCGATAGGGTCCCCAAATGATCCTGTATAGGTCGAGAAAAAATTCCGAAATTACTCCGACGGGATCCCGGACGGATCACGAAAACCATCTAGAATTGATACCGGAAGGTACCCCAAATGATGCCGAAATAGTCCCGAAATGACATCGACGGGATCTCGGACGGATCCCGAAAACCATCCAGAAATGATGCCGGAGGAGACCCCAAATGATCCCGCTAAAGTCCCAAAATGACCCCGACAGGGTCCCGGACGGATCCCGTAAACCATCCAGAAATGATGCCGGAAGAGACCCCAAATGATCCCGCAAAAGTCCCAAAATGACCCCGACAGGATCCCGGACGGATCCCGTAAACCATCCAGAAATGATGCCGGAAGAGACCCCAAATGATCCCGCAAAAGTCCCAAAATGACCCCGACAGGGTCCCGGACGGATCCCGAAAACCATCCAGAAATGATGCCGGAAGAGACCACAAATGATTACGCAAAAGTCCCAAAATGACCCCGACAGGATCCCGGACGGATCCCGTAAACCATCCAGAAATGATGCCGGAAGAGACCCCAAATGATCCCGCAAAAGTCCCAAAATGACCCCGACAGGATCCCGGACGGATCCCGTAAACCATCCAGAAATGATGCCGGAAGAGACCCCAAATGATCCCGCAAAAGTCCCAAAATGACCCCGACAGGATCCCGGACGGATCCCGTAAACCATCCAGAAATGATGCCGGAAGAGACCCCAAATGATCCCGCAAAAGTCCCAAAATGACCCCGACAGGATCCCGGACGGATCCCGTAAACCATCCAGAAATGATGCCGGAGGAGACCCCAAATGATCCCGCAAAAGTCTCAAAATGACCCCGACAGGATCCCGGACGGATCCCGAAAACCATCCAGAAATGATGCTGGAAGAGACCCCAAATGATCCCGCAAAAATCCCAAAATGACCCCGACAGGATCCCGGACGGATCCCGTAAACCATCCAGAAATGATGCCGGAAGAGACCCCAAATGATTCCGCAAAAGTCCCAAAATGACGCCGACGGGATCCCGGACGGATCCCGTAGACCATCCAGAAATAATGCCGAAAGGTTCCCCAAATGATCCTGTATTAGTCGAGAAAAAGTTCCGAAATGACCCCGAAGGGATCCCGGATGGATCCCGAAAACCATCTAGAAATGATGCCGGAAGGTACTCCAAATGATGCCGTAATAGTCCCGAAATGACATCGACGGTATCCCGGACGGATCCCGTAAACCATCCAGAAATGATGCTGGAAGAGACCCCAAATGATCCCGCAAAAATCCCAAAATGACCCCGACAGGATCCCGGACGGATCCCGTAAACCATCCAGAAATGATGCCGGAGGAGACCCCAAATGATCCCGCTAAAGTCCCAAAATGACCCCGACAGGGTCCCGGACGGATCCCGTAAACCATCCAGAAATGATGCCGGAAGAGACCCCAAATGATCCCGCAAAAGTCCCAAAATGACCCCGACAGGATCCCGGACGGATCCCGTAAACCATCCAGAAATGATGCCGGAAGAGACCCCAAATGATCCCGCAAAAGTCCCAAAATGACCCCGACAGGGTCCCGGACGGATCCCGAAAACCATCCAGAAATGATGCCGGAAGAGACCCCAAATGATCCCGCAAAAGTCCCAAAATGACCCCGACAGGAACCCGGACGGATCCCGAAAACCATCCAGAAATGATGCCGGAATGGACCCCAAATGGTCCCGAAATGACACCGACGGGATCCCGGACGGATACCGAAAACCATCCAGAAATGATGCAGGCAGGTACCCCAAATTATCCCGAAATAGTCCCGAAATGACCCTGACGGGATCGCGGACGGATCTCGAAAACCATGCAGAAATGATGCCGGAAGATACCCCTAATGATCCCGAAATAGCCCCGAAATGGTCCCGAAGGGATCCCGGGCGGATCCCTAAAACCATCCAGGAATGATTACGGAAAGGACCCAAACTGACCCCGAAAAAGTCCCGTAATGATCCCGGAAACCATCAAGAATTTATCTCTTGAAGGTACGCAAATGATCCCGAAAGTACCCCGACTGGATCCCGGACGGATCCCGAAAACCATCCAGAAATGATGCCGGAAGGGTCCCCAAATGATCGCTAAATAGTCCCGAAATGATTCCGGAATAGTCCCGAAAATGACCCAAAATAACCCCGACGGGATCCCGGACGGATCCCGAAAACTATACAGAAATGATCCCGGAAGGGTCCCAAAATGATCCCGAAATAGTCCCGAAAAAGTCCCGAAATTACCCCGGCGTAATCCCGGACCGATCCCGAAAACCATCCAGAAATGATCCCGGAGGGTCTCGATATGACCCTTACGGGATTACAAATAAGGTGAAGCTAATTATAAAACCATGTTAATAAGGCAGCAGGCGCATTGGAGCGAATAAAAAGTTACATAGAAACATACAGGTAAAGCTAATAAAAGCGTGCTAATAAAAACAATTGATGGAGGGCGGTTGGCGGGAGTAGAGGAGAGGACCACTGATCGTTCCTCCAAAATTGTCTAGATCTCGTTCTGTATGTACCAGATACCAAAAACTATTGATTTAGGAGAAAATTTATATTGAGTTATAGCAATTTATAGATTTTACACCAGAGGGGGAGATAAAGGAAGGGGGGCGGGCGGAGGGTGTCACTGCTTACTTTGTAAGCCCTCGACTTATTTGACCCCTTGAGTCTGTGATATTGGTGAAGGCCAGTATACGTAGTTATAATGTGTAAAAATTATTGAAAAATAATTTCTCGAAGGGGTCGTGGGACCCCCACCCCTCTTTCCATGTTCGAAAAAAATTTCGCTAGTATACTACTGTCTGTGTCCCAAATTTCATCAAAATCCGTGTAGCCATTCTGGCGTGATTCAGTCGCAAAGACGAAAAAATATAATAATTAAATTATAACTGTTCCTAGGGGGCGGGGACCACGCCCCTTTTCAAAAATATATAGTTAGTAGATCCTTCTAGACTATTGGCTATATGTGTGCAAAATTTCATCCAAATCGGTCCAGCCGTTCTTGCGTGATTGAGTCACAAACACAAACGTCTGGACAAACATCCAAACATCCAAACATCCAAACATCCAAACATCTTAACATCCAAACATCCAAACATCTTCACATCCAAACTTTGCCATTTATAATATACTAGCCTTTACCCGCGGCCCCGTCCGCAAGGAGAAAATGAAATATGTGGGCTATTCACGTTAGCCTGCTTATAAAGTTATCTGTTTAAAATTTTTTTTCTGTCTAATGCATTTTATTTTTGTAATTGAGTACAAAAAAAGAACGTTATGAGCTGATAACCTGATAGGATCCCAAAATGATAACGAAATTATCCAGAAAAAGCCACGAAATGACCCCGACGCTATCGCGGACGGATCCCGAAAACCATCCAGAAACGCCCCGGAAGTGTTTCCAAAAGTTCCCGAAGTAGTCCCAAAAAACCCGAAATGACAACGACACGATTCTAGACTTATCCAGATAACCACACAGAAATGATGCCTGAAGGGCACCAAATTGATCCCAAAATAGTCCCGAAAAAGTTCCGAAATTACCCTGACGGGCTCCCGGACGGATCTCAGAAACCATCCAGAAAATATCCAGGAAGGGTCCCTAAATTATCCCGACTAACTCCAGAAAAAGTTCCGAAATGGCTCCGAGGGGATCCACGATGGATCGCGAAAACCATACAGAAATGATTCCGGAAGGATTCCAAAATGATCCCGAAATAGTCCGGAATTGACCCAGATTGGATCCCGCACAGATCCAGAAATGATCCCGGAAGGGTGCAAAAACTATCCCGGAAAAGTAACAAAAAATCCCGAAATGGCTCCTACGGCATCCCGGACGGATCCAGAAATGATCTCGGAAGGGTCCCAAAATGATCCCAAAATGGTCCCGAAATGACCCTGATGGATCCGGCAAACCATCAAGAAATTATGCCGAAAGGGTCCCAAAATGATCCCGAAATAATACAGAAAAAGTCACGAAACGACCCCTAGAGGATCCCCAAATGATCCCGTATTAGCCCCGAAAAGGTCCCGAAATAACCCCGACGGGATCACGGACAAATCCCGAAAACCATCCAGAAATGATGCCGGAAGGAATCCCAAATGATTCCGTAAAAGTCCCGCATTGATTCCGACGGGATCCCGAACGGATACCGAAAATCATCCAGAAGTGATGCCGGAAAGGTCCTCAAATGATCACCTAATAGTCCCGAAATGACCCTTAAGGGGTCATGGACGGTCCCATAAACCATCCAGAAATCATCCCGATATATTCCCGAAGAAGTCCCGAAATGACCCTGACGGGATCTCGAACGCACCCCTAAATGACCCTGACGGGATCCCGAACAGATCCCGAAATCCATCCAGAAATGATCTTGGGAGGAACCCCAAATGATCCCGAAAAAGTCCCGCAATGATTCCGAGGGGATCCTGATCGGATACCGATAACCATCCAGAAGTGATGCCGGAAAGGTCCTCAAATGATCACCTAATACCAAAATGACACTGACGGCATCCCGGACTGATCCCAAAATCCATCCAGAAATGATCTTGGGAAGGTCCCAAAATTATCCCGAAATAGTCTCGGAAAAGTTCAGAAATTACCCTGACGGGTTCCCGGACGAATCCTGAAAGCCATCTCTAAATGATCCCGAAAAAGTCCCGAAATGACCCTGACTGGACCCCGAAAGGATCCCGAAAACTATCCAGAAATGATGCCGGAAATGTCCTCAAATGATCACCTAATAGTTCCGAAAAGACCCTGACGGGATCCCGAACGGATCCCGACAACTATCTAGAAATGATGCCGAAAGGGCCTGCAAATGATCCCGTATTAGTCGAGAAAAAGTCCCGAAATGAACCCGACGGGATGCCGGACGAATCCCAAAAACCAGCCAGAAATGATGCCGGAAGGGACAACAAATGATCCCGAAAAAGTCCCGCAATAATTCCGACGGGATCCTGAGCGGATACCGAAAACCATCCAGAAGTGATGCCGAAAAGGTCCTCAAATGATCACCTAATAGTCCCAAAATGACCCTGACGGCATCCCGGACAGATCCCGAAATCCATCCAGAAATGATCTTAGGAGGGTCCCAAAATTATCCCGAAATAGTCTGGGAAAAGTCCAGAAATTACCCTGACGGATACCGGACGAATCCTGAAAACCAATCTTAAATGATGCCGAAAAAGTCCCGAAATGACCCTGATGGGACCCGGAAAGGATCCCGAAAACTAATCAGAAATGATGCCGGAAAGGTCCTCAAATGATCTCCCAATAGTTCCGAAAAGACCCTGACGGGATCCCGAACGGATCCCGACAACTATCCAGAAATGATACCGAAAGGGCCCGCAAATGATCCCGTATTAGTCGAGAAAAAGTCCCGAAATGACCCCGACGGGATCCCGGACGAATCCCAAAAACCATCCAGAAATGATGCCGGTAAGTATCCCAAATGATCCCGAAATAATCCCGAAATTACCTCGTCGGCATCCCGGACGGATACCGAAAATTATCCAGAAATGATGCCGGAAAGGTCCACAAATGATCCCCTAATATTCCCGAAATTACCCTGATGGGATCCCGGACGGATCCCGAAAACCATCCAGAAATGATGCCGGAAGAGCCCCCAAATGATCCCGAAAAAGTCCCCAAATGAGCCCGACGATATCCCGGACGGATCCCGAAAACCATCCAGAAATGATGCCGGAAGAGCCCCCAAATGATCCCGGAAAAGTCCCCAAATGACCCTGACGAGATCCCGCACGGATCCCGAAAACCTTCCAGAAATGATGCCGGAAGAGCCCCAAATGATCCCGAAAAAGTCCCCAAATGACCCCGACATACTCCAGAAAAGGTTCCGAAATGGCTCCGAGGGAATCAACGACGGATCGCGAAAACCATACAGAAATTATTCCGGAAGGATCCCAAAATGATCCCGAAATAGTCCGGAAATGACCCAGATGGGATCCCGCACAGATCCAGAAATGATCCCGGAAGGGTCCAAAAACTATCCCGGAAAAGTAACAAAAAATCCCGAAATGGCTCCTACGGCATCCCGGACGGATCCAGAAATGATCTCGGAAGGGTCCCCAAATGATCCCAAAATGGTCCCGAAATGACCCTGATGGATCCGGCAAACCATCAAGAAATTATGCCGGAAGGGTCCCCAAATGATTCCGAAATAAAACAGAAAAAGTCACGAAACGATCCCTAGAGGATCCCCAAATGATCCCGTATTAGCCCCAAAAAAGTCCCAAAATGACCCTGACGGGATCCCGAAAGGATTCCGAAAACAATACAGAAATGATGCCGGAAAGGTCCTCAAATGATCCCCTAATAGTCCCGAAATGACCGTGACGGGATCCCGACAACTATCCAGAAATGATGCCGAAATGGTCCGCAAATGATCCCGTATTAGTCGAAAAAAAGTCCCGAAAGGACCACGACGGGATCCCGACCGAATCCCAAAAACCATCCAGAAATGATGCCGGTAGGTATCCAAAATGATCCCGAAATAGTCCCGAAATTACCTCGTCGGCATCCCGGACGGATCCCGAAAATTATCCAGAAATGATGCCGGAAAGGTTCCCAAATGATCCCCTAATAGTCCCGAAATGACCCTAATGGGATCCCGGACGGATCCCGAAAACCATCCAGAAATGATGCCGAAAGGGTTCCCAAATGATCCCGTATTAGTCGCGAAAAAGTCCCGAAATTACCCCGACGGGATCCCGGACGGATCCCCAAAACCATCCAGAAATGATGCCGAAAGGGTTCCCAAATGATCCCGTATTAGTCGCGAAAAAGTCCCGAAATGACCCCGACGGGACCCCGGGCGGATCCCGAAAACCATCCAGAAATGATGCCGGATGAGCCCCAAAATGATCCCGAAAAAGTCCCCAAATGACCCCGACGAGATCCCGGACGTATCCCGAAAACCATCCAGAAATGATGCCTGAAGAGCCCCCAAATGATCCCGAAAAAGTCCCCAAATGACCCCGACTATATCCCGGACGGATCCCGAAAACCATCCAGAAATGATGCCGGAATAGCCCTCAAATGATCGCGAAAAAGTCCCCATATGACCCCGACGAGATCAAGCACGGATCCCGAAAACCATCCAGAAATGATGCCGGAAGGGTCCCCAAATGATCGCGAAATAGTCCCGAAATGATTCCGGAATAGTCCCGAAAATGTTCCAAAATAACCCCGACGGGATCCCGGACGGATCCCGTAAACTATACAGAAATGATCCCGGAAGGGTCCCAAAATGATCCCGAAATAGTCCCGAAAAAGTCCCGAAATTACCCCGGCGTATTCCCGGACCGATCCCGAAAACCATCCAGAAATGATCCCGGAAGGGTCTCGATATGACCCTTACGGGATTACAAATAAGGTGAAGCTAATTATAAAACCATGTTAATAAGGCAGCAGGCGCATTGGAGCGAATAAAAAGTTAGATAGAAACATACAGGTAAAGCTAATAAAAGCGTGCTAATAAAAACAATTGATGGAGGGCGGATGGCGGGAGTAGAGGAGAGGACCACTGATCGTTCCTCCAAAATTGTCTAGATCTCGTTCTGTATGTACCAGATACCAAAAACTATGGATTTAGGAGAAAATTTAGATTGAGTTATAACAATTTATGGATTTTACACCAGAGGGGGAGATAAAGAGGGCGGGCGAAGGGTGTCACTGCTTACTTTGTAAGCCCTCGACTTATTTGACCCCTTGAGTCTGTGATATTGGTGAAGGCCAGTATACGTAAAGTTATAATGTGTAAAAATTATGAAAAATAATTTCTCGAAGGGTCGTGGGACCCCCACCCCTCTTTCCATGTTCGAAAAAAATTTCGCTAGTAGACTACTGTGTGTGTCCCAAATTTCATCAAAATCCGTGTAGCCATTCTGGCGTGATTCAGTCGCAAAGACGAAAAAATATAATAATTAAATTATAACTGTTCCTAGGGGGCGGGGACCAAGCCCCTTTTGAAAAATATATAGCTAGTAGATCCTTCTAGACTATTGGCTATATGTGTGCAAAATTTCATCCAAATCGGTCCAGCCGTTCTTGCGTTATTGAGTCACAAAGACAAACGTCTGGACAAACATCCAAACATCCAAACATCCAAACATCCAAACATCCAAACATCCAAACATCCAAACATCCAAACATCTAAACATCCAAACATCCAAACATCTTAACATCCAAACTTTCCCATTTATAATATATATTAGATTAGATATTAGATATTAGATTTACTGTACATTTGGCTGCTATTCATGTGATTTTGGTACATTTTCTCTCTGTTGTTTTAAACTTTTGTATGTACTTATTTACACAATAATCTTTTGTTTTTTTTTTTTCATGAAAGCAATTCAGTTAAAAGAACGTTTTTTTGTGACAATGGACAGTTATTATCCAATAAATACATAAATATATATGAGCACACATTTTTTAATGCAATTCTTTCGCAAAAATTCAACAAAACTAAAGTTTATAACACAAAAAAAAGAAGTTACTTAACACTTGTTCCCAATTTTATTTACAAGTTTTTTTTTGCTTACTCAGAAATAAATATTTAAAATAACGCGCATTTATCTTTAAATTTGGATTAAATTATACTGATAACTTTATATACAAATTCATAAACGAGCAACATGTGAATGCCTTGATATTTACAGCTGTGAACACGAAAATAGCAACGCAAATTTTTTAACAAATTTTGTAAATGTAATTTTGTTTTTTTTTTTTGTTTAACACTTTAGTGAATTGAAAGGGGAGAAATTTGCACGCCAATTTCACACATGTTTTCGAAAAAAGTGTCTAAAATTCTTCATGAAAGTTTCAAAACTTTATTCTCTGAAACTTTTTGGTTATGACTAGGTCGAAAAAAGTAGCGAAGTCCGCCCTTAAACTCAAATCTTGTGGGATGAGGCTCTCGGAAAGATTACAAAAAAAAAAAAAAAAACAGTTCAACCTTAAGTTATGGTTTTACTTTTACCAAACTATGAGAAACGGCTGTGTGGAAACGACTGCAGCCCCGAAAAGGACATATTAGAAAAATTGAAAAGATTCTCCAGATAAATACAATCATACAAGCAGACCCGGCAGACG
Source organism: Eurosta solidaginis (assembly GCF_040869045.1). Lineage (NCBI taxonomy): Eukaryota > Metazoa > Arthropoda > Insecta > Diptera > Tephritidae > Eurosta > Eurosta solidaginis. The sequence continues at coordinate 264,396,862 of NC_090320.1, forward strand.
TTGTTCTGCCCTAACTTTGTTTTATCTTCATAACCTTTAAGAAGTTTTTACCTCTTACTCTCCCTCGCCTTTACTCCACCTTTTCCTTGTCCTTCTATTCAATCCTCTCTCTGCATTGCTTTATCTATGCGGGAAGGAGCTCCCGCCCTCCTCTGTCTTCTCCCTCACTTTTTTCACTCTAGCTTCCTGTCCCTCCAGCGCTCAATCTATCTCTATCTCTCTATCTTCGGCTAACTCTATCTCTTTCACAGTCTTTTTCTCCTTCCCTTTTTATTCTCTCTAGTTCTTCTTATTTTACTCGAGCCGAGAATTTGATATACAAGGTATGAATAGATAGTTGAGACGTTTTCCTGCATGAAAATATCTCTCCCTGCGATGCATCTACTCTCCCAGAGTAACAGAGGTTTTTGCCATATTAAGGCTTCTGCAAACGAAATTTTTGTATATTCTTCTCTTTCTATCCTTGTCCCAATGTTTGATCCATCGCTCTTCTCCGTAACTAGCCACCTTCGTTTTCCCGATTTTTTTGCTTCTACTCCCACTTTCTTTCCTCTCCCTCAATCTCTATTTATTTTTCTTCAACTCCGTCCATTCTCACATGTACATGTCACATGTAAATAAATATAAATATATGTTAGGCGCGATAACCTTCCAAGAGATTTAAGAGATTTTACAAATTGGCGAGCCGGGACCTACTTGTTTTATGCCGACTCCGAACGGCATCTGTAAGGCAGATGAGTTTTCACTGAGAGCTTTTCATAGCACGTCTGAAGCGCGACCCCGCTTAGAAAATTTGTTTTCTAATTGAAAAAACTTGTTTCTAAAATTTGTGTGTTGCTTTGCCCGGGGCTTGAACCCAGGATATTCGGCGGCCGCATTGTCAGATGTGCAGAAGAAATATATTGTCATGAATTTGACACATCACTATGCTGCTACTAAATAAAAGCACAACAACAGTAAAGCAAGCAGCCACACATACAAGTGGTCAGCCGCTAAGAGCAGAAGTTATTACTCACTCATATACACGTACATAACTAGAAGACAAACGTAAATATCAGATATATAAATGAGAAATAAATAAGCAGTTGTTCAAGAAGGCTTTTCGTGAAAAGTCTATACCTTAGCAGAAATGGGCGAACGAGGTATACTCTCGGTTAGTGGCAGCGCAACGAATCAGTTTTATTTTAAAGCGCTATTAGTGAAGTACGCGGGTATTGTAATTGGAATTGTAATAAAGAACATTTTGTTATACTGAATACTTGAATTATTTATTCGACAGTTCAGCGATTCGAATGACAAGAGAAGGTGTAATTTGAAATTTCTAGAAATCGTTACAATATATTAAAATATGTTTTCCCGAAATTCCCGCAATTTAAACTTTAAGCTTCCCAGTCTAGTGTACAGCTTTTCAGTTTGAAGTAACTCAAAATATGCATTTTTATTTCTAAATTTATTTCTAACTGGTGTTTTAAATTTTCTTTTACATAATTTCTTAAACAAAATGCTATGCAAACACGAATTTGCATACCAAAGTGAAATCGTTGAAGCTTCTGTAAAGATTCTCAAATACTTCTTGCATTTTCTTACTTTTTACATATTTTTCGCTGTACCATCCGTTAAATATCCCACTAAAATAATACAAAAATAAATGAAATACACAAATAACCGATCAATAATTTTTGCTTCAATTTTTCTGAACACAACTGTACATATAATCGTTTTCTAATGATAACAACCAACTATATGCAAACAATTTGCGCAGTGCCATCAACAGCATTGTTAATATATTTATATTTTTTGGTTTAAATTATTTACAGGTATTTTTGTAAATATCTTATGAATAATTAGAATACGTTTTGTACATATTTATTTACTTGACATAATGGTTCAATTATGCATACTTAACATAACAGTTATGAAGTGATAACTTCAGGACTATCTGGAATAGAAATTTATTCAATAAACTTTATGGTTAAGTGCTTGTACAACGCAAATCCTGATTTACAAGCCCAAGTTTGGTTTTATTAGAATTTAAATAAAATACTTAGGAAATGAAAGCTATAGCGTTATGCTGTGCTTTGCTAAGTGGCCAATAACAAGGTGGAGGTAGATGGTTCTACATACCCAATTAACTTGATAACTCTGCTTGAGACGTCACTTCCATACATATGTGTGACCCTTCGCGAGAAAAGAACCCTAACTAAAAAAAAAAAAATCAACTTTTTTTAACGATTTGATACAATAGAAAGGTCGTTCTCGAAATTGACAAAGACCGGAGCTTTATATCTCTTTTACTTTATGAAACATAAGCGGAGCTTGATATCTTTTTTACTATTGAGTGATGAGCATTCAAAGTGATAGCAATTGTGCCGTATACGGGCGACCATGCGAAAGCTATCACATACGACCATGACGGAACGATACAAGGTGGCAGCATGGTGACATACCTACAAACCATGGCGCAACGATACAAGGTGGCAGCATGGAACAGCTGATTATAAACTTTTTTTATTTCATTTGATACTTCAACTTCCGGCGCAGTACGACTTTTGACATTTGTCCATCGAATTTACAAAAACAAAGTACACGGAATTTTTATATATGTTTGTAGGTATGTCACCATGCTGCCACCTTGTATCATTCCGCTATGCTACAAACATAAATAAAAATTCAATGTATTTGTTTTTGTAAATTCGATGGACAAATGTCAAAATCGTACTGCGCCGAAAGTTGATGTAACAAATCAAATAAAAAAAAGGGTATGATCAGCTGTCCCATGCTGCCACCTTGTATCGTTCCGTCATGCATACGACCTAATATACCTGATCGTCGTGTAAAATCAACAGCACCCGAATTGAGAGCCTTTTCTCGCGGAGTGTCACATATGTATTTATGTAAGAAGGGGAGTGCCGACCAAGCATGGCGCAGAATTTCTACTACAACGAAACCTTTATCAAAGAGGATAAATATAATAAGAGCCACCAGTCTGCTACGAGTGGCGAGTAACTCGCTGGAAATCAAAAAATTGATGCCCAATGCTTTGTAAGAGGGACATTTTTGAATTGTCTCGCTTATCCATGCGATGTAGGCACCTTGTGCAACTGTGATATTTGGAAAGAGAATTAGTTAATTACAGTCGGAAATATAAACACAAATACCCCACGAAAATGTGTCGAAGACATTTTATGCACATCTTGCCAAGAAAACATCGAGCAAATGGCTGCGAGTAACGAGTGATGTCTCTTATCATAATTTATCCTCTTTGCCTTTTTCTTCATATGTAGGCATTATTGATGTATAAATGTTGACGTAACAAACGTGAAATAACTTGACATATCGTTTAAGACGCACTTAGTATAGGTGAGACCCCCAATTTTAGGCGTTATTAGAGTAACCCTCGTTAAATATTTGTTTGATAAAAGTATTTATTTTATCCATCAATTTTATAATTTGCTTTTTATTGTAGAATTGGGCGTGTGCGGTGCTGATTAGAAATAAATTTTGTAGATAAAAGCCACATTGCAAAGAAAGAAATATAGATATAATTGGCGCAGCCAATTTGTTTGCTTTTGTCGACAATACAGTTGGCCCCAGGATGAAATCACAGTGACAGGTAGGTCCACAAATTTGAATGCGAACTTCATTTCTTTGGACGTGTGCTTTCTGCACCAGTGCACAGTGGTTCCAATTCCATTTTGTGGCATAAATAAAGCTAATCCAGCTAAGAAGTTGAAAGTTGACAAGGTCAATCGAGGCAGTTTACATAGGGATAAGACCAAGTATTATGCCAAAAGAACAGCGCAACCTTCGTCACAGCCAGTTCAAAACAATATGTTGAGCTTTGGATAAGTATATTGCATTTAAATTATTGTGGTATTCACTTCAGCTCGTTATCAACTTATATGCTGAAAAACTGTTTTCAAACAGTGCATTTTGTTTTTGTAAAGTGGGTAAAAAATGAACCACATAAGCAGATAAAATGATAACACCCTTTACTTGAATACCCATACTGTGTTTATACCTACAGTTGTGTGCAAAATAATAGGACTAAAATTTAAAAATATTTGTTTTTTACTTTATGTCTATTTATAGAAGTGGGTTTTGACAATTTTTTGAAGACCGGTTTTTTTTATAATTCACAGGGATTTTTTTGTTTAATTATTCTCAACAAAATATATGGCTCTCTGCTAAAATTTGTCAAAAATGTAGCGAAAAGCTAACAATGGGTTAAAAATATATTTTGTAGTTTATCAATAAATGACACGCGGTTCAGCAATCAGAAACAATAGTAAAAACAAACGTGACAAAGACTTATGCGAGAGAAAAAATAGCACAGGAAGCTCGGACAGTGAGGCATAAGCAAAATTCGTTCAAATACATCATAACTAATAGGTTGTCCAGAAGCCTTGTTTGAGTATTTTTTTTCTTCGTTTGTGTTCAAAGGTTCCGGACAACTTATTACTTCTCAGTCTTTGACCGAATTTCGCTCATGCCTAGCTCCGCGACCATCCTCAGCTGTTTTTCTCTCCCATATTGCGTTGTTACTGAGAGCTGGGCTTTGTTCCAAGCATTAATTCTTTGGCTCACATGGAGGTTACATAAAATTCGATAGAAAAATTTAACCACGTTGGAGCAAATTTATAAAATATATCTATCCGACCGTCACCTAGTGATTTCGATCTATGGTTTAAGTTTCAAGTGCCTGGCCCCTACGCAAGTCACTACGAAAACGATCGGAAAATTTCAAAATTCCCTTTTTAATTTTATCGATATGTGCGCCATCTACCGGAATTTTCACTGCATCATATTTAAGTAATATTTGACTTGAAGGGCCGTTTTCGCCAACTCCAGCAATGTAAGTTATATTTTACCTGGAGGATATCAGCAATATCAGATAGCTTCATTTGACCTTTCCGTCTTCACCAACACAGGGTGACCAACTCTCGAGTAAATCGATACCAATGAAGGTTTTATAGGGCAAATCGCAAAAATCAAATGTAAACAAAAGTAAGGAATGAGTTATAAATAGAACTTCCGAAGCGAGCTAGGTTTCCCAGTTCCGCAGGAGTTTTCTAAGTGTCACGCTTCGTGCGACATCTATGAGAATTGGATTTTCTCACATATCAAGACTCAAATACCAAAAATTCACTATTGTGTGGAATATAAGCGACCAAGGATGATGAACTAGTATGCAAGTAGCTCTATACAAAAATTTTAAAAAAGGGCTCGGCCTAGAAAAATAGAAGATAAGTTTGATTCGTCAACATATACACACGCATATAGCTAGAAGACAAAAGTGAATACCAGACACATAAAGAGGAAATAAATAAGCAGCTGTTCGGGAAGACTGTTCGCGAAAAGTGTAGACCCTGATAGAAATAGGTGAACGAAGCGAACTGAGAGTATAAAAGCAGGGCAGTCCCAGCGATGCGCGTTGGGGTATTTGATCAATCTAGCTGGCCAAAACTAAAACAGCAGTTATTTCTGTTAAAAAAGTGGTTGTCTCACTTCATTGTTATGAAGGGAAATTTTTGACAGTAAATTCACGGTGTTCCGAGCAGAATTACTTGGATCGAGCCCCCGGTTTCGGAGGGACCCAGGGTCATTTTTGGCATTACATGGGATATGTATGTCAATATGCGTATCAAACGAAAGGTATTTTACTCCGCATTTCTATTGACACTCTTGAGTAAGGCTGCCACTTAGGGTTGCCTTTTTTATATTTCTTTGTATATCCATTACCATATCGGACATCGGTATAGTATTACATTTTAAGACTTTTCACCTAAGTGTTGCCACTGAGGAAGTTTTCACAAGGTTGCCACCTTTTGCCAACAGGGGTATCGGTCTCTTACAAAATTGATCAACACTCAAAAATCGCGGGTATGCGTAGACGCTTTTGTTATTAAACTTTGAAACAAACATAAGCTAATGTATTGCCGAAAAATAACTGACATTATATGCCATGAAAAAAAGATATATCTTTTGTTTGTTTGTTTTAGGGCATGTATACTATCCAGTGGAGATCTAGCAACGCCAGGGAGAGTATTTAAAAAAATTGGAATATTTTGAAAAATCTACTTTTGGTCAGATAAATTGATCAAATACCCCACCGTGCGATGGTCAATCAATTTGATTTTAACGTACTACTAGTGAAGTACCCAAGTATTGTAAGTACTACTACGAAATTAGTGTAAACAAAAAACATTTTTAAGAATTCATGAGCTTAACACCGGCTTACAAACTGAGCCCGAGTTTACAAAGCTTCTCATTCGCAACGAAGAAGAACTTTACAAAAACAAATCTACATGGCACACAAATTAATATAGAGACAAAATGTCTCAATTGTATTGTTAGTGTACAAATGAGAAAAACTGAATTAAGCATGAAAACAAATACCAGCAGGATAGCCTAGTGGTTAAAGGCAACTGCAGTTTCACCATGTGATTCACGGTTCGAATCCCGGTGAAACCTTTGATAACATTACAAAATTGCCTGATGATGATTACGTTGGCGGTTTTCGAAATGGTTCCATCGCAATATGCCAGTAAATGTTTCTTTCTTTTCAGTTTCTCTTAGAAAACATAATAATTGAAATTAAGCTCATGAATTCTTAAATATAAGTATAAACTGAACACACCATTAAACAAACATATAAAAAAATTTTGTTATATTGATTACTTGAGTTATTTATGCGACAGTTTAGAGATTCGAACGTTAACATAAGTTGCAAAATAATCACGCATTTCTTAAAATTCGTTACAATATTATAATGTTTCCAAAATGCAATTTAGGCGTTTTAAATACCCTAATGATGATTAATACTAATCATTGTCAAAGAAAATGAAATTATATATATAGGCCATATTTTCATGTTAAGAGGAACTTATCGAAATGCTTTAGCACATAAATACCTTTATATAGGTAGTTTATATATGTACAGATATTTATTGTATATATGCATTTACAATAATCTTCAACACAGACAAATGCCAAGGGAAATATTTGGTAGTTGAGAAAATGAAAATCACTTACAAGAGCGCCTTAAAATATGCTTCCTTAAATACAAAAGACTCTACCAAAGGACTTGATTAATGCTTTTGAAATATCAACGTATTGTATTTTGCTCTGACTTTGATGACAAAGCTTGCGTGTTCTTTACTCATATACAAGGCATACAGTGACATTGAGGATTAACAATGGAGTATGCATTGTATATGGCTGTTGGACTTTAGTGTGTGCGTGCCTGCATTGGTAAATAACTATGTAACTTTGTTTAAGACATTTTATTCAATTTACCGAAGGTCATTGAGGTACTAGAGCAATTCGCCTTCTTTTTAACAAATAGTGAGTAATGAAATTTGCAAAAAAGATTTTGTTGATATATAATTCATGCTGTAAATGCATTTATTTATTTGTAGTAATATGATAAAATTTGCATACTACCAAATATATTTTCACATTCAATTTGCTGTGATTTCGTTAATAAATAAATAAAAATTGATTTACGTATGTATATGAATTAATAAATTCTAGAGAACTAAGCAATTGTGAGGTTTTTGTTAAAATATCTGCATTAGGGTGAGTCATATTGCTCCGATAAAATTTTATTATTTCACTCATTCCTTTTTGCTCACACTTCAACTCTCTCCGTTCCTCTCAATGTATTTTTATACCTCTCTCTGTTCCCCTTACCATCCCAGAACTCTTTGGTTTCATAGGTCTCTACTCTCCCTCTTCCTTACCGCTCTCTCAACGTGGTATTTCTCATTCTCATTGCCCTTCTTCACGTCAGTCTTCCCTTCACTTCTCTTCTCCTCTTCATTCTTCCTTTTTTTCTTTTCTATAACCATAAATGCGAATTTTGAGATATAGCTTTTTTGAAATCAATTTTGAGAAATAATCGAACCGACAGCCGAGATAGGATGATATTCACTGAAGCTAGTTATCGACGAAAGATATCGAAAAAAATATATTGCAGCAATGTTGGTAGATCTACAAATTTGTGTGCAATATTTGGCAACAAGGTTTAATTTTTGTTTGCCATGTTATTTTAATAGAAGCGAGAGCTCCCCGGATGAAGCACTGGAATAGATGCGATGATGCAAAGAAATAGCAGGGTGAAGGAGAGTGTGATTATAGAGATAAAAGAAATCTCAAGAGAGTTGACGTAAAAGCTGTCGGTGCTTTCTAATCTTACAAAAAATTTGATTTATAAAAGATTGCAAGAGAAAGTATTATATAACCCAAATAAATTTCAAAATGAAATTGCGTCAATAAAGCTGGATCTAGACATAATCATGCCTGTTTTTTGATATAAAAACAATAAAACATTGGACATTAGCCTATTATTTATTCAAGGAATGTTTTCACACACTAAAAGCAATAAAAAGTACTCCCCGCTTAATAATACAAATAGACATCATTGGTTTATTCTTCGTATTTCTAAAAATAGAACAAAGAAACCCAGTTCCTAAAATGGACCGGTCACAACCGCTGACATACAAAGCATTGTGGATAAGTACAAGTGTCTTGACTTCTTTCTGACAGGCACTCGCTTAAGTTAGCATAACGGCAAAACCTGGGTTGCCATTGTTGTTTCGGTTGAAAACAGTCAATTAGGGTTCGGTGCAGGGACGTTAAAGGTTGAAACAGGGTTTATGTAGTCACGAAAGTGTTGCTCCAGTTACACAGCATTTTTTTCATGGCGAAAATTGTTCAGTTCAGAGTTATTGATTTTCATTGAAAATTTAATTTATTACATGAGGTTACTCCTCTAAGTGTAAAAAGCATAGAAAACGGAGAGTTTTCAAATTATTGTGAAAAACGTTTTAAACACAACAACAAAGTATATTTCGTAAAATATTTTCTATGATTTCTGAATTTCTCTACCCAAGTTCATAATGTTTGCGTAATGCAGTAATCTGGTAACAGCATTTTTAAATGAAAAAACAACAATGTTACACGTGTGGCGCTTTATAGTTTGTCAAGTTTTTCTAGACTTTTTTGACTCTAATTTAAATAAATTTTGCTATGTCCGTATGTTTCCGCATTGTTGGAGGCTAAAAGTCTTCTATTATTGATATTTCCGTGGAAATTTATGCAACTATTTCAACCGTAAATACTACAAAGTTTTAATAAACTATCAAATGCAACTTAGCTTAAAGCAGTCGTACGTACCAAAAGTGCAACTCTAGACCTGAGATTTGTATCAGGTGAGCGAGGCTGTTTGTAATTTTGACGTTTATCGCTTAGTTGACACACTTGGTATTGTGCACTATGATACAAAGTACGACTGTTCAAAGAATAAATCTATGCAAAGAAGGCTATTGGTAAAAGTTGCACAACAACAAATGCATGGCTTTGGCTGAATGTGCTTGTCAATAGTTCAATCATCGAAGGCGTGAATTTCACTTCCCGGAGAAAAAGCTTTGAAGATATTTACAAGCTATAATCGAAACAGCAGTCGCCTCATCTCTAACAATGGATGTGCTCACTGTGCTATGATCGCTTTTGAACTTTGCCTTAGAATTATCAATAGATTAAAAAAAATTTAACACAATTATGCTTTAGATATGTACACACCCCAATGTGCATACATACATATGTAAATATTTATGTTGGCTTAACTTTATTTATTTACAAACAAAATGATAAAATGGAAATCGAAATCCAACTGCTGTCGTGCGCTATCAGGTGGAAAATCGCTGCGAATCAATCAATTCAACATATCCAAATGCCTGGAAAATTGGAAATTTAAGTAAAATATTTTGTAGGCTTTAAAGGAAGTTTATATAGGATTATGTATATAGGTAATCATGAAGCAGATTAGGTATTGATTTATCAAATGCGCTGCTTTGATATGTTTTGCTTTATTTGGTTTGTTTGTTTGAGTAGCGGCAAACGCATTCTCGGAAGGTTTTGTGGTTTGCTATAACGTTGATAGCCTTTAGCCATATACAAGTCCAGTACATTTTTATAGCTGCTCAGCTCTGTACAGGCAGTTCGATACGACTACGTCGAACGTACTGGGTCACTCGAATATCTTCTTTAGTAAGGAGCTTTGGGTGGCATAGCCTGCGGTATATTTGTACTTATATATTGAATTGGATATACCATGTACATATACTGCTCTCACATTTCCCCGAACTCGTTCATGGTTCAAGATCGACCAAACTGCTTCGACTGATCTGCGCAGTAGAGGTGGATGATAGTATCGATATATCGATAGTTTTTACATATCGATGTTACTATCGATGTTTTATGACTATCAATACCATCGTTTAAAGTATTGTAGTAGAGGAATTGTAAGTTTATATATTAATATATAAAAATCATGTGTCACAAATCTTTGGCCGCGATGGACTCCTAAACTACTGAACCGATTTTGAATTTCTTTTATACCCCGTATGTAGTTTGATCTAACTTGAAATATAGGATAGGTTATATCTCAGTTTATAGTCGCAATATTATTTTATTGCAAATTTTTTATTTGTTTATACGTAATAATAAAATTTTACGTATACGCACCGGCACTGACATTTTCAGATGGTGAGGATATACATCCGTGTAATTGGTTGGTGTTTAATTAAACAACGTGCTTATCAATAAAAAATATTATAGCGAATGATATCAAGTATAGCACACCACCAGGCCCGCCGAGAGGGTGGGGGGAAGGTTTCTGAGGGGGCCCGCGATTTTGGGGTACTATGAAATTTTTTTTAATTCAGAAGAGTCTTCAGTTGTTCCGAAAATCTGGATTTCGTTTTAATACTATAGTGAATTGTGAAAAATAAAAATCTATAAATCTTATAAAATAAAGTCGCTAAATGCCATGTACGCACATAACTTCACACAGAATGCTCCGATTTTAAAACAGTTTTTTGCATTTGAAAGCTTAGCTACGTGAGATGGTACAGTTAATATAATTTGAAGATATATATTATAGGGGCGTGGCAAATTGCCAAGATGTAGTAAAAAATCATAGAATTTTTGTTTACACAGCTATAACTCATAAACTGATGGATTGATTTAAAAAATTTTACTTTTCAGTAAAACTTTGAAATATTTACCTTCGATCTGCATCAAAAAACAAAAAAATACTTGATTCCTTTCTTATATCAGCCAAATTGTTTAAACAAAAGTAACATTTTTACCAAAAAATGTGTTTGTGTGGTTGTTCGCTGTGAACCGTGCGCGCTAATTGCTTTTGAGTGAGGCATGATGCGACACATACATACGTACATATATAGCATTCGCCGCGTTATTTAACTTCGGGCGTATGTTTATAGGTATGTATGGATGCACATCACTACATAGTATAAAACAAAGTCACTTTTTCTGTCCCTATGTCCCTTTGAATGCTTAAACCTTTAAAAATACGCAACGGATGCGATTCTTTTAATAGATAAAGAGTGATTGAAGAGGAAGGAACGGATGAACATAATTGGCTGAAAATTGGTGGAGGGGTAGTTTAGAACCAGGAGACAAACATAGGATAATTTTTTCCCGTTCTGGCTAGGGTCTTGAAATCAAAACGTGGACCTGGGTAATCCTGGGATATGTTTGTACAATATGGATATCAAATGGAAGCTGTTTATGAGTGCTTTGATACGGGGTTGTTTTCGTACCCGCGGGTAACTAGGGTCTCGAGATATAAGCGAAAACGTGGACCCGGGTACCCATAGAACGTGTTTATACAATATGGATAACAAATGAAAGCTGTTGATGAGTGCTTTAGTACAGGGTATTTTTCATATTTATTTGTGAAAGGTCTCGAGATATAGGCCAAAACGTGGATCACGGTAACACTAGGATGTGTTTTTACATTATGGTTATCAAATTGAAGCTGTTTATGAGTGCTTTAGTACAGAGTAATTTTTATACCGCTGGGTGACTAGGGTCTCAGGATATAGGCCAAAACCTGGACCCGGATACCCCTAGAATGTTGTGTAATAGGAATATCAAATGGAAGCTCTTGCTGACAGCTTTAAAGTAGTTTTCATTGTGATATTCGATTTAGTCGCAGCAACCGGGCAAAACTGATAAATATGCATGCGAAGCCGAAATAAAGACATGAATTAATAATACCCACATAACTATTTACATACGTCCTGTTCGATTTGCCTGGCAATAAGGGATGAAGAAGAATGGGAAAAACTTGAGAGAAGAGAAAAGATGGAAGGAGAAGGAGACTGAGAAAGAGATAGAGTGAGACGAAGATACAGATAGATGAAGGGAAAAGACGGAGGGAGGAGTGAATAAAAGGATTAAGAAAAAGTGAGGGGGGGGGGGGGGAGCAGAGTTAGACGGAAAAATCTTATTAAAATTTATGTAGATAGACCAAATTTAGGGCAGAACAACGTCTGACGGGTCTGCTAGTCTATATATACATATAAAGATAAAGGCTAAAATGTGTGTTAGTTGGTCGCCGGTGTTTGAAGAGATGCGTCGGTCGATTTTGTTCAAACTTTCACACAAGTTGCGTAAACCTCACGCCGTGGTTTCTACATAGGTTTGGTTGCGGTCGAAGTACAGGGTCTCGAGATATAGGACAAAACGTGGGCCTGTGAATGCCTAGACAGTGTTTATACAATATGGATATCAAATGAAAACTGTTGATGAGTGCTTTAGTACAGAGTAATATATTATCCAGAGACAGACTGGCACTGGGATTAGGACTAGGACTGGGACTGAGATTCGGAGTGGGACTGAGACTGGAACTGGAATAAAATACATACCACCCTCTGGGACAGGCAATAAGGAATGCAGAAGAATGAGAGGGAATTGAGAGAAGAGAAAAGAGAGGAGAAGGAGATTGAGAAAAGATAGAATGAGACGAAGATGGAGATAGATGAAGCGAAAAAGACGGAGGGAGGAGTGAATAAAAGGATTAGGAAAAAGTGAAGAGGGTGGAGGGCATAGTCAGACGGAAAAAGCTTATTAAAATGTATACAGATAGGCCAGGACAACGTCTTCCGTGTCTTCTAGTATAATATAAAACGCACTGGTAACTCATGTTATGCTGGCATGTTGTTAGCACTTATTTTGACGTTTTCAGCGGAAATTTCAGAAGCGATAGAAGTGGGTAAAACACGCGTATAAATTGGAACGAGTTTTCGCATTGGTTTACTCTTATAAATTTAATCTTATAGAAGAAGTTCATGATTCTTTATATAAATTGTCAACTTTCGCACATTCGGAACAAAATGGATAGCGTGTCCCACAAAAAGAAAGTAAGTATGTCTGCTATTTGGAAAAAATATTACACATCGAATAATAATAAACCAACGACAATTTGTTCCTATTGAAAAAAGGAGTTCAAATCAAGCGGCAGCACAAGGAATTTGTGGGATCATCTCCCCGTTGCGCTTTGTAGTCGACCTCAAAAGAAAAACATGATGGTGAAAAACAAGCTTCTGCCTCAAAAGCTGGACTGGCTTCGTTAGTAAGCGTGCTAACTCGCGCTCCGAAAATATCGGGATGGGTATCAAACGACGCGTCTTGGCACCAAGATGTAAGCTCTGTGTGAAGAAATTTTTAAAATTGAATTTAACAGTTTTCATGTGGTTGTTGTACATAGAAAGAAAATTGGTGTAGAAAAAGGTTTTGCACGTCTTTAATTTAAATCGCACCAAGGTGATGGCAATGCAGAAAGATATGAATCCTACCCCCCGATTTCGGTCCGGGGTCATTTTCCGGTTTTTAGTGAACATTTTTTGATTGACATTCATCCAGTGTAATTTTTTATAAGCTCGGACTAAAACCGCTAATGCATAAAGGTGTTCGGATCCCACCCCCGGTTTCGGAGCGGTGCATGGTTATTTTTCGATTTTGGAAAGATGATACTGCTTTCTCTGAAGGTATCGTCGACTAGAATAGGAACCTTAATTTTCCAAACTCCTCCAAAATCTTTACACACCTGCAATGACTTGAATTTCATATTTAAAAGAATTAATACGTTTGTACATTTGTGTCCACACAACTATACGCCATTTTTTTCAAGTTTTTTTTGCAACCGCCGCATTGGTTTGCGTCAATCTTTTTGAACATAAAAACTCATTTTTACAGGTAACTCGAAACTTTGGAATAGTTTGGAAAATGAGAATTCTTGTTTTAGTCGACGATAACTACAAAAAAAAAAACAACATCAATTCCCAAATCGATTTCGATTTCTCGCTTCTTACACCAAAAGGAAAATTAATTGAGTAATCGGTTTTTGATTGATCACAGTATGAATAAAGTTATTAATCACGCTTCTTGCACCCTCCATATTTAATGTTCCAACTTGTTTAATCAAATTAATCAAGTAGTCGCTTAGTTGACAAATGTTTATTTACCAAACTTATCCAATCCAGTAAGGTTACGTACTTTGTTTTCTTGGATTTCCGCATTTAGGGGAAATTTGAGTTACAAACAGGCGGTCTTACTAAACTGGGTATCATATTAGTATTTTTTATGGTCAAGAGCAAGTGAGATTATGATGAACTGGGACACGAAGCATTTTAGGTAGCATTGGTGTGACTGCTTAGAATAACATGGTTCTAATTTCCGACTAGGTACAGGCAAAATTGACATAGGAAGTAGTAGATAATTCAGATCACCATCAAAAGAAAAGAACTCCGCCTAAAGAAGTCACCTTCGTCTACTGAAAATCAACATCAATATGCTGCGAGAGTCATCGTGCAAATTCACTTATGGAATAAGTACCTCGCATATGGTTCTCTGAGATCCTAGAAAGAGTTAATAAAATTCAGAGTAATTTCGAAGTTAGTGTCTTCGTTAGAAAATCTGATACAACAAAGACAATCAGAGTAAATACATAAGTAAGTTCTAATTATATTTATGGCAGATAAAACCCAAACTATCCGAACATAAAAATAGCTGGGCAATCACAAGGGTTTTGAATTCATTGTAAAGTTTTAAGTTGCTTCCGCGGTTTGCAATATAAAATGTAATTGAAACATAGGAATAGGAAACTTTTTAAATTGTCTAAGTCTTTGTTCTTTGCCTTCTTATAGAAGCTTTGGCTGTGCTGTATTTCAAGATATTCTACCTACCTAGCTCCACTTGTAAAATTGAACGTAGCAAATCAAGGATGACTTTTAAAGTCCATTTCCATAAGAACTTTTCATAACCACTAAATATAATGGCACTTTTAAAATCTATTTTGTTCTCACTGATTTAATTTTCTTAACTTCTATTTTTAAACTCACATTGTTATTGCATTACTTTAGTATATTACACACAGCTTAGAAGCTCGCAGTAAAATTTTAAAACACCCCAAAAAGCCATAAGTTATTTTCTGCATGTACTTTTTTGAAGTTGAAGTGTGTCAAATTTCTATTAAAACTTAATAAGATTTTGCACTTCAAATACCTTGCCTTACTATCTGAGAGGTATTGAGTACTTTGTATTTGACACAATAAGAGAGAATCCCTGTAGGAAAAGCTGTGAGCCTGAGCCTTTATGAAGGTCGCTTGCGTGCCCAACTAACAGATGGTCCCTGATTCGAGTGAGAAGGCAGCTAACATCCAAATACACGATTGGACCAAATAAAAGGATCAACAAAAATCAAAAATTTTTGAGCAATTTTGAACAGGCCGTAACACCGAGAGAAATGGTCATACAGAAAAGAAAAATGTATTCCAGCTTGTTGGATCAGAACTTAAAAATTTTTTAGTTCCTGAGGTTTTTGAGTTATCTTACAAACACGAGCAATAAAAAGTTTCTTTTTTTAGTTTTTTTTGTTGGTCTGCGGGCGTGGAAAATTTGTTTTTTGCCTAACCACTATAAGATCGGCTACTTTGCTCATTTAGCTTTAAAAAATTTAGGCCGAGCTTCTCTTCCAATTTGCGTCGTGCTCTTTTAATTTTTCCTACAAATTGGCGGCGCGATACCTACATGTTTTTTTAGCCGACTCCGAACGGCATCTACAAAGCACTTCTAGTCGAGATATCGGTTTTCAAATGAAAAATGATCTTTTTGTCGTTGATTATCGATATCTCAGTAACCAGTGATTATACAGGAAGTTATAGGGGGGTCAATTACTTTTTCGATTAAGAACTTTTTTTTTTCGTCAAATGAGTTTGAAAATGCAACAAAAATGGGTTTTTTGGTGTTACTTTTGAAATCAATAAATGTTAAGTCTGCCTTTTGCAGTTCAATATGCCAGAAAAAAAACCTACAAAGAGCCAAACTAATCCAACCACCCGTTTTTGTGCTTCACTCCATCAAATTGACGGATTGACTTAGACCGATCTGGACGGCACCTGGATTTTAACTGTAACCTCCGTCAATAAGAGTCACTAACCGAGCCAACCGGAGGTGGGATCCGATTGAAGTCGTCTATTCATGATTAGAAATGAAAAAAGTAAGAAGTTTTCAATTTTGACAAAAACAAATATTAAACAAATTTTTGAAAAAAAGAAGAATTTTCAACATAAAATCGGGATGAAATTCCTCGAAGGTGTGGTATACCAAACTATTATTTTTTATTACTACATCTTTCTCAATTTTTATTCAGTAAGTTACAATTCATATTCGAAAAGTTATAATAGAGACTGATATTCAGAAAGCTACAGCTGATATTGAAAAAGTTGCAACTTATATTCAGAATTTTCATTTAATATTCAGATATTTCAGTTCATATTCAGAAAGTAAAATTTGATATTCAGAAAGTTCCAAATCATATTCAGATTTTCCATTTGCTCTTCAGAAAATTGCAGTTCATATTCAATAAGTTTCAACTGGTGTTCAGAAAGTTACAATTGATATTCAGAAAGTTGCAGTTCATATTCAGAACAACTTCTTCATATTCAGATAGGTACAATTATTATTCAGAATTAAAATTTAATATTCAGAAAATTAGAATTTATATTACGAATTTCCAGTTCTTATTCCGGAACTTACTATTCATATTCAGAAAGTTGCAACTCATATTCAGAATTTCATTTAATCCGAAAATTGCAGTTCATATTCAAAAAGTTATAACTGATGTTCAGAGGGTTACAATTGATATTCAGAAAGCTTCAATTATTATTAAAAACTATTATTTCATATTCAAAAAGGTTAAGAAACTATTAGAAAAACTACAATTCATATTTAGAAAATTGCAATTGATTTTCAGAAAATTTCACTGCACGCTTTCAAATTTTATATTGGAATTCTTGTACAGACAACGAATTCTGAACTTTGCTGAAGCTGAATCTTCAGTGCTTAGTGAATTTTGGTTGATAAATTTTGCGAATGCAGTGCAAGAAAAGCTCTTTATATATCCATTTTTGTTATTTTTTCGCCCCATTTAAGAAATTAATACAAATCAGAATCAGATAAAGCAATTACCTGTTTTTTACAGTGCATTATGCTGCATTGCGATTTTGAAGCACTTGCCATTGTCCGCAGATTATCGTTCAAAAGCCCACGAGCAGAGAAGCCACCAAAAAAACCTGTAGTATCCGAGCTAAAACTGAATGGTTGGCAGTCCTTAATGCAATACAAGCGTCAGAAAGCCTGCATCCATGACTACATACCCAATGTGAGTCTTCCATTGAATTTACGGTATAATAAATACCTCAAAGCTTTTCATTGGGGTATATCCACAGTTCAGATGAATACTCTGACGTTAAAAATTCCTACTAACAAGTAAACTTGAAAGTTATTTAGGCCAATAATAACAACAATTTAGAAAAAAAAAAACAACAACAACGCGAAGCCAATGCCGTTGAAATGTGAGTTTGAGTGGTTTGTAAAGTATGTATGTTTGTATGTGTTTATATTATTACTTAGACAGTAATTGAAGTGGAGATCTAGAAATATAGTCACATTTAATGCAATTTTCATCGGATGTTGCCTCCCGCACGTCATTACATAACAATCTAAGTAACTTCATGTGTATGTACGCACTTGGGAATGTTTGGAGCATAGTATGTATATACATATGTATATGATGCTGTTGTGTGCTTCCGTGAGTAAAATTTCTATCAGTAGATATTTATATGTAAGTTGTTTCTACAAATTTATATATATGAATGCATGCTGGCGAAGTAACTAACTGAAATATTGATGTACTCATATATTGATTTTATCTTTTCATCAAGGGTAAAATATAAAATATCTTAGTACATATACATATCTTAATATATAAAAATCACGTGTCACTATGTTTGTCCCCGATGGACTCCTAAACTACTGAACCGATTTTGAATTTGTTTTGCACCCCGTGTTTAGTTCCATCTAACTTGAAATATGGGGTAGGTATATCTCAGTTTATAGTCGCAATATTATTTTATTGCAATTTTTTTTATTTGTTTATACGTAATAATAAAATGTTACGTATACGCACCGGCACTCACATTTTCAGATGGTGAGGATATACTTCCATGTAATTGGTTGGGGTTTAATTAAACAACGTGCCCGCCGAGAAGTGGGGAGGATTAGCCCCGGGCCCGGGGTTTCTGAGAGGGCCCGCGATTTAGAGGTACCATGAAATTTTTTTAAATATATTATCCAGAGACGGACTGGGTCTGAGACTCGGAGTCGGACTGGGACTGGGACTGGAATAAAATACATACAACCCTCTGGACAGGCAATAAGAGATGCAGAAGAATGAGAAGAGATTGAGAGGAGAGAAAAGAGAGAAGGAGATTGAGAAAGAGATGAGACGAAGATGCAGATAGATGAAGCGAAAAAGACGGAGGGAGGAGTGAATAAAAGTATTAGGAAAAAGTGAAGAGGGGGGAGGGCAGAGTCAGACGGAAAAAGCTTATTAAAATATATGCAGATAGGCCAAATTTAGGGCAGAACAACGACTGCCGGGTCTTTCAGTATAGCATATATTATATACACATCAATTTTAAGTTTGAATATATAAGACAATGAACTATTTTCATTTAATTGCAAACTTTTATCGGAAGTTAGGTACTAATTTATAAATGGAACATCACATAATACGTAAACTTCTTTCCGGAATATGAATGCGATAATATTAAAAATAAATAAGTTACTCATACGCCATGGTTCTGTTATACAAAAATATTGTAACGAATTTTAGGAAATGCCGATCGTTTTGCACCTTCTGCTAACATTCGAGTCGCTGGACTATCGAATAAATACCTCCAGTATTCAGTATTGCAAAATGGTCGTTATTTAGACTTTGGGAGTAGTACTTCACAATATCAATTATACTTCACTAATAGGTTGTTTAAATCAGATCCTGATTCCTCCGATTGCGCTGCTTTTATACTCTCGGTTACCTCGTTCGCTCATTCCTCCTAAAGTCTAAACGTTTCACGAACATGCCTTCCAGAAAAATGGTATCTCATGCTTGGTTATTTAGCTATATACATGTATATCTGTTGTTTATTCTAGCCATATTTGTGTGCATGTTTGAGTAACAACTTCTGCTCTTAGTTGCCGGCTACATATATGTATGTGAAATAATCTCTCTGCTTCAAACTGCTGGGTATGTTTATGGAATATTCTTTGTTGTAGCTGCTTGCTTTAATGTGTATATGTACATTAACCTGGGTCCATTTGTATGGACGAACCGATAGCATGCCATCGATTTTTCGCTAGGATTTGGGCTCAGGATAAAAAGTTCTACGACGCATACCCCAAAAAATATTTTTGAGCCTGCGAAAAAAAAAATGGGCGAAAGGGTCAATTTTTCGACCAAAACATTCCCCAAAACCCAAAAAATATATATCTTTTTTTTTTCAAAAAACTGTTGTAAAAACGTTGGCAAAAGAAGGCAATTGGGAAAAACTTTACAATAACTAAGGCATGACGTGGCTGAATGCGTTTGTAACATTTCAACCATCGTAGGAGTGCGGGTTCAAATCCCACTCCCGCGAGAAAAGGCTTTAAAGAGATTTACAAGGTATAATCGAAACAGCTGTCGCCTTGTCCGTCTTGATGCCACGTTGTTTAAATCTTTCCCAAATTATTAAATAAATTATAAAATTAAAAGATGCTTCAAATAAATGCTTTCATACATTTAAAGCAATACGGGCAATCCCGGATTAACTCATACAAGTTGGCGATAGCAGTTTTTTGAAAAAAAAGTAGTTTTTGGGTTTTGGGGAATGTTTTGGTCGAAAAATTGACCCTTTCGCCATTTTTTTTTTGCGCAGGCTCGAAAATTGTTTTTTTGGGTATGCGTAGTGGAACTTTTTTTCCTGAGTCCAAATCTTATCGAAAAATCGATGGCGCGATACCGGTTAATAAATCGACCCAGTTTAATATACATAGGTGTGGCTACTTGCTGTTTTTGTTGTTGTTATTATTTACTAACAGCATAGCGATGATAATATTCGCCACAATATTTTTAAACAAGTATGGGTGTCTAAGTTCGGGTGTAACCGAACATTATATATTCAGCTGAGAACAGAGCTCTTCAAAACTAAAAGTGTGACTGTATTAATAAGAGTATTAAAGTCTTGGTTTTAGTGGTTTAGTCGGTTATTAACGAGCAATGAGTCAAGAAGAACGCACGCATTGTTTGCATATTTCGTAAATATGCTATGAAAATATTATTTTAAAGCTTTAAATAACTTACTTGATATTGCTACTCCGCTTGCTCAATAAACGAAATAGCGAAGCAAGTAATCCGTGTGAAGTGAATATACACTTTGAAATGATGACCCCTGGCTGTAAGTATCTGTCATACAGTTCATTTAGTTTCACATTTTGATACTAAGTATTATATAAAGTGGGCGTGTTTCTTAAACGATTTTCCTATTTAGCTATGGATTCCGAAACGAAGAAGAATGGTTGGTTCAAGAAGGGGCGGTTCCACGCACATTTTCAAATATTTTTATCATTCCAATTTATTATTATAATGATCTTTTGAAAGTAAAACAACATGTACATAAAGTTATTTTGCCTATTGTATTCGTCGACGATTTATCTCCAAATCTTTTAAGTGGGCGTGGGTCTCGATAGATTTCGTTGATTTCCATGAGAAATATTTGGGGTTGTAAGATAAATACATGTACCGTATTCTGACATGATACGCCAATTGGTATTTGAATAATGGCTCCTAATATGGGCGCTGACACGCCCACTTCAAAATTCGTTTATTTATTCCCTTTAGTATTATAAACATTAGAGCGGGTGAAATTTATTGTTGAAAAGGCACAACCAGTTTCTGAATCTATGGGTCATACTGAGTAATATTTTCCATGGGACCATAGGTCTGAAATGAATTTGGAGCCTCCCTAATTTTGTTAGAAAATTATATATCCCATCCGAATTTGACATTTATTTTTATGTATTTTATTTGTGAGAGCCGTTATTGGGATTGGTATATAAAATTTTCTAACAAAATTAGGGAGGCTTGAAATTAATTTCAGACCTATGGTCACATGTACAATATTACTCAGTGTGACCCATAGATTCAGAAACTGGATGTGCACCTGAAGTTTATTTTCCCCCATTTTTCCACAAACAATTTGACCCGCCTTAATAAACATACTTAAGAAGTAAAAAAGCCATGATGTGAAGTAATTTTCCGCAAATAAGCTGCTTTTTGTGCCCTCTTAGGGTTCCCTTAAAACACATTTATATAAAAGTGGGCGTGCTCCTCAACCGTTTTCGTTAAAACGATTTTTAATTTTTGGCCAATATGATTTAAACAGTTGAGTTTGTCAGAAGCGGGCGGTAACACGTGTCTTTTTGAAAATTGTCAAAAAGTTAAATTAGGGGCCAATATTTCAAACCACACATGATATTTGTTATTATCTACTGATAAATCGGGTTTTTAGTGTTTTTGAAAATATTATATACATATAAAAAGGGCGTGGTTATCATCATTTTCAATAGTAATGCGAGATGAGTGTTAGAAAACCCATATATTAAATTTCAATAAGATATCTCGAAAACTCAAGTTGTTGGCTTTATGGACGGATATGCGCATTGAATTTCTTTTTCTTCCTGATCATTTTGATATATGCAAGTCTATGTCTATTTCGATTCGTTTATGCCTTGTAAGCTACCGATATGCGGACAAAATTAATATACTCTGAGAGCTTTGCTTAAAATTTTTTTAAAGAGCCTAGTTAGGAGCCTACTTCAAACTAAATTATGCTAAATACAACAAGTTCATTAAACAATTTTGATCCGACATTTTATGTATGAACAAAAGTACCGAAAATGGTTATGGAACGAAACCGCTGACCCTTTTTCGTGTCGCTGTTGTGTGTTACATACAATTCTCTCAAAATGTATAAAAAGTATTTTAATTCATTCAAACAGGTTGTAGTTAGCAGATTTTTTAATTAATTAAAGGCAATGAGAATTCAATTTTCATTAGCTATATTTAATGTTAAACCAACAACAATAAATGCCAACTAGTTGGTTTAATGTAATAATAGGTAATTACTGAGAGTGTTCATAGTTAAGTTCGTATATTTGTATAAGCGCGGGGAAACACAAAGGAGTGCACTGTGTGTGAAAGGAGACAGATAGAAATTAGAAATAAAGGTGTGGCAGGATTTGCATGCGAAAAATCTTTAAGAATAGGAAACTTCTCTTGAAACCAAAATCTTGAGAAACATCGGTTGCAATTCTAGTTAAATGGAAAAGCAAAAAAGCATATATGTAATGCATATTTCAGTTTTTCCTATTCATAACCCTATATCAAGATTAGGCCGGGTCGAGTTGTGGGGAGGCAAAAAAATCGACCATTGCTCTGTGAAAATCATATTCTAGGGATCAAAATAAGAAACTTTGCCGAAGGAACCATACCTCTAAAACGAATTCTGATGTCCTCCCCCCCCCCCCCCCTTGGGTCGTAGGGGCAAATTTTGAAAAATCCCACTTTGAAATGCCTATGTTTTTTCTTTTTGGAGTTTATTTTTCTCTTTAGAAATTTATTTAGTCAGAAAATATGTAAATGAAAAAATGAACTTAAATTAGTAATAGAAAAGAAATTTAAAAAAATTATTAGAAATTAGCGTTTTTACAACCCCCTTTTAAAACCAAGGCATCACTGTGATGCATTTGCATGTCGTAAACATAGTTGTGTGGGCTTTTTATTCAACCGTTTTAAAAAATGAAGGTATCACTGTGACACAATTGCAGATCGTAAAATTGCTTGTGTTGTTTTTTTAAGCCACCACAAGACACAGCAGGTAGAATTGAAATTGCCCCTACCCAAAAGTTCGATCCAAAGGGGGGGACATCAGAATTCGTTTTAGAGGTATGGTTCCTTCGGCAAAGTTTCTATTTGATCCCTGGAATACGATTTTCACAGAGCAAAGAGCGATTTTTAAATCGACCCGCCCTAATCAAGATGCAATACACCTTGCAATATGGCAACAATCGTTCTCGGAAATAATACGCTTGTTGATATATTCAGTGCTTATATTAGGTTTAATAATAATCCCTAAAATCAGTGTGACCTTAGTTCGAAACATTAGCAATAGGAATAGTTAGCGCAAACTTTTCGAAGCAACAAGTGCGAAAATCGTGAATTAGTCGTCCGTGGTTTGGTTTTAATAATCTTTTTCAAGACACATTTAACGACCACATTTTTGAAAAGTTTGATATTTGGGGTCTGTCATCAGCCTAAATTGCGTATTTCAAGGACCGCTGAACAAGTATTGCGATAGATAAAGTAGTATACAGAGTAGAAGTGGCTTTTGAGATTACACTGTTTAATCTGTACTTAGAGCTCTTAATGATGTTCGTCCGGAACTGTTCTCACTCTATTCCCTAGGTATTAAAAATTTTTTTATTATATTATTTTTTCAAAATAAAAGTTTGCGATTCGTTAACATCAAGATAATCGCTCCCGAAATCGTGGCTTTCAATAATAACACCGCTTCACTAAAAAAATTGTTGGATCTGGTAATGCGAAAGATGTAGTCCTATGAATCCTACGCGGTGAATCCAAATCCACTACCAGATTTGACCGAATGGGTTCTGGTTCGGCTATAACCTGAAAAATCGGACAAAATATTACTGGCGATTAAGTGTTTTTAAGCCTTGGGCTGAAACAGGATTCGCTAAGCGAGTTCTGATACCGGAATACATGTGTCGCAATACCAGATACGAAAATTGTTTGTGTTTTCTTTTGTTTGGCGGTGTAATTTAATCTTATGAGTCCTTTATTTACAAAACAATTATTTGGCAGTATGACTTCTATACTAATCCCCTTTTTACGGGCCTAGCTACGCCCCTGTCCGCATATTTACTAACAAGCAAAAACATAACCTAAAATATTATTTCGATTGTAACCTGCATAAATCAATATATATAGTATGGAGTAAATGTATTATTACTGTAGATTCCAATACCCTTTAAAACTGAATTATTCCCAAATAATTTGCCACACGTGCATTATCATTGTTGAGCTATCAAATTTCATTTTATTGAGATTAATAAAATGTTTTTTATAGTAGTAAGCATAAGATTTAAATATCGACGTTGTTGTTAGCTGAAACTTGTTTGTTTGGATAATTTTTGCTTTTCTTGCAAAATATGATCTTGAGGAAAAAACACTTAAAGCATCACTCGAAATATGAAATTTTTATGGATAGTCAATCCATAAACAATAGTGTTTAGATACTGTGAACAAATTTTTGCTGATCCTTATATATAAGTTAAAAGTTGTATCTTCCTTTATCAAAAACTCCTTATCATTAACTCCTTTCATTTGATACCCATATCGTACAAACAAATTCCAGAGTCACCCCTGGTCCACCTTTGTGGAGATATCTCGAAAAGGCGTCCACGTATAGAACTAAGGCCCACTCCCTTTTAAAATACTCATTAACACCTTTCATTTGATACCCATATCGTACAAACAAATTCTAGAGTCACCCCTGGTCCACCTTTATGGCGATATCTTGAAAAGGCGTCCACCTATAGAACTAAGGCCCACTCCCTTTTAAATTACTCATTAACACTTTCCATTTGACAGCCACATCGTACAAACAAATTCTAGAGTCACCCCTGGTCCACCTTTATGGCGATATCCCTAAATGAGAACTATGGCCCACTCCCTCTTTAAATACTCTTTAATGCCTTTCATTTGATACACATGCCATACAAACACATTCCAGGGTTACCCTAGGTTCATTTTCCTACATGGTGATTTTCCCTTATTTTGTCTCCATAGCTCTCAACTGAGTATGTTATGTTCGGTTACACCCGAACTTAGCCTTCTTTACTTGTTTCTTTATTAATCCATCGGCCGAAGCAGCTCCTGCCCAGCAAACAATTTCCAAAAGAGTTTGGACCAACTAACAATAATCGAAATTTTTTTATACAGAAACGCTCTGCTGATATCTTTGTCTGCGGCTGTCTCGAAACGACCTTTCTCAATTATGAAAAACTGCCTAAATTCAAAACATTTCGAACTGCGGCAGGGCGTTCTTTAACCGAATTTCAAGAGGGGTAGAATACAGCATTCTAAAAAATGCGATATTTTTGAAAAAAAAATTTGAGATAGGATTTAGGGCCGACATATGGTAATATATCACTCAAGGAATACAAATTTAAAGTTCCAAAATTGCGATCTTGTACTTTTGTACTTATATTCAGCTTGAACTTGTACATTAAGGCTCTGTTCTTCGGTAGTTGGTTAAGCTAAGCTTTAAGTAAGTTTGCTTAAACTCTAGTCAAACTTAAACTCCAGTTAAAGTACTGAGGAGTTTTTCAGTCACAATTTAAGGCCGCTTTTGGGGTAGGCTTTTTTGTACGGCAACATTGGTTCTTTATTATTTAGATAATTTGTAGACATGGCAACAGCTGGATTTTGTTAACCCAACCCATGAAAAAATATTTGTTCAACCTCAGAGAAATATATGTATATCTAGTTCCGGAGTTAATATCCAACATCAGTTGATTCCAACGTCATTCTCAAACTATTATCCGACTTTTCAGAGATTTTGAGAAATGTACTGCTGTCAATTGAATAGCCAACACAGTTCTGCAGTTTATATCCCATATTGGATATCGAGTGGAGGTGGGTTGAAAAAAATCTTCTCCACGGTGGTACCATCAAAGCCAACAGCTATTTATTGTGAGAAACAAACAAAAGGCGGATATCAGTAAATAATCGTTATTAATTAAAAATAAATTGAACATGTTTTATTGTTTTTTTCGTGAAAATACTGTAGTATTGGTATCTTACATTTGACATCAGTTAGAGAAGTTGAGAACTATTTTTTTTCAACTTAAGTAAACGCATTTTTTGCTATAAAAAATACCTTTTTTGCTAAGAGCGCTATGACTCTCAAGTTGAGCCACTGTTTGGAAACAACTTTTACGATTTTAGAAGTATGCCTAGCTATCAACATGACCACTAAACATTCTCAAGCCCAAATGCTTTTTGGATATATTCCACACCATTGCGAACGAACCCAAATAACTGATAGGTTAACTAGAGTTTAACCCCCTACCAGATCGACCGCTTAAGCTCAGCTTAAACTTCTGTAAAAATGTACTGAAAAACTGCAGAATAAGTTTAAGCATGGTTTAACTGTCAAACTGATAAACCGAGTCTAATTGTTTAATTTATATGTTACGCATCAGACCTGTCAAGTATATAGGTGTGGTATGTAACATTGTGTAAATCGGAAGTTGACACTGTACAGTGCATTCAAACCCATTGCATGAGTCTCGAATCAAGATGTCGATGGCATTGTAGAAGTTACTCCAGCAAGCTAAAGAGTTTAGAATATGTCTGTAGTAAGAGATGTATATCGTAAGAGGTTACTCAAAATTGTAAACTCTAAAGTAGAAGGGAGTAAACAAATTGTTTTCGTGTCGGTACTTAGAAGATTCAGAAATGTTTCCTCGTAACCATGGTTCAAGTATATGGTTTGCTCATCTCTACAGCAACAACATGTCTATAAAGAGGATACTCGAAAATTGCCAGCATGGGTTTGTTGCAGGTTCAACTGTTACAAATCTTGGTGTTTTTTCGCAGTTCTGTGTTTCTGCTTTCAAGGAAGGATATCAAGTGGATACCATATATACCGACTTTTGCAAGGCTTTTGATACAGTTTCCCACAAACGACTTCTTTTAAAATTTAAAAATAAAGGTTTCCATTCAACATTTTTGTCTTGGCTGGAAACATACCTGTCAAATAGAACATCTTTTGTTGAAATTGAAAATATAATTTACATTTCGAAAAAATTAACAGTAAATAATTTTTAATAAATTGAATGCTTTGAATACCACAATCCTGTAAAGTAAACAATTTACTTAAATATTAAAGCTAAAAATATTATCTACATACCTCAGTGTTTTTTTTTTTTTTCTTTATTAAGTAAATAGGATGTACGTGACTTTTTAAGAATTTTCTTTCATGAGCTTTCTAAAAATTTTTCAACAAGTTTAAATTATGGCCAAAACAAACAAAATAAATCTGAGAATATCAGCCTAATTGAATTTTCTAAATTCAAGTCAATTTGCATAGAAATAAGTTAAAAGAGAGAGAACAAAATTGAAAAATAATTTGCAGGTTACGAGTAGCTGACATTTATTCACTTAAGTGAAATGTCTCAAGTGTTGGCTGCAGGATGTTGATAAAGAAGGAATCGAGCACAAACCCACATATGTGCAAGCACAAAATAAACCCACCAAAAACTGACATAAGCGGTTGAAAGCAATAAGGAATACTGTTTTTACTCCTCACATATAAGCTGTAGAATAAGGTAAATAGATTACATTATAAGCCCTATAATGTACCCACTTTTTTAGGCTTATGTACGCTACGAATAAGCCTGGTCCCTAACGTAAAGAAAAATAAAAGTTGCCTTAACATAAACATGATGAGATTTTATTTTAAAAACTAGCATTAGGGCCACTACTTCGTATGCGAGGAAAGTTTTTTATTTATTTGGCTTGACTCTGTGTAGCGAGCGTTGTTTACGAATTTTGTAATTGAAATTTAAGTAACTTCCCGATAAGCTCCAAGCTTGATGCTTGGAATATAGCTCTGAACCCGATGACCATGCAATTAAAATAAGAAAAAACTCCGCTAAGTGGCGCATGGATCGATATATTTCAAAAAATAGTATTTTTGGCTCATATTTGGAACACATATTAAATATAGAAATAACAAGTAAAGGTGTCTAAGTTCGGGTGTAACTGAATATTATATGCTCAGCGTGAGCTTCAATCGTACATTTCATTTCAGATAAGTTACTTTTCTACATAGCACGTGGCACCGCCCGTTTAAAAAAAATTTCTCCCCATTTCCTCTTACAATAAAACTTGATAAGTGAAATATCATCGATTCAAAACTATTTTTTGTTAAGTTATAGCTTATTATTCTAGTCTACGACCATTTTAAATTTGTTTTATATCTAAGTTGCCGTGGTCTTTAACCGATCCCGTCCATTTTTACTAGAATTATCTTCTGCTATAAGGAAAATATGTGTACACAATTTCATTGCGATATGTAAATTTTTCTTCGAGTTATGGTCCCCGAAACATAGAAAATTGCTTAGTCATAAAATGGGTGGTGCCACACTCATTTTCAAAAATTTTAGTGTTTTCCAATTTAATGTTAAACTCAATTTAGAAAGTAAAATTCAATTGACACGAAGCTCTTTTTCGCTAAGATATAGCTTATTATTTTCGTCTACGATCATTTCAAAAATCTTTTATATAAAAGTGGGCGTGGTCTTTATCCGATCTCGTCCATCTTTCTAGAAATATTTCCTGCCATAGGGAAAATTTGTGTACCCAATTTTATTACGATCCGTTAATTCTTCTTCGAGTTATGGCTCCCGAAACATAGAAAATTGCTTAGTCATAAATGGGGCGGTGCCACGCCCATTTTTTTAATTTGCAATTTTTCCTATTTATTGTTATAATTCCACTTGGGAAATGAAATAGCATTGATATAAAGCTCTTTTTTGCAAAGATATAGCTTATTTTATTCGTCAACAACCCTTTTAAAAATCTTTTATATAAAAGTGGGCGTGGTCTTTAACCGATCTCGTCCATTTTCCCTAGAAATATTTCCTGCTATAGGGAAAATTTGTGTACCCAATTTTATTACGATCCGTGAATTTTTCTTCGAGTTATGGGTCCCGAAACATAGAAAATTGCTTAGTCATAAAGGGGAGGTGCCACGCCCATTTTTTTAAATTTGAAGTTTTTCCTATTTATTGTTATAAATCCACTTGGGAAATGAAATACCATTGATATAAAGCTCTTTTTTGCAAAGATATAGCTTATTTTATTCTTCCACGACCCTTTTTAAAATCTTTTATATAAAAGTGGGCGTGGTCCTTAACCGATTTCGTAAATTTTTCCCCAAATCATTCCTTACAGTAAAGGCAACCTCTCTACCGAATTTTATCATAAGTGGGCGTTTCCACGCCCATTTTGAAAAATGTTTCCAAATTTTTATCAATAGTCTCAATATCAGTCCACATGTTAAATTTCACCATTCTAGGTGTATTATTTTCTAAATTATCAGGTTTTTTGTATTTTCCAAAATTTTATATATATAAAAAGTGGGCGTGGTTATCATCCGATTTCGCTCATTTTCAATACCCATCTATTCTGGGTCCAGATAAGCTAGTGTACCAAATTTGGTGAAGATATCTCAATATTTACTCAAGTTATCGTACTAACGGACGGACGGACGGACATGGCTCAATCAAATTTTGTTTCGATACTAGTAATTTTGATATATGGAAGTCTATATCTATCTCGATTCGTTTATACCTGTACAACCAACCGTTACCCAATCAAAGTTAATATACTCTGTGTGCAAAGCACGCTGAGTACAAAAATCGCATTAATAATAAAATTCTCGCTTGGTGCCGCAAAGATCGATATATTCAAAAAACTCGTATTTGTGGTCCGATTTGGCTCATATTTGGAACAAGTATTACATTCAGTCCGGTAGAAGTGACACCAAAATACTTTGGAGTTCGTGGAGGTACAAGTATACGTGGCGCTGAGTTAGATGGTAATTAATTGTCAGGAAAGAGTTTTTGTAATAATGAGGCATATAATGAGAAATAATAGGCAATTAAATAAAAACTAAAAACTTGAAAATAAAATAATTAAAAAAAATTGTTAAGTTAAACGGTTTTATTGAAAAAAAAAAATACTTACATTAAGTAATAATAAAACTGTGACGAATATTAGCAACACTAAGGGATACTATCATCTCTAAGCCGATATTAAGCAGTCATTTGTATGTACATAAACAAATCAATCATTATGACTACACATATGTCCATACAAGCAGCGGAGAGATACGCACAAACACATGCATATATCTGAGATACTCACAAAAGTATGCAATCATCGGTGGAAGTATTACTCACATATACACGCGCATATGACTATGCGATAGGCTACAAACGTGCATCTGTATTTTATAGCTGCTAAACAAGTAGTAAATTCTAGAAGACGAAACGCCTAGAAGTTTGCGAACGAGTCAACATAGACTATAAAAGAAGCGAAAGCTGAGTAAAGCAATCAGTTCGATTTAAGCACGCTATCAGTTGCGAAGTATAAGTGTTATTGTGAAGTATGTTCAAAGTAGTCTACTAAAGTCCATTTGAATATTGGAGTTATTTATTCAACAGTTTAGCGATACGAACGTTAGTAGAAGGTTGCAAATAAGCGGAATTTCAGTAAATTCGTTACAATACTAACAGTTAGAAAATAATTAGCTAGGCCCTAGGTACTAGTTATCAAGCTCCTCATCTATTGACGACGTTGATCAGACAAATAAATAAAAGCGTGGGTAACGTCAAATTTATATTCGCATATCTTTACAAATTATATTTTCATATATGTATAACTAAGACCAACTCAACCTTTATCAGGTTATGCTACGCCTCACGTTTTTAGAAATTTCCCAAGAAGGCAGTGTCCAGTCAGAAAACCCGTCATGAGTCTACAGTTCTCTCTTTTTAATGATAAAGTCAACTTTGTTAGCCTAAGGTTCTAAGGCCTACACATAATCTTCGACACTTTACAGCCCCCCGTTTGGACCCACGCCTTTCCTTCTTGGTCGAGACCTCTCGCCTTCTCTTAATCTCGCCTAATCTAATTGGGACTTCTACGGAGCAAGCTTCAATGGATGCGCCCTGTTTAGCCAGCTCATTCGCTTTTTGATTCCTATCTATTCCCATATGCCTCAGATGTATGTAGAAGATCTGTCTAAGTCTCGGAAATATATTGCGTCGATTTAATTATTTTATTAATTAGAACATTGTACTGAAAACAACCAAATGCAAAAGCACTTCCTCATGCCTCTCATCTGATGCCCATTTTGCGAAATCACATTCGAGGGCTACCTCTGGCTCACATTTAGGTGAATATTTTTTGACGAAAGTAAGATATTGAAATATAAGATATCATACGTTTATCCCCCGCCAATACCTTTCTTGATACCTATTTGGTGAAAATACATCCAGAGGTACCCCTGATCCACTTTGTCTATATCTCGGAAAGGGGTTGAGATACCGAAATCAGATTTACACTGTTTTGAAACTTTCGGCAGACGATTTCATTTCATATCCATATTGTGCAAACACATTTTAGATATTACACGGGTCCATATCTTGGGGTTTAGACCCTGGTGACCTACCGTATTAAAATATATCCAAACTTAAAGTTAGAGCCCTAATTTCAAAATTGCGAAAGTTACATTGAATTCTATGCAGTGGTTTTTGAGTGATGCCCGGTCAAACATACATACAAACAGACAGAAAAAAATTTTAAAAGTTGTTGTTTTACACTCAGTTACTCTAATAACGACCTCTGGCATCAATTTTTCTTTTATATCTCGCTGCATGAGCTCTATTTCAAGTTTTCGATACACTGCTTTTTTAATATTTCCTACATATTGGTCGAAGCTACGTTTTTCAGGCCTGCTTTCTCGGCCTATAAGCCTGATTTTTAGTTGGTTATTGTCCTTATATAAAAGGTTTTTATATAACAAGTAGTATCTTATAATAAGGCCTTATTATTTATCTGGTCCAAAAGCCTTTTTATTCTACCTAATGGCTTATATTCATTCTTTATGTAAGCCTTATTTTATATGGGCTATAAGCCTTATACATAACATATCTTTCAGATAACCCCTATGCCTGATGACATAAATACAGAAAAATAAGGAGTATTACAAGGAATACGACCTTCTGCTGATTTTCCTCATGAATTAAGGTGATGCCATAAGGCTTTTGGTCATATCAAATAAGCCTTATATAAGGCTCACACTTTTTGCTGGGAATATTTACAAATACATACACTGCAGTGCAACACCAACTTGATCAGAAAAAAATTAGTTTAAAACTAAATTTTTTGATTGGTATCGAACTGATTCAAAAAGATCAAATTAATACAAACTGATTAGAGTTCGACAAAAAAAAACAGCAAATCTTTAGAGGCCGAAACCCACGACCTCTTTCATATAGATTTTTAACTGGTTTATAAAGAAAGAGAGAGTAGAGTGAAAACCTCAGTTATTTATGTGGATAACTTACTCTGGGTTTCATACTACATCTGAGGGAGTAGTTCTCAGTTGTTGCTAAGCACTTAAGTCAAGTCAAACAACAAGCAAACGTGCTCAAGAAATGAACTCCCAGACTGACTTGAGTGTTCATCAATGACGGCTTCTAGGTCTCGACATGCTTATGCATTTGCTTTCCGTGTTCAAAATAAGTTTTCCATGAAATAGTATATTATATATATTTGTGTATGTGTTATGTAGAGATAGTTAAACACCATAAAAAGCAAGAATAGGTAAATAGAAAATGCCAAATGTCACAGAGTCGTGACCCAATTTTTGCTTTTTTATTTGCTTAACGTGTCAAGGATAATGAAGGTACCCCACCAATGTACATAATAATACATTAGGGATATCAGACACTTTTTCATTTCGTCTAAAATTAAGACCTAGAATATTCAGAGCTCTTTATTTCAGTTTCTTAAACATCGAAAATCCATTAAGGATTGAAGTATGGCTCTTGTTTATATTCGATTATTTGACGTATGCTCACATTATTGATATCATCGGTCTGAGCACGCGCGCCGTAAGACCTGCTTACTCTAAAATGGGAAAGAAGCGGAGAAGATGGTGAAAAAAAGTATATGCTGTCATCAAGTAATCAGTCGGCGCCACTTTTGCCAGCCATTACTTCGAAATGTTGTTGTTGTTGTTGTAGCGATAAGGACACTCCCCGAAGGCCTTGGGGAGTGTTATCGATGTTGATGGTCCTTTGCCGGATGCAGATCCGGTGCGTTCCGGTACCAAGCCCGACCATCTCGGGAAAAATTTGTTATGACCACATGCGACCTTCTGTCCATATCGCCTTCCCACCCCATAGATCCATGAGGAGTTCGTGATGATCCAGGTCCATGAGGATCCAGGACTAAAACAAGCAACATAAGCTTTGAAATTCAGTGAAGTATCACTCTTGTCAACTATAGCCGCTTTGGACTAGGTAGACAATTGCAAAGTAAAGTTCATTCGGCAAACATCACTTATCGTAACCGTCCTACAATATGATGCAGAAGCATGGACTATGAAAGCATCAGATGAGGCGTCTTTGGGTGTGGTCGAGCGAAAAGTTATTGGAAAGACTTTCGGACCATTACGAGCTGGCGACGGCGAGTACCGGAGTAGATTTAATAATGAGCTGTACGAGCTTTATGTAGACAACAACATAGTTCAGCGATTTGAAACACAGTGGTTACGCTGGATAGCTCATCCTATGCGAATGAAAGATGATGCACCAACCAGGAAGGTAATGTTATCGGAACCTGCATACAAAAGCAAAAGCCGAGGATGGCCTTCACTCCACTGGAAGGACCAAGTGGAAAACCATTAAGATCGCCTTGGTGTCAGATATTGGCACTTGGTTAGTCCAACGAAAAAGCGGCTGTAGCAAGCTGTTGAACCGCTATACCCGTTTAAACAGTTAAGCGCTAATTAAGTAAGTAATTGGTTTGCGGACTTCACCAGGTTATAGTCGTTGCTTTATACTTTAGATAGGGCTGCTCCTCTTGACACCCCGCAACTTCTCCCTTGTTGCCAAAAGGCCGGAGGGATACTGTTTAATCCCACAGATTTCAACTTCCTAAAAGATCGTAATATTTAGAAAAGGTGGCAAATTTATTGCACCCTCAGTTTAAGGGCAGTTATCGCAATGATGATTTTGGGGTATTGGTCTAACAGTCCAAACCGCGACCTGAATTAGGTTTGATGCCTCTGGGAAGTGGACTGCTAGCAGGCTCTTTGCTATTTGTACTACGTTCTTGGTAAAAGGGCAGTCAGAAAGTTTTAATTGCTAGTTTTGTTTCTCTTTGATCCCTAGCAAGGGATGTGTGGAGTCTTGATGCTTTCGAAATACACAGAATACATTCACAGAAGAACCTAAAGGTAACTCAATTCGCTTTTCGAATCACCTTGTTGTATGCTGTTACAAGTACCGTGTGCTAAATCTAGTTTCTGTGTATCTGCTTTTATTTATTACGAATATTTTCCTCATTACCTAGAGTGCCTTTGACCTCCAGGTGACAACGAAGTATGACGATTTTCCAACTATTAAAATTAATTTTTTCCCCTATTCTCCTTTCTGCTGCAATAAACTTTAATTCATCATTAAGCTGGCTAAATTTAAAAAATTTAGTGCGTTCACTTTTAACAACCCACGTCGTAGTTCAAAATCAAAACAGATAATGCCCAATTTGCTTTTGAGCAACATGAACTTGCACTTAAGTAGTCGATTGCGTGGCAAAGTTGTTACATATAAATCCATTTGGGAAATCAGCAGTTGCAAAAGCTCATCAACAAATATACGATTAACACGTTGTATGTAGGAAGAATACAAAACGGATCCTTGCTGCATTCAAAGATTATATTTGCGACCGTTATGTAGGAAGGAAAAAAAGTTGCAAAAGTAAAGCAAACAACGCAACCAAATTAACAATTTTTTGTTGAAATATGGAAAAAAAATCAACCAAACGAAAATTGAGCTATGAAAATACGCACAGAATTGACCTTGTATGTTGTGGGTGGAGTAGGTTGGGTGTGGGTATACTCGCTGCTCAGGTTGAGCCACCCAAGCGTAATACGATGAGCACAATTGAAACATTTTCTTTTCAAATTGCATGCCAAAGTCAATTGAAATGAAATGGCAGTAAAAAAAAGTAAATAGGGAAAGGAGCGAGTGTAGCAAACGAGGACAAAAAAGGATGTTAATAGTAATCGGATGTTGTTGCTGCTATAGCATAACAACGAATGAATTGCAAGTTTGTTGCTGCTCTTAACAAGTCTGTAAGCATACATTTAGGAATTACGAGTGAGCTGTGTTTAATGTCTGATAAGAAAATCTGCTGAAGTAGTGAGGATTACTTTTAGGCCCGGTTTTTCAGTACAAGTTCAACTCAGTTTGTCAGTTAAACTACGCTTAAGCTTATTTTGCAGTTTTTCAGTCTACTTTAACTGAAGTTTAAGCTGAGCTTAAGTAGCCAATCCTGAAGGGTTAAACTCTAGTCCAATGCTTTTATTTAATTGTCTGATCAACGCCCTAGATTGATGAGGAGTTTGATGACTAGTACCTAGGACTTACCTAATTATTTTCTAGCTTTTAGTATTATAATTATTTAATGTAAGTATTGTTTTCAATAAAACCGTTTTACTTAAATTTTTTTTATTATTTTATTTTCAAGTTTTTAGTCTTTGTTTAATTGCCTATTGTTTCTCATTCTATTTAGTTCATTTAGTGACTCATTATCAGAAGGACTCTTTCCTGACAATTTGTTACAATCTAAGTCCTCAATACATAATCCTTCCAAAGAATTTACTCCACTCGGCACCAAGTATGCTTTTCCCTCCTCGAACTCCAAAGTATTTTGATGTCACTTCTACCGGACTGCATGTAATATTTGTTCCAAATATGATCCAAATCGGACCACAAATACCAGTATTTTTAATACCTCGATCCTTGCCGCACCTAGCGGGATTTTTTTTTTCATAAAGCGATTTCTATTTCTGTATGTAATATGTGTTCCAAATATGAGCCAAATCGGACCACAAATACAATTTTTTTTATGTATCCGTGCTTGCGCCACCTGACGGCAATTTTTTCCTATGTCGCGTTCTATTTATATATGTAATATGTGTTCCAAATATAAGCCTAATCGGAGCACAAATACGATTTTTTGAATATCTCGATACCTAGGTGGCGGCGATTTTTTTCATAAGTCGCTTTCTATTCATCTATGTAGTATGTGTTCCAAATATGAGCCAAATCGGACCACAAATAAGATTTTTTGAAATATTTCGATCCATGCGCTACCTATCGGAGTCTTTTTCTTATTTTTGCATTGTCATCGGGTTCTGAACTATATTCCAGGTTTCAAGTCTTCCCTAAAGACGGCCTTAAACTATAACGGAAAAACTGCTCAGTAGTTTAACTGGAGTTTGAATTTGACTAGAGTTTAGGCAAACTTAGTTTAAACTTATCTTAACCAACTACTGAAAAACAGGGCCTTAGTTAAAGAAAGAAAACTGTAGGGAGATAATGAAGTATGTTTAAGTTGAAAAGTTTTAATCTTGTTCGGATAGGCAGATAGCATTTTAAGATATATGATAGTGTCTCTAACTCAAGTATCTAGCTCACCTATGAGTGGCCTTTTCTGTTATAATTTTGAATAGTAAAGCTCTGATAGTCAGGCCGAGCTAAAGGTCTTGGACTAATGTGTCGACATCACAAAGTCGGTGACTGCTTTGCTGTAGATCCTTCTACTCACTACTCTAGGATGTGCATCGAATATTACGATTAGTGCAGCAGAAGCAGAGGCATTGAGGCGGGGGAAAGCGTGCAGCATCTTCTGAGTCAATGTCCAGCACTAAGAAGAAGGTTGGCTGCTCGCGCTTAACTATTTTAAATGATACCACGGAGGTTCCAAAGCTCGGAAAAAGAGCGATAATTAAATTTATTAGCTCCACAAAGTGATTTGATCTGTATTAGATAGTGCAGTAAGGAGGAAGGATATCATAGGTCACATTGGAGGCCTAAGTGTCAGGCTGGGAAGCAACTTCTGGGCAAAATCCTTTTAACATAACATTACCCGCGACTCTGAGGATCTCCATTTTCTTAAGATAGAAGTGCATTCCGCATACGGTAGCGATATGAGTTCGAGAAGAGGTGGGGGCTACTGGCGTTTAACTCAATTGTGATGGATTTCTTTAGCTATGGTGACCAGGGGGAGCGTGCTCCGCCTACCACACCGAAGCTCCTAAGTTCAAGAAAAGCAACATCAAACATTTTGAAAAAAAGTATTTTCAACTACAAACAAACAATTTCTAAGCGGGGTCGCCCCACGGCAGTAAAAAATTAATCTGCCTTGTCATCCTGCTGCTTGGTTACATCATCAAGTCGAATATAGCTTTCAGGGACTTCAGCCCCAGCGGGTTAGGGTGTTAGAATATACCCGCGGTTGGTATGCCTGTCGTAAGAGGCGACTAAAATATCAAATAGATTCAAGGGGTTGTGTTGCGCAACCCTTTCAGGGCGGGATGGCCTAGAAGGTCGCATGTGGTCATAACAAATCGTTCCCGAGATGGTCGGGCTTGCTACTGGCTTGAACGTACCGGATCTGCATCCGGCAAAAGACCACCAACATCGATAACACTCCCAAGGGATTCAAGGGGTTGTGTAGCGCAATATATAGCTTCTGCAACCCAATTGTCAACCTCACCTTCGAGCGGCGAATCCCGTTTCACTAACAGACGAGGCTCTGGCGACCCCAAGTTCCTCATGGAACTTGGGGGTGGGGAGGGAGGGATGGCCTGAAGGTTTAATGTGGCCATATAAATCGTTCCCGAGATGGTCGGGCCAGCACCTTAATGGTGCTGTGTTACCGGAGCGTATCGGATCTGTATCCGACAAAGGACCATCACATCGATAACACTCCCCAAAGCCTTCGGGGAGTAACTAATCGCTACAACAACAACAACAACATAACACTCCCAAAGGCCTTCGGGGAGTGTCCTTATCGCTACAACAACAACAACAACCGGGAAGACTTGAAGCACTGTTAACACAACAACAACAAGAGCGAGCACATAAGGCAAAGACAAAAAAACGCTCATAGCCACTATTAAAGCAATTGCTACGCGTTGTTGTTGTAGCGATAAGCTTGCTCCCCGAAGGCTTTGCCGGTTCGTTCCGCTAACACAGCTCCATTAAGGTGCTAGCCCGACCATCTCGGGAACGATTTTTATGGCCACATTAAACCTTCAGGCCATCCCTCCCTCCCCAACTCAAGTTCCATGGGGAGATTGGGGTCGCCAGAGCCTCGTCTGTTTGTGAAACGGGATTCGCCGCTCGAAGGTGAGGTTGGCAATTGCGTTTGGAGAAGCTATATATTGCGCTGGCAACCTGAAACGGTTGCGCTACACATCCCCTTGAATCTGGTATTTTAGTCGCCTCTTACGACAGGCATACCTACCACGGGAATATTCTAACCCCCTAACCCGCTTGGGAGAATTGCTACGCGTCTCCGATATGTTCGCCGAACTTAAGTGAAACACCCTGGAAGAAGTTGCTAGCCTGCCAAAACACCGCGCTCAGAGCTACCATGGGAACATCATCTACACAATGAAGCGGGAATACCCGCATAAAGAAGAAAAACGAAATTCTGAACAAAGAGGTTATGTTTAGTACTTGGACACCCGGGTATCCTAACAGACAACTGACGACGACCCTCTTTCCAGGGATATAAGAAAACACCTTTGCATTATGACGAAATGTGGCAAACAATTATTCAGCCGTTTACACCAAAATAGCATGGCCTGCTTATGTTATCAGCCTCATTCACAGGAAGCCGGCAAAGTCTTATACCGATAAATGCCCGACAAACCCTGTTCTGTGCCCAAAACCCGAAAGAGGAAAGCAGACTTCCCAGCGAGACGCGCGTCACTCTAGCACAATATCTATCTTACTTACTGTATTGACGCTTAACCGTTTAAACGGTTATAACATATATCTGGATACTGTAATAGGTTAAGCTCTTAGTCATCCAGAATCTATCCCGACATACGTAGTGGGTCCCCACATCACACCAACCATCTTTTGTCTAATACCATTGGAACTGCAAGTTTCCCAGGACTTGTATAAGAGGATATCTAAGATAATTTGTAAATGATCGCACTTATTGGATGGGCGAGGGACTGCTACAAGAGCACGACATTATCAAATTACTTCATTTTCTTTGAACAGAAGATAGCAAGTAGCTAAAGCCATATTTCACAAGCCAGCTCATATTCCGGGTAAGGGGTCGGGAGGTTGTTACATATTTGCCTCCCAAACCTTAAGACCTAAAGTTAGACTTCCGCCTCCTCGATGTCACACGGGCTTGAAAATTTTCTGAAGTTACAGCTAAAAAGCTCAAAATATTCTGCTGTTGACATGCCTGTCGTTACAAACGACTAAGATCCACAGGCCCGAAGATTCGAGACATCAAAAAAATATCGTTACCGAGGTAGTGGGTCTGCCCATATCCGTGACGCTCCCTAAGCCATCCGAGAGTGTTTTTGCGTTAGAAAGAACGGCGCTAGAAGCCAAAAATTCCCAACGCATGCTTTTTTAAACACTATACCAACTAATCAGGTATAATTGCAATTCTAACAAAAGTCTTCTATTTGGCTTAGAGACTCAAAATTCAATTGAAAAAAATCAAAGCTGCTTTCGTTTTTGATAATTGAATATTCAACCAGAAACGGATACCACGAACTGGCATTCAAGGAAAAACACCAAAGGACAAACTACCAAAAACCAAACACGCAATACTCAAAACCAATGAAATTGCTAACAACGCCTGCAAAAAACCGCCCACATTCAGCAACAAGTTTCAACCAAAAAAAAAAAATCAATAGTCCACCGAAGGGGAGAGTGACATTGACTGCGGACGGTAGTGTGGAACGTGATCTGGGCGTTGTAATTAGCTTTACGTTACATTTACCAACTCCAAAGGCAATCCATAGTGATTACACGCTAGAAGTATTTCGTTTACACAACTTTGCAAACCGCGCTGCAGCTTCACTCATCAATCCGAGATGCTAACACAATGCATGATTGCATGTTAATTGGGGAAGATGGAAAAGAATAGGGAGAATTTGAGTTGACACTATAGCGCTTGTACTACTTACTAACACTTTAATTGCTTAAAGATAAAAGGTAACTAGAAAATGTGAACTATAGTTGCAACTCAAATTGTGCTTAAAGGTGCATCTATAGAATTTTGTGTCTGCTTTTTTAACCAAATAAGGATTAGGTGTTATACACACAAACAGTAAAACTTAGTATATTTGTAATTGTTGTACCAGCATCACTGGTATTATATTTCAATTAAATTGATAGCAATGAAAGAGCTAGTTAAAAAAAAGGTCGTTTGAGAATGCCTTGAACTTTGCTGAATTCAAAAGAAGATACAGCTTGCAAAAAAGCATTGGAAACCATTTTGTCGTTTGATATTGGTCAAATTCAAAACTTTTCGTAATGACTTTTGTTTTCATATTATTTTGTGATTTATTACAATGAACATTATTACTATCTAAGATCATAATCAAACGCTATGGTATTATTTATTATTAAGAAATGAAATCAACACAGTTTATAAGTAGAGTAGATTGTGCTTTTGACATTGATACAGCACAGCTTAAACTCTTGAATGGTACATAATACAAGCGTCATACCTAAACATAACGTTTAATATTAATTTATTATTAAAACTATGATTCTTAATCCTTCATGTGAACTAATATTTCTATAAGCCTTAAGGAAAAATAAAAATTATACCAACATTTAGTTGAATATTTGCTATATTCCTTTGAGCGATATCTTTTGCACACATTTTGGTTTATTTGAATTGGCAGTTACAATTTCGTGCGATTCAATTCTATATCTATGATTTCTAAAATGACTATACATTTGCGACTTTTATTAAGGACATGATTCAACTCAAGGCGTCTTTTGCACCATATTTGTACGATTCCAACGCCAAACTGTACCATCATCACATACGTATACCAAAACACTGGAATCGCGTGAAAAAGCCACTTGGCGTACAGGAGAGTTACATTTTAAATTATTCAACGTACTCGTATGCGTATGACCAGGATCACTTGGATCTAATTCCCACACATACACCTTGCCGTGTTGATTACCCAATGCAACAATCTTATGACAAGGATTAAAACCAAAACGAACAAACCATATTTCACATTCATCATAATCTAGTTCAGCTATAATCGTACATGATGGATCGTTTGGTTTGAGTGTTGATATAGCTTGATGCAATTGGCCAGGTTTCCAACAAATTATGGAATTCTCACATGACTTAGAGAGTACAAAATCGCCAAACCATTGCACACAATCAACATAGTTACGATGTATATCACGCGTGGAGAAATCGGGAAAATGTTGCATTATTGTTGGAAAAGGACGTGATGATTTGTTTGGATTAAATGTGCGTGACAGTTCAATTTTCTCTTTAAAATCTTCAGTGTTTATGCACCACAGTTTCAATGAATGATCCATGCCACTAGACATAAAACGTTCACCACGAAAATCAAAATCAATCGAAAGTACTTCATCACGATGACCTTCCACACCACCAAATATAGCAATACAAACATGTGTTTGTATATTCCACAAACGTACGGCATGATCCTTACTGCCAGACAGTAGTAGATGTGGTTGACGTGGATGATATTTCAATTCGTTAATCGCTTGTCCATGTCCAATATAATTACCCACAGACTCATTTTTATGTACATCAATAACGCGTATCACACCACGATAACCTGCCGTAGCCAACAATGGTAAGGATGTCTTTATATCATATGACCAAGCGCATGTGTAGAAAACTTCATCGGGCTGCAAGTGACAAGAAGAGTTGTGGTAAAGATTGATTATCCTTTCAGTGTTTTCAATTGAAAATGAAATAAAACTTAATATGGAATATAAGCCATTATGACTTACATCTGGATCTGCGTAGCACATAAGCAATTTAATGCTACCCTCACGTGGACATTCATAGACAGTACAACGATTGCTACCTGCTGTGGCAAATATGTGTGGTTGATCATTACCCAACCATTGATTGAAGCTGATGCCGAATATGGCTTGCCCATGATTCTCCTTCACATGGTAGCTGCATATATATAAATACACGTATAAAGAACAGAGTAATTTATGCATATAAACAATTGTTTGCTTTTAATTTAAACAAAATAATATGGTAGCCTCTCCACTCACTCATATTTGTATGCTGGCTTGCGTGCTTTCGCTTTATTGCTACGCCTGTGTCCACGTGAACGCCGTGCTGTTGGGGATTTGCTACGTGATGTGTTGTTGGTGCTAACGCTTGCTGTATCATCCTTGGAAATTCCAATTAAAAACACAGATTTATAGTCAAAAAACTAAAGCACTTATCCATAATCTTACACCACAAGAGTCTTCGCCTTCTTCGTTTTCGCCTTGCACGGTCTCCTTTGGAACACTTTCGGCCTTATCACTTTTAACTTTAGACATTTTGTGGACAACCGATTAAACTAAGCAAATAATAGTTTACAGCTTTCCTTAGCAAGTATTATTTACTA
This sequence comes from Eurosta solidaginis, assembly GCF_040869045.1. Lineage (NCBI taxonomy): Eukaryota > Metazoa > Arthropoda > Insecta > Diptera > Tephritidae > Eurosta > Eurosta solidaginis. The sequence continues at coordinate 264,439,473 of NC_090320.1, forward strand.
TTTTAACAAAATACTAAATCGCACGCTTTTTTCATACGTTAGCGGTTGATTTGTTTTGTTTGTATTTTGGCGCCAATTTCAAGCTGTCAATTTCGTCAGCTGACCGAATAGTTGGCTGTGTTCACTGCATCGGCACAGATACAGGGTTGCAAATTGAGCGATCTTGATTTACAACTAGAGATGCTCATCGAGGTAGATAATTTTTTGAATGGGTACCCGGATATAACAGCAGAAATACTTTACCAGCAATATATATACATATATATATGTAGACATATTTGTAATTATATATATCTCACTTTGTATTCATTGCTAGTTATGGCCGAGACACAATGAAGTTTTTCATATAGATGAGTTCAAAGCAAACTTATGCATTCTAGTAACATCGTCACAATCAACCAAGATGTTGCGTTTCTAAATATAGAGGAACCTCAGACTTAGCAACTGAAGTTTATTTCGCCTCGCCCATTCACATACAAAATTTCGTGCAGCAATGTTATAAACATTCTCACTAGAAAATTACTTTCTTACACATTTTGTGTTCTATTCAAGTGTCAAATTGTAGCTTTTAACTGTGAAAAGTTTTGGAAAAGTACCAACATGTGTGATAAATAATTTCACTTACAAAGTGTGGAAGCACCCTTAGCCAAATCAAATGTCAAATTTGTCACGTACACGTACATTTGTGGATCCGCCCCTTTGCGCAATCAAGGTGGAATTGCCCCAGCTAGCTCAGTACATGGAGTCGCGGTTCTGAACCCTTTTTCCACCTTGATGCGGGGCGGATGTCACAATCACATTAATCATTTCCTCTCCCACCTCACCCCACAAGAAGCCCACCCTTCCTTGGACCGCTCGCTTCGCATCGCTCTGCAGGTCCCCTTATCTTACCTTTGCTCCATTCCGTTCCAAACCTCCTACCCTTTGTTCATCTTCCCCCTCCCCACCTTATTAATTTAGAACGCCATCTTAAATTTCTTTTTCACTTCAATATAACATTTTTAATAAATAAAATATAGCTAAATACATACATCTACTGCTTACTCAAAATTGCAATAAAAATTGGCTTACGACAGGCGATTTGAACAATAAAATAAAATTTTACTTTATGATGGACTCAACCACACATGATTATTTTAAACAAAATTTTCTTACATACATATATCGGTAAAATATGGAATTTCTGGGAAATTTTTACTTTGCCTTATTCGGCTTACACGAAATCATTTTTTTTCTAACTTTATTAATTATTATTAATTTCGCAAATTACTTCGGGACTTCCCGCCAACGCTACCAAAAACCAAACATTAGAACCGCTCAATATGAGCACCAAATTTTATATTCCCTACCAGGGTCCTATCCTACCTAAAAGAGCTCTCTTTGGTGGTCAAGGGACTCCTAGGGGCTGGGCTTTCTCGCCGCTATTTACAAAAAAAAACGGTATATTTGAATAAACGTTTGGGTTGACGCGTGGACGTCCGCCACGAATTAATATTCAAAAAGTTAATATTTTGACACTATAATCAAATACAAATCTTATAACTAAAAGAAATATACATAAAACATATAAATGTCCATATAATCAAATAAGGTTCCAAATGTAGTTTGTTCGCTGGGTTTCCGGCACGCAATAGTTTTATGGCAATGTTTCTTGAACGAATTATGGGTGAAAATTATAGCATGGTTTGGTGAATACTAGTGTGTCGGCTTGAAGAATTTCCCTGTGCTCGCCAGAGCTTTCGTTATGGGAGAAGGTATCCCAGCTAGCGGAACAAAAAGGTACAATTTACCATAAGGTACAATGGTGTGCCTGAGCGCCAAGTTGGCATTCACGCCTCATAGATTAGGTAGATTACATTGCTATAAAAGCAGATATATGTATGAATGCGACATGGAAATTTAAACCGAGAAATAATAAAACAAAAAAAAAAAAAAGGAAAACATTTTATAAAAAAAACAGGAAGAGAATCGAAATTTAATTTGCATAGAAATCTGCACCTGTACACGCAATGCGCTGGGTCAGAATTTTTAGCAAAATTTGTTGACAGAAATTTGAAAATTGGGTTGGCGTGAATCACCAAAGAGGCGCGAAGCCAAAAACAAAAAGTTGCAAATGGCCTAAACAATGGGTTTTGGATCTTGATCGACTTACCACTTTCGCTCCGATGACTTATCACCATTTAACTTTAGATTTTGGTCTCCCCTCGATTTGCTCGTTGTCCTGAGCTTAAATTTGCCAATGGTATTAATGATTTTAATTTCGACTTGTACGACCGATTATTGTAGATTTATGGGCATCCTGCCACACAGCACATACAGATTTTGAACACTACGGACTTGGTCCTTACTGGACTTTGCGCGCACAGGGAAAACAGTTTTATTTGCCGTTCACGGACTATCACCACAAAAAAAATTCACCGCGCACTCACTACGTGCATATGCCCACAGTTAAAATCTTTCTTTTCTTCTGCCACAATTATGCCCTATATATATACCAGCAGAAACAAACCGCAACGCCGGTTCTACATACCGTTTCCTATTGTCCTCATTTCCAATCTTAATAGCACTTTCTTTACTCTATATCCATCCTTTTCCTGGATTGATCCTATTTTCCTTCATCATCCCTTTCGCTGCGGTCCGGCAACCCTCCTGAAAAGCTTTTACAAATTTCTCCATATTGGGAATTTTGCTATTATCTTTAATTTGACGTTTCTCGTTTGTTTACCTTTTTGTATCGTGAGTGTATGTTAAATTCCGCGACCAAAAAAAATAAATTTCGCGTTTAAATTAAATAATTTCAGTGCGCGAGTGTTATTTTTATGAAAGAAGACCAACGTGGCTCTTCTTTGCCAAATAAATAGTTTAGGTTGCGGTGCCTGAAGTGGCTGAGGAAAAAACAATTACTCCTTATGGTCCCCAGGCGGCCGGGCTTGGAATATAAAAAAAAAACTACAAGTTTGGAGCATTGGTGGACTGCTAATAGAGTCCAACATTTACCGGAAGCCTCAGGAATGATGATAAGAGGTAATAAATGTGAAAATTTTAATTAAGAATATTTATAGTGAAGGTGGGCAATTTGCATTTGGTTGTTGTACTTTTGAGTGTTTGATTACCCAACAGAAAAAAATGTGCACTTATATAAGTGATTTCGCTATTTATGCCCAAACTAATTTAAATTAATTTCTTGTTCTTTTTGCTTTTTTCCAGTGCGGAAACTAGGATGCTTAGGAGGCGAGGTGTTGGGACCCTGGGATGTTGAGTTTACGGGAAGTATACATACATAAATTACACGCTGCTTGTAAGAACTTTTTACTTTAGGGTACTTTTCTTTTGTCTTTTTCAGGTGAATTTCGGTGACACTCTTGAGAGCGGCCTCCGGCTTTATGCCCTTTTATACCATCTAATATCCCTCGAGCGGGACAAGGTACGCCCAACGCGGGGAACACCCACCCCTGACAAATTCTTCTTCTTATGCTTTGCTAGCAACAAAAGGTGGAAGATGGCTATCTACTGTTTCATGTCCAATGACGGTAGTGTCGCTCAATCTGCCGTTCTCCATAAAAATAGGTGCAATCTACCCATAGGCCTTAAGCACAAAAGTATTCTGCGCAAATTTACTATTAATTTTTAATTTTTTAGTTTTTTGGGCATATTTTTTTGGCAAAAGCAAAAAAAAGAATTTTATTTGCGACTTTGGAGTAAGGTCGTGGATCCCAAGACCCGTCTTTTGACACCTCACCCGAAAATTATAGTATTGTATTAAGAGTGTCATGCTGTCGTATAGAATGAATTGAATGACATCTGCGTTTTATTTATTTGATATTGTCTTATCTTTAAAATTTTTCAGAAAATCATGAATGCATCCCATTTAGTTAAAGTTTGAAGTTTATTGTATAAAAATTCCGGACACTAGTCCGGAAGATTTATTTTAATATTATTATTTTTCTTGTAGTTTTTGCTTGTTTATCTCGTTATTGTTGCTGGTACTTCTTTTTGCTTTGCTTTTGTTGGGAATAATTTAATAACAAATGTTCTGGACAAATAAAAAAAATATTCTTACGGCATTTGAGGACGCATTCTTATGCGAAATGGCGAAAGTTCGTTAGAATAATCGGGTTTTTCAGACGACCGGTACCTATATTGCATTATTTACATATTTTAAAATGTTTGCAAATGTGCGTGTTTGAAATCCAGCGAAGAATCAATCTTGCCAATAAATGCTATTTTGGACTAGGTAGGCAATTGAAAAGTAAAGTCCTCTCTCGGCGAACGAAAATCATACTCTACAAGTCACTTATCGTACCCGTCCTGCTATATGGGGCAGAAGCATGGACCATGACAACAGCAGATGAAGCGGCTTTGGGAGTGTTCGAGAGAAAAGTTCTGCGAAAGATTTATGGACCTCTACGCGTTGGCGATGGCGAGTACCGAAGAAGATTTAATGATGAGCTGTACGAGCTATACGCAGACATCAACATAGTCCAGCGAATTAAAACGCAGCGGCTGCGCTGGCTAGGCCATGTTATGCGAATGAAAGATGATGCTCCGGCAAAGAAAGTGTTTCTATCGGAACCCGCCTATGGAAGCAGAGGTAGAGGGCGGCCCCCACTCCGTTGGAAGGACCAGGTGGAAAACGATTTAAACTCCCTTGGTGTGACCAATTGGCGCCGGTTGGCGGAGCGAAGGAGCGACTGGCGCGCCTTGTTGGACGGCCATAACCGTTTAGACGGTTAAGCGCCAATAAAGTAAGTAAGTAAGTAAAATGTTTGCTTAATTGGCTGCTCACATTTAATCTATTAAATAGAGTTTACAAAATAATATTAACATGTAGTCTGATTTTTGATTTTCTGTATACACATTAAAAAAAAACGCTGGTAATAGTCTAGTTGAGGGGTCGACTGCTAATACGCTACCAAAAATATCGAGAGAGGTGTCAAACGACGCGTCTTGACATCAGTATTAATAATCCGAAGGCGGAAAATACAAATTTTAACTTGTTCAAAAGATATTAACGAAAAACCGAAAATAGACCCACGGGTACCTCCGAAACCGGGGGTGGGATCCATAGTATTTTTGCGCAGAACACCTTTCTGCGTTGGCGGTCTTCGGCCGCGCATATATAAAATAGCCCTGGGCTACGCCATGCCAAGTCCGGGCGTGTGGTATAACCGTGGCGGTAGTGAGGCACAATTTTTTTTGTGGGTATGAACACAACAACAACTACATGAAAATCGCCAAATTCAACTGCAAATATCTCCGGATAGAGATACAATTTTTCTTGTCCTCCTTCGGATTATTGTTCTCGAGATTAATACGCGTCTTTTGACACCTCTCTCGATATTTTTGGTAGCGTATTAGCAGTCGACCCCTCAACTAGACTTTTACCAATACGCTGATTTGAAACACAAATGAGCAATTCATGGCACTTCAATTTAATAATTACGAGCAAAAAACAAACCTTTCTTCCATTCTCTGGCCATTCGCAACAGGCGTTCTCCCTGTCAGCTGTCATTTACAGGTAGGTATAGTAATGCAAAACCTTCGCCGGAAACTTTTCTCTCCAATACTTCAAGGCGCTACCCGCCCTCTCTCGACAATAGTCATAATTCCCAGTATGACTCACGAAAGTTATGCAGAAGAATCGACCATGACAACATCAGATGAAGCGGCTCTGGGAGTCTCCTCGAAAGATTTATGGACCTCTACGCGTTGGCGATGGCGAGTACGAAGAAGATTTAACGATGAGCTGTACGAGCTCTATACAGACATCAACATAGTCCAGCGAATTAAAACGCAGCAGCTGCGCAGGCAAGGTCATGTTATGCTAATTGATGATGACGCTCCGGTCAAGAAAGTGTTTCTATCGGAACCCGCCTATGGAAGCAGAGAGAGGGCGGCCCCCACTCCAATGGAAATACCAGGTGGAAAACGACTTAAACTCCCTTGGTGTGACCAATTGCCGCCGGTTGGCAGTGAAAAGAAACGACTAGCGCCCCTTCTTGGACGGCCATAACCGTTTAAACGGTTAAGCGTCAATTAAGTAAGTAAGTAAATAAGCGGGTTAAGCATGCCTGTCGTGAGAGGCGACTTAAATATGCCGATCCTTTCTCCGCGCTTTTTTGTTGTTTTGCCGAGATATTGCTATTCTAACTTCGTCACGGTCGTATGACGTAAGATACCCTGCAGAAAAAATGGACACAATGCGCCATGTTCGGAAAACAGGATTAATGACTAATTTCGAACTGTTTCTTACCAGATGTAGAGTGGGACAATTGGTAGCCACACTGCAGATGTTCAAAGTGCAGGCCTGCAAATTTCACCGGTATGTCGCATAAGTTAGACAACCATACTACTACTCGTAAACCGATATTGCCTTTTTATGTTGTCCGCAGACGGGGTTTCTTGTCTTTTTCCCCAAGTATTGCCTGCATTTTACTAAATATTTTTGTTTCGGCATTGGTCTTTAAAGCATTGCATGTGTACTAACAAACGTCACATCAAAAATTTAAAGGTGGAGGTGAGTCAGTTAGGTGATATCATAGATGTGGGTGTCTAAAAATAAATAAAATAAATGTAAGGCGCGATAACCTCCGAAGAGATCTAAGGCCGAGCTTCTCTTCCAATTTGCGTCGTGCTCCACTTGATTTTCCCTACAAATTGGCCGGACGGGACCTACATGTTTTATGCCGACTCCGAACGGCATCTGTGAGGCAGATGAGTTTTCACTGAGAGCTTTTCATGGCAGAAATACACCCGGAGCGCTTGCCAAACACTGCCGAGGGGCGACCCCGCTTAGAAAAATTTTCTTCTAATTGAAAAACCTTATTTCTAAAATTTTGATGTTGCTTTGCCCGGGGTGCGAACCCAGGGCATACGGTGTGATAGGCGGAGCACGCTACCATCACACCACGGTGGCCGCCACCGATGTGGATGTCTATTGTTGTATTATCTGCTCACTTCCTATCGTAAAAATGGCGGCCGTTGACTTGGTAGGTTACCAATGTCGAAATTCTGTGAGGGGTAAATCTGGATAGATTGGGCACGCAGCGTTTTATTTTAGACCATAGCTCATCTGTGGAGGGTCTCGGATCCGTTTCCATTGTTGTAAAGTCGTCCGCGTAGAAAATTATGGTGATTACTTCTATTCAGGAGGAAAGTTTTGAAATATAGATAAAATATAACCCTTCGGTATCCCTGTTTCTTCTTTTTTAATTCTCATGCTTCATTCCTTGATTGCTCAGACGTTTAAATGCCGTCCAAATAATGATCCACGTTTAAAGCTTTGCTAGGTGTTATGGAGGGTAGATCTCAATGAAGTGTATCATGATTGAAAGTTTCATGTTCTTTTGAAATTTTGGGCAACAAGAGCACAGTCCTGTGGGAGGGCTTTTCTTGATTGGACTAGCATAATATCTGAGCTTCACCGGGATTTACTGATATAAGATATTTTCCGTGCTCCGCCTACCACACCGAAGATCGTAGGTTCAACTCCCGGCGAAGTAACAACGAAAATTTAGAAAAGAAATTTTTCAATTAGAAAAAAGTTTTTCTAAGCGGGGATTTGGCAAACACTCCGAGTGCATTTCTACCATGAAAAGCTCTCAGCGAAAACTCATCTGCCGTTCGGAGTCGGCATAATACATGTAGGTCCCGTCACGCCAATTTGTAGGAAAAATTAAAAGGAGCACAACGCAAATTGGAAGACAAGCTCGGTCAAAAATCTCTTCGGAGGTTATCGCGCCTTAATTATACCTTTCATGAAAATGAAATGGTATATTAATTTCGTCACGAAACCCAAAATTGTAAGTCCTTAAAGGAAAATAGATAGACCCACCATTAAGTATACCGAAATAATCAGGTTGAAGAGCTGAGTTGATTTAGCCATGTCCGTCTGTCCGTCTGTCTGTTTGTATGCAAACTAGTCCCTCAATTTTTGAGATATCTTGATAAAATTTGGTGAGCGGGTGTATTTGGGTGTCCGATTAGACATTTGTCGGAACCGGCCGGATCGGACCACTATAGCATATATCCTCCATACAACCGATTTTTCAGAAAAAGAGGATTTTTGTAATATCTTACTCAATTTAACAGATTGAAGCTTCAAACTTCACCATATACTTTCGTATATTGCACATATTGTTGCCTGAAAAAATTGATGATATCGGTCGTATATATAGTATATATCCCCCACAACCGATTGTTCAGATACGAAACTTTTCGTAATTACTGCCCTATTTTAAGAGCTAGAGGCTTCACATTTCAACGAATGCTTACGTATATAGCATATATATGTTGTCTGAGAAAATCATACAGATCGATGGTATATATAGTATATATATGGTGGTATATATAGTATATATATATAGTATATATATATATATTTTCGCAATTTTAGCCCCATTCTAACAGCTAGAAGCTTCAAATTTCACCGAATGCTTACGTATATGGCATATATTGTTGTCTAAAAAAATCATAGAGATCGGTGGTATATATATTATATACTTCATACAAACTGTCATTTTTGCCCCTTTTTTACGGATAGAAGCTTCAAAATTCATCATATTTCATCAAATAGTTACGCTTACGTCATATATTTTTGAAATACGTGATTCGTAGTCATAGTTTTTACATGCAGACCACAAAAAACGTGAAGCTTTGCATCCTCACACAAAGTACCTACCTATTTTTTATTTTATATTTATCTTAAAAATCGTTTAGGTATGTAGATCTGTTCACTATATATTTCTTATCTTATACATCCGGCCACCGTGGTGTGATGGTAGCGTGCTCCGCCTATCACACCGTATGCCCTGGGTTCAACTCCCGGGCAAAGCAACATCAAAATTTTAGAAATAAGATTTTTCAATTAGAAGAAAATTTTTCTAAGCGGGGTCGCCCCTCGGCAGTGTCTGGCAAGCGCTCCGATTGTATTTCTGCCATGAAAAGCTCTCAGTGAAAACTCATCTGCCTTGCAGATGCCGTTCGGAGTCGGCATAAAACATGTAGGTCCCGTCCGGCCAATTTGTAGGGAAAAATCAAGAGGAGCACGACGCAAATTGGAAGAGAAGCTCGGCCTTAGATCTCTTCGGAGGTTATCGCGCCTTACATTTATTTATTTTTTTTATACATCCGATTATTCGGAGATTACGAACGGGATAAGATTATTGTTCAGCCCCATTCATGGAAGGTATGAAGTCTTCGGCACAGCCGAAGACAGTCCCGTCCTTACTTGTTTTTTTTAACTTTATCGCAAAAAGAGATTGCCACTTGTCATTATTGTAGTGTTATACAAGGGTTTCACGTTTTACCATAGCTTACCCACACCAGAGGGTAGTATGTTCTAAGATGCTCTTCCGATTTGGTTTGTTTGTGTTGATCAACAACCCGCCTATTTAATTATAAAAATTATTTTGAGATCCCTTTGATTGAAGTGTTACATTAAAACCCGTTCAATTGGCAGGACAGCAATCAGAAAATTCAATACCAGCTGTTGTAAAGAACTCCGAGCCTAAATATGCGTTCATGCGTATCTCCGGTTAAGGAATATAAAGGAAATCTCTGTTAATTCTTTGAAACATTCCACGTAAGCGTTATAAGAGTTTGTGAAGACTCTGCGTTCTGAAGAAACAAAGAGAACTTAACGATCAATTACAAGGAATATGGGCAGGTAAGCAGATGCTGGTCACTATGCTATATTTTGTAACTTCTATTTGCTCTGCCGCCGCCGTGGTGTGATGGTAGCATGCTCCGCCATCCACACCGAAGATCCTGGGTTCACGCCCCGGGAAAAGCAACATCAAAATTTTAGAAAAAAGTTTTTTCAATTAGAAGAACATTTCTCCAAGCGGGGGGTGGCAGTGTTTGGCCAGCACTCCGAGCGTATTTCTGCCATGAAAAGCTCTCAGTGAAAACTCATTTGCTTTGCAGATGCTGTTCGGTGTAGGCATAAAACAAGTAGGCCTTGTCTCGCCAATTTGTAGGAAAAATCAAGAGGAGCATGACGCAAATTGGAAGAGAAACTCGGCCTAAAATCTACTCGGAGGTTATCGAACCTTACATTTATTTTTTATTTGCTATGCCAACTTCTGTTCGCTACCATCATTTAGCACATTAAAGTGCCAGAGGTCATGGTTTGTTGCTTCCGTTCATCGAGCAGGATATTTGCTTTGAACATTATAGTCATCAAAAATTTGGAAGGCCGAAGTCGCGTTGATCCTTGTCTGGTAGCTATTCTAATTCGCGTCAGTTATGGCGTAAAGAAAATTACGTGCGCACTTTGTAATTGGCGGCAAAATTCGGCTAGACGTTAAAGCGTCAGTTAAGAAAAGAACAGGTGTGTGGAGGGATGGTTGTGTGTAATATACAACTAATTTCCAATAATATGTATGACCCTTTGCTTAAAATGTTTTTAGGCAGAAGACGAATTGTACACCTGCAAGCTAGTACATTTCGTGCTTGGAAGAAAAATAGCTAACATGATCATTCAATTTATGTAATGCACTTGTGCCGTCTTCTTTAGCTTATTTTGTTTCATTTGATATGCATTGTCTAGTAACTTACATAACATACCAGTTTGGATATGTTTTTGGCCGTAAAAATAATTTCAAATACGGCAAATGTGCATGTAAATCCACCCTTCTTTTAATTATGCAACATTTGTGCAGCAGTTGGCATCAGACAAGATGGTAGCAATTGTTGCACGTACACGTTTACATAGGTTAAGCAGCATAATGTGATGCATGACCCTCTTCCCTACAAGAACCCTTGCGGTTAAATAGTGTATGATAACCCTGAGAGCACTACCAGAGATCTCAATGAAAGTTACTATGGCTTTTGTTTTTTTTTTTAAGGCAAACTTACAATTCTGGCCGGAAGTTATGCGATGCAGTGGCGTGGACAGCGATTTAAGGAGGTGAGGGTCATAATATTAACAACATTTTTTTGATTGGTGTTTGAGTTTCTGTGTTTCGTATTTCACAACGAAATATACTAAAATAAGTAGTGCCCGTGTTTTCGGTACGTTTAAAGTTTAAGCTCCAGTTAAAGTTGACTAGAGTTTAATGCTGTCAGTTCGGCCTCTTATTCTGAGATGAGCAGCAAAATTTTATGTTATCGTACATAGCGGGAGTGTAAGTTCGAACAAATTTTACAAAAGTCGGGATTTTGAAATTTAATAACGGTGACCATAAGATTTTTCGAGACGATAGTGTCTTTTGATGTCGGGGTGGGAAAACTGCTCTGGAATTCCATGTTCTGGGATTCTCGGCCGTTATGCCAATACGTTGAAAGTTGTGTATTGGTACGACCTTCTTAACAGAATTTTATAAAAAGTTCACATGATGGTCGACCATCTTTACTAATTCTTACCAGTATATGATGACTTCTGAGTGGAATAAAACCTTACCTCAGCAAATTTTTTCCAAATGACATCCATTTTAAGATTTTTTTTGAAAAACTCTATATGTGTACCAGTATTTGTTTATGGAATAGTCTAGTTCAGAATATCGTTCAAAAACGTCACATCTCTAAATTTTATTGCAAGACAACCCTGTTTGTCCGGAAAACTCGGTAAACAATTTTCGATTTCTTTTACTATCTTTTATTAATAATACTTCATTCTGGACTCTAAAACCAAATTGTTTTAGGACGAATCAGGAAGTAGTTGATTGAAAACGTCATCTTTTAAAATTTGGCTGAAGAAAGCCCTATTTCAAAATTTACTTCAATAGGGGTTTTCTTTATTTATTTATTTATTAGTCTGCAAATTCACCAATTAATGAAACTAAATATAGTTACGGATTACAGATTAATTACAGAACCATACAAATGGAACAAAATTATTTTATAAAATATGTATATATATTATTAAATCAGTTGTCCGGATGGACTGTCATACCGAGCAACGGGAATTGATTATTACTGCTGTCGGAATGTACGTGAATTCGGGCAGCTGATGTATATTTGACACACAACAAGTAGTGCTGCGATGTGGAGGAGTTTGGAAAGGACGTAATTCCAAGCCACCCGCCCAAAGTTACTGGAGCTGGTGATAAAACGTGATTTCGAGCAGCTGATGTATATTTGACATACAACAAGTAGGGCTGCGATGTGTGGGAGGTTGGAAAGGATGTGATTCCAAGCCACCCGACCAAAGTTACTGGAGCTGGTGATAAGAGTGGGAGGTTGGAAAGGACGTGATTCCAAGCCACCCACCCAAATAATTGCGTATTTAAGGTAGTCAGCAGATATTTTTTTATTACGTGGAGTGAGTCACACGTATCAATGTTTTTGCAATGCTTATTGAAGTCAGTACACAGACAACGAAGAGGTTCGTGCATTTCAAAATTCGATCTGCATGTGCTTATATGTATGGCGGCCACCGTGGTGTGATGGTAACGTGCTCCGCCTACCACACCGTATGCCCTGGGTTCGCACCCCGGGTAAAGCAACATCAAAATTTTATAAATAAGGTTTTTAAATTAGAAGAACATTTTTCTAAGCGGGGTCACCCCTCGGCAGTGTTTGGCAAGCGCTCCGGGTGTATTTCTGCCATGAAAAGCTCTCAGTGAAAACTCATCTGCCTTGCAGATGCCGTTCGGAGTCGGCATAAAACATGTAGGTCCCGTCAGGCCAATTTGTAGGGAAAATCAAGAGGAGCACGACGCAAATTGGAAGAGAAGCTCGGCCTTAGATCTCTTCGGAGGTTATCGCGCCTAACATTTATTTATTTTATGTGCTTATATGAAGCGGTTGAAAATGCCTAGATGGTCTAAAGGGAACATTAAATAAAATTTGACCAAGCAGAAAAGGGCTATTTACCATCCCTCTAATAGGTTTTACTACAAATAACACACCTGCCATCTCCCTACGACTCCGTAACGTAAGGAGCTGAATAAGTTTTAAACGGCAGGAGTAGAGAGGAAGAATCCTTGAGGTGTCCCACGGTAAGTTCCTTAGCGCAAAAGTCAGGAATTGCTTTTGAACCACGCAGAGCGTCTGGTAACGAGGGTTCCAGATTATCGAAGCGTATTCTAATATTGGCCGCACCAAAGATATAAAGAGAGTATTGGTAATATATGGACATTCGATTTCTTTAGACCATCCTTTGAACGAAGTTATGAGATCGGTCGTTCTTTAGCGGAATACTGAGCGTATCAATAACTTACATTACCAATTTAAAAAATCAATTTTTTTTCAAGTTATTGCGTGAACGGACTTGTCCAATTCTTTTCTAATGGGGACCAAATTAATATATGAAGTTCTGATGATGATATGAAGGTTTACAACTAATCTACAATGAACCCACAAAAGTTAACCTACACGATCAGCTTTTAAGGATGAAACATAGCAGGATTATTAACTGTAAAATTTTGGATTGGCCTTGTTGGCTCGTATCAAAGTTTAGAAAAAAGAATCGTCTTTCTCTAAAATTTATTCATAGTTAGCGATTATCAAACTCTTCATAAAAATATAATCCATATAATCCTATTTAATAACCAATTAGGAGCTAAATACAAAAATCTAAATAGTTTCGTTATACGTGAAGTAGATCTAAGTGTTACTGTTAAATGCAATGAATAATAAAGTAGCTCACAAGCGAAAAGGGGTTATTTTCCCTCCAATGTGCAGTCATCTGGCTAGCCACTGTGTGTACGTGTGATCTTATTATCTTTTTTTTACAGTTGTCCACCTATTTACTCCAATGCATTTTCGTTCAAGGCATTGGTCAATGCACAGTAGTCGCGTGTTGTAGGGCTTCCACCAACTATAGAGATGGCAGATTGAGACAAACAGAAATATCGACTTGACTCCAGCAAAATTTATCTATACAGATAATCGACTCAAAATGAGTCGGTTTCATAAGATCGTTTCATTCCGATAAAAAATACGAAAATACTTTATTAAATTCATATTATCTTCAAAGCAACGCTAACACACATTTTTTTCATGTAATATTATTCACATGGATTGGAAAATATACATAGTTAGTTAGTTGTATTCCTAGATAGAATTGAACATCTAGTTGACAATCGCAAAAGTTAAAACTAATACCATAGCCATCCAGAAGCACAACTTATCGCTCCTAGTCGGAGCATAGGGCGGAGAATATACATAATGCTGCCATTTTTTTTGCTGTGGTGATGAAAATACTCACAGAAAAATATATCATGTACATGAATATGAGAAAATTTCGAACTTAATTAGTTTTATTAAAATTCGTTGAATTAAAATTCCACTTTACCAAGTTTAGGGGCCGTTTTCGCCGAGACAAGTTACCCTACATTCATACATAGCTAAAGCGGTGTTTTAAAATGTGTTTTCAAGTTCAATAATGGCTCATTTGGAACCCTACAATGCTAATCAATAGTTAGCTGAGAAATAGTACTTAAATAACAATTTTTAGTCCATTTTTGCAAAATAATGGAAACCAGTTGTAGGTTTTGAAAAATTAAAGAGAAACTGGTTTTACAAAAATAAATATATAGGGCATATATCTTGTTATACGATAAAGGACCAATTTCACGCAAAGAATAAATATGAATCTCTGAAACTACTTACATATAAAATTTATGGATCCAATGAACACTTTTTTACCAGGGGCCTGTTTCAGAAGTGACAATCGCGTCAATTGAACTTGAAACTTTAGAATCGACGGCGAAAAAACCGACAATTGTCGGACAAGGGTGCTGACAATTACCGATCTGAGAAATTGTCGTGACAATAATGACAAAACTAAATAGCTCTGTCAGAATCAATAGCAGAGCGAGCTTTGAAAATGTACTTGTTTTTACAGTCCATAAATGTAAATGCTATCATTTAAGTAAAACTAAAGAACGAAATGATTTTCAGCAATGTGACAAAAACCACAGACGCAATTTGTCACATTTTTAATGAAGTTTAACGAAAAAAAATAATCATAATTACCTTCACAAATTTTTCTGTGAAAGGCGTTTTTCAAAAAGCTTTTGAATTATCTCTGCCAAAACGAAAAAATTCTATCATGACAAAATTGCCCTTGCCAATGCTATGTAAAAGGCCCCAGGCTAAATAAACTTTAGTATTTCACGACATTTTGCTTCTTTGTTTAAAAATATTTCAAATGAAAAAGCAGCTTGTTGGAAAAAGTTTGTTCCATGAGAATAGGTAGATATTCATTCCGCTTCAGTTAAACTGATGATTATTCTATAAGTACTATTCAGCAGAAATGAGTAAGTAAATTCACCTTAGATCTGTGTTGTAGTCTCTTTAATTTTATTGTAATTCTTACCACCCGTTTTTCGTTACTGACGCGAACGTTTAGCTACTCTGAAAGCTAACTGTTTACATAATTTAATGCAGCAATTATTTAAATAAAAAGCCTGTAATTTGCTTTCAAATATGTTTCATTAAAATAAATGCTAAATACTGAAGCGAAATTTGTTTCAATCGGTTCATGAGTCAAATCGAAATAGAAAAATCAATTCAATTGGTTTCGACATAAAAGTCACATCTCTTTTTTGCTTAACAATGGGTAGGCTTAGAACATGTTATAGTTGAGCAACGGTTGATCATGCATTCACTAAACGTGCGCTAGTACATCACGATCAGCCGAGTGGTTCTTTGTTCTCTTCCACTTGTGTAATCATACAATTTTCATGAACAGTTAAGCCGGAGTCATTGGTGCCGTATGTCGTATCGCTGTATCCGTATCCCTAACGTAATCAGCTGTTTATCGTTACGACGGTAAACCAAAACCCAATTGGTTGGCTACGATACGGTTACGACTTTAGCGGCACCAATAATCGATTGCATTGATTCTCATAAAGTTGGTCGAATCAGCTTTTATAAGGTTACCGATACGGTTACCGATAAAGCACCTATGTCTCCAGCTTTATGCAGCAAACAAATTTTTACTTTAGACGCCCAAATCAGTGACAAAAGTACCCTCAAGAAGAAAAGTAACAGGCAGAAGTTTTTCTCACATACTACTCTGCAAACGTAAGTAATCATTTTCGTTGCTTAAATTCTTATTAATTTAAAAAGTTCTCCTACTTGGAGTACGCGAGGATCACTACATGAAAACCGGTATTGACACTAGCTATTGCTGGATCTAAGCAACTAATGTACCAAATAGCTTAGCAGTAGCAGCAGCTTGTAACGCTCACTGATCACTGAATTTCAACAACAGTTGCATTAAACTGTTGCGTCTTTTGAAACCACCCTATTGTTTGTTAAGTAAGTTGACTTCAGAAGACGTGTAGCCTGTTGCGCTCATCATTGACCATTGGTTTTCAACCACTTTTGCAGCAAATTGTTGCGCCTTCAGCACCTGTTGTGCGCCCTTTTCTCAGTCACCTGCTAGTCGTTGAATAATCTAGATCGTTGCGCTTGCGCTAAGAAGATGGAAGAGTTATTGCCTTCCGTAAATTTAGACGAAAACCTTACAAAGTAAGTGTTACATTTAAATAAAACGTCTTTGTTAAATTGTAAAGTTATTAAAAATTAAAAATTTTGTTTATTTTTCATTTCTAATATTTTAGTATTATGAATGAATTGTTGGGTGAATCAACTCTGAATTGTGAAACAAGTAACACATCGTTTGAGTAAGTGAAGCAATTTGAATATAATATATACGTTTATATGTACTATATGTTTATTAGAGTGATCCGAAAGCTTGAGGCTGATGACCTTTTGGCTTCTAGCGTAACACAAAATCATCCCCTAAATATTTCGTGCAAAGGTAGTTATTAATTAAACTGTAGAAACTTCGAGTAGATCGCCACAAGTGTTCAAAATGTTACGTTCTTTAAATTTGTGAGCAAACCAAAGAGATACTTTCACAGTGGTTATAAACAAAACAATTTTTCAATTTGCAGAAAAAGTTATACATATATTTTGTGAACTGAAAAACGAAATAATGTAACTTATATACAGTCAGTTTTACTTAAGACTTTGCGTAAAACTGGGGCCGTATCGTATCATACGATCAGTGATCGAATGCCATTTTTTAAATCACAATAGCTCCGAAACGGTGAATCGGATAAATGTAATTATATGAACTAGACGTACTAGATCCACGATATATTATTATTATTATTTTTTTAATGGTTTGATTGCCTAATTTTTATCGCTTGAGTGAAAATAGTTTTCGTTCCGTGATCGCGAGTGACAATACAGCTCCTGATTTTTTTTAGATTCCTATGAAATCGGAGAGCGTATAAATAGTTTTTTACTCAAATTGCTAGTGAAGGTGGCTTTTGGTAATAATCTAACAAAAATGAAACAAAAATTAGAAACTTTCGTTGCTTAAGTCGATTAAGTTTTATATTTAAATTTCAACTTCTCCTTAGAAACCTATTTTAAAAAAATTTGCGTTTTTCTCTTCATGATGCTATCAACATTAAATAAATAATAAATTTAGAAAACTTACAAGTTGCGAGCGTCTATCAGCAATTATATCGACTCTTGTCGATCGGATTTTTTCCACATTTTTTTTAGCTATTGTGCAAAAGAATTGTCACATCTCTGTGCTATTATAAATTTTTAGCTTAATAGAAACAGATTTCGAGAAATTTCGACTATTCGATTGATATAACACGCCATCTTACTCTTTTAACCTCGCATTCCAATGAACAGTGATCCAGATACCTATAAAAGTTTAACATACAAATGCAGCAACAAATTTATCCATATGAATTTCTATCGGGATCTGGATCACTCTTCATTCGTACGCGAGGTAAGATTATCGCTCATCGGTTAGCCATCTGCTTCCATCGACACTTGCATTAGGGAAGAAAGAGTTAATACATTTTCAGTAGCGCTATACCCAATAATCGAGAGAAATTTTTGTATGAATATTTACCAATTTTGAAATAATTTAAACTTTAGCAAACTTTTAAATATTTCATAAATATTTTATTCAGCATCTTTAAATCTTCAGAAACGCGTTTTTACACTTAAAAATAATGTTCAGTCTTCGCTAATACTCTAGAATAGCGGTCGACCGCAAATACGCGTCTAAAAATATAAGGAGGGGTGTAAAAAGACGTGATTTGAACTCAGTATCAATAATCCGAGGTCGGAAAAAATGTTGGTTCTATCAAAAGAAGTTGGCGAAAACCAAATTAGGACACCGTACTGCTTCGAAACTGGAGTTTGGAATACATAGAATTTTTGCACAGAATACTTTACTGCTTTTAAAAAACTACCATGGGTGGGTCCAACCCCGGGTTGAAGATCAAAATTATATGCGCGCAAAATACTTTTATACAGAATTGTTTTCTTGTGTGCTACAAAATTATAACAATCAGATACAAATCGTTAACTTCTAACAGAGTTAAAGCTTTTATTTTGCGCCTTCCTGACGAGTCTTTTCACATCCTGAAATTTTTAGGCGCGTATTAGCAGCGGCTCGCTATTCTATCGAGTCTTATACCCAATTTTCTTTTCAAAATTGAAAAAACTCCAAATTTTAAATACTACATTCAAAGAAACCCACTTACCGAAAATGTGGAAAACATTTCCTAAAAAAAAACTCTATAGGTTAAAGAAACTTTCAAGGACCTCATATATTCGTATCAAACTTTTCATTAGCTCAGTGAATAAGTGCACTCGACAGGCAAGTTGAACATCTCGACTAGAAATGCAGCGCCACACAATTTACACAATTTAATTTTTTTAATTTCATTTGTACAATTTTTAAAATTTTGTATTTTTAAGAAAATTTCTTGTGCAGATTTGGACCTAGTTGACATACAAGGAGATTATTTTCATTTTCGTACTTAACTCCTAATCGTTCATTATATAACTAGATTTCCCATATAAATTTTTCCCCTCGATAGTCCGTAATTATGAAAAATGTTTGAGATGCGGATTTTTTTTATAGAAAAAGTACCACCTCTAGATTGTAATCTCCAAGTCGAAGTACAAAATAAAAGAGAAACGTGAAAAATTTACAGAAAATAATCTAGTTCCCAGAGATGGAACATATATGTAAACGCATAGATTATCTATTGATGATTTCATGTAGATTAAGGCATGTGTATACGTGGTCTTAGGGAAGGATTTCTATGGCGAAATATCATATATCATTTTTCCTAATTTTAATAGCCATTTTCCTCGGTTTTAGGACAAGTTTTTTCAGTGTACGTACAATAAAACTTTTGATCATATTTGATTTCTCTGGGCACAAGTATAAGTGGCCTCATTTTCGAACCATAAAAGACTCATTTGACGGCGAGTCTTAATAACGCTTTTTAAATTCCATTTCTGCTCATAGTTAAGTATTTTTCGAGTCGTTTTTTATAAACACTAATGGTCGCTGTATATTTAGTTACTTTATTTTCAATACGTCACCATAAAAGCGTATGGGAGGAGGGAGGAATTTTTGAATCTTCTTTTAATCGCAGATATTACAGTTTTTAATCTTCCTCGAGTCGTATTTGTAGTCAGTATGTTATCTAGCTCTAAAATTTGTTATTGTATTTCTCATAAATCACATCGCAAACGCAAAAGAGAGTCAAATAATAAACGCTTAGAGGTCAAAAGCCTTAACAATAAATCACAGCACGTTTTTTTCTGGTCACGCTAATGTGTACGTATACTAAAATAACTCAAGCATAACGTACATTTTTATGTATTTACAGCTCCAACTACTCATCTGAAATAGAAAACGTACAGCCTTGCAATTTTGAAACAATTGGCGAAAATTTTGTCTATATACCTGAAGTTAACGTCTCAAGCAACACTTTGCGCTTGATCCTGCGAGCATTATCTTCAGACGATAGTTCCTGTAAGTTGTTTGGAGTTGATTTAAAAAAAAAAAAAACTATAAATTTTAACGTTTTCATTACAGTTTGTGTTAAATCTCCAACAAAGAAGCGTCCCTGTCAACCAGACATGTGGCAACAGAATATACGAAAAAAGTTGCGTGAATGTGGAAAACCATACACGGATAAGCATGGTATACAGAGGCCTGGGCGAAAAATGGGTTTGCCTTGTAGCGAGTTATGTTTTTATCGATGTACTCAAAAAATTACGCAACGCACGCGTGCAGAACTTCACAACAAATATTGGAGCCTTAATGATGTCGAGAAAAAAGCTTATATATTATTATCCGTACAGCCGTGCGATGTTAAACGTCGACGTAAGTCTTCTACACAGCGTAAATCGCGAACTTTTAATTATTATTTTGATACAAAAGAAGAAACTGTACAAGTATGTAAAAAGTTTTTTTTAAGTACTATTGGTATTTCGGAAAGAAAAATTTACTATTTATATAATGTTCCTAACAATGAGGACAATGACGATACTCAAACAAAACCAAAGATTCGCGGTAGACCGCGAACTAAAATTCAAAAAATTCAAAAAGAAACTGTTGGAGAAAAAATGCAAGAAATAGAAAATCAATATGTTGCGAGTAATGATATATTGAAAATATGTACAGAACAACTGGGTTTACCTTGTAGTGATAATTGTGTATATCAATGCACTCAACTTTTTAATGAAGAAGCTCGTGCAGAACTTCATAACAAATATCAAAACCTTAGTGACACAGAAAAAGAATCACATATTTTTGGATCTGTACAGCAATCCGATGGAAACTGTGCAGATTCTTTCGATTTTTATATTGATACTAACATTGCATCGGTTCAAGTCTGTAAAGAGTTTTATCTCAGTACTTTTGGAATATCTGAGAATGTAATTTATAATTTATTCAACGCTTCGAACTATGAGGAACACGCTTCAGTACCAAAGAATTTCGGTTTACCATCCACTAATATTGATAAAATTCAAGAAGTCACAGAACATGTACTTAATTTCTATGCATTGTGATATCCTACGTTTTTGCACTATCATGAGCAGTCCGATTATAAATTGTATGTGACGAAGTTTTTTCTTTGAAAACTATGAGGCATATTTGTGGTCAAAGTTATGTAGGTACTTAAGTCCAGTTAAAACATTCATTATTTCCTGGGGGTATCGGTCGAGAAAATTACAGCTGCTTTTAAGTACGCACGTTATTTCCTATGTAACAAAGTCGCAACTAACTTTAAGCACCAACTTAATTTTGACTATGAATAGCATTTCGAACATATAATAGGAATGAATATGTGAAAACAAATAATTACGAGATTTTTTATTGTGATTGAAATTTATCATATCTAACCATTAAACATTGGCCCGAAGTCAGACTCAAAATAAAGTCAACTTTAATATTAATAGCGTTTTGTTGAGATACATTTTTATTGTTATCTGTAAATGTTACAAATATGTAAATTAAGGATCTAATTTCTTCAACCGATTGACTTGATATTGACTTTTGTTAAACTGTTTTCTTGACACACTGTCTAGTGTAACCGCTGTCACAAATTAACCTATTAATTAACTTATTCATGTTATATCATTTAATATAAGCTTACTTAAGTTATAAATAAGATGTTATTATAGAAACTGGTCGTGAGATGTGACTTTATTTCTGACTATGACTTCGTGCCGCTTTATGAGACGCATTCTTAAACAAAACGAAGTAGGTACTTAAAATTTGGAACAATGGGCTACATGCATAGAAGTAGTGAAGTCCATTTTTGTTTGTTTTGTAACTTAAAACTGGTATTAAAATTTCAAGTGATTGCTTTAAATAAAGCGTTCCCTGGTTTTATGGATAGTTATGGCCCAATGTATTAAACCTAGCTCTAACTTTAAGTATCTACTTAGTTTTGACTTTGAGCAAGTTTTTGCTGGGGCATATTTACAGTCGAACTTTAATATGCACTTAAAGTTAGTTACAGCTTTTTTGACAGATAGCCCACCCATAGCAAATGTGATGTCAAGAAGCTGTAGCTTACTTTAAGTATCTACTTAATTTTGATTTTGAATAAGCTTTTATATTATTTATTTTAGTTTATAGAATTTTTCTGTACTTAAGTCTGATATTCAGGTTTCACACGCACATCTCTTAGCCTTATGATTCTATTTACACAGTATTAAGAAAACATCAAAATTTTTGAAATAAAAAATGTTTTCTGCAAAATTCACACACTTAAATTAATGTTTTTTGTGTATTTTTTGGTTGGGATTGTGATTCTTGTCTGCTTTTGTTTTCAATAGAATATACATATGTACGTATCTATATCTGAGAATTCTCAAACCAATCATGCAAATAAACCTTTTGTTTTATTAGGGGGACTCATGATAGCATATAAACTTATAAGGTGTAAAATTATATCCATTTACACACGCGGTTATATGAACGCACCTAGTAATACTCTTGATAAACTTGATTGTTTTTCAGCTGTATTATTTCCAAAAAAATTTTTTTGATTGTTATACAAATTAAAAAATACCAAAATTAAGTGAACAATCAAAACTAAAACGCCTTTACTTGCTGATGTTGGAGATTTTTGATGAAAATGCCGTCTGTAATGTCTGCAAGGTTGCATTCCTTTGAGTTTACCGCGTTTACACAATGACAGCTCGTGCCTAAACTAGATAAATTTATACGTTTACACACTTTATAAGGCATTTATACGGTTACATGAGTCCCCCTATTGTGTAGCATTATGTATGTGTCTATTAGTGTGGGTCGATTTTATCCACATAAAATCGTGAATGTCGAAAATGCCCTACAAATCATTCTGAGCAACTTTAATTGAGACATTGTTAATTTAACATAGATTTCGAGCCAAGAGGAAGTTTATTTGATTGAAGTTAAAAAAATTCTTATACCTATAAAATGGTATATTAAGTTTGTCACGAAAGTTGTCTGAAAGTTGTAAGACCTTAAAGGCGGAGAGATAGACCATACAATAAGTAGGTAAACCGGTAAATCAGGATAAAGATCTGAGTTGATTTAGCCACGTCCATCTGTCTGTTTGAACGCAAACTTGTCCCTTAATTTTTGAAATATCTTGATGAAATTTGGTGAGCGGATATATTTTGGTTCATATTAGACATTTGTCGATTTTTCAGAAAAGAGGATTTTGTGTCATATCCTCCTCAATTTATATCAGATAAAAGTTAAAAATTTTACCAGAAGCTTTTGTATATGGCACATATTATTGTCTGAAAAAATCGTAGCGATCGGTCATTTACAAGAAGCTTTTTTGTGATTTCCGCCCCATTTTAACAGCTAGAAGCTTCAAATTTCACAAAATGGTTACATACGTACATGGTATGTTTTGCTATCTGGAAAACTCGTAGAGATCGGTATACATATACAAGCTATTATTCAGATATGAGATTCATTGTCATATCTATCTCATGTTGACAACAAGAAACGTGAAACTTTGTGTGAGAATTCACGATTTCTTATTTACTTGTTTGATATTTATCGAAAACTTCGCTTAAGTATGTACATGCATATGTTCTCTATACATTACATATCTTATACAGCCGATTATTCGGGTGTTACGAAAGGAATAAGATTATTGCTCAGGACCAATCCTTACTCATTTTTTATACTCAGTTGAGCACAGCTCACAGAGTATATTAAGTTTGATTGGATAACGGTTGGTTGTACATATATAAAGGAATCGAGATAGATATAGACTTCCATATATCAAAATAATCAGGATCGAAAACAAATTTGATTGAGCCATGTCCGTCCGTCCGCCCGTTAACACGATAACTTGAGTAAATTTTGAGGTATCTTGATGAAATTTGGTATGTATGTTCCTGAGCACTCATCTCAGATCGCTATTTAAAATGAACGATATCGGACTATAACCACGCCCACTTTTTCGATATCGAAAATTTCGAAAAACCGAAAAAGTGCGATAATTCATTACAAAAGACAGATAAAGCGACGAAACTTGGTAGATGAGTTGAACTTATGACGCAGAATAGAAAATTAGTAAAATTTTAGACAATGGGCGTGGCATCGCCCACTTTTAAAAGAAGGTAATTTAAAATTTTGCAAGCTGTAATTTGGCAGTCGTTGAAGATATCATGATGAAATTTGGCAGGAACGTTACTCCTATTACTATAGGTACGATTAATAAAAATTAGGAAAATCGGAGAAGGACCACGCCCACTTTTAAAAAAAAAATTTAACAAAAAGTTTAATATCTTTACAGTATATAAGTAAATTATGTCAACATTCAACTCCAGTAATGATATGGTGCAACAATATACAAAAATAAAAGAAAATTTCAAAATGGGCGTGGTTCCGCCCTTTTTCATTTAATTTGTCTAGGATACTTTTAACGCCATAAGTCGAACAAAAATTAACCAATCCTTTTGAAATTTGGTAGTGGCATAGATTTTATGACGTTAACTGTTTTCTGTGAAAATGGGCGAAATCGGTTGATGCCACGCCCAGTTTTTATACACAGTCGTCCGTCAGTCCTTCCGCATGGCCGTTAACACGATAACTTGAGCAAAAATCGACATACATATCTTTAATTAACTTAGTTCACGTGCTTACTTGAACTCACTTTATCTTGGTATGAAAAATGAACGAAATCCGACTATGACCACGCCCACTTTTTCGATATCGAAAATTACGAAAAATGAAAAAATACCATAATTCTATACCAAATACGAAAAAAGGGATGAAACATGGTAAGGTAATTGGATTGTTTTATTGACGCGAAATATAACTTTAGAAAAAACTTTATAAAATGGTTGTGACACCTACCATATTAAGTAGAAGAAAATGAATAAGTTCTGCAGGGCGAAATAAAAAACCCTTAAAATCTTTGCAGGTATTAAATATATTAGCGGCATCCAACAGATGATGTTCTGGGTCACCCTGGTCCACATTTTGGTCGATATCTGGAAAACGCCTTCACATATACAACTACCACAACTCCCTTTTAAAACTCTCATTAATACCTTTAATTTGATACCAATATCGTACAAACTCATTCTAGAGTCACCCCTGGTCCACCTTTATGGCGATATCTCGAAAAGACGTCCACCTATAGAACTAAGCCCCACGCGCTTTTAAAGTACTCATTAACGCCTTTCATTTGATACCCATATCGTACAAACATATTCTAAAGTCACCCCTGGTCCACCTTTATGGCGATTTCTCGAAAAGGCCAACACCTATAGAACGAAGGCCCACTCCCTTTTAAAAATACTCATTAACACCTTTCATTTGATACCCATATCGTACAAACAAAGTCTAGAGTCACCCCTGGTCCACCTTTATTGCGATACCTCGGAAAGGCGTCCACCTATAGAACTAAGGCCCACTCCCTTTTAAAATACTCATTAACTCCTTTCGTTTGATACCAATATTGCACAAACGAATTCTAGAGTCACCCCTGGCCCACCTTTATGGCGATATCTCGAAACGGCGTCCACCTATGGAACTAAGGATAACTCCCTTTTAAAATACTCATTAACATCTTTATTTTGATACCCATATTGTACAAAAAAATTCTAGGGTCACCCCTGGTCCACCTTTATGGCGATATCTCGAAACGGCGTCCACCTATGGAACTAAGGATTACTCCCTTTTAAAATACTCACTAGCACCTTTCTTTTGATACCCATATTGTACAAACAAATTCTAGGGTCACCCCTGGTCCACCGTTATGGCGATATCTCGAAAATGCGACCACCTATACACCAACCACCACTCCTTTTTAAAACCCTCATTAATACCTTTAATTTGATACCCATATCGTACAAACACATTCTAGAGTCACCCCTGGTCCACCTTTATGGCGATATTTCGAAACGGCATCCACCTATAGAACTAAGGCCCACTCCCTTTTAAAATACTCATTAACACCATTCGTTTGATGCCCATATTGTACAAACAACTTCTAGGGTCACCCCTGGTCCACCTTTGTGGCGATATCTCGAAACGGCGTCCACCTATGGAACTAAGGATTACTCCCTTTTAAAATACTCATTAACACCTTTCTTTTGGTAACCATATTGTACAAACAAATTCTAGGGTCACCCCTGGTCCACCTTTATGGCGATATCTCGAAACGGCGTCCACCTATGGAACTAAGGATTACTCCCTTTTAAAATACTCATTAAGACCTTTCTTTTGATAACCATATTGTACAAACAAATTCTAGGGTCACCCCTGGTCCACCTTTATGGCGATATCTCGAAACGGCGTCCACCTATGGAACTAAGGATTACTCCCTTTTAAAGTACTCATTAACACCTTTCATTTGATACCCATATCGTACAAACGCATTCTAGAGTCAACCCTGATCCACCTTTATGGCTATATCCCTAAAAAGCTTCCACCTATAGAACTATGGCCCACTCCCTCATAAAATACTCTTTAATGGCTTTCATTTGATACACATGTCATACAAACTTATTCCAGGGTTTCCCTCGGTGCATTTTCCTACATGGTTATTTTCCCTTATGTTGTTACCATAGCACTCAACTGAGTATGTAATGTTCGGTTACACCTGAACTTAACCTTCCTTACTTGTTATTTTACAAACAATTTTAATTTTTCAATTTTTGGTACGACGCTTTCTAGTTAAAAAACACCACTACGAATTTCCAATCGCTAACACTTAGCGCCGATTTAAAACTCTTTTTTCTAAAACAAGTAAAATAAACACAAAGTAAGGAAGGCTAGGTTCGGGTGTAACCGAGCTGAGAGCTTTGGAGACAAAATAAGGGAAAATCACCATATAGGAAAATGAATCAAGGGATGTGTTTGTATGACATGGTTATCAAATGGAAGGTATTAAAGAATATTTTAAAAGGGAGTGGGCCCAAGTTCTATAGGTGGACTCCTTTTCAAGATATCGCCATAAAGGTGGACCAGGGGTGACTCTAGAATGTGTTTGTACGATATGGGTATCAAATTAAAGGTATTAATGAGGGTTCTAAACGGGCCCCTAGTCGTATATGTGAAGGCATTTTCGAGATTCGACCAAAATGTGGACCAGGGTGACCTAGAAAATCTTCTGTCGGATACCGCTAATTTATTTATATATGTAATACCACGAACAGTATTCCTGCCATTTCCAAGGGCCTTTGATTTCGCCCTGCAGAACTTTTTCATTTTCTTCTACTTAATATGGTAGGTGTCACACCCATTTTACAAAGTTTTTTCTAAATTTATGTATAAATTGCGTCAAAAAACCAGTCCAATCACCATTTTTTATCGCTTTATTTGTATTTGGTATAGAATTATGGCATTTTTTTCATTTTTCAAAATTTTCGATATAGAAAAAGTGGGCGTGGTCAAGTCGGATTTCGCCCATTTTTAATACCAAGATAAACTGAGTTCAGGTAAGTACGTGAACTAAGTTTAGTAAAGATATATTCATTTTTGGTCAAGTTATCATGTTAACGGCCGAGCGGAAGGACAGACGGTCGACTGTGTATAAAAATTGGGCGTGGCTTTAACCGATTTCGCCCGTTTTCACAGAAAAGAGTTAACAGCATAGAAGCTATGCCTTTACCAAATTTCTCATAGATTGGTAAATTTTTGTTCGACTTATGGCATTAAAAGTATTCTAGACAAATTAAATGAAAAAGGGCGGAGCCACGCCCATTTTGAAATTTTCTTCTATTTTTTTATTTTGTTGCACCATATCATTACTGGAGTTGAATGTTGACATAATTTACTTATATACTGTAAAGATATTCAATTTTTCGTAAAAATTTGACTTAAAATTTTTTTTTTTAAATGGGTGTGTCCGTCATCCGTATGTGCTAATTTTTATCTTGAACATATATAGTAATAGGTGTAACATTCCTGTCAAATTTCATTACGATATCTTCAACGATTGCCAAATTGCAGCTTGCCAAACTTTTAAATTACCTTCTTTCAAAAGTGGGCGGTGCCACGCCCAATGTCCAAATTTTACTGATTTCCTATTTTGCGTCATAGGGTCAACAAACCTACCAAGTTTCATCGCTTTATCTGTCTTTGGTAATGAATTATCGCATTTTCCGGTTTTTCGAAATTTTCGATATCGAAAAATTGGGTGTGGTTATGGTCCGATTTCGTTCATTTTATATAGCGATCTGGGATGAGTGCCCAGCAACTCACATACCAAATTTCATCAAGATACCTCAAAATTTACTCAAGTTATCGTGTTCACTGACAGAGACGGACGGACATGGCTAAATGAATTTCTTTTTTTGCCCAGATAATTTTGATATATAGAAGTCTATATCTATCTCGATTAGTTTATGCCGTTACGGGTTACCGTTATGCGAACAAAATTAATATTCCCTGTGAGCTCTGCTCAGCTGAGTATAATGAAATCCCAAACATTTCTTGCTCAGAATGTTTTGTACAGCATTTTCCGTTTAGGTGTAAGATTTTTTCGTTTTTTCGATTTCTTACAAATCGACCCGTACTACATAGAGTCTATATTAGAGCATATCGAAAAACTCACGCTTCCCACTTGAAATAAAGTGATTTTGTAAGACATTTTCAAAATTTTTTTTTAATATCGTATGCCTATTAGTGTTTTTGCTGGAGCGATAAGTTCACTGAAAGGGTAATTCCAAGGTTCACAGAGAAGTATAACAAACATATATATGGGGTGTGCAAAAATTATATATTTTTTTCGATATCACCTATTGCATATATATACACACATCTATAGATACCTATAAATAGTTTTACAAACTAAAGATTAGTTGATACATTCATTGACAAGAAACCTTACACTGAAACCATGCGAAAAATGTTTACCAAGCAAAAAAAAAAAAAACAAAAAAAAAAAACTAGTTTTTAAAAACAATCCGTGCGAAATACAGCGTTCCTATTAGAAAATAGAATTACATTGTTATAAAATATTGGTAAGTATGTACAAGGTATAAAGAAGTGTAAAGTAAACGGGTATAGAGTTTCATAGTTTCAGATAGAACTAGAGAGAATGCTAGAAAAAGACAATACAATAGATACATTAGAGAAAAGTTTAGAGATAAGGTGTTGGTAAAACTAAATGGTTGTATGTAGAACTTCAAAGTAGATTTTTCAAGGATTCATAAAGTTATTTATTTGTTAGAATTTAACATTTTTTGTTTAATACAATTCTAAAAATCTATCACCTTTTTCGACACGTCAAGTTGTAAAGAACATTTATTAGCCTTGAATTTAGATGTTAGACTATGGTATATTCTTGTTGTTGTAGTAGCGATCTGAAGGTTTTGGGGAGTGTTATCGATGTTGATGGTCGTTTGCCGGATATAGATCAGTTACGTTTCGGCCACAAGCATCATTAAGAAACCTAAACGTTGACTAGCCCGACCATCTTGGGAACGATTTGGTATGACCGCGGCCTTACCGCCCTCACTACCCCTAGGTACATGAGGAACTTGTGTCGCCAGAGCCTCGGCTACTAAAGAAACAGGATTTGCCACGGTTAGGTGAGGTTGACAATTGGGTTGGAGAAGCTATAAATTGCGTTGGCAATCCCTTGAATCAGCTTGGTATTTTAGTCTCGTCTTACAACAAGCATAGTAGGTTTTAATGTATATTAAAAGGCTAATGATTTTGATAATAAACGTAGGGTCACGGTCACATAAGTAAACAAAGCAAAGTGGTTTTAAAAGCAACTTCACATTAAGGTGGCCGTCATTTTTTTTTTATTGAACTCCAAACATTTTTTTGTTTTAAGTAATAATTACACAAAACTTCAATTGATTTGACCCACTTTAATGGGTGGGGGACACTTCTCCTTTGTTTTCGTTATTTATATGATACACGGCTCTCCGGATATCGTCATAGTGCTTACTGGATGGGATGTATAGGTTTAATATGATTTTATTTCTCCTTTACCAATGATAATTGGTATATGGATCATGTGGACCGAGGTCGAAACATTTCGAGAAAGATTAGCTGTGTCTGTCCGATATTAGTCCGAAAAGATCTACAATATGCGTTTTGTTTTTTTTTTTGGAAAAAAGGGTCCCACATCTACTTGCAAGTATAAGAGGCCATATCTGGGGATCGCAGTTTAATGGTATTTTTTTCCCGAACATAGTGTCACTCTGTTTTCTCAGCTCTCTCGTGAGTTTGTGTGTTCCTTTCACACCAAATTTAGAAATTTAATTTACCACAATGGGGTAACATCTTTTTTCCTTTTGGAAATATTTATTTTTTAAAACCATTAAAACTCTTATACCGTTTTCACACAGAAACACAATCGAATCACAATTTTATTTAATGAAATAATTAAGTTTCCCTTTTCATACAGGACCTCATTAAGCGAACATCTGTCAACAGCTCGAAAAAATTATTCCAGTTTTGGAAAAAATTGTTAAAATGGAAAGCAGCCGTTTCCTTCTTAACTATAAATACAATCGAAATATAATTCATGCGCAACTAACCATAGATGTTGCACCTAACCAAATATGTGTATATTTTCGAAAAATCCATATTATCTTTTGTAGCAAATGCAGCGAAAATTAAATTTTGAATTTTTTCATGTTTTTCTATTTTTCGTAAATTATTGAAAATAATTTATTTTTGATTGTCATTTGTTACATTGACAATAAAATTCGAAGCACCAAGCAAAACCGACTGGATTTTTCACTCGATTAGGCGTTCAATAAAGCAATAATGAGATAATTAAGAATTTGTATTTTGTATGGAAGACTGAGTTCGATTATGGCTTTAATGTAGAAAACTTGACTAATTATTTCATTAAGCCTCTGTGTGAAATTGGCATTACCTTATTTGATCTAGGCCCACACAATTTGATGCAGATTTAGGTCTAAGAAAATTTGAAAATTGAGCAGTGCCATCCTCCCTTCACCTTACACAAGGATCAATTCGTAATATGATCATTACGGAACGTTTTTAGCATTGATTTCGGGACTATTTAGGACCACTTCAAAGCTTGTCGGGACTCTCTTCGGTTCCATTAAGGACTATTGACGTTATAATTCAGGATTGCTGTTGGATAATTTCGTGTAAATTTTAAGATAAACTCGAAGCCATCTCGGGATAAATCCAAGCCGGTTAATTTGGGACGATTTCTGACTCAATTGGGGATTACATCGAGTTTTTTTAGGATCAGTTGAGTTCATTATATAAGGACTATTTGCGGTTCAGTTCGGAAGTATAGACGAATCATTTCTAAACTACTTCCAGGTTAATTATGCACTGATTTCATCATGATTTTGACTCTATTTCCGAATTCTTTGGTTACTTACTTATTTACTTAATTGGCGCTTAACCGTTTAAACGGTTATGGCCGCCCAACAACGTGCGACAGTCGCTCCTTGTCTTTGCCAAATTCTTTGGTTACAGTTACGGGAATAGTTGGGGAGTTTTCTAGATATCAAACAAGAAATATTTCGGGACTCGTCAGAGCTTAGTTGATCTAGATCAGTCTTTATAAATCATTTTGGATCCGATATAGTTATCAAACATCAAAAATCATGATTGCTGTAAAAATATTACAAATAAATTTTGGTCTGCATAGAAGTTGGCAGAGGCATGTGGCGTAGAGGTAAAGGGTATAAGTCTAAAAAATAATTTTAATTCTATGAGTCTTCATAGGGTAATCTGAACTTTGACCTCCGTGCGATTGGACATCACGTCTCTTATCGAGGTCAAAATTAATCTTCAACTGTAGTATTATTGATTTCGGGTATTTGATTTAAAAAGTTTGCTGAATTTTTTGAGTTCCCATATCGAAACTTGAACGTTGATCCGCACACGCTTTAACCGTTTACATGCGGGACCAAAATGAATAAGTTCCTAAAAAAAGAACCAATATTCATCAAATTTTTAAGGACCTTCGCAATGTGCAAAATTATATTTTTACAGAATGTCAGATATGTCGTATGATTGGTCGTAGAGCTTCAAATTTTTGGTGGTAATGGCTTGATTATCTTGAGCTAGTTACCGGTTTAAGAGTATTCATATGCGAGAGGTATAAAGAATCAAAGCTACAGAGGGCTCCGAAGAATTGAAAATTCGTAGGTATATTAAGGGCAGATTATGTATGATGCCGTGACAGTTTGAGTCGCAGTCACTAGCATCCATATTCATCATTATATAATACCAAGATTTTCACAAAGGTAATCGATTAACTGCAACTCACTTAGGTGAATGAATGCTCTTATATGATAAGAATTCTGGTTCACAAGAGAACATATGATTCTAAATGATTATAAAACCTTATGAATCCTGTAAAATGCTTTTTATTTCGTGTTCTATTTTAGTTTTTGTAAAATAATCGCATTGAATTTGTTTTTTTTGTACAGTGTGCAGTTTAATCAAATTTAAAAACTCAACGAAGGGAATGGGTTATTCATTAACGAAAATCAGTTGAAATTGCACTAACATTTACATTTCGTCATAATTAAATTCAACGAATGCAAACTAAATAAATTAGTGTCAGTAAGCATTTTGTTTCAAAAAAAAAAAACAAAAAAACAAACCATAATTGAATACATAACAGAATTAAAGGTAAGTACGTTTTATTCGTCGACGATGATGACATAGATCTCGCCCAAACTGGTGTGCGCAAACGCCTTTGCTTCTGCATGGTTGCTTTATTACTACTACTACTGCTACTACAGCCGACATTTCGACCATCACCGCCATTGCTAGCACCACCACCACTACTACCACCGTGACTACCACTACACTGATTTTCGTTTCGTTTACTATCTGCAGCTTCATGTGTGCTCGCCATCGTTCTCGCTGTTTCTGTTTCCCCTTCCGTTGCTGCTGCAGTTTCTGTTTCCGCATCTGCTTCTAAAATCGTATTCGGTGGTCCTGTGGGTCCGCTATGCATTTGAGGTGCTAATGTTACACCTTTAGTGCGACTATCGATGCTCGTTTGATTGTCAGACGCATTGCTGTGCTGGTGTTGGTGATTGTTGGTGCGTAAACTACAACTGTTGCATGAATTGTTATTATCTTGATTGCTATGACGACTATTACTACTACTATTAAAACTAACATCACCACCACTACCATCACCGCCTCCACAAATGTGCTCTTGATGCTGTTCATGACTACGTTGGCTACAATTTATATTTCTACAATTACCGTTGCGCGTTTGCTGACTATTAACGGTTTTGCGAATAAATGTGGGTTTAGGGGCCAACCAGTGTTTCGTGTGCATATTATTTTTTGTTTGTTTATATTTTCGAAATAAGTAGCAGTGTGCGGTGAGTGATAGCAATAGCAACGCACACAGAAAGCAAGGAAGGCGTATAGAGCCGTTGCGCATTTTTAATTTGGATTTGCAGAATTGGCGGAATTTCGTATGAAAATGTTTTCCATGAAAATTTTTCGTATATTAAATTTTTAGTTTTTTAAGTGAGCGCAGAAAAAGAGAAAAGAAATTCAATTAACAAATGTTTGATAAGCTAAATTAAACAACAAAAATGATTCTTAAGTCAATTTGTTCTAAAGTTGGTAGTTATTAAAAAAATGGTTCACCTTAACGACATTTCTCTCAAAATAAAGTTTTTAGAATTATATTTCTAATTAATTTTATATGAGAGGTAGCTCTTACTTACATAAGTCCTTCAGATCATTTTTATTTGGAAAATAAAGTTCTATGAGTAATGAGATTGGCACTTAAAATTTACACTAACCTCACATTTGCAATATTTCATCCCTACTCATTTCACTTATTTATTTATAAACATCATCCTGTGGCCCCCCGAGAGTAGGCTATAAACGTGTTCATTCTTACAGTGAAACCTCTATTATGGGTACTAGAAGTTAAATAATTCATGAGAAATTTTCGAATTTCCTTCGATATTAAACAAAACTTTGTATTCCGGTTAATAAAAAAAAATTAGCTTTTCATCATGACAAAACACTGAAACATTCATAGTGGCCATGATGAAATGAATATTCAGGTGTTCTCATCCCGTTGACGGTTTCTCTTATTCTGATAAGTTCGGCATGCATATTTTAGAGGGTTGTCTATCATACAGAACCGCCGTTTAGTTGTATTATGATCGGAGTAGATTTTACTATACGTTTAGAAATATAATAACTACATATATTCTAAGTCGCTATTAGAATTCTTTAGTCATAAAGATTAGCGTAACTTTGTGCTCCCCAAAAGAATATAGAACAAATTTTGCAGAAAACTAATTTTTGGGAGAAATTTGTACGAGAAATGAAGCAATCACAATTTAATACTTTTGTAATACAAGAAAATAGTGAAAAATGGCGCAACCGAAAAAGTGGGGTTATGTTGTTGACATCACCTTTGTATTACATCATGATAGTGGCGAGAAAACTTTCAACGTGCGTTATGTCAAAGTGAAGCCAACAGAAAAAAAAATCGAACGTGTTTGGGCTTTTAAAGTCAATGTGAACGGTGGTGTCTCTCTACTAGGAAACTTTTGCGCATATCAGTGTTTTCTGGAAAACTTAACTGTCATAAAGAAGGCTGCTGGGTACTTATTACCCAAACTCTTTTATAACGCGGCATTTGCTCCGACAGTTAAGCAGGAAAAAAGCCTTTCATGCTTGAAAACTTTCTTCGAAGATAGCAAAAAACTGAAAATAGTTGCAAATTAGTCATAGATAGTGTATGAGGTGCCGTAGCGAGAAAGTTTACTAAATATACCTAAAACCAGTTGCGTAACATAACTCCTCCTCTTACTGCATGCAAATACCGAGCTCGTGTCTATTTTCACTGAGAAAGATATGGTCAGAAGGACATTGGAAACCACATGTGAGTTATCAAGATGAACTTTTAAATGGGAACTGAACTATGTCCCAAATTAAATTCAATCTCCTAAAGTACCTTGTTATATCAACGGACGCACATTAATAATTTCAAAAGGAGCTGAAGGATCGAGTAGGAGATAGAGGGTATGGGATAATTTATTTGCAAAACCGCTATCTATTACACGTATGTTGTGACTCGACAGACACTTTGCTGACTCTGTAGCAGAATGTGGCAACGCTGAAATTAAGGATATTTTGATCTATAATAGAGGGGCAAATTTGTTTAACTTTTTTCATACTCAAAGTAGGAGGACTCCAAACTCTTTGCTATGAGGCAGCCACCATACTAGGACCCTTGTCCGACTTTTGCTTTAATTAAAAATCGACTAGTACTCGATTCCGATATAGCATGCAACGAATACTGACGCTTTCGTAAATTAATTTTTTGTCATGCAAATTTAATTATTTGCTGCAAAATCAGTATTCTTCGCTAAATCGAGGTTTCACTGTACATAAATCCATCAACACATGCATACGAATGCTCGTGTATTGCATTCGTGCTTCGTTTTGAGATAACTGAAATATAGCCTACTTTTAGGAGCTTGCTATCTAATGTGCTTCCATGAAAATTTACTGCTGTTCTAAAATCATCTCCTTCAACAATGGCCTTTCTAAAAATGTACATATTTACAAAATATTCTGTTGATCTTTGCAAATGAGCACATATTCAAATATTTCATTCCTGCATGCTATTTACAAATATTAAACATTCTTTACTAGGGATGCTTTTATTGAAGGAATGTAATTACATATTTTATATGCTCGAAATTCCGAAAGCTGTTTCAAATATCCGAAATATGAATACCGAAATTTTGGGGTTTCCAAGTCAATTTAAAATATTGTTTCTAAAATAAAATCTTACTGCGTTTATTAAAAACCATTTTACCTGAACTTGGAAATATATTGAAAGCTTAGCTTATAGTCGTCAAAAAGGTACTAGCAGTTTTTCAATATTAGCATCTCTAATAGCCACTTACACCTTTTCATTTAATTTTACAGAATATTTTATGTTTGTTAATTCAACAGGGACACAGATGCTTTTATATATGCAGGTTGTATGTACACACATACATACACTCTATTTACACTCACACATATATACACTCACACATATGTGGTCCTGGATATGCAAGGATAATGCTGAGTTGACAATAAAAATTCGTATATATCTACAAATATAAAATGCTTGCTTACCTAAGTATATTTATATGAGCTTTTATAAAATGTGTTTATATGTACATACATATGTATGTGATATGATAATGTATGGTAGGTAATACATGTACATCTAGGTTACTTAAGGACGACACATTATGTTGATGCAAATTTTATTCCTACAATAGAATGGAATTTGGTGTTACTTCGGTGTGAAGTGAATAAGCACCGAAAAGCTTATAATGAAAAAAAGTTACACAAGGCAAATAAATACCTTTCTGTGTGTATTGCTTTCTTGAAGGCTTTCCTTTCTAACTTTTTTTGTTTAAATTAAAGTTTTTTTTGTAGTAATGGGAAAGTTTGTAGTAATGGCAAAGTTCGTAAAAAAGTGACAGCATGTAGATCGAAAAAGAATGAAAAGGGAAGTTGAAAAAAAGTTTGTCAGTCAAAAACTTGTTTGTGAAAAGCTTGTCTGCTGCGCAAGAAGAAATACTGAACATTTTTAAAATTCAAATATTTATTGTAGAAAGGTTGACCAAGATGAAAACTGGGACATGCTTTAAATATCAGCTCAAGGAGCTTATTGGACATATGCACAGAGATATGCATGTCCTCAAATAGATTGTGAAAGATTTGCATAGAGAAGAGCCGAACGCTTTTGTAAGTGCACACATTTAGAGGAATTCCAACAAAATAAATAGTTTGGATGGAATTTGCTATGCTTGCTATAATACATCGCACGTTTTATTGTAAAGAGAAGTAATTCAAAATTAAAATTGTTTGCGAAAACGCAGACAAAGCTTTATTTTTTTAATAAAATGATGTTTAAAGCCGGTAATTTTTAGCCCATGAAGTATTCTTTACATGTGAGCATAATCTTACCGTGAGATTATTTTCGGGTATCATAATATCTCGAAAAAAAAAATTTTAATATGCATCTCTTAAAAATAAAACGCGCGACACACTGGAAGAAAAAAATTAAGGTAGGAAATCTTTTTTATACTATACCCTTCAACTGAGTACACATTTTGTTTAGATATACATATATACAGTTGCAGTGAAAATAATAGTAGTGTTGGTTCTGGTTCTTGAGATAAATGTACTGTAAAGTACAGTATAAGTATATTCACTAGGCTTTTTTGTCACGAAATAAATAAAAAAATAAAAATTTAAGCGCAACTGCTATCCTTGAAAATGTAGTTTTGTTTTTGAGAATACTATACTGCCAATCCTTGAGAGCAAAAACTGTATCCATGCAGCATTTTTGATCAAAATAATTTAGATTGAATATGGTCGGTCCTGACGTCTATATAGTTACGTCAGGTGCTCGTACTCTGTCCTGTAACCGCTGTCTTTACTTTACGTACTTAACAGAACCGGAGCTGGAGTAATCGCCTACGCTGATGACGTAGTAATACTGGTATCGTGTATGTGTGTCGATGGCATGATCGTGATTATACAGGGATAATTGAAAAAGCGTAGTAGTTAAGCGGATACCGCAGGACATATATTCAGAGGCTGGACAAAAATCATAAGTTTTATCTTACCTTCTGTTTATGGTCAAGAGCTAAGGCTTTTGACATGGGTATACAAGGCGATTGTGAAAGCAACCCTAACATACGGAGCGCTGGTGTGATGGATAACAATTGATTATAGAGCCCATTTAATAATTACCTTCAGCGGCTCCAAACGTGATACACAGTGTGCGACCGATTAAATTATTTAACACTAAAACCTCAATCAATAAAGCAGCTGAAGTTAGCTCTGAGTAAATAATATAGATATGGGCTCCAAAGTATTCTGCTCAATATTGATGATCACAATAAAAATAGATGACTTATATTCTATGACAGTCTTCTTTTCTACAAGGAAGGGTTGGAGAGAAGGAATGCTTACATAGAGACTCAATAACTTAGTGTCAGGGAAATGTTTCTGGAGTGAGTGATGAGGTCTTAGCAACACTGTAGGACTAACTCTCTCACCTGTGCTCATTCTGGAACCGTCAGTTTAGATTTGCACACCGTTGTAAGCTTTGAATGTTATACAAGATGAATACTAAAACTTCTCTCTGCTTCAAATGTGCCCATTGGAAGTAGATTAGTAATATTGCTATATCCTTGTCGAAAATCTTTCCAGCACCGCAATTCCTTAAGTCTTCGTGCGGTTGGTATCAATGTTTACAGTGTTCATGTATTTCAATAAAAAAAAAAAATAAATGTAAGGCGCGATAACCTCCGAAGAGATCTAAGGCCGAGCTTCTCTTCCAATTTGCGTCGTGCTCCTCTTGATTTTCACTACAAATTGGCCGGACGGGACCTACATGTTTTATGCCGACTCCGAACGGCATCTGCAAGGCAGACGAGTTTTCACTGAGTGCTTTTCATGGCAGAAATACACCCGGAGCGCTTGCCAAACACTGCCGAGGGGCGACCCCGCTTAGAAAAATTTTCTTCTAATTTAAAAACCTTATTTCTAAAATTTTGATGTTGCTTTGCCCGGGGTTCGAACCCAGGGCATACGGTGTGGTAGGCGGAGCACGCTACCATCACACCACGGTGGCCGCCATATTTCAATAGCAAATGGATAAAACATGGAATATGAGACCACATTGCGGAAGGTGCGACAAGCTTTCGGGTCAAGATAAAATAAGGAACTTACGATAGGAAGGTGTTGAGGGTTACTTCAGTGCATTTTTGAATTTATTTGGCTGATTGAGAGATTTTAATAAATTTCCCTTAAATTTTTAAGGCCTCAAATAATTGAAATGAGATGAATCAATCACAAAAATGTTAATGCACTCTAGCATAATTCAGTATATCAATGAAGGACGAATGAAGAATGATAGCTAAGAGTGAATTCAGAGTCAGAGAGGATGCCTTTAATACGTTCATGTAGACAGCCTGAAGTAACAATAAAAATTTTCTTACATATCGCTGTGATAGCACTACTTCTATTATTTTGCCAGCAACTGTACATATATATACTCTTGCATACGAGAGAGTATGTATACATGTATGTATGTTACATAAGAGAATATAAAAAGTAAGTACAGTAGAGTTAATTCAATTTTAAGCTTTTATTCAATTTAGTTTGATTCTCGAAATATGTTTAAAATCTAAGAGTTATTGAATTTGATTTTAAATTGGTTATTTAGATCATTCGGTTAACTATTCGGTGAAGTTCTTCAGAACCAACTAAGAGAAAGCTAACAGTTAATCAAATACTTAGTCGAAACTGACAAGCGGCTTTGAAATTAAATCGAATGCACAGGAGGAGCTTAGAGCTAAATATCCACTACAATTTATTTATATTTCATTCATTGCGAAAAATAGGTTAGAACTTATAGTTTGAACTATCAGAATTTAGAAGAGAGATATAAAAATTATACTTCAGAATTTAAAGAAAACTTTTTTCAAAGCTTTTGATAATAACTCTTACTTGTGCTTTAAGTTTAAAAAATGCAAATGCGAAATACTTTTGTGTAGTTTAGTATGGTCTTATTCACGATGCGAGTGCACATGTAACATTTAATAATGAATGAGCTTTTACATAAATTAAGCACACATTTTTTTTTACACAAATTTATTTACAATGTTGTTATAGAAAATTAAAAATAAAACAATATTAAAAATAAATAAAGTAATACATTAAAAATTTTGAAATGAAACTGAGAAACACAACATATGTATGTGTTTGATAAGTCAAACTAACAACACTTACTCTGCATTAGAAGTTTCAGCAGTAAGTTTAGAAGAAGACCCTGTTTTGATACATTCATGTGTAGAAGATGATTTTCTTCTTGATTTAAGTTTATGAATGAAGATACATAGCACATAAATATGTAGAAAAATTTGACATTACAAATTTGGTTTCAATACACTTATTAAATAAAATTCAATAATAATTAAATAAAAAAAAAAGAGACAAAATTTAAAAGCTTTATGTAAAAAAAATATGTAGGTACGAGCTTTAAGGATTGCGTTTGATTGAAAAAAAAAGAGCAGTGATAACAAAACTATTCTTTCTAAGCTTTCTCTAATAAGTACCATTCCCCAATATTTGATCTTCTTCAGATTTTTGGAGCTTTTGATTTTAGGCGCATTTTTTAGATATTCTTTGAAAGCTCTTCCAAGATCTAAAAAATAAAATTTAGAGTGTTTATAATGGTCAATTCGACACAAATCCGAAGCAATTTAAGAATTATATAGGGCTATAGAGCTTTCGAAACTAAAATTTCTTATGAGAATGTCATTTAAAAAAATGTTATAAAAATAAAATATTTTTTAAATGAACTTGACTGTTAAAGGAATAGAGCGAAAGCTCTACTGATATATGCAGAGTTTTTTTTATAATTTTCGATTTCGACATTTTTCGATTTTATAAGCATTCTATTTAAGGTGCAACAAATGTTCGAAAATAAAAGCTTTTAGGCGATGAGTTATTCTAATACAAAATATAGGACAATACCGACTTTAGTGCTTTTTCGACCCAAACGGAGATTTTTGTAAGTTCTATGAATGCTTGAATTAGTGAAAACTATCCTAAGATGTCATTATTGATTTAGGAATATTGCAGAGTCATATTGTAAGATTGGCAATAGCTTTTATCTTTTCAACATATTTGCTATAACAGAAATGCTCGAGAATAAACCGAACCTTTTTTTTTACAATAGAGTTTCCAAAATACTCTCAGAGCTTTCGTTTATAGTTCAAGCTATTTTTTAGTTAAAATTGTTCTTTCACGAATTTATGTAATAAAAATCCTATTTCTACAGCCTTTAACGGTAAAAGCTCATACGAAACGGTCGGATACTTATAAACCTAAGCCACTTTTTAAAGTGAAACTAGACGATTTTTTTTATTTGTTGTGAAATTTTTTATTTGTTGTCAATTTTAAATTCTTATATTTTTGTTGTGAAATTTTCTAATAAAAAATTTTGTTTTAGTGGCATTCGAAATCTAAACATTACATGTTCTTCTTTCAAGAAGTTTGCTTTTTAAGCTACGATGAAAGCTTTCAAATATAAATTCTAGAAAAAAGTTTCTTTGCATTTAAAAACCTGTATCAAAGGCAATCCTTTAGCATGCCAATAGTTTTGAAAACCAGCTTTCACCATGTACACAAAAGAATGTATTTTCCGTAAGCGAGGTGAAAGCGCTTCTAAGCTTTTTTTTATCTTTTCAAAGATATTTATTTTGTATGATTTCCTCATGATATTTTAAACAAAAAACATTTATTACAGAAATGAGCTTTTAAATAACACACATAACACATATAGATATTCTGCCAAGTCACATAATAAAGAGCTTTGGAACAATAAACACAAATGAATGATCAAAAATGAAGTTTAAGTTTGAAAATTTTGTAAATACGTATTGATTTAATATGTAGGTGAAAGCTTTACTTATAAGAATGTGTAAACGTATACACTTAAACTTTTGTAAGAATATAATTAGCAAAACATTGTAACCTAAACCGTTTGAATATTTTTTTGTTTTGCTTTTAATATAAGCCTCATACTAACCGACTAAAAGCACCTAACGAAGCCATCTTTTTCAAAACTGAAAGCAATTTTACTACAAAAAGCTACGCAAGCTAGCTGCTGTTAAGCTTGTGTAATTTTTGCATTAAAATATTTGGTTGTTTTGTTTTCAAAATTATGCAGTCTTGCACCCAAGGCATAAATTTTACGGTAGTGAGTGAATAAATTGCATAATTTCTAAGAAAGCTTTTTAAATTTTCTATAAAGCGTAGTTCTAAAAGCTTTTTTGTTAACATACATGTATAAATGATACTTTGGCAATGTAAATAAACTTAAACTTTTATTTGATCATTTGTAAACGGAGTATCCTATGAATAAAAAACTGTGCTTTTTCAAGCTTTTGGTGGAAACTAATATCAAAGCTCGGGATATGCCTAGATTGAGTCACATATTAACTGCTTTAAATTACTGTAAAATTTTATTCTCATTCTAATTGTAAATATGAAAGAGCTTTAGATAACTTAATTGATGATTTTTAATACGTATGCGGTTTTTATGATCTCTATATTTTCTTGCTCTATATATGAGACTGGTTATAATAAGTGATGACTTTCATTATATGAATATTATAATAAAACTGTAATTTGCAACGAAAGTACTTACTTGGATTCGTCGAGGAAGACAGCTTCAAGAACGCGAGCAGCATAGTGAAGATTACGTTGCAAAACGTCGTTTGAAATTTCGCCGGAATTTAGTAAATGCAATAAGCAGCGTAATCTGGAAAAGAAAACAAAAATGATTTCTTGAAAGTAGGCCAGCATAATGCACTTATGAGCATTGGACTCTGTGAAAAAATTCGAACTAATAGAAATTCAAGGACATCTGAAGCTTGTAGTGTTGATCAATGGGATATTGCAAAGATCCGGGCACCCCGATAACACAGCAAAGGACTTCATCAATGTGGAAGCAGTTTTAAAAGCAGAATGCTATCAATTGCACCACAATTGAGTTCATGGCTTTAATGGCCGGTTGGCTATCTGGGTTGGTTTTAAAATCCGTTTTAAAAGCAGAATGATATCAATTGCACCGCATTTGAGCTCAAGCCTTTAATGACCGGTTGGTTATTTGAATAGGTTGTAAAATCGTTAACCGTAGTAGCACGTCATCTTCCACCTAGTAAACGGGACAGTGATATGACAGCTTTAACTTGCGGCTTGTATCTCGCATCTAACAGAAAAACCGTCAACAATATTGCCATCCAATTTCGACCGATGTAT
This sequence comes from Eurosta solidaginis, assembly GCF_040869045.1. Classification (NCBI taxonomy): domain Eukaryota; kingdom Metazoa; phylum Arthropoda; class Insecta; order Diptera; family Tephritidae; genus Eurosta; species Eurosta solidaginis. The sequence goes on from NC_090320.1 coordinate 264,482,047, forward strand.
AAACTATCTAACTAATCTACTACCTCAGATGTGTATCCGTTCCCAGTTTTCTATCAAGGGAAGAACTGAGCTGAAGCTTGCATAATGCGTTGTGGCCGGCTCACAATAATATGTGCTGTCAGGGATATCATAAGAGTTGGTAAAAATGCTGGAGGGCCTCAAATATAACACGCATCCTGATCAATGATCGAGTCGTAGCCACCAAGTCCGTAATGTCCATCGTATGTTCACTATGACATTTAGTGCAAAGTTAGATATTAATACCAACCAGCGCCGTCCGGTGTACTGTCTCTTACATTTGGATTTTAATCGCCGTGTTACCGCATGGTAATAAGTTTTTTTTTTTACTTTGACTTGTTGCTACCCCTGTACGGGATAAGGAATCGCTTCCTCCAGGATGAGATCTCTCTGAGAAATTGTATGGACATTGGTTTTTTTCAACGCGTCTGGGACGTAATGAAAATGCACTTGAGAATACTGGAGTATTTGTCACGCATATCACTTATGATAGGGGCTAGCAACGAGCATTGTTATACTTCGATTTGAATCAAGGATGGAAGAGTAACGTACTTGTACTAAGTGACAGCTTTGTAGAAAACTAGGCTCAACATCAGCGCTATCATAAGAGAGCTGGAGTTGATTACACAGTCTAAGTGAAGTCGAACGTGGCTGACTCAAGATACAGCCAATAGTCGAAATTCTTGTCCTTTTCAGAAGTTTTTTTTAGGTTCAAGCTGGAAGCTATAAAAAAGCCTTTAAAGTATGGGTAATGAATTTTTGACACAAGTCTAAAACCAGCAATTAAATTGGAATGCAGCTCCAAAAATCTTTACATATCATGGAAAGTTTTTGCCTGGAAAGTATGTACTTGTATATTCCGGCTCCCAGACCCCTCCCATATTCTACTCATACTCACCTCACTGCCGCTTTATCGCATGCGTCTGGTGTATCGACAGCTGGTAAATTTTCCGTAGCCAAATCAATAATCGCCGTCGGTGGCGATTCACGTGCGACATTTTCCTCCGACGTTTGTCCATCATTTTCATTATCGGCCGAAATTGAACTAAAATTACCGGCATTCGGTGAACTTGGTGTCTCTGATTGCATTTTGTTGATAAGTGAGCTGATGGTGGTGGTGGCTGAACTAAGCTGATTGCTTGTGTTACTGTTGTTGTTGTTGCTAGTTTTAATAATATTAACGGCGGTGGTAGCGTTTGTGCGGTTGATATTGCCAACAAGTGGGGCTGCGGGTGGTATACCCACTGGAGCTGTTGATGTCCCTGCCTTTAAAGTGCTTTGTACTGAAGCTGCTGGCTGAGCTATAAAACTCGCTGGTGCGTTTGTTTCAATTTCAGTGCGGTTGTCAGCGCTATTCCGATTGTCAGTGCTTGTTGCTGTTGAATGGGCTGCAGTTTGTTGTACGAGCTTTTTGTCGATACTGCTACCTAGCTGTTGAGCTGCTAAATCAGCGGCTGCGGGGGGAAATGGTTGTGTTGGATTTTTTTGTGGTTGCAATGGACCCCCGCCACCACTTATAGGTGTTGTTGTGGCTGTTGAGGGCGATGCGACAATATTTTGTTGTTGCTGTTGTTGTTGTTGTTGTGCGTCCAACTGTATGAAGCTCTTGCGGCTATTCGATCGTCGTACAATTGTAAGCGAACCGTGCCCTGCGAAATTAAAAACAAACCATAATTATTTAGGTCCTTGCTCATGACAAAATTATAGAAAGATAAAATAAATATTGAAGCAAAAACAAAATGTTAGTACAAAATCAACCTGATTAGGATTTCAGCTCATTATGAAAATTTGTTGTGAGTAAATATTTATATGGAACGTATTTCCATTGGGCATCTTGAAATGGCTGCCGCCGTGATATAGCGAGTAGTGCTCTTCTGCCATGCCAAAGGTCTTAAGTTCGACTTTAGAGCGGGGTTCCCCTCGGCAATGGTCGGAACACCCGATAAGATTATATCTTCTATCGTCTGGTGGCAGGAAGGAGGAAGATGAAGAAATTATCAGAGAAGAAAAATAATTATGAGACTATAAAAATAAAAACGTCCTACGAGGCTCCCTTACGATTTTGCAAAAGCATCGAGATGGCTTAGTGGAGAGGGGAGAGTGATGGCTGAAGAAGGGTGAGATGGAGTAAGGCACAGTTTATGTCGTTGTGAACAACCTGCTTAAGGACCTTACGAGTGGTGGCTCACGTAGACGACCTAAAAATCGTTGTGATGGTAAAATTTCTGAATACACTAAGGGACGTCCTACAGGGGGAGATGGGTGTAGTCTCAGTCATGTGGATTAGCTGTCAAGCCAAGCTGGGGCTATTTACATATACATATATAAGAGCAGATAAAAAATTTCTAAATTGTTACTCCTTCAATTAGGGGAGTACCGATGGTGCTGGCTGCCAATGTAGTTACCTTTGGATTGTTACTCAGTTACCTTTTTACCGCTTACATGGGGAAACGATGAGGTCTCTTAAGAAGCCAATTCTCTTCCATGGAGTTCTGGTGTGGTTGGCAGCACTTAACACTTCTATCACAGCTAAGAGGATCGAAGTGATGTATCGATTGAGAATAGTTGAAAGTAACGGGATTATTCAGGCAACACTTTTGAGGTGCACGATATAAGTAAGCTAGTTGATTAGAAGCACTCCACACTTTCCGGCTTGGTCTTAAATCTTGATGGAACAGCAATGTGTATCGGCATAAGGTCCTGTGGATAGATTCACCATTCATATTCAATCATGAAAGTAGTATGTTAGTGAATCAGTACGGGATCTAGTGAACTCATTGACGGAACGACCCAAGATGGATGGAAGGGTAGGGAGGCAGTTATGCTGCAAGGTGGTTGGCTTCAGCCTAAAAGTTGCGCTGCCCAATTACTGAAATATTTTCTAGGTGGTGGTCGCCACTATTAAGGATGTGGTGGATGCAATGCTTGCTATATGGAGTTTAAATTCTTAAAGAATTACTTTTATATTCAAGTGGATATCAAAGCTCTGCCACCAAGTAGCCGAAGGCTATTTGTCTGATCTCGGTCGTAGTTGCATCGAACTAGTTTTTGAAACAAATGATCTAAATGGCGGAACCTTAAGATATCCCTGGAACTCGCCACGTTCATCTCTTTGCTTGAACTTTGCTACTTGAACGTGCGTGCCGCTGAAAGTTTCACGATTCCAATGGCTCAGTGGGGCATCAGTTGGACTCACTGACCCCTTGACGGGTAACTAAGTGTTTCTGACCAGTTTTTGATATGAAACGGCCAACGAGGTAGCCATCTTCCAACTTCTGTTGCAAGCTAAGCATTAGAACAAGAATTTGACATTTGATTTGGCTAAGACTGCTATCACACTTTGCACGTGAAATTATCTTTCCCACTTGTTCGTGCTTTTCTAAAATTTTTCACAGTTGAGAACTGCAATTTAATAAATGATTAGAACAGAAAATATGCTAGCAAATATTTTTCTTGTCTAGTGAGAATGTTTATAAAAGTGCTTCGCGAAATTTTATATGTGAATGTGCAAGGCGATATAAATTTCAATTGCTTAGTCTGAAGTTCCTTAGTACTTACAAACATCTTGGTCGATTGTGGCAATGTTACTTGTGGCTCGGCTATAAGTTTGCCACGAAAGAATCGTCTAAGCCTTCATCTACAATCAATAAATTTTCTTCTGCCTAAAAGTATGCAATATACAATAATATAGTGTGTGCAACCCAACACATTAATTGTCTCATTGCTTTTATTGCTTCGATGAACAAATTTCTCGAAATCTGCAAAAATTATTGTAAACCCCCGCTTACTCATTTGTTTGTTTATATGTGCACTAGACTGGGTTGGCCCCATACAAAAAAAAAAAAAAGTTGCTAATGTCCGCCCCTAAATTTAAAGATTATGTTGAGAGGGTTTCGGAAATTTTTTTTTTATTTTTTGTTGATCCTTCGAAACAAAGCCGAAAATGTTTTTTCGTTGTAATTTGGTTATTTGACGTCCGATTTTTCAAATTGATATGTCATTATTTTGGCCTTGAGAAGCTTCACATTTCCGTTTAATTTCCTTTTAAGCTATGAAGTCATTTTCACATGATGAGGTCAACTAACAAAATTGTAGGGGAAGTCAATAAGTGAGTCAAACCTGTTGTTTCGTATTTATAATAATAACAATATTGTTTACTTAAGCCCCAATCTCTACAAAAAAGTAGGTTGTGTCCAATACCCAGAAAAAAAGTTGATTTTGTCGCATAGTGTTATTATTATAAATACGATACAACAGGTTTGACTCACTTATTTACTTTGACTTCCCCTATTTATGATATTTGGCATATCTTTATTAACTTTTCAACGCAAACCCTAATAATAATTTTTCCTCTAAAAATATCATGAGTTTAAGGTATAATAAGAATCAGGCAAAATAACAGTTGAAATAAATATTGAAAGTGATATAATTTCTTTGTTTATTATTTTAGTGATTTGGTTTGAAAGCAACATTTTCTTGAAATTTTAAGTACTTTCGTTTGGTAAGGAAAAAAGGATACTTTTGGAAGGGGGGGGGGGGGGGGGGTACAATTTTGTTAGTTGACCTCATCATGTGAAAATTACTTCATAGCTTAAAAGGAAATTAAACGGAAATGTGAAGCTTCTCAAGGCCAAAATAATGACATATCAACTTTAAAAATCGGACGTAAAATAACCAAATTACAACGAAAAAACATTTTCGGCTTTATTTCGAAGGATCAACAAAAAAAAAAAAAAAATTTCCGAAACCCTCTCAACATAATCTTTAAATTTAGGGGCGGACATTAGCAACTTTTTCTTTCGACACAGTCTAATGTGCACTCATGCATGCGTCTATGTATGCATACATCCATGCGTACATTTCTCGTTAACGGTACACCCAAAATTACAATAACGCCTTTTGTAGGCGTCCCCAATGGATTTGGCATTGTTTATTTGACTGTTCAATTGCTTTTCTTATACTTTTATGTGCATAAGCTACGATTTTGTGTTAAATCGTACTCTGGTAGATTTATTGTTAAGCTCTGTTATTGTTGTTGTACGTACACATGTAAGAGATTTGTTGTTAACAACACCATTTAGTGAAATTTGGGGTAGCCAAAGGCGTCACGTATACGCCATAGTCGACCATTACAGTTTTTGGTTTATAAAGTACGAGCTGGAAAATTTCTTTATCGGTCACAAAAGACACTTTAAATGTGTTTGAAGCAATCGAAATTAGAAGAAAGCTGTTTATTTTGAAAATAATGCTATATGCAAACTTCCAGGAAACATTTTATTTGCTTAAAACACGCTTTAACTTAAAAATAAAAATAAACTACTTACAGCTTTCATTAAATATTTTTTAGAAAAAATTTCAACAAATTTACTCACTTCCAATTTGACCATTGATAGTCACACTCTCGAGTGCACTATTTGTTGCCTGTGTTGTTGCAGTTGTTGTTGTACTTGTTATTTCTTCATTAGCGTAGGTGCTACCAGCGCCTATACCCCCACCGCTACTACTCCCGAATACTCCAGTCGTGTTGCTAACAGTTGGACTGTCAGCTTTTGTACGTCTTTCACTTGTTGCACTCGCACTTGCTGAACCAATCGATGTTGCACTGCCACAAACTGTAGCGCTGCCGCCCGTGGATAGATCGTCACGTTCACGTTTTGGTATGTTTTCTGGTGTGCTGGCGACTGCAAAAAAACGAAAACGAATAAAGTTAAATTGAAGTTAGATGCTTTTTTTAATTTAAAATAAATCGCTTGTTTATTATATTAATATATTAAGATTGATATAGAGTGACTGTTGCTCCACAGTTCAAATGAAGTGGGTGGTTGGGTTTAAACTCAATAATAAGCTTTTTACCTGGCTGACTGAGCTTAATTTCATGTGATTAAAATTTGCATCAGAAATTCGACAGCTTTGCGATATCTTATGAATAAAAATATGCATGCGTATGTGATCTTGAAAAAAATTTCACAGTACGTTCACGTCGTAACGCTGTATTTTTCTGGCTATATACAATTTTGAAAAAGTGGGCGGTATCAGCCGTCGGTTGAGAAATATCTAAGTGTGCTATAACTATATCCGTATTATTTCAAGCAAGTAACCAATATTTGGTTTAGATATTCCAAATATCAAAAAAATTATGTGGTAGAGGTGAAGGGAGTCGAAACGGAAGTATGAGCAAGGGTGGAAGTGGAGGTAGGATTGAGTGAGATTGAAACTGCAACTTTAAATATTTAGTATATTCCATAGATGAGGTCATTTAGGTGGGAGAGGTAGAACGTGCAGGAGTGAGAATGGAAGCGGAAGTGGGAGTGATAGATACAGAAAACTTGTAGCAAGAATTTTTATAGCGAATTAAAATCTAGGTATTTATATGAAGGGGTATACAATGTTTGAATTCTATACATGTATGCGGTAATTTAGGTGGAAGAGATGAAGGGCGTGGGAGTGAAAGTGGGCACGGTAGAGGGAATGAGAGTGGAAGTGAAAGGAATTTTTCTGTCTCCGTAGCTATTTGAAGTAGTATATAATATTTGGTATATATGTTGATTCCATAAGTAGATTCTATACATATATGAAGTCATTTAGCTGGGAGAGGTAGAGGGCGTGGAGGTAGGAATAGAAGTAGAAGTGAAACAAAAATGCAATTTCACGAAACCCCCGTAATAAGTCAAAGTATGTGACTGATGACGGGGTGCCCCCTAATTTTTCTGCTGAAATCCCGCCATTCTTGAACTTTGGGAACTTGGATATTTCTTCAAAGGATATTATTGATGATTTAGCATACTTTAAGCATTCTTCTAAGACAGATGTCGATGGTTTCTCAGCTATTTTATTTAAAAGTTGTGCAGTAGTTAGTCCACTCGTGATCATTTTTAATAAATCCCTATCCGCAGGTACATTCCTAAATGATTGGAAACTGATTTACATAACGACGTTTTTCTAAAATGGAAGTAAAAGTGATGTTCGCAACTATAGGTCTATAGCGAAGCTGTCATGTATCTCAAAACTTTTTGAATACATACATACATACATACATGTAAGGCGCGATAACCTCCGAAGAGATCTAAGGCCGAGCTTCTCTTCCAATTTGCGTCGTGCTCCTCTTGATTTTTCCCTACAAATTGGCCGGACGGGACCTACATATTTTATGCCGACTCCGAACGGCATCTGCAAGGCAGATGAGTTTTCACTGAGAGCTTTTCATGGCAGAAATACAATCGGAGCGCTTGCCAGACACTGCCGAGGGGCGACACCGCTTAGAAAAATTTTCTTCTAATTGAAAAATCTTATTTCTAAAATTTTGATGTTGCTTTGCCCGGGAGTTGAACCCAGGGCATACGGTGTGATAGGCGGAGCACGCTACCATCACACCACGGTGGCCGCCCCGGTCCCCCCCCGTCCCTATTTATACTATTTATTAACGACATAAGTGATTGTTTATTACAGGCATGCTTAACCAACGAACCGATATCATTTCGTTACGATAATTAAATGTCAAATTAGCGAAATGATTTTGTTTCGTTTTCTGCCAAATCAAAACGAAATCAAATCGTTTATGTTGATTATTACTTTCAAACTATGCTGGCAAAGCTGATTGATGGCGGAGTAATTAAAGGTGGAAGCATTAGCCAAGCTGATTGCAACTTTTCTCATGAATTTTGACAGTACGAACATTTGTCAGAGTATTTTTGATATTACCACCAACGAATTACACAAACAAAATACATGGAGTTTGTGTGTATGTCCGCTCGCTGTTACCACCTTACGGCTTCACCATAGCAATAGCATTGCCAGCACAATTCAAACATAAAGTATCACGATTTTGTTAACGTTTTTAACGTTATCGAAAGCTTTTCGTTTCGGTTAAAAACGAGATACAATTTATCTGGATAATTCATTTTTCGATAATATTTCGAAGTGTTTCAACGGAAACGGTGGAAAGTTTTTGATAAACGATTAGCTTAACGTTAAGGTGCATCCCTGGTTTCTTACATGTAGAGTTTTTGCTTTATTCCGACGATTTAAAAATTTTTTGTAATGTTAGAAACTTAGTTGACGCGATGAACCTACAGAAGGATCTCGACAATCTTTATAGATGGTGTGTGAAATCGCACCTCTCTTTAAATATTAAAAAATGTTTCCATTTATCTTTTTCCAAGCGTCAGTCCAATCTGAGTACATCGTAGGCTATTGGTACTGGTGTACTGCAATCCGTTACAGAATTTAAGGATTTATGAGTTGTGTTTGATGCAAAGTTTAATTTCAACAGTCATTTAAATGGTATAATTTCGAAATCATATTCTCTTTTGGGTTTCATTCGTCGCAAATCGTCTGAATTTGCCGACCCCTACACCCATAAACAAATCTTTACGTCGCTTGTCCGGTCACACTTGGAGTGTGCAGTCTTTATTTGGCGTCCATATGATCAGCTTTCGATCAATAGGATCGAGCGGGTGCAAAAAGTTTTTCTGAAACACTCGTTACGTTCCCTTCGGTTTGAGGAACCAGATCCCTCGTACGATGCTCGAAGTATGCTAATAAACTTGGATTCTTTGGAAAAACAACGGAAAGTCCTTTCACTTGGGTTCATGTTTAATGTTATTAATGGCGTATTTGATTGTCCAGTTTTACTTGAGTGTATTAGTTTTAATGTTCCGTAAAGAAATCTGCGTACATTGTTCCCCTTTTATTTAGAAAATTTTAAAACAAAATATGCGAGTATGGCGCCTATTGCTCGGGCATTGCGTGAAATTAATGCTTTATTTTCAATCACAAACCATGTTGACTTTGCTTCCTCAAAATCACATTTTGTAAAAACACTTAATGCAATTTGTTAGTAAAAAACTTGTATTTTGTATTATTCTATATACTATTACTTCCCTGTTTGGGATTTATCAAAATATATTGTTCTAGTCTGTAAGGTATTTGGTACTGTAGACTTAAATATATAAATAAATAAATAAATAAATAATTTGAAAGGGATATCCAATATTTGGTATATAAATTACTTATATAAGGTAACTTAGGTTAGAGAGGCATATAGCATAGAAGTGGTAGCAGCAGTGAGAGCGTCAATGAAACAAACAATTAATTAGCAACAGAGTATTCCCTCTACCTAGAATCCATAGAAAACGTAGAAAGTTTTTCATTTTACTGCCAGAAGCTTCCTTTACGCAATAACAAAATGCATATGAGAAAAGTTTCTAGGGTTTATACTTTTTCTATAGACAAGTTCATGTATATATGAATAGAAAATTTATAAATGTGACAAGAACGTTGGGACTGAAGTTTCAAATAAAAAAAAAAAAATTTTCTCTGCGCAGCAGATTTGTTAACTTTTTAAAAGCTCAGATAGAAAGGATATTAATTGTGGTGCGTTCTCTGAGTGTTGTATATTTGGTATAGAAAACGTGTAATATTTTCTAGGTTTTCTACTACGTTTTCTAGACCGAGAGAATTGTCCTAATGTTTTTCCTAAAAATTTGAAGGGGTATCCAATATTTATTATATAGATTCCATGCATGAGAGTAGCAGTGGGAATGAGAGTGGGAGTGAGAGTGGGAATGGGTTTGGGAGTGAGGTGAAGAAAATACTAAGAGAAGGGCGGAATAAGGAGGAGAAATAGAAGAAAAAGTCTAAACTTGTGGTCTATTTGATGTTACAGAGAGTGAGGAGGAAAGGGGGGGGGGTCCATTTTTCAAATAAAGGAAGGGAAGACTCCTGCAGGGTACGGTAGTGAAAATATAAAGTTAGATAAGTAATTAAGGTGGAAACTAAAAAATTTATTTCATGAAAAACTATGTGTACCCTTAGTACCCGCATACAAGCAAAAGAGATTATAGTGTGACGCATTATTTTAACCATTTTAGAAATAAAAGCTGATATACAAAGGTAGTTGGATATCCATTTGCATATCTCAATTAATCTGTTAAAAAAATTCGAAAAGTGGCAACCTTGTAAAACGTCCAAGACAGTACTTGGAGTGTATCGCCTACATAAAAATATTTAAATTCAATTCAATATATAATAAAATTCCCCCTCTATTGATATATATATGTATTGACGTATCACATTCAATTTTTAAAAACTTTCAAATAGCTGCCAGAATTTTAAATGCAACCGCAGTGGCAGCACCTCTTTAAACTTTCCCTAATTCGGTGAAAAGGTTTGAAATAGGTGGCAAAAATTCAAAAATATCTTCTTTGAAAACATCTAATTAAAATGTCTTAGAATGAAAAATTAGTTATCTGTGTATCAATTTTAATTAGAACCGGTTTGAGGCATTTATGAGATAGTAGTGGCTTAACAAGATGATATATATATTGTAACGAATATTAGCAACACTAAGGGATACTATCATCTCTAAGCCGATGCTAAGCAGTGACTTGATGCACATCAATAATTCAATCAATATGTCTACACATATGTACGTACACGCAGCGGAGAAGAGACGCACAAACACATGCATATATCTTATTTGAGGTGCTCACAAGAGAGGGCAATAATTTGTGCAAGTATTATACTAGGTTCAAATACACACCAAATTGGCAATTTATACTATTTGGGCAATTTATTACGCAATTTGTCATATAATAAATTGTAATAATAAATTGCCCATTTAAAAAAAATTGCGTAATAAATTGTTTCAAACTGCAAATGCAACATTGTAAAGTGTGTTTATTGAGTATATTTTAACGTCAGTTACGCATGGCTGAACTATATGGTTGGCTCATCTCATCAGCTGATTTTATGTCTTTCATTTCACTGGAGTAGGGATTGTCAAAAGAAGATGGCAAACTCAAAATGAAACCAAAACATTGAACACATTTTCTTACAACACACAAAAATTTCAAAGTTTTATGTTTTCATTCAATTTCATTCGCCCAATAATGTGCGTGTTCATTTTGACAGTCTGAACAAAGGTATGTTCTTGCGGTAGAGATGAGCCAACCAGCTATCAAATTACTATTGTGTAAGCTAAATCGAATTGTATGAACAGCACTCAATTCAAATCGAAATTTCCTCAATTTATTTTTCTGTTTGAACATAGTATTACTCACGCGCATATGAGAAGCTATAAACTTAGTTGTGGCTGGTGGTTTTGTAGCTGATAACTAACTAGTAAGTTCTGGAATGGAAAAGCCTAGAAGTATGCAACGAGGAAACCAGACAGTATAAAAGGCGACAACAGTATTGTGAAGTACTTTAATAAACCCCATTTTGCATTATTAAAGAGTGGAGTTATTTATTCAACAGTTTAGTGATTCGAACTTAGCAGAAGGTTGCAAATAAGAGGATTTGCAGTAAATTCGTTACAATATTATAGTTAGGTGGCAGCCTTGTAATGTGTACACATAGTGGGGTGCCTGTAATATTCAAATTTTGTTTTCCCGAAACGCTCCATAAAATTTAACTTAAAAAGTTAAAGCAAATTATAACTAATATCAGTATTATTAGATCTCTAAACCATGCCTCAAATCCGACAAATTTTTCTAATAAAATTGTATGCGATATTGCACTTAGGAAAAGCTAGACTACAAATGCTTTACAAAAGGGTCGGCTGTAAAAACGCGCCCAAATATGTCGGGAAAGTTATCAAAAGATGAGTTTTGAACTAAACAACAATTGGCTGATATTAAAAGTTTTACTTCTGTCTGGAGCTTTGTGCAAATAGCTATTGTTCACTATGTTGTGGTTATTTTATATTTCATATTTTGTTGTAGATATGTAAATAAAAAATTAATAGTTTTTCTAACATGGTTTAAATTAATATAAAAAAAATAAAATAAATAAATATAACGCGCGATAACCTGCGAAGAGAGGCCGAGCTTCTCTCTCAATTTGCGTCGTGATCTTTTCTTAATTTTCCTACCAATAATCGGGACGAGATAAGTTTTCAATGAGAAGCTTTTTATGGCAGATCATATGCTTGTCAAATCACTGCCGGGGGGACCCCGTTTAAAAACTTGGTGTGATAGGCAGTGCATGCTACTACCACACCACGGAGGCAGCCTTAAAATGAATATAATATAATAGTTTTATAGCGTAAATAATTTTTTTCGAGACTTAAAGTAAAAATGTATGGGTTGTCTAGTGGACAAAAATTGTTAAATATCGAATGCCCTAAGTAAGGTGAAATTTTCCACAAAAAACCAAATAAACAGATCCAGCCTGTGGATCTAAAATTGATCCAGATAAATATCAAGATCGAATGTTGTTCTTTGGAACGAAGCAAAATAAGCGTATTCGTCCGATTCTAGGGGCCCCTGAAAAAATCAAAATACTTCTAATATTTTTTTACAAACATAACATTCTAGAGATTGAAAGAAAAATATAATAAGAACTGAAAATAAATTTTACTCAAATAAATAAAACTCAATTGACCGCATTCAAAAGTCGACGACCGACAAACTAAACAAGGCTCCTAAAAAGGACATTTCAAACTTATTTGACAAATTGTATGAGCGTGCAAAGAAGTGTGTCGGAAGTGGAAGGAAATTATATTGAATAATAAAAAAGTTTCTAACTTTTCTTCAGTTGAAAGGTCATACTGGTGAAAGTCTAGCGAATCAAACTTTAAAGTTCCTTACTGAAGACTGTGGTTTAGATATTCAAAATTGTAGAGGACAATAATATGACAACGCATTAAACATGTCCGGGAAGTATAAAGGTATGCAAGCAAGAATATTGAGTTTGAATGAGAATGCGATCTATGTTTCCTGTTCCGCGCATTCCCTTAATTTGGTTGCAGAGCATGCTGTGAAGTGCTGTTTTATGCAGTAGATTTTTTCGCCATTATGCAGACATTATATAATTTTTTTCCGCTTCCACCTATGGTTAGGACGTATTAAAAAATCAAGCAAATAATGAGAAAACTTTGAAGACATTGTCAACTACACGCTGGGAAGCACATACGAATGCGATAAATGCAGTTTACGATTCATTTGGTATCATATTATTAGAGGTTCTAGAAATGATTGCTGATAATGAATCACAAAATACTGATACCCGTTATGAGGCGACGTGTATCGCGAATAAAATGCAAAAATTCGAATTTGGTTTCCTGTTGATTTTATGGAACTCTATTTTGACTGCTATGCGTTGACTGAGTAAGTCATTGCAAAGTGAAAAAGCAGATTTGCAAACGTGTGATTTTATGTCCGGATTGTTAGAAGAGACCTTAGTTTCATTCTGTGAAAAGTTCAATGATTTCGAGGAAAAAACGGAACAATTATTACCTGGTGTAGGCTATACAGAAATCGTAAAATGTACTCGTCGTAGAAAAAACCAACCTAATGAACGAAATGCTCCAGAAGTCCAGTAGAAGTAGAATTTTCGCCTCGCGATGATTTTAGGACAAAAGGTTTTCTCGAAATCATCGACAATCTTCACAGTGAAATCAAACGACGTGCTAAAGTGTATATGGAAGTTTCAGAGAGATTTGCATTTCTCATCAACTTTTCTCTAAAGGATGGAGACCTCGACGAAGCTATAAATAACTTAGTTCGTTTTTATTCTAGAGATTTGGAAAAATTTTTCATTGAAATGAAACAATTCCAAAGTTACGTGAACTCCCGATACACTGATGCACAAAAAACTTATAGTCATTTGTATAATATTCTAAAAGAGGATCAATTAGCCGATGTATTTCCTAGCACAGAAATAGCTCTTCGGATTTTTTTAACATTAATGTTCACAAATTTTACTGCCGAACGATCCTTTTCGCAATTAAAATGAATCAAAGCAGCTGAAAGAGCTACAACGCGACAAGAGCGACCCGAGATGTTAGATATACTTTGCATTGAGTCAGATTTAGTGATCAAAATCGATATTGGTGATATACTTAATTGATGAATTTGCCGAAAACAAATGTAGAAACGATATGTTTAAAATGTAAATAGTAATTTTATTGATATTATTCCATTGTGACAATAAAATTTTTATGAAAGTTGTAAGTTTATATTTTTTATTCGAAAAAATAAGGGAATGGACGTAAAAAAAAGGGCCCCCAAATTGATGGTTGCCTAGGGCCCCGTTGAGGGTTAATCCGGCCTTGCTCATATCTGTTTCGGGCCGGTGATTCCAAATTTGGGTACTGCTCAGAAAAGCAATTTATTGTATTAAATTTAATTTTTTTTGGTAATTTAGTGAGTCGAACGGATACTAAAGCAGCAAGATATGACTTTTAACCGATTGCTGGACGTCCATATTGTATGCGGCAATGTTTTTAACTGTTTGTTTTCGATACTGACTGTTCATGAACCTGTGAAAGCAATAAAATATTCAAGTATATACTGATTAGTTACCAACAGATTAGAGTGCCTTTGATTTACGTCAGAAAATAGTTGAGTGATTGCAGATAAAAGGGTAATACAGTCTGAACCTCTGTACGACTGTATGAATCAAACTGACTGACTTTTATGAAGCTCTGGGTGATAATTGAATACATTTTTATAAAAAAAAACTGTACCATTCAGAACTCTTACTTACTCACTGAAGCCTAAGCCTAATTTTCGATCATTAAAGATGGATCTGTTTTCTTCAAAATACCTCCCGATCTCATCACAATATTGCTTTTCCAATAAATTGTGCCCACTTACATTGCTTATCAAGCTATAAATAATTGCAGAATTGATAAAATCGGTAGCCCATACACACATATAATAAAATAATCGATTAAGCAGCGATAGCCTTGCAAGGGAGATAACTTACTATATTATATTTCAGTTTATACGAGTATTTGCGCAAAATCGCACGTATTTAAAAAAAAAATTCCACTAAAATTCATTCTTTATAACAAAAAAGTTGTGCAAAATGCGCATTTCAATAAAATTTTCTATAATTTCTTTAAGCTTAATGCTTTTATGTTGCTGTGGTATTTATCGAGCGAGCATTGGCGTTGAAGCTGGAGCTGTTAAAAATGTTGCAGAGAGATGTCTTTGTGGTCGCATATATCAACCCGTTTGTGCATCTAATATGAAGACCTATGCTAATCGTTGCCTCTATGAATATGCACGCAAAAAGTTGGCGAACAGAGGACGCAGTCTTGCTCTATTGCGTTCAGGAGTTTGTGGTAACGAGCAGCTACGCAGGAGCAACATTTTGGCAGAAGAAATAATTACTGCTGATGATCTGAAATTATGTAGCTGCGATCGCAGTCTATTGCCTGTTTGCGGCTCTGACAAGCGCACGTATCCCAATCGTTGCCTATTTGATTGCAAACGTAATATTTTGGCTCGTTCAGGTAGAGTTTTGACACTGTTGCGTAAAGGAGCTTGCTAGTAAATATGGAAATATTGATGGTATTTATGGACCGTTTTCACCATCTCCATTTAAGTTAGATTTATACTGTTTTCACACAGACGGCTTATTGAATAATAAAGGCAGTTTTCTACATTAAGACGCTTATTGAGCTCAATCTTCCCTACAAATTTCGAATCTATAATTATTTCATTAGTAGCTAATCGAATGTCTAATGAAGTCAAAAGCACAATGCAACTCTGTTGGCAGCGTTCAGTTTCTTAGTTTTTGGTGTGTTCAGTGCTTAAAAATGTCATTTGTCAAAGTAAATGTCATTGTCTGCATGGCGGAACGATACAAGGTGGCCGCATCGAACAGCTGATTATAACCATTTTTTATTTGATTTAATACATCAACTTCCGGCGCAGTACTATTTTGACATTTGTCCATCGAATTTACAAAAACAAAGTACATGGAATTCTTATTTATGTATGTAGGTAGGTCACCATGCTGCCACCTTGTATCATTCCGCCATGATTGTCTGTCATATAGCATTGTCATTTTATTCGCTTGACATTTCATCCTTCATACTAATCGAGCAGTTACTGCTGTGTGAAAGCAAAAAATTTAAGATTTCATTAGAAGATGAAATGAGATCATTAAGTTTCTGTGTGAAAACAATATTAACCTGGAGGATAGCGATCTATCAGATCTTCATTTGACATTTTCGTTATCACCAATACAGGGTGACCAACCTCCGGTTAAATTGATAATTGTGAATATTTTGCAGGGCAAAGCGGAAAATCGGAATACTCGAAAAATTGCGAAACAGCTAACTTTTGTTTACACTTTTTCTTTTCACTTAATTAAGACGTGAAGGTTCAGTTAGCATGAAGAACCCGAAAATTTCGGTAACTTAAGTTAAGTAACTAACTGAAGATGGTGAAAACGGCCCTAAATGATAAATGTTACAAAAATTTTGTTAAAATTTCTAAAAATCCATTGAGAATACAAGAAAAATAGCCAAACAACTGACCTTTGTTTCCACTTTTTCCTTGCACTTAACTGAGACGCGAAGCTTCTGTTAGCATGAAAATTTCGGTAACTTAAGGTAAGTAACTAACGGAAGATAGTGAAAATGGCCCTAAATGATTAAAATGTTAAAAAAGTTTTGTTATTGGCTAGAACTAACAGTACCTTGAAAGATAAAAAAGTTCAGTACGTAAAATTCAAATCAATAACATATTATTCAGGCTGCTTAGGCAGGATGCCTAACTTTTCCGCATCTGATCGCGACCCCCCTAATACAACTCGATACTCGATTTAATTTCCAGCCACCCACACCATTACCACCTCATGCATGTGCATACACGTGTATGTGTAGTTTGTCAGCACACATGCACATGCATGTCGGCGTTTATGTGTGGGTGACTTTCCCCCCCAAACGGAGGATTCTTTCGGGTAAACGGTTGTCACCGGCGAGCCAACCGCTCTCTTTTTCGATCAACCGCAAAGCAGGACGCATCATCCACGGATCACCATCGCCATTTTTGACATAAAGGTAACCTTTTATCACTGTACATTTTTTTCACTTCAATTAAATACAATCTTATAACCAAAGGAAACTCTACAGCGATGTTTACACTCCAATGTCATTTATTCTCCTAATTTGAATTTTCTTAATTCTAAGAGCCAAAGCTCTATATACCTATCTATACAAAATATTCATGTATTTCTCTATGCAAAAACAAAAATGCACCGTAATATTGTTCGATGTCTTTTCAAAGCCTACTTTGTTTGTCGATCTGCCTGCTACATACATACATATTGATATAAATATAATGCAAGTAAGTTTGTAGATGGGAATAATTATTAAGCTTGTTAAGACGAAAGTACATACATTTTGAGAGCGAAAGAAGTAGGTAACAAGTCGTTTAGTAAATGATTAAACTATTATTGATGTAGTATGTATGTTAATATGAAAACGTATAATCCGCTGACTAAGTGGGATGAATCTGACCAAATAAATGGGTTTTTGGTGTGTTTTTCAAAATAATTTCTCCATATATTGAGCGCTTTTCAGCGCCTTCAGGTAAAAATATTATATTGTTATGTGATTGAATATACCATTTTAACTGGTTGTAGTACATAAGAATGCAATCTCTTAACCTGAAGGGGAGTTCCCAATTGGTCTATATCTCGAGTCCTTAGTTACCCAGCGAAAAGAAATACCCTCTTTTCATTAGCATTTATCAACAACGTATAATGGATACTCATGTGGTTCAAATACATCCTAGGGTTAACCGGGTCCACGTTTTGGTCTATATCTCGAGACCCTAGTCACGGAGGGGCATGAAAAATAATCTATAATATAGCAATCATCAACAGGCCGCATCTGCTACCCATATTGTACAAACACATCCTATAGTTATCCGGGTCCACGTTTTGTTCTATATCTCCAGTCCCTAGTCACGGAGCGGCATGAAAAATACTCTATACTATAGCATTCATCAACAGCTTCCATTTGATACCCATATTGTACAAACACATCCTAGGGTTACCCGGGTCTACTTTTTGGCCTATATCTCGAGGCCCTGGTATCCGATTCTTAAAACGCAAACCATCTACTGAATAGTCAGAACAAAGCCTACAAATTTGGTTTGGATAGGTGAGCCCGTTCTTAAATTATAAAATCACAACGAAAAATGGCATTCATTTTTATATACATATATATAAGATGTATCCACGGTTCAAGGTTTATATAGATGTTAGTCTAAAAGATTGTGTCTTCTGGTTACTTACAGGACAATTTCGGCATCATTCCGGGACCACTTCCGTACTTCCGAGATTATATGAAGACAGGACGAAATCAAAACTAGAGCTTACGATTTTTCGAACTTGTTCGAGAAGAGATTTACGCGAGATTCCCGAATCTCGAATTATTCGTAAGGCTCGTATGGCTCGCGAGCTTCTCGACATTCAATGTAATCTATTCATTGGCTGTTTTATATAGAGCTTACGATTTCTCCTGGAACGCAAGCGAAAATTTCCACAAAGCCACAACTAAAAAATCCCGAAATGTGTAGAGTATTGCCAATGCAGCGACTGAATTGAAAGCCGAGAAGCTCGCGAGTATTACGAGTATTTCGAGGATCTCGCAAGAAGCCGTGTTCTCGAGGTTTCGTTAAAAAAATAAAATATTGTGAACAAAATTATATGTATAATAAAGATGTTTTGAGTGAAATGTCATTGGAAAGCAATATAATCAAAAAAAAAAAAAAAAAAAATAATAAAATTCTCAAGTAAAAAAAGCAAGTGTATAAATACTGTCCATACAGCAATTGAGGTAATGTCGAGAAGCTCGCAAGATTTACGAGTATTTCGAGTCACGAGAATCTCGCGAGAAGTCGAATTCTCTGGTCTAGAAAATCTCGCTTGTGTTCGAGAAGAAATCGTAAGCTCTAATCAGAACTAAATTTTGCGCCAGTTCGAACCGTGTTTGCAATCTTTTCGGGACCACTTTTAGAATACCTCAGGATTGTTTCGGGATTGTGCTCGAAATCGTTTCTGAATTTCTATAGATTAGATACTTTGAGATTATTAAAGGTCGGTTCGGGACCGTTGAGAGACTGTGTTCGAGATCTCCTTGGAGCTGTTTGGATCCGTTTCTGGATTGTTTACGTAATAATACCGTCGACACCTTATGGGAACTAACTCCATATAGTTTTCAAGATTCTTTTGGAAAGTATTTCACGATTGTTTAGGGAATTATATCGGAAGAACTGCCACCCAATATTTTTTAATTATCGGCGGATCTGTTCGTTGTTTTCAAGATCATTCAAAAAAAGAAAGTGTTTCAGGGAATTATTGTATCCTCCTTTAAGAACTCCACTATATCCTTCCTTCAGTTTATCACCGTGTGCTTATCTACGTGACTGCTAGTATTTCGCGATTTGTTGGGACCATTTAAATATTATTTTCTGGACGATCTCGTTATTTTTTTCAAAATCATATCTTGGCATATCGTGCGAACTGGGACGCGGTTTAAGGTTAGTTTTACGAATATGTGAACGACGAACAGACGTTCAAATCTACAACAAATTAATGCCTTATTAACACTCAACAAAAGATATTGTTTATATCAGCCCATTTAAGTTCGAACAGTGTTGTTGTACAGAATTTTGTGCTCTTCTCCCAAACCTGTTTTTTTTTTGGCAGTATACAATAGAAACTACAGATACAGATAAAACTAATTAAGTGAACCCCTTGTACTTTTTTTGTATTTAAAAAAATAAATAAATTTAAGGCGCGATAACCTCCGAAGAGATCTAAGGCCGAGCTTCTCTTCCAATTTGCGTCGTGCTCCTCTTGATTTTCCCTACAAATTGACCGGACGGGACCTACATGTTTTATGCCGACTCCGAACGGCATCTGCAAGGCAGATGAGTTTTCACTGAGAGCTTTTCATGGCAGAAATACACCCGGAGCGCTTGCCAAACACTGCCGAGGGGCGACCCCGCTTAGAAAAATTTTCTCCTAATTGAAAAACCTTATTTCTAAAATTTTGATGTTGCTTTGCCCGGGAGTTGAACCCAGGGCATACCGGGTGATAGGCGGAGCACGCTACCATCACACCACGGTGGCCGCAATTTTGACTGAAGGTTTTTTGCTAATTTTTTGTTCACATCGCTCAGTTGGGTATAAATAGCGCCCACAAAACTAATTTCGATGTAGTTTATACTTAAAAAGTAACAAAAAAGTTCTTAAATTAAAATGAATTCAAGAAATCTTTTCGCTATCGTCTTTGTCGTTCTACACTACTTTTCATCCAATGCGAACGCGGAGTTCCGCGTTAATGGAAACCTTATACGAATAAATGACAGCAACCATACCGTATCAATATTTAGTCGTTCCAGGTATATTTGTGTTGGTTCCATAATCTCTGAGGATGCGGTGCTTACAGATGCGGCATGCGTAGAAAAAAAGGGGAATCTCGCCGTTCTAGCTGGTGAAAGCGATATAAATTACTTTAACAGAGGAGGTATTCAACAACTCCCAGTGCGCGATATATTTATTGATCTTGAGAATAAGGAAGCACCACAGTTTATGCAAATAGCTTTGATTAAAGTGCTTGGCAATTTTCAATGGAAGGATAATTTAGTAAGTTCTGTAAAGCTTTGCGATACCAATATCATATTAGAACCGGGCAGTGATATGCAAGTGAGTGGATGGAATCCAGATTTATCTCCTTATCTCAGAACTACTAGAATGCCTATAATACAAAAGGATGAATGCAAGAACCGTTTTAAAACTATATCGTCATGTCCTCTACGAGACTCAACCATTTGTGCTGGATGTCAAAGTATGCTGGATAATGGAGATTCTGGAGCAGGGGCGCTTGTGAATGGCAAACTTTGTGCGGTGGCACACTACTTTGGTCGTGGGTCCGATATTCCGAATGTATTTACAGATTTAAGAAATCAAAAAGTTAGAGAATTTATAAGTCGCCATACATCTTTGGTGTTGTTATAAATTCACTGTTGAGTGGAATAAAACCCTTACTCGACAGAACACCGACTTTCGAAACATTGTGAGATAGGTCGTGTTCGAATTGAGATATGGTGACATTCCACTCAACAGTCGATATTTGTTTTATATATCATGTACAAATAAACTTTTATGATTGCGAGTAAATAACTATTTTTTATTGTATGTAATGAAATTGGTACGAATGTCTTAAATTAAATGCTTTCAATTTTGAGACCAAAGTTTGATCACGACTGTAAAGTTCCCCCGTGTATGAATATATCATGAGATAAAAAGAAAATTGCGGAACAACTACTTTGAGGCCCTGGCAAACTACGTGTAAAACTCCAGCCCCAACTCTATGAAAGTCAATGTAATCGGTAAGTCATAGAATAACGCCTTAGTCATAACGATACCATAGCCAACCTTTTAGTTTTTGGTTTTCACCCACAGTTTTGTTCCACAGATGTAATAGCTCAGCCAGTCCACAAGATTGGTTTTTTTTTAGATGCTGTTGTAGACCTCTATGGATTAAAACTGAAACCTAGTTCTGCACACACATTCAAGCGAAGACCGGTATAATCTAAATTTGAAACCAATTTGGTTTGGCCATATACATATATAGAACAAAAAAGTTTGATATTTAGGCTCAAACTGTTAACCGTGTACTAGCGTAACCGGCAAACTTTGTCCTGGCATCGTATTTTAAAACTATACTTCCCTTTCCTTTTATTACATCACCATATCATCGAACAAACTAAAACTTTACTACTTTTCCAACCATTTCCCTTTCTTATTCCTTTCCTTTCCTTTTACTCTTCATCTACACTCCCTTCTCATTGTAATTTTTCCCCTCACTCCCAAACCCAATACCAATCTCATTCCCACTCTAATTTCCACTCCCGCTTTAATTCCCATGCTTACTCACTCTTCCACACTCTCTATCTTTTTTTTTTATTGGACGTGGGGGTAGCTCACTACCACCAAGTGGCCCAATGAAGCTAATCCTGTTCATGTGTCCGCACCCTGTGGGCCACCGATAGCGTCACGGAGGGGAAAGGCATACTTCGTATGCGCATTTCTCTGCGCTCCCCTTCAGCATGCATCAATTTCATCATTACTATAAAGGCCATCTTGCTCACAGCAATCCAACAATCTATTTGTCCGCACACTCCTGGAACTAAATACCTAACGGAAGGCTCCTCTCCAAAAACTCTGTTTACAGACAGTCTTTCGCCGTGATTCGAGGGCAGTGAAATATTACATGTTCTGCGCTTTCCAATTCGGAGGAACAGTGTGGACAGAAAGGATCCTCCTCTATCCCATGCTTATGTAGATATTCCTTGGAGGCGTCGTGCCCCTCAATATCTGTCTGAGGTGGTAATTTAGTTCGCCGTGTCTTCGCTCGTACCATTCCCCTATATTACGGACTAGCATGAAGGTCCATCACCATTTTCTCGAATCTTCCTACCGTTCTTGCCACTTAACTATTGTTCCTGACCTTGCGCTTTTCTTAGCATCTTCAGATGGTCGGCCGATTCCAATGATACAGATCGGCCATTTCACCTGAGAGTAGATCTACTGGAATTTTCCTGGATAAAACATGGATCGCGTCGTCAGACACCGTCCGATAAGCACATGCTATTTGTATAGCAGTAATGCGGTAGGCTGCTAGTATATCTGTTTGGTGGACTATTTTAGATCCGTGCCATACTGGTGCTGCATATAATATTATAGAGCCGATTACGTTGGATAATAGCTGACGGGTAGCTTCGCCTGGGCCGCCGATGTTGGGCATTATTCGCGTTAGGGCTCAACTAACTCTAGAAACTTACACTCCCACCGCCCTGAAGTGCTCCCTAAAAGTTAGTTTTGAGTCAATGATTACTCCTAGATATTTCAAGGAAGGCTTTGAATTTATTTGATAATCTCCTATGGTTAGGACCAACTCATCCGCAGTCCGCTTTGAGCTCACCAGAACTACTTCTGTCTTATTGCTAGCCATCACCAGCCCCATGTTCGTCAGCCCTTCCTTTATTCTTCCCACGGCGTCATTACATAATGCTTGGAGCAGATCAAGTTTCTTGGTCACTGCTACTACGACAATATCATCTGCATAGCCGACAATTTCCATGCCTCCGGGAAGGTCGATTTGTAGCACACCGTTATACATCGCATTCCAAAAAGCTGGACCTAGAACAGATCCCTGAGGGACACCGCCCGTGATGTTGTGATTTCTTGGTCATCCGTATCAAAAAGGAGTACTCTGTTGCTTAGATAGCTACCAGTTATTCGGAGCAGGTAAGCAGGTGTGCCAAAGTTTCGTGATCTCTCTATCTCTCCGACCTTAATTACCTCATACATATATGGAATTATACACCAAATATGGTATACTCTTTCAAATAATTACTCTCACTCGTACTCCCACTTACATGCGTTCTCCCTCACCCACCTTAATTAGTAAACGAAATAAAAAGAAATTCTAATACATATTTATCTCCTGCAAGTTATGCTCAAGACTAAATAAAACGAGTTACGGGATGTTCATAAGTGTTGTTATAAATGAAATGCTGTCAAAAATGTATGTAATACTTCTAAATTAATAGTACAGAGAGGGTACACTCGTAAACATCAGAGTGGTGATATATTTCTGTTAAAATGTTTTCGGTTTTCTTTTCCACGAAGAAATGTAAAAAAATTATAGTTTTTAATTGCAAAACTTAAGCTACTGCAATCTAATGCTTCGTCAATTAAAAACTCATTGCGCACATATTGTTGTAGCAATATGGGAGTGTTACGTATATGACTACTGAGCAGAATATCGGCCTATCTCTGCTGAAAGCCCCATTCCAGAATTTTTTGCATAAATGCCCCAGCTCACGTCAAAATATTTTAAATTGGGTGTTTTCCAAACGGTGGCTGAAATCGGGTGAAATTCCACTCAGCAGTCGAAAAAGTTTTGGTTAAATACATTGAAAATGTGATAAATTAAGGGCATAATTCTGTATTGCGAACGATAGCTCAGGCGAACGATTCGTCTCTTTACGATTTCGTCTAGCAATGGTATTCTCTATCATTTTCGTTCGGCCTTTACGTTTCTTATGTTACACACTGTTTCGTGTAGAACAAGCTAGCTGAACAAAATTATTTTCTAATATTTTCAGTTTCATATATAGTCATTTATTACAAGTATAATATTTTTTCAGCCATATGTGCCTTTTTTCTTATTTTTTTCTAAAATTTTACTACTTTTTGCTTTACTTTACTACTTACTGATCAAGGAAAAAGTTATAGCGTAAGTTTTCTTTCATAATTATGTTACCATTCATTATCGTCACTGTCATTCGATGAGTCATTTGTGGAATGGTCATGAGCATCATTACTGTGAAAGCTTGAGACAACTGGGGTATTTATTGACTCCTCAACATTATCGGAGGAGACTGAATGTAAGACTTCTGAAGACATTTTTTCTTGGGTACCTCCCTTAAGCTGTTAACTAAGGGATACGATGTTATAAGTAACATATTCATAAGATCTCTATTCGTGGCTAAGCGCGACTGCTTTTGTGTGTTATCATCCCTGAATCGTCTCTAATCTTTGTTACGGGCTTCTTGTGCTTTTTCAGAAAGTTGACCAATAGGCTTTACATCCAATCCCGTAATTGCAGCACTAGCATCAGAATTTTCGAAAAACCTTCGAGCAGTATTACCATCATTGGTATTGCCGAATCCTGGTTTTGGTTGATCTACTATCAACCCAAGTTCACTTTTAAATTTATTCTGGATTTCGTTGGAACATTGCTTAACACTCTATTTATCTGCCTCATTACTAAGCTGCCATTTTTTTACTTCGAGACGATAACTTATGTGAAGCAAGCATTCAAAACATCTTATCCAGGCATGTAGAGTAGACAAGCCAAAACCAAGTTTACCTGGGTTAGGCATAAAAACCCGTGTCTCATCATTCATATCTTTGGAGTGGCACCACAAATATAAAACTTTTGTGCGGAAGAAGTTTCAGTCAAAGCATTGCAAACATTTCCGTCAATCATTGTTAGGAGTATGTTGTGATTTACATAAACCTCGCATTCTTCGAGAAAGTACTTTGTTGTCAACAAAGCATTTACCTCCTCTAAAATTTTGTTCGTTTCAGAAATAATAAAATCTTTTGTTTCCTTAGAGAAAATAAATTTAATTGGACGACAATACATCGTAGAAGAACGTCGAGGATTCTGCCAAACAATGTTACCCTTTTCGTCCTCATATTTTTGACTGCTAGTTTGTTTTATTTCCACTCACGGCACCGTTTTATTTGCGGGGGACTTTCACATCGCCAGAAATTAAGGCGGATTTACATAGACGCTTTGGTTGTCTTGCATCGATCTGAGACTCCTTGACATTTCATCGCTTTGAAGCGATGAAATAGTTGTAAATCCTCCTTTGACAGTTTCTCAATTTTTTGAATCCCTTAACATTCAACAAACTTTGCGTAGCAAGATATAGGAGCGGCCATAAATTTAACTCATCTGTCGGGCGAAGCATCGCAACAAAAGGCAGATTTATATAAACGCTTTGGCAACGCCATTCGAAAAACAATTAAACTTACCGTTATCTTGGCTTTGAAGCGTTTATATAAATTTACCTTATGCATTTGTGTAAACAGCCATACAAGTGAAATTATTCATGAGGAAAACTTGTTACACGCTTTATAATTTGTTAAGTTTCATTTGACTTTTTTGGCCCTAATTTAAATAAATTTTGGTTTCCGTATGTTTTCGCATTGTAGGAGGCCACAAATCTTATATTATTTATATTTGCACAATAATATATACAACTATTTGATTTGTACATACTACACAAATTGATTAAACTATCAAATGCAACTCAGTAGTGTTACATACCAAAAATGTAACTTTGGACCTGAGTTTTGCATCAGTTGAGCGATGCTGTTTGTAACTTTGACGTTTATTGCTTAGTGGACAATCTTGGCGTGGTACACAATAGGGCCCATTACTCACACTTAGCATAGATTTGACTTGACTTGAGAACTGTCACTGTTCTGTTAAATGAACATTGCATGTTACTCATTACTCAAAACTTGGCAAAACTTAACTTGACTTCGAAGTCTGTTGAATTTTGATTTTTTATGTAAGTTCTAAGTGACGTTTACATTTTTAGATGTAATTTGTTTGTTTCCATTTCATTTTGAAAATAAATTTCAAAGCTGATTATGATGCCAGATTGTATGCGCTAAGTGGAGTATAATCGCTTGAAGTGCAAGCGAAAACTGATTCACTGCTTATTTTGTTAAAACGGCTGCACTATCACGACATCTAGGCGAATACCGAATTGTTTTTCGTTGCTCCATGAAGCTCCCAAGGACACCGCTATTTAAGTATTTGAAGCTATGATGATTTTTCTTTCGCTTCTTTCATAGGCCTTTGCATGTGCTTATAATTCGCAACCGGCTAATGAAGTAACTTAGAGACATAACTCAGGATCGATATGAGTTAAGGGGGGCTTTAACCGTAAAATGAGGTGGCTATTTTTGAGATCCTTTTCCACATGGTCTATGCAGCGGAACGGAAGCCGGAGCATAGTTTTTTATTCGCATAATATGGCCATCCAAGCGAAGCCGCTATATTTTAATTCTAGGACCTATTCCGATGTCTGCATAGAGCTTTTACAGCTCATAATTAAATTTTGTTTGGTACTCGCCATTGTCAATGCAAAGAGATCCATAAGTGTTTAGAAAAACGTGTATTGCGCCAAATCCGTATACCTCATTGGCTTTGCATGAAATATTCCAAATAAATGTCTTCAAAAGGTGATCTTACTCATTTCAATAGCACAAATTAACTGAAATCTAGAAGTTTTTACTTATTGTAAATATATCACATAGCCTTACTCATTTCAATAGCACCAATTAACTGCGAAAATACATAAACAAATCACATGTAAACTTACTGTTGAAAAAGCTAAATGTTTCAAAATATTTTCATTGTGCCCGTTTCTTGAAATCTAGAAGCTTCTACTTATTGTACATATACAGTATTTTTTGCTTATATGCACCCCGGTTATAAGCATTTCCCGGTTACAAGCACTAGAAAAATTGTAAAAAAAAGTTCCCCTATTTCAATGCACACAAAAAATTACGATATAAGCACCCCGCTTAAAAGCACCGATTTTTTTTTTTGTAATTTTCCCGCTTATAAGCACTGAATAAAAAAAATCTATTTTAAGTCTTCTCATACGTGAATTTATTTGGCTTCTAACTAAATTGGGAAGCACTGTGTTAACCACATTACTATTCATTTATCGATTCTATGCATAAATTAACTAGTGCACACATCCCTAGTTTCATGTCAATGTAAACCAGTGAATGTCAACAATGAGCAAGCGAACAGCTTTAACGTATCGCCAACAAAAGGCAATTCTTTAAGAACTGCAAACGACAAATAAAAATGAACTTTGTGTTAAATATAAATGAACGCGATCTACTGTTAACCGATTAATACGCAAAAAAGACAGTTTGGCCGCAAAATGTAGTTCGGGAAATATAAGTAGGAAGCGGAATAGGTGCAGAAATTCGAGCGAGGTTGATAGAGCAGTAACAATTTGGTTTAACCAAATTCGTGCGTCCGGCATTGTCATATCTGGGAACATGGTAAAAGAAAACGCCACGCAATTATCTATAAAAATGAACAAGGATCAATGCCTCCACCGGATGTTTATCACTCTGGCAAAAACGGAACGGAATTTCAGTCAAACACCTTCAAGGAGAAAGTGCATCGGCGAATGTTGAGGGTGCAAATGATTTTTTAAAATTGCTTCTCGACTTGATAAAAAAGTACATGACTAGAGACGTGCTTAGATTATGGAGGGAACACTTCTCTGCTCTCCTAAATGGAGGCAGCGATTCACCGCGCAGAGATGACGAACCCGATCCCGCAATCGATGATGATGGAAAATGGGGGACATATACCCGATTATGACGAAGTTAGAATAGCAATAACCAGATTGAAAAACAACAAGGCCGTTGGCGCTGATGGAATGCCTGCGGAGCTATTCAAGTACGGCGGCGAGGAGTTGGTAAGGCGCATGCAACAGCTTCTTAGCAAAATATGGGCGGACGAGTGCATGCCCGACGATTGGAATCTAAGTGTTCTTTGCCCAGTCCACAAGAAGGGGGATACTGCAAAATGCACCAACTATCGTGAAATCAGCCTTCTTAATATCGCATATAAAGTCCTTTCAAGCATATTGTGCGCAAGATTGAAGCCCACCGTGAACCGGCTGATTGGACCTTATCAGTGCGGCTTCAGACCTGGTAAATCTACCATCGACCAGATTTTCACAATGCGCCAAATCTTGGAAAAAACCCGTGAAAAGAGAATCGACTCACATCACCTCTTCGTCGACTTTAAAGCCGCCTTCGACAGCACGAAAAGGAGCTGCCTATATGCCGCTATGCCTGAATTTGGTTTCCCCGAAAAACTTATACAACTTATGCAAAATGACGTTGAGCAACACTATCAGCTCAGTCAGAATTGGGAAGAACCTCTCCGAGCCGTTCGAAACTAAATGAGGTTTCAGGCAGGGTGACCCCCTATCGTGCGATTTCTTTAATTTGATGCTGGAGAAAATTATACTAGCTGCAGAACTTAACCGCACTGGAACAATATTCTATAAAAGCTTGCAATTACTGGTATATGCTGATGGCATTGATATTATCGGCCTAAACACCCGCGCTGTTAGTTCTGCTTACTCCAAACTGGAAAAAGAAGCGGTAAAGATGGGTTTGATGCTGAATGAGGACAAAACGAGGTACCTGCTGTCATCGAGCAAAGAGTCGGCGCATACGCGCCTTGGCAACCACGCTACTGTTGGCAGCCATAATTTCGAAATAGTAAAAGACTTCGTTTATTTGGGAACCAGCATCAACACTAGCAACAACATCAGCACTGAAATCCAGCGAAGAACCCATCTTGCCAATAAATGCTACTTTGGACTAGGTAGGCAATTGTAAAGTAAAGTCCTCTCTCGGCGAACGAAAATCATACTCTACAAGTCACTTATCGTACCCGTCCTGCTATATGGGGCAGAAGCATGGACCATGACAACAGCAGATGAAGCGGCTTTGGGAGTGTTCGAGAGAAAAGTTCTTCGAAAGATTTACGGACCTCTACGCGTTGGCGATGGCGAGTACCGAAGAAGATTTAATGATGAGCTGTACGAGCTATACGTAGACATCAACATAATCCAGCGAATTAAAACGCAGCGGCTGCGCTGGCTAGGCCATGTTCTGCGAATGAAAGATGATGCTCCGGCCAAGAAAGTGTTTCTATCGGAACCCGCCTATGGAAGCAGAGGTGGAGGAGGGCCCTAATTTCGTTGGAAGGACCACGTGGAAGACGATTTAAACTCCCTTGGTGTGACCAATTGGCGCCGGTTGGCGAAGCGAAGGACCGACTGGCGCGCCTTGTTGGACGGCCATAACCGTTTAGACGGTTAAGCGCCAATTAAGTAAGTAAGGAAGTCAATGATTCCATTGACATTATACGTAGGGCACTTATGCCTACAAATACATTTATGATCGAGCTCGCTAAAATTGAGAAATACTATTTCGAACTCGCTAAATTACATTCAGTCGAAAATTACAGACTTTTTTATACTCAGTTGAGCAGAGCTCACAGAGTATATTAAGTTTGATTGGATAACGGTTGGTTGTACATATATAAAGGAATCGAGATAGATATAGACTTCCATATATCAAAATAATCAGGATCGAAAAAAAATTTGATTGAGCCATGTCCGTCCGTCCGTCCGTCCGTCCGTCCGTTAACACGATAACTTGAGTAAATTTTGAGGTATCTTGATGAAATTTGGTATGTAGGTTCCTGAGCACTCATCTCAGATCGCTATTTAAAATGAACGATATCGAACTATAACCACGCCCACTTTTTCGATATCGAAAATTTCGAAAAACCGAAAAAATGCGATAATTCATTGCCAAAGGCGGTTAAAGCGATGAAACTTGGTAGATGGGTTGCCGTTATGACGCAGAATAGAAAACTAGTAAGATTTTGGACAATGGGCGTGGCACCGCCCACTTTTACAAGAAGGTAATTTAAAAGTTTTGCAAGCTGTAATTTGGCAGTCGTTGAAGATATCATGATGAAATTTGGCAGGAACGTTACTACTATTACTATATATGTGCTAAATAAAAATTAGCGAAATTGGATGAAGAATACGCCCACTTTTAAAAATTTTTTTTTTTAAATTCAAATTTTAACAAAAAATTTAATATCTTTACAGTATATAAGTAAATTATGTCAAGATTCAACTCCAGTAATGATATGGTGCAACAAAATACAAAAATAAAAGAAAATTTCAAAATGGGCGTGGCTCCGCCCATTTTCATTTAGTTTGTCTAGAATACTTTTAATGCCATAAGTCGAACAAAAATTTACCAATCCTTCTGAAATTTGGTAGGAACATAGATTCTGTGACGGTAACTGTACTCTGTGAAAATGGGCGAAATCGGTGGAAGCCACGCCCAGTTTTTATACACAGTCCACCGTCTGTCCTTCCGCTTGGCCGTTAACACAATAACTTGAGCAAAAACCGATATATCTTTACTAAACTTAGCCCACGTACTTATCTGAACTCACTTTATCTTGGTATAAAAAATGGCCGAAATCCGACCATAACCACGCCCACTTTATCGATATCAAAAATTACGAAAAATGAAAAAAATGCCATAATTCTATACCAACTACGAAAAAAGGGATGAAACATGGTAACTGGATTGGTTTATTGACGCAAAATATAACTTTGGAAAAAACTTTGTAAAATGGGTGTGACACCTACCATATTAAGTAGAAGAAAATGAAAAAGTTCTACAAGGCGAAATCAACAGCCCTTGGAATCTTGGCAGGAATACTGTTAGTGGTATTGCATATATAAATAAATTAGCAGTACCCGACAGATGATTTTCTGGATCACCTGGCCCACATTTTGGTCGATATCGCGAGAACGCCTTCACATATATATCTAAGGGCCACTCGCTTTTAAAACCCTCATTAATACTTTTAATTTGATATCCATATCGTACAAACACATTCTAGAATCACCCTGGCCCACCCTAATGGCGATATCTCGAAAAGGCGTCCACCTATAGACCTAATGCCCACTCCCTCTTAAAATGCTCAGTAACACCTTTCGTTTGATACCCATATCGTACAAACATTCTAGAGTCACCCCTGGCCCACCCTAATGGCGATATCTCGAAAAGGCGACCACCTATATACCTAATGTCCACTCCCTCTTAAAATGCTCAGTAACACCTTTCGTTTGATACCCATATCGTACAAACATTCTAGAGTCACCCCTGGCCCACCCTAATGGCGATATCTCGAAAAGGCGTCCACCTATAGACCTAATGCCCACTCCCTCTTAAAATGCTCAGTAACACCTTTCGTTTGATACCCATATCGTACAAACATTCTAGAGTCACCCTGGCCCATCCTAATGGCGATATCTCGAAAAGGCGTCCACATATAGACCTAATGCCCACTCCCTCTTAAAATGCTCAGTAACACCTTTCGTTTGATACCCATATCGTACAAACATTGTAGAGTCATCCTTGGTCCACCTTTATGGCGATATCTCGAAAAGGCGTCCACCTATAGAACTAAGGATTACTCCCTTTTAAAATACTCATTACCACCTTTCATTTGATACCCATATCGTACAAACACATTCTAGAGTCACCCTGGCCCACCCTAATGGCGATATCTCGAAAAGGCGTCCACCTATAGACCTAATGCCCACTCCCTCTTAAAATGCTCAGTAACACCTTTCGTTTGATACCCATATCGTACAAACATTCTAGAGTCACGCCTGGCCCACCCTAATGGCGATATCTCGAAAAGGCGTCCACCTATAGACCTAATGCCCACTCCCTCTTAAAATGCTCAGTAACACATTTCGTTTGATATCCATATCGTACAAACATTCTAGAGTCACCCTTGGTCCACGTTTATGGCGATATCTCGAAAAGGCGTCCACCTATAGAACTAAGGATTACTCCCTTTTAAAATACTCATTACCACCTTTCATTTGATACCCATATCGTACAAAAACATTGTAGAGTCACCCCTTTCCCACCCTAATGGCGATATCTCGAAAAGGCGTCCACCTATAGACCTAATGCCCACTCCCTCTTAAAATGCTCAGTAACACCTTTCGTTTGATACCCATATCGTACAAACATTCTAGAGTCACCCCTGGCTCACCCTAATGGCGATATCTCGAAAAGGCGTCCACCTATAGACCTAATGCCCACTCCATCTTAAAATGATCAGTAACACCTTTCGTTTGATACCCATATCGTACAAACACATTCTAGAGTCACCCCTGGCCCACCCTAATGACGATACCTCGAAAAGGCGTCCACCTATAGACCTCATGCCCACTTCCTCTTAAAATGCTCAGTAGCACCTTTCGTTTGATACCCATATCGTACAAACATTCTAGAGTCACCATTGGTCCACCTTTATGGCGATATCTCGAAAAGGCGTCCACCTATAGAACTAAGGATTACTCCCTTTTAAAATACTCATTACCATCTTTCATTTGATACCCATATCATACATACACATTCTAGAGTCACCCCTGGCCCACCCTAATGGCGACATTTCGAAAAGGCGTGCACCTATAGACCTAATGCCCACTCCCTCTTAAAATGCTCAGTAACACCTTTCATTTGATTCCCATATCGTACAACTAGAGACACCCCTGGTCCACCTTTATGGCGATATCTCGAAACGGCGTCCAACTATGGAACGAAGGATCACTGCTTTTCAAAATATTCATTAACAGCTTTCATTTGATACCCATATCGTACAAACATATTCTAGAGTCACCCCTGGTCCACCTTTATGGCGATTTCTCGAAAAGGCGTTCACCTATAGAACTAAAGCCCATTCCCTTTTAAAATACTCATTATCACCTTTCATTTGATACCCATATCGTACAAACACATTCTAGAGTCAGCCCTGGTCCACCTTTATGGCGATATCCCTAAATGGCGTCCATCCATAGAACTATGGCCTACTCTCTCTTAAAATACTCTTTAATACCTTCCATTTGATACACATGTCATACAACCACATTCCAGGGTTACCCTAGGTTCATTTTCCTACATGGTGATTTTCCTTATTTTGTCTCCATAGCTCTCAACTGAGTATGTAATGTTCGGTTACACCCGAACTTAGCCTTCCTTACTTGTTAAAAATAAGTAACGAGTTCGTACATACATCATATGCAGTACTTATATGTAAGTACATATATACATATGTAAAATCCAATGAATGATACAAAATTCAGTGTAACTGTTAATATATTGACCTCTGTACACTTGGAATATTTATTTTAAATAAATGAATTCTCAGTTGTGCCTTTTTAAATTGGTTGTGTTAGAGGCACTGGTAATTGGGGATTTCAATATAAGCACAGTTCCCAACAAACATTTAGATTAGAAAACGATTAGATGACGAATCGAATTCTAATGTATTTCTCTAAGGTAGAAGGTTAGAGGACGATTTGCGAAACTGTCGCGAATTATAGCATTCTCGACAAAAAGGGGACATCGTTCTCGATATCGAGAAAAAGGTTAGAATTCTAATCGAATTCTAACGTCAAATTCTAATGAGTTTCTAATGAGAATTTTGAAGTGATGCGCAATTAAGTTCAATTATTTAAAATCAGCGAAATTTTCATTGTTTCATTATATCAAATACATTTATTTGGTTATAACCTTATGTATTAAGAATGAACATATTTCAAAGGCTTTTTCTATTATAATAAATTAAAACCGTTACCTACAGATTGAACTCAGCGTTGGTTTGAGGTACGGATGAGGAAGCGTTTTTTTCATGCCATTCAAATAGCACTTCAATAATCTCCTCGCTTTCCTTATATAACCTTTTTTGATTCATTTATTATTATAAATAAAAAAACTTGTTTTGCAACTTGTAATATTTCCAATATTCTTTTTTTGTTTGTATAACACTAAGAATGAGTGATCATGTCGTGCAACTAATCGATAACTGTGACAATAATCATAACATCGCATTTCAAGTATTATTCGAATCGTTTCACAGTCGAATTCTAACCTAGTTCTCTAACCTAGTTTTCCATTCTAATTGCATTAGAGAACTATATTAGAATTCTAATGTAAAACTACAACATTTCTCTAACGTTATAAACTATGTTTGCTGGGTTAGTGCTTATAAGCGGGATTTGGATATAAGCGTCATCAGCGCTTATATGCGGGCTTTCTATATAAGCACTCCCCGCTTATAATCACGCATTCTCGTAACACATAGCCTTACTCATTTCAATAGCACTAATTAACTGTCCAAATATATAAACAAATCGCCTGCAAATTTACTGTTGAAAAAGCCAAATGTTCCAAATTTTTTCGTTGTGCCAATTTCCTGAAATCTAGAAGTTTCTACTTATTGTTCATATATCACATAGCCTTACTCATTTCAATAGCACCAATTAACTGTGCAAATATTTAAACAAATCATATGGAAATTTACTATTGAAAAAGCCAAATGTTTCAACATGTTATCAATTCAATGGCATGAATTAACTGTGTAAATACTTAAACAAATCACATAGAAATTTACTGTAGAAAAAGCCAAATGTTTCAAAATATTTTCGTTGTGCCATTTCTTGAAATCTAGAAGTTTCTACTTATTGGACACATATCACATAGCCTTACTCAATTCAATAGCACAAATTAGGTGCGCAAATATATAGACAAATCACATGGAAATTTACTGTTGAAAAAGCCAAATGTAGCAAAATATTTTCGTTGTGCCCATTTCTTGAAATCTAGAAGTTTCTACTTATTGGACACATATCACATAGCCTTACTCAATTCAATAGCACAAATTAGCCGCGCAAATATATAGACAAATCACATGGAAATTTACTGTTGAAAAAGCCGAATATAGCAAAATATTTTCGTTGTGCCCATTTCTTGAAATCTAGAAGTTTCTACTTATTGGACCCATATCACATAGCCTTACTCAATTCAATAGCACAAATTAGCTGCGCAAATATATAGACAAATCACATGGAAATTTACTGTTGAAAAAGCCAAATATAGCAAAATATTTTCGTTGTGCCCATTTCTTGAAATCTAGAAGTTTCTACTTATTGGACACATATCACATAGCCTTACTCAATTCAATAGCACAAATTAGCTGCGCAAATATATAGACAAATCACATGGAAATTTACTGTTGAAAAAGCCAAATGTAGCAAAATATTTTCGTTGTGCCCATTTCTTGAAATCTAGAAGTTTCTACTTATTGGACACATATCACATAGCCTTACTCAATTCAATAGCACAAATTAGCTGCGCAAATATATAGACAAATCAGATGGAAATTTACTGTTGAAAAAGCCAAATGTTTCAAAATATTTTCGATGTGCCCATTTCCTGAAATCTAGAAGTTTCTACTTATTTTACGCATATCACATAGCTTTACTCATTTCAATAGCACTAATTAACTTTGCAAATATATAAACAAATCACATGGATATTTACTGTTGAAAAAGCCAAATTTTTGAACACGTTCTCAATTAAATGGCATAAATTAACTGTGCAAATACATAAACAAATCACATGGAAATTTACTGTTGAAAAAGCCAAATGTTTCAACATGTTCTCAATTCAATGGCATGAATTAACTGTGTAAATACTTAAACAAATCACATAGAAACTTACTGTTGAAAAAGCCAAATGTTTGAACACGTTCTCAATTAAATGGCATAAATTAACTGTGCAAATACATAAACAAATCACATGGAAATTTACTATTGAAAAAGCCATATGTTTCAACCTGTTCTCAATTCAATGGCATGAATTAACTGTGTAAATACTTAAACAAATCACATAGAAATTTACTGTTAAAAAAGCCAAATGTTTGAACACGTTCTCAATTAAATGGCATAAATTAACTGTGCAAATACATAAACAAATCACATGGAAATTTACTATTGAAAAAGCCAAATGTTTCAACCTGTTCTCAATTCAATGGCATGAATTAACTGTGTAAATACTTAAACAAATCACATAGAAATTTACTGTTAAAAAAGCCAAACGTTTCAAAATATTTTCGTTGTGTCCATTTCCTGAAATCTAGAAGTTTCTACCTATTTTACGCATATCACATAGCCTTACTCATTTCAATAGCACCAATTAGCTGTGCAAATATATAAACACATCACATGGATATTTACTATTGAAAAATCCAAATGTTTCAACATGTTCTCCATGCAATGGCATGAATTAACTGTATAAATACTTAAACAAATCACATAGAAATTTACTGTTGAAAAAGCCAAATGTTTGAACACGTTCTCAATTAAATGGCATAAATTAACTGTGCAAATACATAAACAAATCACATGGAAATTTACTATTGAAAAAGCCAAATGTTTCAACCTGTTCTCAATTCAATGGCATGAATTAACTGTGTAAATACTTAAACAAATCACATAGAAATTTACTGTTAAAAAAGCCAAACGTTTCAAAATATTTTCGTTGTGCCCATTTCCTGAAATCTAGAAGTTTCTACCTATTTTACGCATATCACATAGCCTTACTCATTTCAATAGCACCAATTAGTTGTGCAAATATATAAACAAATGACATGGATATTTACTGATGAAAAAGCCAAATGTTTAAAATATTTTCGTTGTGCCCATTTCCTGAGATCTAGAACTTTCTACTTATTTTACGCATATCACATAGCCTAACTCATTTAAATAGCACCAATTAGCTGTGCAAATATATAAACAAATCATATGGAAATTTACTATTGAAAAAGCCAAATATTTCAACATGTTCTCAATTCAATGGCATGAATTACCTGTGCAAATATATAAACAAATCACATGGAAATTTACTATTGAAAAAGCCAAATGTTTCAAAATATTTTCGTTGTGCCCATTTCCTGAAATCTAGAAGTTTCTACCTATTGTACGCATATCACATAGCCTTACTCATTTCAATAACACCAATTAGCTGTGCAAATATATAAACAAATCACATGGATAATTACTGTTGATAAAGCCAAATGTTTCAAAATATTTCGCTGTGCCCATTTGCTGAAATCTAGAAGTTACTACCTATTTTACGCATATCACATAGCCTTACTCATTTCAACAGCACCAATTAGCTGTGCAAATATATAAACAAATCATATGGAAATTTACTATTGAAAAAGCCAAATGTTTCAAAATATTTTCCTTGTGCCCATTTCCTGAAATCTAGAAGTTTCTACCT
Organism: Eurosta solidaginis; assembly: GCF_040869045.1. NCBI lineage: Eukaryota > Metazoa > Arthropoda > Insecta > Diptera > Tephritidae > Eurosta > Eurosta solidaginis. Next base: position 264,519,205 of record NC_090320.1, read on the forward strand.
ATTGTACGCATATCACATAGCCTTACTCATTTCAATAGCACCAATTAGCTGTGCAAATATATAAACAAATCTCATGGAAATTTACTATTGAAAAAGCCAAATGTTTCAAAATATTTTCGTTGTGCCCATTTCCTGAAATCTAGAAGTTTCTACCTATTGTACGCATATCACATAGCCTTACTCATTTCAATAACACCAATTAGCTGTGCAAATATATAAACAAATCACATAGAAATTTACTGTTGAAAAAGCCAAACGTTTCAAAATATTTCGTTGTGCCCATTTCCTGAAATCTAGAAGTTTCTACCTATTTTACGCATATCACATAGCCTTACTCATTTCAATAGCACCAATTAGCTGTGCAAATATATAAACAAATCATACGGAAATTTACTATTGAAAAAGCCAAATATTTCAAAATATTTTCGTTGTGCCCATTTCCTGAAATCTAGAAGTTTCTACCTATTGTACGCATATCACATAGCCTTACTCATTTCAATAGCACCAATTAGCTATGCAAATATATAAAAAAATCACATAGAAATTTACTGTTGAAAAAGCCAAACATTTCAAAATATTTTCGTTGTGCCCATTTCCTGAAATCTAGAAGTTGCTACCTATTTTACGCATATCACATAGCCTTACTCATTTCAATAGCACCAATTAGCTGTGCAAATATATAAACAAATCATATGGAAATTTACTATTGAAAAAGCCAAATGTTTCAAAATATTTTCGTTGTGCCCATTTCCTGAAATCTAGAAGTTTCTACCTATTGTACGCATATCACATAGCCTTACTCATTTCAATAGCACCAATTAGCTGTGCAAATATATAAAAAATCACATGGAAATTTACTATTGAAAAAGCCAAATGTTTCAAAATATTTTCGTTGTGCCCATTTCCTGAAATCTAGAAGTTTCTACCTATTGTATGCATATCACATAGCCTTACTCATTTCAATAACACCAATTAGCTGTGCAAATATATAAACAAATCACATAGAAATTTACTGTTGAAAAAGCCAAACGTTTCAAAATATTTCGTTGTGCCCATTTCCTGAAATCTAGAAGTTTCTACCTATTTTACGCATATCACATAGCCTTACTCATTTCAATAACACCAATTAGCTGTGCAAATATATAAACAAATCACATAGAAATTTACTGTTGAAAAAGCCAAACGTTTCAAAATATTTTCGTTGTGCCCATTTCCTGAAATCTAGAAGTTTCTACCTATTTTACGCATATCACATAGCCTTACTCATTTCAATAGCACCAATTAGCTGTGCAAATATATAAACAAATCATATGGAAATTTACTATTGAAAAAGCCAAATGTTTCAACATGTTCTCAATTCAATGGCATGAATTAACTGTGTAAATACTTAAACAAATCACATAGAAATTTACTGTTTCAAAAGCCAAATGTTTCAAAATATTTTCGTTGTGCCCATTTCCTGAAATCTAGAAGTTTCTACTTATTGTACGCATATCACATAGCCTTACTCATTTCAATAGCACCAATTAGCTGTGCAAATATATAAACAAATCATATGGAAATTTACTATTGAAAAAGCCAAATGTTTCAACATGTTCTCAATTCAATGGCATGAATTAACTGTGTAAATACTTAAACAAATCACATAGAAATTTACTGTTTCAAAAGCCAAATATTGAAAATATTTTCGTTGTGCACATTTCCTGAAATCTAGAAGTTTCTACCTATTGTACGCATATCACATAGCCTTACTCATTACAATAGCACCAATTAGCTATGCAAATATATAAACAAATCACATGGATATTTACTGTTGAAAAAGCCAAATGTTTCAAAATATTTTCGTTGTGCCCATTTCCTGAAATCTAGAAGTTTCTACCTATTGTACGCATATCACATAGCCTTACTCATTTCAATAGCACCAATTAGCTATGCAAATATATAAACAAATAAGATGGAAATTTACTATTGAAAAAGCCAAAATTTTCAACATGTTCTCAATCCAATGGCATAAATTAACAGTGTAAATACTTAAACAAATCACATAGAAATTTACTGTTTAAAAAGCCAAATATTTCAAAATGCCCATTTCCTGAAATCTAGAAGTGTCTACCTATTTTACGCATATCACATAGCCTTACTCATTTCAATAGCACCAATTAGCTGTGCAAATATATAAACAAATCACATGGATATTTACTATTGAAAAAGCCAAATGTTTCAACATGTTCTCCATTCAATGGCATGAATTAACTGTGCAAATACATAAACAAATCACATGGAAATTTACTGTTGAAAAAGCCAAATGTTTCAACATGTTCTCAATTCAATGGCATGAATTAACTGTGTAAACACATAAACAAATCACATAGAAATTTACTGTTTTAAAAGCCAAATGTTGAAAATATTTTCGTTGTGCCCATTTCCTGAAATCTAGAAGTTTCTACCTATTGTACGCATATCACATAGCCTTACTCATTTCAATAGCACCAGTTAGCTGTGCAAATATATAACCAAATCACATGGATATTTACTATTGAAAAAGCCAAATGTTTCAACATGTTCTCCATTCAATGGCATGAATTAACTGTGCAAATACATAAACAAATCACATGGAAATTTACTGTTGAAAAAGCCAAATGTTTCAACATGTTCTCAATTCAATGTCATGAATTAACTGTGTAAATACATAAACAAATCACATAGAAATTTACTGTTTCAAAAGCCAAATGTTGAAAATATTTTCGTTGTGCCCATTTCCTGAAATCTAGAAGTTTCTACCTATTGTACGCATATCACATAGCCTTACTCATTACAATAGCACCAATTAGCTATGCAAATATATAAACAAATCACATGGAAATTTACTATTGAAAAAGCCAAAATTTTCAACATGTTCTCAATCCAATGGCATAAATTAACAGTGTAAATACTTAAACAAATCACATAGAAATTTACTGTTTAAAAAGCCAAATATTTCAAAATGCCCATTTCCTGAAATCTAGAAGTGTCTACCTATTTTACGCATATCACATAGCCTTACTCATTTCAATAGCACCAATTAGCTGTGCAAATATATAAACAAATCACATGGATATTTACTATTGAAAAAGCCAAATGTTTCAACATGTTCTCCATTCAATGGCATGAATTAACTGTGCAAATACATAAACAAATCACATAGAAATTTACTGTTAAAAAAGCCAAACGTTTCAAAATATTTTCGTTGTGCCCATTTCCTGAAATCTAGAAGTTTCTACCTATTTTACGCATATCACATAGCCTTACTCATTTCAATAGCACCAATTAGCTGTGCAAATATATAAACAAATCATATGGAAATTCACTATTGAAAAAGCCAAATATTTCAACATGTTCTCAATTCAATGGCATGAATTAACTGTGCAAATACATAAACAAATCACATGGAAATTTACTATTGAAAAAGCCAAATGTTTCAACCTGTTCTCAATTCAATGGCATGAATTAACTGTGTAAATACTTAAACAAATCACATAGAAATTTACTGTTGAAAAAGCCAAACGTTTCAAAATATTTTCATTGTGCCCATTTCCTGAAATCTAAAAATTTCTACCTATTTTACGCATATCACATAGCCTTACTCATTTCAATAGCACCAATTAGCTGTGCAAATATATAAACAAATCATATGGAAATTCACTATTGAAAAAGCCAAATATTTCAACATGTTCTCAATTCAATGGCATGAATTAACTGTGCAAATATATAAACAAATCACATGGAAATTTACTATTGAAAAAGCCAAATGTTTCAAAATATTTTCATTGTGCCCATTTCCTGAAATCTAGAAGTTTCTACCTATTGTACGCATATCACATAGCCTTACTCATTTCAATAACACCAATTAGCTGTGCAAATATATAAACAAATCACATGGATATTTACTGCTGAAAAACCAAATGTTTCAAAATATTTCGCTGTGCCCATTTGTTGAAATCTAGAAGTTTCTACCTATTTTACGCATATCACATAGCCTTACTCATTTCAATAGCACCAATTAGCTGTGCAAATATATAAACAAATCATATGGAAATTTACTATTGAAAAAGCCAAATGTTTGAACACGTTCTCAATTAAATGGCATGAATTAACTGTGTAAATACTTAAACAAATCACATAGAAATTTACTGTTGAAAAAGCCAAACGTTTCAAAATATTTTCGTTGTGCCCATTTCCTGAAATCTAGAAGTTTCTACTCATTGTACATATATCAGATAGCCTTACTCATTTAAATAGCCCTAATTAACTGTGCAAATATATAGACAAAGCACATAGAAATTTACTGTTGAAAAAGCCAAAGGTTTCAAAATATTTTCGTTGTGCCCATTTCCTGAAATCCAGAAGTTTCTACCTATTTCACGCATATCACATAGCCTTACTCATTTCAATAGCACCAATTAGCTGTGCAAATATATAAACAAATCATATGGAAATTTACTATTGAAAAAGCCAAATGTTTGAACACGTTCTCAATTAAATGGCATGAATTAACTGTGTAAATACTTAAACAAATCACGTTTAAAAAGCCAAATGTTTCAAAATATTTTCGTTGTGCCCATTGCCTGAAATCTTGAATTTTCTACCTATTTTGCACATATCACATAGCCTTACTCATTTCAACAGCACCAATTACCTGCGCAAATATATAGACAAATCACATGGAAATTTACTGTTGAAAAAGCCAAATATTTCAAACTATTTTCGTTGTACCCATTTCCTGAAATCTAGAAGTTTCTACTTATTGTACACATATCACTTAGCCTTACTCATTTCAATAGCAAGAATTAAATGTGAAAATATATAATCAAATGACATGGAAATTTACTGTTGAAAATGCCAAATATTTCAAAATATTTTCGTTGTGCCCGTTTCCTGAAACTTAGAAGTTTCTACTTATTGTTCACATATCACATAGATTTACTCATTAAAATAACATCAATTAACTGTGCAAATATTTAAACAAATCATATGGAAATTTACTATTGAAAAAGGCAAATATTTCAAAATATTTTCGTTGTGCCCATTTCCTGAAATCTAGAAGTTTCTACTTATTTTACACATATTTCATAGTCTTACTTATCTCAAGAGCAAGGATTAACTGTGCAAATATATAAACAAATCACATGGAAATTTAATTTGAAAAAAGAAAATGTTTCAAAATACATTCGTTGTGCCCATTTCCTGAAATCTAGAAGTTTCTACCTATTGTGCACATATCACATAGCCTTACTCATTTCAATAGCACCAATTAGCTGCGCAAATATATAGACAAATCACGTGGAAATTTACTGTTGAAAAAGCCAAATGTTTGAACACGTTCTCAAATCAATGGCATAAATTAACTGTGCAAATATATAAACAAATCACATGGAAATTTACTGTTGAAATAGCAAAATGTTACAAAATATTTTCGGTTTGCCCATTTCCTGAAATCTAGAAGTTTCTAATCATTGTTCACATATCACATAGCCTTACTCATTTCAATAGCAAGAATTAACTGTGCAAATAAATAAACAAATCACATGGAAATTTACTGTTGAAATAGCAAAATGTTTCAAAATAATTTTGCTGTGCCCATTTCCTGAAATCCAGAAGTTTCTTCTTATTGTACACATATCACATAGCCTTAGACATTTCAACAGCACTAATTAGCTGTGCAAATGTATAAGCAAATCACATGGAAATTTACTTTTGAAAAAGCCAAATGTTTCAAAATAATTTCGCTGTGCCCAATTCCTGAAATTTAGAAGTTTCTACTTATTGTACACATATCACATATTCTTACTCATTTCAATAGCAAGAATTAACTGTGCAAATATATAAACAAATCACATGGAAATTTACTGTTGAAAAAACAAAATATTTCAAAATAATTTCGTTGTGCCCATTTCCTGAAATCTAGAAGTTTCTACTTATTGTACACATATCACTTAGCCTTACTCATTTCAATAGCAAGGAACAAAGGACATGGAAATTTACTGTTGAAAACGCCACATATTTCAAAATATTTTCGTTGTGCCCATTTCCTGAAATCTAGAAGTTTCTACTTATTGTACACATATTACATAGTCTTATTCTTTTCAATAGCAAGAATCAACTGTGCAAATATATAAACAAATCACATGGAAATTTACTGTTAAAAAAGCAAAATATTTCAAAATACTTTCGTTGTGCCCATTTCCTGAAATTTAGAAGTTTCTACTTACTGAACACATATCACATAGCCTTACTCATTTCAATAGCAAGAATTAACTGTGAAAATATATAAAAAAATCACATGAAAATTTACTGTTGAAAAAGCCAAATATTTCAAAATATTTTCGTTGTGCCCATTTCCTGAAATCTAGAAGTTTCTACTTATTGTACACATATCACTTAGCCTTACTCATTTCAATAGCAAGAATCAAATGTGAAAATATATAAACAAATGACATGGAAATTTACTGTTGAAAACGCCAAATATTTCAAAATATTTTCGTTGTGCCCATTTCCTGAAATCTAGAAGTTTCTACTTATTGTACACATATCACATAGTCTTACTCATTTCAATAGCAAGAATTAACTGTGCAAATATATAAACAAATCACATGAAAATTTACTGTTGAAAAAACAGAATATTTCAAAATACTTTCGTTGTGCCCATTTCCTGAAATCTAGAAGTTTCTACTTATTGTACACATATTACTTAGCCTTACTCATTTCAATAGCAAGAAACAAATGACATGGAAATTTACTGTTGAAAACGCCACATATTTCAAAATATTTTCGTTGTGCCCATTTTCTGAAATCTAGAAGTTTCTACTTATTGTACACATATCACATAGTCTTACTCATTTCAATAGCAAGAATTAACTGTGCAAATATATAAACAAAACACATGGAAATTTACTGTTGAAAAAGCAAAATATTTCAAAATACTTTCGTTGTGCCCATTTCCTGAAATATAGAAGTTTCTACTTATTGTTCACATATCACATAGCCTTACTCATTTCCATAGCAAGAATTATATGTGCAAATATATAAACAAATCACATGGAAATTTACTGTTGAAAAAGCCAAATATTTCAAAATATTTTCGTTGTGCCCATTTCCTGAAATCTAGAAGTTTGTACTTATTGTTCACATGTCACATAGCCTTACTCATTTCAATAGCAAGAATTAACTGTGCAAATATATAAACAAATTACATGGAAATATACTTTTGAAAAAGCCAAATGTTTGAACACGTTCTCAATTAAATGGCATGAATTAACTGTGTAAATACTTAAACAAATCACGTTTAAAAAGCCAAATGTTTCAAAATATTTTCGTTGTGCCCATTTCCTGAAATCTAGAAGTTTCTACCTATTGTGCACATATCACTTAGCCTTACTCATTTCAACAGCACCCCATTTCCTGAAATCTAGAAGTTTCTACTTATTGTACACATATCACTTAGCCTTACTCATTTCAATCGCAGGAACTAAATGTGAAAATATATAAACAAATGACATGGAAATTTACTGTCGAAAATGCCAAATGTTTCAAAATATTTTCGTTGTGCCCATTTCCTGAAACTTAGAAGTTTCTACTTATTGTTAACATATCACATAGTTTTACTCATTTAAATATCACCAATTAACTGTGCAAATATTTAAACAAATCATATGGAAATTTACTGTTGAAAAAGCCAAATATTTCAAAATATTTTCGTTGTGCCCATTTCCTGAAATCTAGAAGTTTCTACTTATTTTACACATATCACATAGTCTTACTTATCTCAAGAGCAAGGATTAACTGTGCAAATATATAAACAAATGACATGGAAATTTACTGTCGAAAATGCCAAATGTTTCAAAATATTTTCGTTGTGCCCATTTCCTGAAACTTAGAAGTTTCTACTTATTGTTAACATATCACATAGTTTTACTCATTTAAATATCATCAATTAACTGTGCAAATATTTAAACAAATCATATGGAAATTTACTGTTGAAAAAACAAAATATTTCAAAATAATTTCGTTGTGCCTATTTCCTGAAATCTAGAAGTTTCTACTTATTGTACACATATCACTTAGCCTTACTCATTTCAATAGCAAGAAACAAATGACATTGAAATTTACTGTTGAAAACGCCAAATATTTCAAAATATTTTCGTTGTGCCCATTTCCTGAAATCTAGAAGTTTCTACTTATTGTACACATATCACTTAGCCTTACTCATTTCAATAGCAATAATTAAATGTGAAAATATATAAACAAATGATATGGAAATTTACTGTTGAAAACGCCAAATATTTCAAAATATTTTCGTTGTGCCCATTTCCTGAAATCTAGAAGTTTCTACTTATTGTACACATATCACATAGTGTTACTCTTTCCAATAGCAAGAATTATCTGTGCAAATATATAAACAAATCACGTGGAAATTTACTGTTGAAAAAGCAAAATATTTCAAAATACTTTCGTTGTGCCCATTTCCTGAAATTTAGAAGTTTCTAGTTATTGAACACATATCACATAGCCTTACTCATTTCAATAGCAAGAATTAACTGTGAAAATATATAAACAAATCACATGGAAATTTACTGTTGAAAAAGCCAAATATTTCAAAATATTTTCGTTGTGCCCATATCCTGAAATCTAGAAGTTTATACTTATTGTACACATATCACTTAGCCTTACTCATTTCAATAGCAAGAATTAAATGTGAAAATATATAAACAAATGACAGAAATTTACTGTTGAAAACGCCAAATATTTCAAAATATTTTCGTTGTGCCCATTTCCTGAAATCTAGAGGTTTCTACTTATTGTACACATATCACATAGTCTTGCTCATTTCAATAGCAAGAAACAAATGACATGGAAATTTACTGTTGAAAACGCCACATATTTCAAAATATTTTCGTTGTACCCATTTCCTGAAATCTAGAAGTTTCTACTTATTGTACACATATCACTTAGCCTTACTCATTTCAATAGCAAGAATTAAATGTGAAAATATATAATCAAATGACATGGAAATTTACTGTTGAAAATGCCAAATATTTCAAAATATTTTCGTTGTGCCCGTTTCCTGAAACTTAGAAGTTTCTACTTATTGTTCACATATCACATAGATTTACTCATTAAAATAACATCAATTAACTGTGCAAATATTTAAACAAATCATATGGAAATTTACTATTGAAAAAGGCAAATATTTCAAAATATTTTCGTTGTGCCCATTTCCTGAAATCTAGAAGTTTCTACTTATTTTACACATATTTCATAGTCTTACTTATCTCAAGAGCAAGGATTAACTGTGCAAATATATAAACAAATCACATGGAAATTTAATGTGAAAAAAGAAAATGTTTCAAAATACATTCGTTGTGCCCATTTCCTGAAATCTAGAAGTTTCTACCTATTGTGCACATATCACATAGCCTTACTCATTTCAATAGCACCAATTAGCTGCGCAAATATATAGACAAATCACGTGGAAATTTACTGTTGAAAAAGCCAAATGTTTGAACACGTTCTCAAATCAATGGCATAAATTAACTGTGCAAATATATAAACAAATCACATGGAAATTTACTGTTGAAATAGCAAAATGTTACAAAATATTTTCGGTTTGCCCATTTCCTGAAATCTAGAAGTTTCTAATCATTGTTCACATATCACATAGCCTTACTCATTTCAATAGCAAGAATTAACTGTGCAAATAAATAAACAAATCACATGGAAATTTACTGTTGAAATAGCAAAATGTTTCAAAATAATTTTGCTGTGCCCATTTCCTGAAATCCAGAAGTTTCTTCTTATTGTACACATATCACATAGCCTTAGACATTTCAACAGCACTAATTAGCTGTGCAAATGTATAAGCAAATCACATGGAAATTTACTTTTGAAAAAGCCAAATGTTTCAAAATAATTTCGCTGTGCCCAATTCCTGAAATTTAGAAGTTTCTACTTATTGTACACATATCACATATTCTTACTCATTTCAATAGCAAGAATTAACTGTGCAAATATATAAACAAATCACATGGAAATTTACTGTTGAAAAAACAAAATATTTCAAAATAATTTCGTTGTGCCCATTTCCTGAAATCTAGAAGTTTCTACTTATTGTACACATATCACTTAGCCTTACTCATTTCAATAGCAAGGAACAAAGGACATGGAAATTTACTGTTGAAAACGCCACATATTTCAAAATATTTTCGTTGTGCCCATTTCCTGAAATCTAGAAGTTTCTACTTATTGTACACATATTACATAGTCTTATTCTTTTCAATAGCAAGAATCAACTGTGCAAATATATAAACAAATCACATGGAAATTTACTGTTGAAAAAGCAAAATATTTCAAAATACTTTCGTTGTGCCCATTTCCTGAAATTTAGAAGTTTCTACTTACTGAACACATATCACATAGCCTTACTCATTTCAATAGCAAGAATTAACTGTGAAAATATATAAAAAAATCACATGAAAATTTACTGTTGAAAAAGCCAAATATTTCAAAATATTTTCGTTGTGCCCATTTCCTGAAATCTAGAAGTTTCTACTTATTGTACACATATCACTTAGCCTTACTCATTTCAATAGCAAGAATCAAATGTGAAAATATATAAACAAATGACATGGAAATTTACTGTTGAAAACGCCAAATATTTCAAAATATTTTCGTTGTGCCCATTTCCTGAAATCTAGAAGTTTCTACTTATTGTACACATATCACATAGTCTTACTCATTTCAATAGCAAGAATTAACTGTGCAAATATATAAACAAATCACATGAAAATTTACTGTTGAAAAAACAGAATATTTCAAAATACTTTCGTTGTGCCCATTTCCTGAAATCTAGAAGTTTCTACTTATTGTACACATATTACTTAGCCTTACTCATTTCAATAGCAAGAAACAAATGACATGGAAATTTACTGTTGAAAACGCCACATATTTCAAAATATTTTCGTTGTGCCCATTTTCTGAAATCTAGAAGTTTCTACTTATTGTACACATATCACATAGTCTTACTCATTTCAATAGCAAGAATTAACTGTGCAAATATATAAACAAAACACATGGAAATTTACTGTTGAAAAAGCAAAATATTTCAAAATGCTTTCGTTGTGCCCATTTCCTGAAATATAGAAGTTTCTACTTATTGTTCACATATCACATAGCCTTACTCATTTCCATAGCAAGAATTATATGTGCAAATATATAAACAAATCACATGGAAATTTACTGTTGAAAAAGCCAAATATTTCAAAATATTTTCGTTGTGCCCATTTCCTGAAATCTAGAAGTTTGTACTTATTGTTCACATGTCACATAGCCTTACTCATTTCAATAGCAAGAATTAACTGTGCAAATATATAAACAAATTACATGGAAATATACTTTTGAAAAAGCCAAATGTTTGAACACGTTCTCAATTAAATGGCATGAATTAACTGTGTAAATACTTAAACAAATCACGTTTAAAAAGCCAAATGTTTCAAAATATTTTCGTTGTGCCCATTTCCTGAAATCTAGAAGTTTCTACCTATTGTGCACATATCACTTAGCCTTACTCATTTCAACAGCACCCCATTTCCTGAAATCTAGAAGTTTCTACTTATTGTACACATATCACTTAGCCTTACTCATTTCAATCGCAGGAACTAAATGTGAAAATATATAAACAAATGACATGGAAATTTACTGTCGAAAATGCCAAATGTTTCAAAATATTTTCGTTGTGCCCATTTCCTGAAACTTAGAAGTTTCTACTTATTGTTAACATATCACATAGTTTTACTCATTTAAATATCACCAATTAACTGTGCAAATATTTAAACAAATCATATGGAAATTTACTGTTGAAAAAGCCAAATATTTCAAAATATTTTCGTTGTGCCCATTTCCTGAAATCTAGAAGTTTCTACTTATTTTACACATATCACATAGTCTTACTTATCTCAAGAGCAAGGATTAACTGTGCAAATATATAAACAAATGACATGGAAATTTACTGTCGAAAATGCCAAATGTTTCAAAATATTTTCGTTGTGCCCATTTCCTGAAACTTAGAAGTTTCTACTTATTGTTAACATATCACATAGTTTTACTCATTTAAATATCATCAATTAACTGTGCAAATATTTAAACAAATCATATGGAAATTTACTGTTGAAAAAACAAAATATTTCAAAATAATTTCGTTGTGCCTATTTCCTGAAATCTAGAAGTTTCTACTTATTGTACACATATCACTTAGCCTTACTCATTTCAATAGCAAGAAACAAATGACATTGAAATTTACTGTTGAAAACGCCAAATATTTCAAAATATTTTCGTTGTGCCCATTTCCTGAAATCTAGAAGTTTCTACTTATTGTACACATATCACTTAGCCTTACTCATTTCAATAGCAATAATTAAATGTGAAAATATATAAACAAATGATATGGAAATTTACTGTTGAAAACGCCAAATATTTCAAAATATTTTCGTTGTGCCCATTTCCTGAAATCTAGAAGTTTCTACTTATTGTACACATATCACATAGTGTTACTCTTTCCAATAGCAAGAATTATCTGTGCAAATATATAAACAAATCACATGGAAATTTACTGTTGAAAAAGCAAAATATTTCAAAATACTTTCGTTGTGCCCATTTCCTGAAATTTAGAAGTTTCTAGTTATTGAACACATATCACATAGCCTTACTCATTTCAATAGCAAGAATTAACTGTGAAAATATATAAACAAATCACATGGAAATTTACTGTTGAAAAAGCCAAATATTTCAAAATATTTTCGTTGTGCCCATATCCTGAAATCTAGAAGTTTATACTTATTGTACACATATCACTTAGCCTTACTCATTTCAATAGCAAGAATTAAATGTGAAAATATATAAACAAATGACAGAAATTTACTGTTGAAAACGCCAAATATTTCAAAATATTTTCGTTGTGCCCATTTCCTGAAATCTAGAGGTTTCTACTTATTGTACACATATCACATAGTCTTGCTCATTTCAATAGCAAGAATTAACTGTGCAAATATATAAACAAATCACATGGAAAGTTACTGTTGAAAAAACAAAATATTTCAAAATACTTTCATTGTGCCCATTTCCTGAAATCTAGAAGTTTCTACTTATTGTACACATATCACATAGCCTTACTCATTTCAATAGCAAGAAACAAATGACATGGAAATTTACTGTTGAAAACGCCAAATATTTCAAAATAGTTTCGTTGTGCCCATTTCCTGAAATCTAGAAGTTTCGACTTATTGTACACATATCACATAGTCTTACTCATTTCAGTAGCAAGAATTAACTGTGCAAATATATAAACAAATCACATGGAAATTTACTGTTGAAAAAGCAAAATATTTCAAATACTTTCGTTGTGCCCATTTCCTGAAATATAGAAGTTTCTACTTATTGTTCACATATCACATAGCCTTACTCATTTCCATAGCAAGAATTATATGTGCAAATATATAAACAAATCACATGGAAATTTACTGTTAAAAAAGCCAAATATTTCAAAATATTTTTGTTGTGCCCATTTCCTGAAATCTAGAAGTTTCTACTTATTGTTCACATATCACATAGCCTTACTCATTTCAATAGCAAGAATTAACTGTGCAAATATATAAACAATTACATGAAAATTTACTTTTGAAAAAGCCAAATGTTTGAACAAGTTCTCAATTAAATGGCATGAATTTACTGTGTAAATACTTAAAAAAATCACGTTTAAAAAGCCAAAAGTTTCAAAATATTTTCGTTGTGCCCATTTCCTGAAATCTAGAAGTTTCTACCTATTGTGCGCATATCACATAGCCTTACTCATTTCAACAGCACCAATTACCTGCGCAAATATATAGACAAATCACATGGAAGTTTACTGTTGAAAAAGCCAAATATTTCAAACTATTTTCGTTGTACCCATTTCCTGAAATCTAGAAGTTTCTACTTATTGTACACATATCACTTAGCCTTACTCATTTCAATAGCAAGAATTAAATGTGAAAATATATAAACAAATGACATGGAAATTTACTGTTGAAAATGCCAAATGTTTCAAAATATTTCCGTTGTGCCCATTTCCTGAAACTTAGAAGTTTCTACTTATTGTTCACATATCACATAGCTTTACTCATTTAAATAGCATCAATTAACTGTGCAAATATTTAAACAAATCATATGGAAATTTACTATTGAAAAAGCCAAATATTTCAAAATATTTTCGTTGTGCCCATTTCCTGAAATCTAGAAGTGTCTACTTATTTTACACATATTTCATAGTCTTACTCATCTCAAGAGCGAGGATTAACTGTGCAAATATATAAACAAATCACATGGAAATTTACTGTTAAAAAAGCAAAATGTTTCAAAATACTTTCGTTGTGCCCATTTCCTGAAATCTAGAAGTTTCTACTTATTGTTCACATATCACATAGCCTTACTCATTTCAATAGCAAGAATTATATGTGCAAATATATAAATAAATCACATGGAAATTTACCGTTGAAAAAGCCAAATGTTTGAACATGTTCTCAATTCAATGACATGAATTAACTGTGTAAATATTTAAACAAATCACATGGAAATTTACTGTTGAAAAAGCCAAATATTTCAAAATATTTTCGTTGTGCCCATTTCCTGAAATCTAGAAGTTTCTACCTATTGTGCACATATCACATAGCCTTACTCATTTCAATAGCACCAATTAGCTGCGCAAATATATAGACAAGTCACGTGGAAATTTACTGTTGAAAAAGCCAAATGTTTGAACACGTTCTCAAATAAATGGCATAAATTAACTGTGCAAATATATAAACAAATCACATGGAAATTTACTGTTGAAATAGCAAAATGTTACAAAATATTTTCGGTTTGCCCATTTCCTGAAATCTAGAAGTTTCTAATCATTGTTGACATATCACATAGCCTTACTCATTTCAATAGCAAGAATTAACTGTGCAAATAAATAAACAAATCACATGGAAATTTATTGTTGAAATAGCAAAATGTTTCAAAATAATTTTGGTGTGCCCATTTCCTGAAATCTAGAAGTTTCTTCTTATTGTACACATATCACATAGCCTTAGTCATTTCAACAGCACTAATTAACTGTGCAAATGTATAAACAAATCACATGGAAATTTACTGTTGAAAAAGCCAAATGTTTGAACACGTTCTCAATTCAATGGCATGAATTAACTGTGTAAATACTTAAACAAATCACGTTAAAAAGCCAAATGTTTCAAAATATTTACGTTGTGCCCATTTCCTGAAATCTAGAATTTTCTACCTATTGTGCACATATCACATAGCCTTACTCATTTCAATAGCACCAATTAGCTGCGCAAATATATAGACAAATCACATGGAAATTTACTGTTGAAAAAGCCAAATGTTTGAACACGTTCTCATTTCAATGGCATAAATTAACTGTGCAAATATATAAACAATTCACATGGAAATTTACTGTTGAAATAGCAAAATGTTACAAAAAAATTTACGGTTTGCCCATTTCCTGAAATCTAGAAGTTTCTACTCATTGTTCACATATCACATAGCCTTACTCATTTCAATAGCAAGAATTAACTGTGCAAATATATAAACAAATCACATGGAAATTTACTGTTGAAATAGCCAAATGTTTGAACACGTTCTCAATTCAATGGCATGAATTAACTGTGCAATTATATAAACAAATCACATGGAAATTTCCTGCTGAAAAAGTCAAATGTTCTATTGTGCCCTTTCCTGAAATCAAGAAATTTCAATTTACGAATGCGGAACCCCGCGTTCTACCATATGTCGTGGCAATATTTGAAAACTGCGGTTTTTTTTTTATTTTATCTTAAAAATTGCTCAAGTATTTAAATTTCTTTACTATATACTTCATATCTTATACAGCCGATTATTTTTATATTACGAATGTGATAAAATGATTGTTCAGCCCCATTCATGAAAGGTATGAAGTCCCGTCCAGTCTGGTCTTTACTTGTTCGTTTTCAAATATTGCCACGAAATATGGTAGAAAGCGGGGTTCCGCATTCGTAAGTAGAAATTTCTAGATTTGGGGAAATGGGCACAGTGAAAATATTTTGAAATATTTGGTGAGGATGCAAAATTTTACGTTGTTTGTGGTCTGCATGAAATAGCTGTGACAATGAATCACTTATCTCAACAATATATAACGTAAAGGTAAGTTTTTGATGAAATTTGAAGTTTCTGTGTGCTAAAAAGGGGGCAGAAATTACAGTTTATATGGGGTATATAATACATATACCACCGACCTATATGATTTTTTCAGGCAAAAATATATGCGAGATACGTAAGCATATGGTGAAATTTGAAGCTAAGTAGCTTATCTGAACAGTCGGTTGTATCAGATATATACCATTTATACCACCGATCTATAACATTTTTCCAGATAACAATGAATGCTCTATACGTAAGCATTCGGTGAAATTTGAAGCTTCTAGCTGTTAAAATGTGGCAGTAATTACGAAAAGTCGCTTATCTGAAAAACCAGTTGAGGGGAATATATGCTATATATATGGCCGATGTCATCCATTTTTTCAGACAACAATATGTACAATATGCGAAAGCATATGGTGAAGTTTGATGCTTCAATCTGGTAAATTGAGGAAGATATGACAAAAATTTTCTTTTCTGAAAAATCGGATGTTTGGTGGATATATGCTATAGTGGTGCGATCCGGCCGATTCCGGCAAATGTCTAAACCGACACTTAAGTATACCCGCTCACCAAATTTTATCGAGATATCTCAAAAATTGAGGGACTACTTTGCATACAAACACACAGACGGTCAGAGGGACCGACGGACATGGCTAAATCAAATCAGCTTGTCATCCTGATCATTTCGGTATACTTGTTGGCGGGTCTATCTATTTTCCTTTAAAGACTTACAATTTTGAGATTCGTGACAAAGTTAATATACCATTCAGTTACATGAAAGGTATAAAAATTCTAAGCATTTTCTTGATATAAATTGGAAAAATCAACGAAAAATATATTCTTGCTGAACTTTGGTTTTAAAATTTTGACATAGAAATTGTAAAAATATTTACGAGAAATAAAAATATGAAGGCGGTGCGCAATTAATTGACCATAATGTAATGATAGAAGTTGGAGGATGTTTTGACAGCTGTCAAATCGACCCCCCTTAGCTCCGGCTTGTATTTTGGAAGCACACGAGAATGGGGGCATAAAATATTGCTCCTTTTGAAATAGTACTTAAATTAATACTTTTTAAATAATGATAGAATATAGATGTAGCTTGATTTTAATGCAATTTTATGATAAAACTATGAAATTAAATTTGCTTTATTAATTTTTGAACCGCTTGCAGCTTATAGATTTTGCTGGTAATAATCTAGGACAGAGATCGACTGCTAAACCGCTGCCAAAAATGTCGCAAAAAGGTTTCAAAAGGTTTGTTTTGACCTCGATATCAATAACCTGAAAGTAAAGACTTTTCTAATGTCAAAAGATATTTTCAAAACAAAAAACTATTTAAATTTCTTGCTGAAGGGGTTCCTGCGACAAAAGACTATGTATCTTACTCCTAGTCTTGGAGAAGTTGAGGGTCATTACTCGGATTTAAATACCGAGGCAAAATCGTGTCTTTTGAACACGCTCCTGACAGTTTTGAACGGGCATTAGCAGTCCACCCCTGTCCTGTAGTATAACTTCCTTAATTGGCGTTTAACCGTTTAAATAGTTACGGCCGTCCTACAAGGTGCGCCAGCCGCTTCTTGGCTCTGCCAACTGGCGCCAATTAGTCACACCAAGGGAGTTTAAATCGTTTTCCACCTGGTCCTTCCCGCGGAGTGGTGGAAAAATTTAACAACATGCAATAGTAGGACGAAAAAGACGACAGGTATATAAATTACGTTGGATATAAGTTGAACTTCTGAATTTCAGTCTTTATCCCGTAAACCTTAGAAGTTTCCGCTGTGAGAAGATTCATTGTTGGTCACCCACCATTACAATTCAACGCTAAGGTCAACTGTAGGCAGGGGTTTGGCGCCAAAGGGATCATCGGCCACAAGACTACACATCTATGCAAGCCTTCGCTGACAGTACAGATTTTAAGTGCGGTGCTACAATTTCCCATATGCCTGTCCAGGACATTGCCTTGTGCACAAAGAGCGTTGTTTTAAACAACATTACATCTACATTACATAGCATACATTGTTATTGTTTTTGTCTTAACGATAAAAGATACTCCCCGAAGGTTTTGGGTAACTTTATCGGTGTTGATAATCCTTTTCCGGATATAGATCCGGTACGTTCCGGCAAGTGCCATTAAGGTAATAGCAGAAGTATCTCGGAAACAAATTGATGTGACCAAGTTCAACCTTCTAGGTTATACGAACCCTTCCACACAAGCTTCTGATAGCCATTACCTGGAATGACCATCATGGATGTATGACTTGTACATTAATCGGGATACTGTAGAAAAGTGTAATATAATGCGCCCACTTCTCAATTGATTACTCGTTCACAGGAATATTGACGGCAACGAAACATTGGTTGAGCAATGCGGCTGACGGTCCATCAGCTATACTGATCAATAGTGACATACTTACCAATCTCAAGAAACCCGAAATTGCTTACTACGGACTTGTATAAAACCAACAATCAAATTTAGTCTGATTACGATCAGAAAATAAAGTTTCAACTGATTATATCTAGCAAAGAGATATTAAGGATCACATCCACAATCACAGGGCGCAGGCTGTTCAGCCTACACATGGAAAGTATTGAAATCTCCTTCAACGCAGGTGTAAGAGTGAGAGCTGTTGTGAGGACGGTTGATAGGAAAAAGTCACGCATATTCCCTGCGAGAGCTTTAGCCCCAAGGAGCATTATGTCCCGAACATAAGCCAGTTTTGTGCTATCCGATTTAAGGGCGGTATCAAAATGCTCAATAAAGGATATCAGGAGGTATATTGACCTAACCAAATGGTTTTGAGTTAAACACTAACAGGGTATATAAAGCAACCAAACAACCATAAAAGCCTCGGATACTGCCACTTGTGGTGCTAACTACGGAAAACTTTTGAACACCTATGATTTGAGGTCACACATTTAAAATTTCCGGTTCGTTGACGGGAATGATGCCACCGCCGAACTGGTTATTATATTCGTCACGGAAAATGCTGACAATATATTCGTCCAATAGGCACGATAGATAAAGCAAGTTTTGCCCCCGCCCTGATATATGTAATTCGTCCTTAGCGACGTGAACGCCACCATATGAAAACAAGGTGAATTTGGCTCCGTTGTTGCAATTTTCAGCCTGCACAACGAAGCCTCACGTAATGCACTGGGAACCATATCTGAACATGAAATATCCGTCCTTCTATCATCACAAAACCTACAAGGAAAGCTGTAAAAATATATTTTAAACAATTATTACCGGTTTTATATTGATATTGAAACATCTTTTCGTATAGCTCGATTATTTGGCAACTTCTTGCCATATATATTAACAAATATATTACACGTGATTATTTCTTATCTGATTGATGAGGCTACACCGCACAGGAGCTTAAGGGGTAAGCTTTATGAGGAAATACAGCACCTGAGAACCCGGTGAATCGAGTACTTAAAGAACAATACCCAAAACTAGCAGAGGAGGAAAGCACTCTCCCTAAGGAAAAGCGCGGCACTCTAGCTCAACTTCGATCTGAGTACTGTAACAGGTTATACTCTTACTTATCCAGAATCAACCCCAACATACATAATGTATGTATGTCCTGCTTGCAATGTGTCCCCACATGACACCAACCATCTCTTTAATTGCAATGTGGAACCAACCCTTCTAACACACCTCTCACTCTGGTCCAGCCCTGTTGAAACAGCAAGTTTCCTTGGACTCCCGTTAGAGGACATTGATAACAATTTGTGATTGGTCGCACCTATTGGGTGGGGCGAAGCACTGCTACAAAAACAACGACAACTAGTTGCGAAATTGCGCGAACCAATAGCAATATAATGACAAAAGAATCAAAGTTCAAGATTTTCAAATCCAGTCAATAGATACATTTCGCAGCGGTTAAGATTTGCATTTAGATACAGCAACTTCTCTTTCTATACTTCTTTGCTTCGCCTTTTCATATATGGGCATTAATTGACCTTGCTCTCCCACAATTTCAAGTAATTCGATTATGAATGGTAAATATAGCATTTCCGATTTTCCACTTCATATTCAATTTTTGAACGCAATTTCCTTATTTCCGTCTGATGCTCTTCACCATCTCCTGTATCCATAGCATCGTCAGCAGTCGCCATCATTTTATCGATTGTCTGCTGATATATTTTCAATCTACCTGCCACTAGGGCCATAAGATTAAAATGTATTTCACGTTCGCTATATTTTTGCATACGTTTCTCAATTATTGGGCGTACAGCATCAAACCAATTTTGTTCGGAAGATACTGCGCCCAAATCCAAAGGACCTTCTTTCACACCATACAATTAATATTAACGTCCATTAATTGGTATGCCAGTCAGATTCTCACATTTCTAAATACACATAACCTTGAGTTTTTTTCTTTTGCTTAGGGTTTTCCTTATAATATTTTGAATAAGCCATAGTATAGGTTTTGTTGTATAGCATGTATTGTCATGTACGTAATTAATAAGTTTTCACTGAATTGCTTTATGATGTACTTTGAATAAAATTTGTAATGTAAAAATGGGAATGCTTATTAATCTAGAAGGCACGTAGGTATTTCAGGTAAGGGTCCACAGAAATGCAGGTGCGTCTGTGGCCATGGATGAGGATGGGATAAGCACCGGGCGTTGCAACAACAACCGCGGCGCCCCCTATGTATATTCGGCCTTATTATACTTTTCATGAACACGAAATGGTATATTAACTTTGGTCCGATGTTTGTAACGTTGAGAAATATAGAAGACAGACTCATCATTAAGTATACCGAATTGATCAGGGCGACGAAATGAGTTGATATAGACATGTCCGTCTGTCCGTCCGTCGGTCTGTCTGTTTGAACGCAAACTAGTCCCTCAAATTTTGAGATATCTCAATGAAATTTGGTACAAAGATGTATTTTTGTATTATAGTAGACATTTGTCGGATCCGGTAGGATCGGACCACTATAACATATATGTCCCATACAACCGATCGTTCAGATAAGACGATTTTGGCCATTCCTGCCGCAATTTAGAAAGTATAAACGTGAAACTCGCTGATATATACTCTAATATATCATAGAAGACATCCTGAAAAAATTACTTTGACCGGAGCTATATATAGTTATATCCCATACAGCCGATCGTTGAGATAGAAAGATTTTTGGCCATTTCTCCCTTAATTTCCAATATATCAAGTAAGGAAGGCTAAGTTCGGGTGTAACCGAACATTACATACTCAGTTGAGAGCTATGGAGACAAAATAAGGAAAATCACCTCGTAGGAAAATGAATCTAGGGTAACCCTGGAATGTGGCTGTATGACATGTGTATCAAATGGAAGGTATTAAAGAGTATTTTAAGAGAGAGTAGGCCATAGTTCTATGGATGGACGCCATTTAGGGATATCGCCATAAAGGTGGACCACGGCTGACTCTAGAATTTGTTTGTACGATATGGGTATCAAATGAAAGGTGTTACTGAGCATTTTAAGAGGGAGTGGGCCTTAGGTCTATCGGTGGACGCCTTTTCGAGATATCACCATTAAGGTGGACCAGGGGTGACTCTAGAATGTGTTTGTACGATATGGGTATCAAATGAAAGATGGTAATGAGTATTTTAAAAGGGAGTAATCCTTAGTTCTATAGGTGGACGCCTTTTCGAGATATCGCCATAAAGGTGGACCAAGGGTGACTCTAGAATGTTTGTACGATATGGGTATCAAACGAAAGGTGTTACTGAGCATTTTAAGAGGGAGTGGGCATTAGGTCTATAGGTGGACGCCTTTTCGAGATATCGCCATTAGGGTGGGCCAGGGTGATTCTAATGTGTTTGTACGATATGGGTATCAAATGAAAGGTGGTAATGAGTATTTTAAAAGGGAGTAATCCTTAGTTCTATAGGTGGACGCCTTTTCGAGATATCGCCAAAAAGGTGGACCAAGGGTGACTCTAGAATGTTTGTACGATATGGCTATCAAACGAAAGGTGTTACTGAGCATTTTAAGAGGGAGTGGGCATTAGGTCTATAGGTGGACGCCTTTTCGAGATATCGCCATTAGGGTGGGCCAGGGGTGACTCTAGAATGTTTGTACGATATGGGTATCAAACGAAAGGTGTTACTGAGCATTTTAAGAGGGAGTGGGCATTAGGTATATAGGTGGACGCCTTTTCGAGATATCGCCATTTGGGTGGGCCAGGGGTAACCCTAGAATGTTTGTACGATATGGGTATCAAACGAAAGGTGTTACTGAGCATTTTAAGAGGGAGTGGACATTAGGTCTATAGGTGGACACCTTTTCGAGATATCGCCATTAGGGTGGGCCAGGGGTGACTCTAGAATGTTTGTACGATATGGGTATCAAACGAAAGTTGTTACTGAGCATTTTAAGAGGGAGTGGGCATTAGGTTTACCGTCATAGGATCTATGCCCCTACCAAATTTGAGAAGGATTGGTAAATTTTTGTTCGACTTATAGCATTAAAAGTATTCTAGACAAACTAAATGAAGAAGGGCGGAGCCACGCCCATTTTGAAATTTTCTTTTGTTTTTGTATTTTGTTGCACCATATCATTACTGGAGTTGAATGTTTACATAATTTACTTATATACTGTAAAGTTATTAAATTTTTTGTTAAAATTTTACTTTAAAAAAATTTTTTTTTAAAAAGTGGGCGTGTTCTTCATCCAATTTTGCTAATTTTTATTTAGAACATATATAGTAATAGTAGTAACGCTCCTGACAAACTTCATCATGATATCTTCAACGACTCCCAAATTACAGCTTGCAAAACTTTTAAATTACCTTCTTGTAAAAGTGGGCGGTGCCACGCCCATTGTCCAAGATCTTACTAATTTTCTATTCTGCGTCATAACGTCAACCCATCTACCAAGTTTCATCGCTTTAACCGCCTTTGGCAATGAATTATCGCATTTTTTCGGTTTTTCGAAATTTTCGACATCGAGAAAGTGGGCGTGGTTATAGTCCGATATCGTTCATTTTAAATAGCGATCTGAGATGAGTACCCAGGAATCTACATACCAAATTTCATCAAGATACCTCAAAATTTACTCAAGTTATCGTGTTAACGGACAGACGGACGGACGGACGGACGGACATGGCTCAATCAAATTTTTTTTCGATACTGATGATTTTGATATATGGAAGTCTATATCTATCTCGATTCCTTTATACCTGTACAACCAACCGTTATCCAATCAAAGTTAATATACTCTGTGAGCTCTGCTCAACTGAGTATAAAAACGTTAAACTTGGAGATATTTAATCTAATATATCATAGAAGATTTCATGAAAAAATTATTTCGATCGGAGCTATATATAATATATATACGATACAACCGATCGTTCAGATAAGGGGGTTTTTTGCCATTTTTTATTTTATATTTATCTTAAAAATCGTTTAGGTATGTACATCTGTTCACTATATATTTCTTATCTTATACATCCGATTATTTGGAGATTACGAACGGGATAAGATTACTGTTCAGCCCCATTCATGAAAGGTATAAAGTCTTCGGCACATCCGAAGACAGTCCCGTCCTTACTTGTTTTGGTTTGTTTTAGTTTTTAGATATAGTAACCGGTCGTTTCCCGTTCGGTCAGCCGACATGACTAGCCACAGTGCACCACTAGATCATGTCGACTGCCTTCCTCGCTACTCCATAGAAGATGCGTGTCCATAACATCGAGCAATCGAGTTGTGCACTGAGCGAATTTTTGGTGCATTACTTAGAGTAAAGCCTTTTGTATAAGGATCAAAGGATTGGGAAAATTCTTTGAATTCAGTAAGTGTTGGTCCCAGCTTAATGTCTTCATGGTCACAGTTCAACAGAATGTTAAGTATTGCCTGTGTTGCGCATGCATTGTTAATGACTTGCTTTTCAAAGAATATATTATCTAGACTATCATCGCGTACAACAGATCCAGATGATTCATCATCCCGAACCCATTTAAAAAGGAAACGAGCCCATGTATGCGTTCGAGGTCTTTAAATAGGTCAGGATCTAAACTCCAAATCTCCTCCACTTGAATGCCCTCACATTTAAATTCACGTATTAATTCCGTAAATACACCTGGATCGCTCTCAATTAAACACCAGCTGCCTGCGGCGTCGGACATTTCGTTTGGATTTGAATATTATTACAATGATTTTTGTGAAATTTTAATTGCATTCAGCAAACTTTTGTGTTCATTAATATCAAACAAAATTATTAAATGGGAATTGTCACACATTTGAATGATAGAAAAGTCAACACAAAGCGGAATTTGAGAAAAAAAGTGATGCGGTTGTAAAATTTTTCAGAGAAAGCAATTGGTAAGGTGTTACATACATTTTGTCCTCTGAATAAAAAAGGATTTTTGTAAAGCGACCATATTATTATTTCTAAGGGCGTTTAAGATGGCGGCATTAGAGCGAGAAACTGCTTACATCCGCCACCTGCTAATTGACTATATATTGATAAATTGACTTATTTTCTGTCAACTTTCCAATCCACGTAATGTGCACTCCACTTATATATTTTTATTTCTCATAAATATTTTTACAATTTCTACAGCCACCGTGGTGTGATGGTAGCATGCTCCGCCTATCACACCGTATTCCCTGCGTTCACACCCGGGAAAAGCAACATCAAAATTTTAGAAATAAGGTTTTTCAATTCGAAGAAAATTTTTCTAAGTGGGGTCGCCCCTCGGCAGTGTTTGGCAAGCGCTCCGAGTGTATTTCTGCCATGAAAAGCTCTCAGTGAAAGCTCATCTGCCTTGCAGATGCCGTTCGGAGTCGGCATAAAACATTTAGGTCCCGTCCGGCCAATTTGTAGGGAAAATCAAGAGGAGCACGACGCAAATTGGAAGAGAAGCTCGGCCTAAAATCTCTTCGGAGGTTATCGCGCCTTACATTTTTTATATTTATTTATGTCAAAATTTTAAAATCAAAGTTCATCAAGAATATACCTTTATATAAGGAAACATTTTTCGCTGATTTTGTCCATTTATATAAAGGAAATGTTTAACATTTTTTTATTTTCTTTTTATTTCCCTTCCATTAAAGTTTTACGCATTTAATAGCTTAAATCTCTCATGTTATTTTAAATTTAAAATACTTTTTTAAAGATAAAATAGTGTTTATTTTGACTATAACAGACTTAAAATGATGCTTAATTTAGAAGCATTTTAAAACCGATAAAACTCTATTTTACTTTGACTATAACTACGGCCAATTATATTAATATATGACCACATACATAGATCACATAGGTCAAGGTCTAGAAATTATGGCGAAGTGAACGGTTGCATTCCCTCTCCCCCAACAACCGTTTTCCTAAGTCATTATTACTTTGGTTCATCCAGACATCGAACATCCCAAAATTTACATTTATAATATATGTATGCACGGTTCAAGGTTTATATAGATGTTGGTCTAAAAGATTGTGTCTTCTGGTTACTTGCAGGACAATTTCGGCATCATTCAGGGACCACTTTCGTACTCGCGACATTATATGAAGACAGTTTGGGATATTAGATAGAGCTTACGATTTTTCGAACTTGTTCGAGAAGAGATTTCTCGCGAGTCTCGCCTTCTCGCGAGATTCTCGAGTCTCCAATTACTCGTAAGGCTCGCGAGCTTCTCGACATTCAATGTAATCGATTCATTGGTTGTTTTATATAGGGCTTACGATTTCTCCTGGAACGCAAGCGAAAATTTCCATAAACCCACAACTAAAAAACCCTGAAATGTGTAGAGTATTGCCAATGCAGCCACTGAAGTGAAAGCCGAGAAGCTCGCGAGTATTATGAGTATTTCGAGAATCTCGC
This sequence comes from Eurosta solidaginis, assembly GCF_040869045.1. Classification (NCBI taxonomy): domain Eukaryota; kingdom Metazoa; phylum Arthropoda; class Insecta; order Diptera; family Tephritidae; genus Eurosta; species Eurosta solidaginis. The sequence continues at coordinate 264,545,267 of NC_090320.1, forward strand.
TAGAATTGAAAGTCGAGAAGCTAGCGAGTATTACGAGCATTTCGAGATTCGAGAATCTCGCGAGAAGCCGTGTTCTCGAGGTTTCGTTAAACAAATAAAATATTGTGAACAAAATTATATGTATAATAAAGATGTTTTGAGTGAAATGTCATGGGAAAGCAATATAATCAAAAAAAAAATAATAATAATAATAAAATTCTCAAGTAAAAAAAGCAAGTGTATAAATAATGTCCATACAGCAATTGAGTTAATGTCGAGAAGCTCGCAAGATTTACGAGTATTTCGAGTCACGAGAATATCGCGAGAAGTCGAATTCTCTGGTCTCGAAAATCTCGCTTGTGTTCGAGAAGAAATCGTAAGCTATAATCAGAACTGAATTTTGCGCCAGTTCAAAACCGCGTTTGCAATCTTTTCGGGACTACTTTCAGAATACCTCAGGATTGTTTCGGGATTGTGCTCGAAATAGTTTCTGAACTTTTATAGATTAGATACTTTGAGATTATTAAAGGTCCGTTTCGGTATTATTTGAGGAACATTTTTGGGACTATTTAAAATTTTCTAAGACTATTTCGGGACCGTTGAGAGACTGTGTTCGAGATCTCCTTGGGGCTGTTTGGATCCGTTTCTGGATTGTTTACGTAATAATACTGCCGACACCTTATGGGAACTAACTCCATATAGTTTTCAAGATTCTGTTCGAAAGTATTTCACGATTGTTTAGGGAATTATATCTGAAGAACTGTCACCCAATATTTTTTAATTATCGGCGGATCTGTTCGCTGTTTTCAAGATCATTAAAAAAAAGAAAGTGTTTCAGGGAAGTATTGTATCCTCCTTTAAGAACTCCACTATATCCTTCCTTCCGTTTATCACCGTGTGCTTATCTCCGTGACTGCGAGTATTTCGCGATTTGTTGGGACCATTTAAATATTATTTTCTGGACGATCTCGTTATTTTTTTCAAAATCATATCTTGGCATATCGTGCGCACTGGGACGCGGTTAGTTTTACGAATATGTGAACGACGAACAGACGTTCAAATCTACAACAAATTAACGCCTTATTAACACTTAACAAAAGATATTGTTTATATCAGCCCATTTAAGTTCGAACAGTGTTGTTGTACAGAATTTTGTGCTCTTCTCCCAAACCGGTTTTTTTTTGGCAGTATACAATAGAAACTATTAGCAGTTTGGATACAGATAAACTAATTAAGTGAACCCCTTGTACTTTTTTGTATTTGTTCACTAAAAATACAGCCATTCTACAGATATTAATTTAATAACACAACTCAACTCTTCAAATATACATATATATAAACAAACAATTACTATAGAAGTTTTCTTTTGAAAAAGTGAAGCAAAATGTTTTGCCAAAGCCACGTTCATTTCGTTTCGCTGGTAAATGCGTAAATTAATTCAATTTGTTTAGCTAATTAAAAATTTCCATTAGAGTTATTAAGCTTATTAGGCTTATTGTATTACCCAAAAATTTCCGCAAGCTATATTTGATCGAGGCGGCCGCCGTGGTATTATGGTAGAATGCTCTGCTACCACCCCGACGGTCTTGGGTTCAAATCCCCGGTAGAGTAACTTCAAAAATGAAGAAAAAAGTTTTTTAATTAGAAAAAACTTTTTCTAATCGACGTTGTCTCTCAGAAGTGTGTAGCATACACTCCGAATGTATTTATGCCATGAAAAGCTCCTCAGTGAAAACTCATCTACCTTGCAGATGCCGTTCGGAGTCGACGTAAAAGCATGTACGTGTCGTTCCTCCAATTTATAGGAACAATTAAAAGAAGCACGATGCAAATTGGACAATAAGCTCGGCCTAAAATATCTTCGGAGGTTATCGCGCCTTGCATTTATTTGTTTATTTCATTTATAATGGACCGAGTGAAAACAAACAAGATTTTTTGTTGTGTAGCATTGACTTTAATTAAAATGTATTGTTGTTATTTAAAATTTCTGAAAGTTTGAATGAACGATTTTTGCTTATTTTTTATCCACATTGCTCAGTTGGGTATAAATAGCGCCCACAAAACTAATTTCGATGTAGTTTATACTTAAAAAGTAACAAAAAAGTTCTTAAATTAAAATGAATTCAAGAAATCTTTTCGCTATCGTCTTTGTCGTTCTACACTACTTTTCATCCAATGCGAACGCGGAGTTTCGCGTTAATGGAAACCTTATACGAATAAAGGACAGCAACCATACCGTATCAATATTTAGTCATTTCAGTTATATTTGTGTTGGTTCCATTATCTCTAAGGATTGGGTGCTTACAGATGCGTACTGCGTATACAATAAAGAAAAGTACGATCTCGCCATTCTAGTTGGTGAAAACGATATAACTGAATTAAACAAACGAGGTGTTCAACAACGCACAGTGTGCGATATATTTATTGATTTTGCGAATAAGGAAGCACCACTAATTATGAAAATAGCTGTGCTTAAAGTGTTTGAAGAATTTCAATGGAAGGATAATTTTGTAAGTTTTGTAAAGATTTGCAATGCCAATACCATATTAGAACCGGGCAGTGATATGAAAGTGAGTGGATGGAGTAAAAATGTATCTCCTTATCTTGAAACTGTTAGAATGCCTATAATACAAAAGGATGAATGCAAGAACCGTATATCGTCGTTTGCTCTACCAGACTCAACCATTTGTGCTGGATGTCGAAGTATGCTGCGTAATGGAGATTCTGGAGCAGGGGCGCTTGTGAATGGCAAACTTTGTGCGGTGGCGCACTACCTTGGTAGTGACTCCGATATTCCGAATGTATTTACAGATTTAAGAAATCGAAAAGTTAGAGAATTTATAAGTTTCCATACATCTTTGGAGTTGTTATAAATTCATGTTGAGTGGAATATCACCCATACTCGACAGAACATCGAATTTCGAAACATTGTGAGATAGGTCGTCTTCGAATTGAGATATGGTGACATTCCACTCAACAGTCGATATTTCTTTATATATCATGTATCATTTTATATATGATTTCTTATATATATCATGTACAAATAAACTGTTATGATTGCGAGTAAATAAATACTTTTTATTGTATGCTAGGAAATTGGTACGTATGTCTTAAGTTAAATGCTTTAAATTTTGAGACCAAAATTTGATCACGACTGTAAAGTTCTCCCGTGTATGAATATATCATAAGATAAAAAGAAAATTGCGGAACAACTACTTTGAGGCCCTGGCAAACTCCGTGTAAAACAGCTGATCCAACCAACTCTATGAAAGTCAACGTAATCGGTAAGTCATAGAATAACGCCTTAGTCATAACGATACCATAGCCAACCTTTTAGTTTTTGGTTTTCACCCACAGTTTTGTTCCATAGATGTGATAGTTCAGCCGGTCCATTAGATTTTTTTTTTTGTTTAGATGCTGTTGTAGACCTCTCTGGATTAAAATTGTAACCTAGTTCTGCACACCCATTTAAGCGAAGACCGGTATAATCTAAATTTGAAGCCAATTTGGTTTGGCCATATACATATATAGAACAAGAAAGTTTGATATTTAGGCTCAAACTGTTAACCGTGTACTAGCGTACCCGGAAACCTTTGTCCTGGCATTGTATTTTAAAACTATACTTCCCTTTACTTTTATTACTCTCCATATCATCGAACAGACTAAAACTTTACTACTTTTCCAACCATTTCCCTTTCTTATTCCTTTCCTTTCCTTTTACTCTTCATCTACACTCCCTCCTCATTGTAATTTTGCCCCTCACTCCCAAACCCAATCCCAATCTCACTCCCACTCTAATTCCCACTCCTGCTTTAATTCCCATGCTTACTCACTCTTCCACTCTCTCTATCTTTTTTTTTTATTGGACGTGGGGGTAGCTCACTACCACCAAGTGGCCCAATGAAGCTAATCCTGTTCATGTGTCCGCACCCCGTGGGAACGCCGTTTAGCATAACGTCACGGAGGGGAAAGGCGATTTAGTCGCCACTACTTCTTATGCGCATTTCTCTGCGCTCCCTTTCAGCATGCATCAATTTCATCATTACTATAAAGGCCATCTTACTCACAGCAATACAACAATCTATTTGTCCGCACATTCGTGGAACTAAATACCTAATGGAAGGCTTCTCTCTAAAAACTCTGTTTACATACAGTCTTTCGCCGTGAAACGAGGGCAGTGAAATATTAAATGTTCTGCGCTTTCCAATTCGGAGGACCAGTGTGGACAGAAAGGATCCTCCTCTATCCCACGCTTATGTAGATATTCCTTGGAGCCGCTGTGCCCCTCAATATCTGTCTGAGGTGGTAATTTAGTTCGCCGTGTTTTCGCTCGTACCATTCCGCTATATTCCGGCTAGCATGAAGGTCCATCGCCGTTTTCTCGAATCTTCCCACCGTTCTTGCACCTAACTATTTTTCGTGACCTTACGCTTTTCTTAGCATCTTCTGATGGTCGGCTGATTCCAATGCCATACAGATCGGCCAATTCTCCTGAGAGTAGATCTACTGGATTGGTTAAAGGTCGAATCGTATCATTTCTTGACAATAATAACTATTTCAGCTCAATGCAATTCGGGTTCAGATATGGGCGGTCAACAGAAGATGCCCTGCTGGACTTTTGTTCTCACGTATATAGGGAACTAGACAATAAAAAGAACTGTGCTGGACTGTTCGTTGATATCACTAATGCATTTGACATGGTTGATCACCAAATTTTATTAGACAAATTGTATTTTGCGGGTTTCCGTGGGTTTATATATAATTGGTTTAAATCTTATTTGTCAGGAAGAATTCAAAAAGTAAAGTTGGAAGTAGTATAAGTAACCCAGTTACAATTAGCTTAGGTGTACCTCAAGGATCTGTCTTAGGTCCTATTCTATTTTTGATTTACCTTAATTCAATATTCTCGCTGCCATTGTATGGAAAAGTAACAGCCTTCGCTGACGACCTTGCTATCGCCTATGGTTCATTGAACTATCTGGATTTAGTAGCAGGAATCAATAACGATGTGCATTTGCTAAGAGTGTGGTTTGCAGCACATAAGCTCTGTGTCAGCCATAAAATGAAGTTGATGTATTTCAATTTGCATCCAAAATCCTCACCTGACATAGCCATTGTATTCCATGCTACTGACTGCAAACGTTTTGTACTAAATAATTTTCTGTTCTGTGCATCGTTTAAAGCTGAAGTAAATTGTTGCAATAAGTGCTTCACTATTGAGAAAGTAAACGACTTCCAATATCTTGGTGTTATTGTTGACCAAAACTTGAGTTGGTCTACGCATATTTCTCGTTTGAAGTCCTACTTGCGATCTTCCGTTCGTTATTTTTACAATTTAAGAAAAGTTTGTTCAAACGAAACACTTAAAACTATTTACTACGCTTTAGTCCACTCCAAGCTCCAATACGGTATAACCTGTTGGGGTGGCGCTGCAGGTAATAAAATCCAGCAGCTTCTAACTATTCAAAAATGGGTCATAAGAAAAATATGTAATGTTGATTGTTTTCATCACTCTATGGAGTTGTTTAGGGATCTGAAAGTTCTTCCTGTTAAGCATATGTACTACTATAAAACGTTAAAGATATTTTTCATTCGCTGTGGGTATTTACATAGCCTGGTATCGGATAGTTATAACTTGAGGCAAAACTCATATGGACTTGTGTATGTCCCGACCTCTCGAACAACCAACTTCATCAACTTCTTTACTATCCTTTCTTGTAAAGATTTTAATGCGTTGCCTGCATGTATACGTGTCACTAGAAATCTGAATGAGTTTTTGGGAAAGTTTAAATCTTTTCTACTAGAGAAATCACACGAAGACATCAAAATTTTGCTGAACCATAGAACTTAAAAAAATATATGTACATATTGTATTAATATATTTTATTACTTATTATTTTTAATCAAACTTCACCCCACGCACTATTTTACATGTTTTTGAATTCAATTTTATTCGGAGATGGCATTCGATACTAAAATACATATATTTTTACAGAATGCCTTACTTTTCTTTCTGTAATTATGGTTAATTTAATTTAAGTCGCTATTGTAACATATATGCTGTTTTGAAAGAAAATGAATAAAAAATGAAATGAAATGAAATTTTCCTCGATAAAACATGGATAGCGTCGTCGGACACCGTCCGATAAGCACATGCTATTCGTATAGCAGTAATGCGGTAGGCTGCTAGTATATCTGTTTGGTGGACCAGTTTAGATCCGTGCCATACTGGTGCTGCATATAATATTATAGAGCTTGTTACGTTGGATAGTAGCTGACGGGTAGCTTCGCCTGGGCCGTCGATGTTGGGCATTATTCGCGTTAGGTCTCCACTAACTCTAGAAACTTTCTCCCCCACCGCCCTGAAGTGCTCCCTAAAAGTTAATTTTGAGTCAATGATTACTCCTAGATATTTCTTGGAAGGATTTGAATTTATTTGATAATCTCCTATGGTTAGGACCAACTCATCCGCAGTCCGCTTTGAGCTCACCAGAACCACTTTTGTCTTATTGCTAGCCATCACCAGCCCCATGTTCGTCAGCCCTTCCTTTATTCTTCTCACGGCGTCATTACATAATGCTTGCAGCAGATCAAGTTTCTTGGCCACTGCTACTACGACAATATCATCTGCATAGCCGACAATTTCCGTGCCTCCGGGAAGGTCGATTTGTAGCACACCGTCATACATCGCATTCCAAAGAGCTGGACCTAGAACAGATCCCTGAGGGACACCGCCCGTGATGTTGTGATTTCTTGGTCATCCGTATCAAAAAGGAGTACTCTGTTGCTTAGATAGCTACCAGTTATTCGGAGCAGGTAAGCAGGTGTGCCAAAGTTTCGTAGCGCTCTCTCTATCTCTCCGACCATAATTACCTCATACATATATGGAATTATACACCAAATATGGTATACCCTTTCAAATAATTACTCTCACTCGTACTCCCACTTACATGCGTTCTCCCTCTCCCACCTAAATTAGTAAACGAAATAAAAAGAAATTTTAATACATATTTATCTCCTGCAAGTTATGCTCAAGACTAAATAAAACGAGTTACGGGATGTTCATAAGTGTTGTTATAAATGAAATGCTGTCATAAATGTATGTAATACTTCTAAATTAATAGTACAGTTAGGGTACACTCGTAAACATCAGAGTGCTGATATATTTCTGTTAAAATGTTTTCGTTTTTCTTTTCCTTGAGGAAATGTAACAAAATTATAATTTTTAATTGTAAAACTTAAGCTACTACAATCAAATTCTTCGTCAGTTAAAAACTCATTGCGCACATATTGTTGTAGCAATATGGGAGTGTTACGTATATGACTGCTGAGTAGAAGAGCGGCCTATCTCGGCTGAAAGCCCCATTCCAGAATTTTTTGCATAAATGCCCCAGCTCACGTCAAAATATTTTAAATTGGGCGTTTTCCAAACGGTGGCTGAGATCGGGTGAAATTCCACTCAGCAGTCGAAAAAGTTTTGGTTAAATACATTGAAAATGTGATAAATTAAGGGCATCATTCTGTATTGCGAACGACAGCTCAGGCGAACGATTCGCCTTTTGACGATTTCATCTAGCAATGGTATTCTCTATCATTTTCGTTCGGCCTTTACGTTTCCTTCGCTACACAATGTTTCGTGTAGAACAAGCTAGCTGGACAAAATTATTTTCTGATATTTTCAGTTTCATATGTAGTCATTTATTACAAGTATAATATTTTTTCAGACATATGTGCTTTTTTTCTTATTTTTTTCTAAAATTTTACTTCTTTTTACTTTACTTTACTACTTACTGATCAAGGAAAAAGTTATAGCGTAAGTTTTCTTTTATAATTATGTTACCATTCATTATCGTCACTGTCATTCGATGAGTCATTTGTGGAATGGTCATGAGCATCATTACTGTGAAAGCTTGAAACAACTGGCGTATTTATTGACTCCTCAACATAATCGGAAGACAGTAAATGTAAGACTTCTGAAGTCAGGCTTTTAAATTTTTTCTTGGGTATCTCCCTTAAGCTGTTAACTAAGGGATCCGATGTTATAAGTAACATATTCATAAGATCTCTATTCGTGGCTAAGCGCGACTGCTTTTGTGTGTTATCATCCCTGAATCGTCTCAAATCTTTGTTACGGGCTTCTTGTGCTTTTTCAGAAAGTTGACCAATAGGCTTTACATCCAATCCCGTAATTGCAGCACTAGCCTCAGAATTTTCGAAAAACCTTCGAGCAGTATTACCATCATTGGTATTGCCGAATCCTGGTTTTGGTTGATCTACTATCAACCCAAGTTCACTTTTAAATTTATTCTGGATTTCGTTGGAACATTGCTTAACACTCTATTTATCTGCCTCATTACTAAGCTGCCATTTTTTTACTTCGAGACGATAACTTATGTGAAGCAAGCATTCAAAACATCTTATCCAGGCATGTAGAGTAGACAAGCCAAAACCAAGTTTACCTGGGTTAGGCATAAAAACCCTTGTCTCATCATTCATATCTTTTGGAGTGGCACCACAAATATAAAACTTTTGTGCGGAAGAAGTTTCAGTCAAAGCATTGCAAACATTTCCGTCAATCATTGTTAGGAGCATGTTGTGATTTACATAAACCTCGCACTCTTCGAGAAAGTACTTTGTTGTCAACAAAGCATTTACCTCCTCTAAAATTTTGTTCGTTTCAGAAATAATAAAATCTTTTGTTTCCTTAGAGAAAATAAATTTAATTGGACGACAATACATCGTAGAAGAACGTCGAGGATTCTGCCAAACAATGTTACCCTTTTCGTCCTCATATTTTTGCCTGCTAGTTTGGTTTATTTCCACTCACGGCACCGTTTTATTTGCGGGGGACTTTCACAGCGCCAGAAATTAAGGCGGATTTACATAGACGCTTTGGTTGTCTTGCATCGATCTGAGACTCCTTGACATTTCATCGCTTTGAAGCGATGAAATAGTTGTAAATCCTCCTTTGACAGTTTCTCAATTTTTTGAATCCCTTAACATTCAACAAACTTTGCGTAGCAAGAATTAGGAGCGGCCATAAATTTAACTCATCTGTCGGGCGAAGCATCGCAACAAAAGGCAGATTTATATAAACGCTTTGGCAACGCCATTCGAAAAACAACTAAACTTGCCGTTATCTTGGCTTTGAAGCGTTTATATAAATTTACCTTATGCATTTGTGTAAACAGCCATACAAGTGAAATTATTCATGAGGAAAACTTGTTACCCGCTTTATAATTTGTTAAGTTTCATTTGACTTTTTTGGCCCTAATTTAAATAAATTTTGGTTTCCGTATGTTTTCGCATTGTAGGAGGCCACAAATCTTATATTATTTATATTTGCACAATAATATATACAACTATTTGATTTGTACATACTACACAAATTGACTAAACTATCAAATGCAACTCAGTAGTGTTACATACCAAAAATGTTACTTTAGACCTGAGTTTTGCATCAGTTGAGCGATGCTGTTTGTAATTTTGACGTTTATTGCTTAGTGGACAATCTTGGCGTGGTACACAATAGGGCCCATTACTCACACTTAGCATAGACTTGACTTGACTTGAGAACTGTCACTGTTCTATTAAATGAACATTGCATGTTACTCATTACTCAAAACTTGGCAAAACTTAACTTGACTTCGAAGTCTGTTGAACTTTGATTTTCTATGTAAGTTCTAAGTGACGTTTACATTTTTAGATACCATTTGTTTGTTTCCATTTCATTTTGAAAATAAATTTCAAAGCTGATTATGATGCCAGATTGTATGCGCTAAGTGGAGTATAATCGTGGCTAAGTTGCCGACTTTACGCCAAGTTAAGTAAAGTCTATGCTAAGTATCAGTAATGGGCCCTAATTTCCGCTTGAAGTGCAAGCGAAAACTGATTCACTTCTTATTTTGTTAAAGCGGATACCGAATTGTTTTCCGTTGCTCCACGAAGTTCTCAAGGACACCGCTATTTAAGTATTTGAAGCTATGATGATTTTTCTTTCGCTTCTTTCATAGGCCTTTGCATGTGCTTATAATTCGCAACCGGCTAATGAAGTAACTTAGAGACATAACGCAGGATCGATATGAGTTAAGGGGGGCTTTAACCGTAAAATGAGGTGGCTATTTTTGAGATCCTTTCCACATGGTCTATGCAGCGGAACGGAAGCCGGAGCATAGTTTTTTATTCGCATAATATGGCCATCCCAGCGAAGCCGCTATATTTTAATTCGAGGACCTATTCCGATGTCTGCATAGAGCTTTTACAGCTCATAATTAAATTTTGTTTGGTACTCGCCATTGTCAATGCAAAGAGATCCATAAGTGTTTAGAAAAACGTGTATTGCGCCAAATCCGTATACCTCATTGGCTTTGCATGAAATATTCCAAATAAATGTCTTCAAAAGGTGATCTTACTCATTTCAATAGCACAAATTAACTGAAATCTAGAAGTTTCTACTTATTGTAAATATATCACATAGCCTTACTCATTTCAATAGCACCAATTAACTGCGAAAATACATAAACAAATCACATGTAAACTTACTGTTGAAAAAGCTAAATGTTTCAAAATATTTTCATTGTGCCCGTTTCCTGAAATCTAGAAGCTTCTACTTATTGTACATATACAGTATTTTTTGCTTATATGCACCCCGGTTATAAGCATTTCCCGGTTACAAGCACTAGAAAAATTGTAAAAAAAAGTTCCCCTATTTCAATGCACACAAAAAATTACGATATAAGCACCCCGCTTATAAGCATTTCCCGCTTAAAAGCACCGATTTTTTTTTTTTTTGTAATTTTCCCGCTTATAAGCACTGAATAAAAAAAATCTATTTTAAGTCTTCTCATACGTGAATTTATTTGGCTTCTAACTAAATTGGGAAGCACTGTGTTAACCACATTACTATTCATTTATCGATTCTATGCATAAATTAACTAGTGCACACATCCCTAGTTTCATGTCATGATAAAAAAGTACATGACTAGAGACGTGCTTAGATTATGGAGGGAACACTTCTCTGCTCTCCTAAATGGAGGCAGCGATTCACCGCGCAGAGATGACGAACCCGATCCCGCAATCGATGATGATGGAATATGGGGACATATACCCGATTATGACGAAGTTAGAATAGCAATAACCAGATTGAAAAACAACAAGGCCGTTGGCGCTGATGGAATGCCTGCGGAGCTATTCAAGTACGGCGGCGAGGAGTTGGTAAGGCGCATGCAACAGCTTCTTAGCAAAATATGGGCGGACGAGTGCATGCCCGACGATTGGAATCTAAGTGTTCTTTGCCCAGTCCACAAGAAGGGGGATACTGCAAAATGCACCAACTATCGTGAAATCAGCCTTCTTAATATCGCATATAAAGTCCTTTCAAGCGTATTGTGCGAAAGATTGAAGCCCACCGTGAACCGGCTGATTGGACCTTATCAGTGCGGCTTCAGACCTGGTAAATCTACCATCGACCAGATTTTCACAATGCGCCAAATCTTGGAAAAAACCAGTGAAAAGAGAATCGACTCACATCCCCTCTTCGTCGACTTTAAAGCCGCCTTCGACAACACGAAAAGTAGCTGACTATATGCCGCTATGCCTGAATTTGGTTTCCCCGAAAAACTTATATAACTTATGCAAAATGACGTTGAGCAACACTATCAGCTCAGTCAGAATTGGGAAGAACCTCTCCGAGCCGTTCGAAACTAAATGAGGTTTCAGACAGGGTGACCCCCTATCGTGCGATTTCTTTAATTTGATGCTGGGGAAAATTATACTAGCTGCAGAACTTAACCGCACTGGAACAATATTCTATAAAAGCTTGCAATTACTGGTATATGCTGATGGCATTGATATTATCGGCCTAAACACCCGCGCTGTTAGTTCTGCTTACTCCAAACTGGAAAAAGAAGCGGTAAAGATGGGTTTGATGCTGAATGAGGACAAAACGAGGTACCTGCTGTCATCGAGCAAAGAGTCGGCGCATACGCGCCTTGGCAACCACGCTACTGTTGGCAGCCATAATTTCGAAATAGTAAAAGACTTCGTTTATTTGGGAACCAGCATCAACACTAGCAACAACATCAGCACTGAAATCCAGCGAAGAACCCATCTTGCCAATAAATGCTACTTTGGACTAGGTAGGCAATTGTAAAGTAAAGTCCTCTCTCGGCGAACGAAAATCATACTCTACAAGTCACTTATCGTACCCGTCCTGCTATATGGGGCAGAAGCATGGACCATGACAACAGCAGATGAAGCGGCTTTGGGAGTGTTCGAGAGAAAAGTTCTTCGAAAGATTTATGGACCTCTACGCGTTGGCGATGGCGAATGCCGAAGAAGATTTAATGATGAGCTGTACGAGCTATACGTAGACATCAACATAATCCAGCGAATTAAAACGCAGCGGCTGCGCTGGCTAGGCCATGTTCTGCGAATGAACGATGATGCTCCGGCCAAGAAAGTGTTTCTATCGGAACCCGCCTATGGAAGCAGAGGTGGAGGGGGGCCCTCATTTCGTTGGAAGGACCAGGTGGAAGACGATTTAAACTCCCTTGGTGTGACCAATTGGCGCCGGTTGGCTAAGCGAAGGACCGACTGGCGCGCCTTGTTGGACGGCCATAACCGTTTAGACGGTTAAGCGCCAATTAAGTAAGTAAGGAAGTCAATGATTCCATTGACATTATACGTAGGGCACTTATGCCTACAAATACATTTATGATCGAGCTCGCTAAAATTGAGGAATACTATTTCGAACTCGCTAAATTACATTCAGTCGAAAATTACAGACTTTTTTAAAAATAAGTAACGAGTTCGTACATACATCATATGCAGTACTTATATGTAAGTACATATATACATATGTAAAATCCAATGAATGATACAAAATTCAGTGTATCTGTTAATATATTGACCTCTGTACACTTGGAATATTTATTTTAAATAAATGAATTCTCAGTTGTGCCTTTTTAAATTGGTTGTGTTAGAGGCACTGGTAATTGGGGATTTCAATATAAGCACAGTTCCCAACAAACATTTAGATTAGAAAACGATTAGATGACGAATCGAATTCTAATGTATTTCTCTAAGGTAGAAGGTTAGAGGACGATTTGCGAAACTGTCGCGAATTATAGCATTCTCGACAAAAAGGGGACATCGTTCTGGATATCGAGAAAAAGGTTAGAATTCTAATCGAATTCTAACGTCAAATTCTAATGAGTTTCTAATGAGAATTTTGAAGTGATGCGCAATTAAGTTCAATTATTTAAAATCAGCGAAATTTTCATTGTTTCATTATATCAAATACATTTATTTGGTTATAACCTTATGTATTAAGAATGAACATATTTCAAAGGCTTTTTCTATTATAATAAATTAAAACCGTTACCTACAGATTGAACTCAGCGTTGGTTTGAGGTACGGATGAGGAAGCGTTTTTTTCATGCCATTCAAATAGCACTTCAATAATCTCCTCGCTTTCCTTATATAACCTTTTTTGATTCATTTTCCCTTACTAGTATTTATTATTATAAATAAAAAAACTTATTTTGCAACTTGTAATATTTCCAATATTCTTATTTTGTTTGTATAACACTAAGAATGAGTGATCATGTCGTGCAACTAATCGATAAATGTGACAATAATCATAACATCGCATTTCAAGTATTATTCGAATCGTTTCACAGTCGAATTCTAACCTAGTTCTCTAACCTAGTTTTCCATTCTAATTGCATTAGAGAACTATATTAGAATTCTAATGTAAAACTACAACATTTCTCTAACGTTATAAACTATGTTTGCTGGGTTAGTGCTTATAAGCGGGATTTGGATATAAGCGTCATCAGCGCTTATATGCGGGTTTTCTATATAAGCACTCCCCGCTTATAATCACGCATTCTCGTCCATTTTCTACGGTGCTTATATCCGGGAAGTACTGTAACACATAGCCTTACTCATATCAATAGCACTAATTAACTGTCCAAATATATAAACAAATCGCCTGCAAATTTACTGTTGAAAAAGCCAAATGTTCCAAATTTTTTCATTGTGCCCATTTCCTGAAATCTAGAAGTTTCTACTTATTGTTCTTATATCACATAGCCTTACTCATTTCAATAGCACCAATTAACTGTGCAAATATTTAAACAAATCATATGGAAATTTACTATTGAAAAAGCCAAATGTTTCAACATGTTATCAATTCAATGGCATGAATTAACTGTGTAAATACTTAAACAAATCACATAGAAATTTACTGTAGAAAAAGCCAAATGTTTCAAAATATTTTCGTTGTGCCCATTTCTTGAAACCTAGAAGTTTCTACTTATTGGACACATATCACATAGCCTTACTCAATTCAATAGCACAAATTAGCTGCGCAAATATATAAACAAATCATATGGAAATTTACTATTGAAAAAGCCAAATGTTTCAAAATATTTTCGTTGTGCCCATTTCCTGAAATCTAGAAGTTTCTACCTATTGTACGCATATCACATAGCCTTACTCATTTCAATAGCACCAATTAGCTGTGCAAATATATAAACAAATCACATGGATATTTACTGTTGAAAAAGCCAAATGTTTCAAAATATTTCGCTGTGCCCATTTGCTGAAATCTAGAAGTTTCTACCTATTTTACGCATATCACATAGCCTTACTCATTTCAATAGCACCAATTAGCTGTGCAAATATATAAACAAATCATATGGAAATTTACTATTGAAAAAGCCAAATGTTTCAAAATATTTTCGTTGTGCCCATTTCCTGAAATCTAGAAGTTTCTACCTATTGTACGCATATCACATAGCCTTACTCATTTCAATAGCACAAATTAGCTGTGCAAATATATAAACAAATCACATGGAAATTTACTATTGAAAAAGCCAAATGTTTCAAAATATTTTCGTTGTGCCCATTTCTTGAAACCTAGAAGTTTCTACTTATTGGACACATATCACATAGCCTTACTCAATTCAATAGCACAAATTAGCTGCGCAAATATATAAACAAATCATATGGAAATTTACTATTGAAAAAGCCAAATGTTTCAAAATATTTTCGTTGTGCCCATTTCCTGAAATCTAGAAGTTTCTACCTATTGTACGCATATCACATAGCCTTACTCATTTCAATAACACCAATTAGCTGTGCAAATATATAAACAAATCACATGGATATTTACTGTTGAAAAAGCCAAATGTTTCAAAATATTTCGCTGTGCCCATTTGCTGAAATCTAGAAGTTTCTACCTATTTTACGCATATCACATAGCCTTACTCATTTAAATAGCACCAATTAGCTGTGCAAATATATAAACAAATCATATGGAAATTTACTATTGAAAAAGCCAAATGTTTCAAAATATTTTCGTTGTGCCCATTTCCTGAAATCTAGAAGTTTCTACCTATTGTACGCATATCACATAGCCTTACTCATTTCAATAGCACCAATTAGCTGTGCAAATATATAAACAAATCACATGGAAATTTACTATTGAAAAAGCCAAATGTTTCAAAATAATTTTGTTGTGCCCATTTCCTGAAATCTAGAAGTTTCTACCTATTGTACGCATATCACATAGCCTTACTCATTTCAATAACACCAATTAGCTGTGCAAATATATAAACAAATCACATAGAAATTTACTGTTGAAAAAGCCAAACGTTTCAAAATATTTCGTTGTGCCCATTTCCTGAAATCTAGAAGTTTCTACCTATTGTACGCATATCACATAGCCTTACTCATTTCAATAGCACCAATTAGCTGTGCAAATATATAAACAAATCACATGGAAATTTACTATTGAAAAAGCCAAATGTTTCAAAATATTTTCTTTGTACCCATTTCCTGAAATCTGGAAGTTTCTACCTATTGTGCGCATATCACATAGCCTTACTTATTTCAATAACACCAATTAGCTGTGCAAATATATAAACAAATCACATAGAAATTTACTGTTGAAAAAGCCAAACGTTTCAAAATATTTCGTTGTGCCCATTTCCTGACATCTAGAAGTTTCTACCTATTTTACGCATATCACATAGCCTTACTAATTTCATTAGCACCAATTAGCTGTGCAAATATATAAACAAATCATATGGAAATTTACTATTGAAAAAGCCAAATGTTTCAAGATATTTTCGTTGTGCCCATTTCCTGAAATCTAGAAGTTTCTACCTATTGTACGCATATCACATAGCCTTACTCATTTCAATAGCACCAATTAGCTATGCAAATATATAAACAAATCACGTAGAAATTTACTGTTGAAAAAGCCAAACATTTCAAAATATTTTCGTTGTGCCCATTTCCTGAAATCTAGATGTTTCTACCTATTGTACGCATATCACATAGCCTTACTCATTTCAATAGCACCAATTAGCTGTGCAAATATATAAACAAATCACATGGAAATTTACTGTTGAAAAAGCCAAACGTTTCAAAATATTTTCGTTGTGCCCATTTCCTGAAATCCAGAAGTTTCTACCTATTTCACGCATATCACATAACCTTACTCATTTCAATAGCACCAATTAGCTGTGCAAATATATAAACAAATCATATGGAAATTTACTATTGAAAAAGCCAAATGTTTCAACATGTTCTCAATTCAATGGCATGAATTAACTGTGTAAATACTTAAACAAATCACATAGAAATTTACTGTTTCAAAAGCCAAATGTTGAAAATATTTTCGTTGTGCCCATTTCCTGAAATCTAGAAGTTTCTACCTATTGTACGCATATCACATAGCCTTACTCATTACAATAGCACCAATTAGCTATGCAAATATATAAACAAATCACATGGATATTTACTGTTGAAAAAGCCAAATGTTTTAAAATATTTTCGTTGTGCCCATTTCCTGAAATCTAGAAGTTTCTACCTATTGTACGTATATCACATAGCCTTACTCATTTCAATAGCACCAATTAGCTGTGCAAATATATAAACAAATCACATGGAAATTTACTATTGAAAAAGCCAAATGTTTCAACATGTTCTCAATCCAATGGCATGAATTAACTGTGTAAATACTTAAACAAATCACATAGAAATTTACTGTTGAAAAAGCCAAACGTTTCAAAATATTTTCGTTGTGCCCATTTCCTGAAATCTAGAAGTTTCTACTCATTGTACATATATCAGATAGCCTTACTCATTTAAATAGCCCTAATTAACTGTGCAAATATATAGACAAAGCACATAGAAATTTACTGTTGAAAAAGCCAAACGTTTCAAAATATTTTCGTTGTGCACATTTCCTGAAATCCAGAAGTTTCTACCTATTTCACGCATATCACATAGCCTTACTCATTTCAATAGCACCAATTAGCTGTGCAAATATATAAACAAATCATATGGAAATTTACTATTGAAAAAGCCAAATGTTCGAACACGTTCTCAATTAAATGGCATGAATGAACTGTGTAAATACTTATACAAATCACGTTTAAAAAGCCAAATGTTTCAAAATATTTTCGTTGTGCCCATTGCCTGAAATCTAGAAGTTTCTATCTATTGTGCACATATCACATAGCCTTACTCATTTCAACAGCACCAATTACCTGCGCAAATATATAGACAAATCACATGGAAATTTACTGTTGAAAAAGCCAAATATTGCAAACTATTTTCGTTGTACCCAGTTCCTGAAATCTAGAAGTTTCTACTTATTGTACACATATCACTTAGCCTTACTCATTTCAATAGCAAGAATTAAATGTGAAAATATATAAAAAAATGACATAGAAATTTACTGTTGAAAATGCTAAATGTTTCAAAATATTTTCGTTGTGCCCATTTCCTGAAACTTAGAAGTTTCTACTTATTGTTCACATATCACATAGCTTTACTTATTTAAATAGCATCAATTAACTGTGCAAATATTTAAACAAATCATATGGAAATTTACTATTGAAAAAGCCAAATATTTCAAAATATTTTGGTTGTGCCCATTTCCTGAAATCTAGAAGTTTCTACTTATTTTACACATATTTCATAGTCTTACTCATCTCAAGAGCAAGGATTAACTGTACAAATATATAAACAAATCAGATGGAAATTTACTGTTAAAAAAGCAAAATGTTTCAAAATACATTCGTTGTGCCCATTTGCTGAAATCTAGAAGTTTCTACCTATTTTACGCATATCACATAGCCTTACTCATTTCAATAGCACCAATTAGCTGTGCAAATATATAAACAAATCATATGGAAATTTACTATTGAAAAAGCCAAATGTTTCAAAATATTTTCGTTGTGCCCATTTCCTGAAATCTAGAAGTTTCTACCTATTGTACGCATATCATATAGCCTTACTCATTTCAATAGCACCAATTAGCTGTGCAAATATATAAACAAATCACATGGAAATTTACTATTGAAAAAGCCAAATGTTTCAAAATATTTTCGTTGTGCCCATTTCTTGAAACCTAGAAGTTTCTACTTATTGGACACATATCACATAGCCTTACTCAATTCAATAGCACAAATTAGCTGCGCAAATATATAAACAAATCATATGAAAATTTACTATTGAAAAAGCCAAATGTTTCAAAATATTTTCGTTGTGCCCATTTCCTGAAATCTAGAAGTTTCTACCTATTGTACGCATATCACATAGCCTTACTCATTTCAATAACACCAATTAGCTGTGCAAATATATAAACAAATCACATGGATATTTACTGTTGAAAAAGCCAAATGTTTCAAAATATTTCGCTGTGCCCATTTGCTGAAATCTAGAAGTTTCTACCTATTTTACGCATATCACATAGCCTTACTCATTTAAATAGCACCAATTAGCTGTGCAAATATATAAACAAATCATATGGAAATTTACTATTGAAAAAGCCAAATGTTTCAAAATATTTTCGTTGTGCCCATTTCCTGAAATCTAGAAGTTTCTACCTATTGTACGCATATCACATAGCCTTACTCATTTCAATAGCACCAATTAGCTGTGCAAATATATAAACAAATCACATGGAAATTTACTATTGAAAAAGCCAAATGTTTCAAAATAATTTTGTTGTGCCCATTTCCTGAAATCTAGAAGTTTCTACCTATTGTACGCATATCACATAGCCTTACTCATTTCAATAACACCAATTAGCTGTGCAAATATATAAACAAATCACATAGAAATTTACTGTTGAAAAAGCCAAACGTTTCAAAATATTTCGTTGTGCCCATTTCCTGAAATCTAGAAGTTTCTACCTATTGTACGCATATCACATAACCTTACTCATTTCAATAGCACCAATTAGCTGTGCAAATATATAAACAAATCACATGGAAATTTACTATTGAAAAAGCCAAATGTTTCAAAATATTTTCTTTGTGCCCATTTCCTGAAATCTGGAAGTTTCTACCTATTGTGCGCATATCACATAGCCTTACTTATTTCAATAACACCAATTAGCTGTGCAAATATATAAACAAATCACATAGAAATTTACTGTTGAAAAAGCCAAACGTTTCAAAATATTTCGTTGTGCCCATTTCCTGACATCTAGAAGTTTCTACCTATTTTACGCATATCACATAGCCTTACTAATTTCAATAGCACCAATTAGCTGTGCAAATATATAAACAAATCATATGGAAATTTACTATTGAAAAAGCCAAATGTTTCAAGATATTTTCGTTGTGCCCATTTCCTGAAATCTAGAAGTTTCTACCTATTGTACGCATATCACATAGCCTTACTCATTTCAATAGCACCAATTAGCTATGCAAATATATAAACAAATCACGTAGAAATTTACTGTTGAAAAAGCCAAACATTTCAAAATATTTTCGTTGTGCCCATTTCCTGAAATCTAGATGTTTCTACCTATTGTACGCATATCACATAGCCTTACTCATTTCAATAGCACCAATTAGCTGTGCAAATATATAAACAAATCACATGGAAATTTACTGTTGAAAAAGCCAAACGTTTCAAAATATTTTCGTTGTGCCCATTTCCTGAAATCCAGAAGTTTCTACCTATTTCACGCATATCACATAACCTTACTCATTTCAATAGCACCAATTAGCTGTGCAAATATATAAACAAATCATATGGAAATTTACTATTGAAAAAGCCAAATGTTTCAACATGTTCTCAATTCAATGGCATGAATTAACTGTGTAAATACTTAAACAAATCACATAGAAATTTACTGTTTCAAAAGCCAAATGTTGAAAATATTTTCGTTGTGCCCATTTCCTGAAATCTAGAAGTTTCTACCTATTGTACGCATATCACATAGCCTTACTCATTACAATAGCACCAATTAGCTATGCAAATATATAAACAAATCACATGGATATTTACTGTTGAAAAAGCCAAATGTTTTAAAATATTTTCGTTGTGCCCATTTCCTGAAATCTAGAAGTTTCTACCTATTGTACGTATATCACATAGCCTTACTCATTTCAATAGCACCAATTAGCTGTGCAAATATATAAACAAATCACATGGAAATTTACTATTGAAAAAGCCAAATGTTTCAACATGTTCTCAATCCAATGGCATGAATTAACTGTGTAAATACTTAAACAAATCACATAGAAATTTACTGTTGAAAAAGCCAAACGTTTCAAAATATTTTCGTTGTGCCCATTTCCTGAAATCTAGAAGTTTCTACTCATTGTACATATATCAGATAGCCTTACTCATTTAAATAGCCCTAATTAACTGTGCAAATATATAGACAAAGCACATAGAAATTTACTGTTGAAAAAGCCAAACGTTTCAAAATATTTTCGTTGTGCACATTTCCTGAAATCCAGAAGTTTCTACCTATTTCACGCATATCACATAGCCTTACTCATTTCAATAGCACCAATTAGCTGTGCAAATATATAAACAAATCATATGGAAATTTACTATTGAAAAAGCCAAATGTTTGAACACGTTCTCAATTAAATGGCATGAATGAACTGTGTAAATACTTATACAAATCACGTTTAAAAAGCCAAATGTTTCAAAATATTTTCGTTGTGCCCATTGCCTGAAATCTAGAAGTTTCTATCTATTGTGCACATATCACATAGCCTTACTCATTTCAACAGCACCAATTACCTGCGCAAATATATAGACAAATCACATGGAAATTTACTGTTGAAAAAGCCAAATATTGCAAACTATTTTCGTTGTACCCAGTTCCTGAAATCTAGAAGTTTCTACTTATTGTACACATATTTCATAGTCTTACTCATCTCAAGAGCAAGGATTAACTGTACAAATATATAAACAAATCAGATGGAAATTTACTGTTAAAAAAGCAAAATGTTTCAAAATACATTCGTTGTGCCCATTTCCTGAAATCTAGAAGTTTCTACTTATTGTTCATATATCACATAGCCTTACTCATTTCAATAGCAAGAATTATATGTGCAAATACATAAACAAATCACATGGAAATTTACCGTTGAAAAAGCCAAATGTTTCAACATGTTTCCAATTCAATGACATGAATTAACTGTGTAAATATTTAAACAAATCACATGGAAATTTACTGGTGGAAAAGCCAAATATTTCAAAATATTTTCGTTGTGCCCATTTCCTGAAATCTAGAAGTTTCTACCTATTGTGCACATATCACATAGCCTTACTCATTTCAATAGCACCAATTAGCTGCGCAAATATATAGACAAATCACGTGGAAATTTACTGTTGAAAAAGCCAAATGTTTGAACACGTTCTCAAATCAATGGCATAAATTAACTGTGCAAATATATAAACAAATCACATGGAAATTTACTGTTGAAATAGCAAAATGTTACAAAATATTTTCGGTTTGCCCATTTCCTGAAATCTAGAAGTTTCTAATCATTGTTCACATATCACATAGCCTTACTCATTTCAATAGCAAGAATTAACTGTGCAAATAAATAAACAAATCACATGGAAATTTACTGTTGAAATAGCAAAATGTTTCAAAATAATTTGCTGTGCCCATTTCCTGAAATCCAGAAGTTTCTTCTTATTGTACACATATCACATAGCCTTAGTCATTTCAACAGCACTAATTAACTGTGCAAATGTATAAGCAAATCACATGGAAATTTACTGTTGAAAAAGCCAAATGTTTCAAAATAATTTCGCTGTGCCCATTTCCTGAAATCTAGAAGTTTCTTCTTATTGTACACATATCACATAGCCTTACTCATTCCAACAGCACTAATTAACTGTGCAAATATATAAACAAATCACATGGAAATTTACTGTTGAAAAAGCCAAATATTTCAAAATATTTTCGTTTTGCCCATTTCCTGAAATCTAAAAGTTCCTACTTATTGTACACATATCACTTAGCCTTACTCACTTCAATAGCAAGAATTAAATGTGAAAATATATAAACAAATGACATGGAAATTTACTGTTGAAAATGCCAAATGTTTAAAAATATTTTCGTTGTGCCCATTTCCAGAAACTTAGAAGTTTCTACTTATTGTTCACATATCACATAGCTTTACTCATTTAAATAGCACCAATTAACTGTGCAAATATTTAAACAAATCATATGGAAATTTATTGTTGAAAAAGCCAAATATTTCAAAATATTTTCGTTGTGCCCATTTCCTGAAATCTAGAAGTTTCTACTTATTGTACACATATCACTTAGCCTTACTCATTTCATTAGCAAGAATTAAATGTGAAAATATATAAACAAATGACATGGAAATTTACTGTTGAAAGCGCCAAATATTTCAAAATATTTTCGTTGTGCCCATTTCCGGAAATCTAGAAGTTTCTACTTATTGTACACATATCACATAGTCTTATTCTTTTCAATAGCAAGAATCAACTGTGCAAATATATAAACAAATCACATGGAAATTTACTGTTGAAAAAGCAAAATATTTCAAAATACTTTCGTTGTGCCCATTTCCTAAAATTTAGAAGTTTCTACTTACTGAACACATATCACATAGCCTTACTCATTTCAATAGCAAGAATTAACTGTGAAAATATATAAACAAATCACATGGAAATTTACTGTTGAAAAAGCCAAATATTTCAAAATATTTTCGTTGTGCCCATTTCTTGAAATCTAGAAGTTTCTACTTATTGTAAACATATCACTTAGCCTTACTCATTTCAATAGCAAGAATTA
Organism: Eurosta solidaginis; assembly: GCF_040869045.1. Lineage (NCBI taxonomy): Eukaryota > Metazoa > Arthropoda > Insecta > Diptera > Tephritidae > Eurosta > Eurosta solidaginis. Next base: position 264,568,359 of record NC_090320.1, read on the forward strand.
AATGTGAAAATATATAAACAAATGACATGGAAATTTACTGTTGAAAACGCCAAATATTTCAAAATATTTTCGTTGTGCCCGTTTCCTGAAATCTAGAAGTTTCTACTTATTGTACACATATCACATAGTCTTACTCATTTCAATAGCAAGAATTAACTGTGCAAATATATAAACAAATCACATGGAAATTTACTGTTGAAAAAACAAAATATTTCAAAATACTTTCGTTGTGCCCATTTCCTGAAATCTAGAAGTTTCTACTTATTGTACACATATCACTTAGCCTTACTCATTTCAATAGCAAGAAACAAATGACATGGAAATTTACTGTTGAAAACGCCACATATTTCAAAATATTTTCGTTGTGCCCATTTCCTGAAATCTAGAAGTTTCTACTTATTGTACACATATCACATAGTCTTACTCATTTCAATAGCAAGAATTAACTGTGCAAATATATAAACAAATCACATGGAAATTTACTGTTGAAAAAGCAAAATATTTCAAAATACTTTCGTTGTGCCCATTTCCTGAAATATAGAAGTTTCTACTTATTGTTCACATATCACATAGCCTTACTCATTTCCATAGCAAGAATTATATGTGCAAATATATTAACAAATCACATGGAAATTTACTGTTGAAAAAGCCAAATATTTCAAAATATTTTCGTTGTGCCCATTTCCTGAAATCTAGAAGTTTCTACTTATTGTACACATATCACTTAGCCTTACTCATTTCAATAGCAAGAATTAACTGTGCAAATATATAAACAAATTACATGGAAATATACTTTTGAAAAAGCCAAATGTTTGAACACGTTCTCAATTAAATGGCATGAATTAACTGTGTAAATACTTAAACAAATCACGTTTAAAAAGCCAAATGTTTCAAATATTTTCGTTGTGCCCATTTCCTGAAATCTAGAAGTTTCTACCTATTGTGTACATATCACTTAGCCTTACTCATTTCAACAGCACCACATTTCCTGAAATCTAGAAATTTCTACTTATTGTACACATATCACTTAGCCTTACTCATTTCAATAGCAAGAAACAAATGACATGGAAATTTACTGTTGAAAACGCCAAATATTTCAAAATATTTTCGTTGTGCCCATTTCCTGAAATCTAGAAGTTTCTACTTATTGTACACATATCACTTAGCCTTACTCATTTCAATAGCAAGAATTAAATGTGAAAATATATAAACAAATGACATGGAAATTTACTGTTGAAAACGCCAAATATTTCAAAATATTTTCGTTGTGCCCATTTCCTGAAATCTAGAAGTTTCTACTTATTGTACACTTATCACATAGTCTTACTCTTTTCAATAGCAAGAATTATCTATGCAAATATATAAACAAATGACATGGAAATTTACTGTTGAAAAAGCAAAATATTTCAAAATACTTTCGTTGTGCCCATTTCCTGAAATTTAGAAGTTTCTACTCATTGAACACATATCACAAAGCCTTACTCATTTCAATAGCAAGAATTAACTGTGAAAATATATAAACAAATCACATGGAAATTTACTGTTGAAAACGCCAAATATTTCAAAATATTTTCGTTGTGCCCATTTCCTGAAATCTAGAGGTTTCTACTTATTGTACACATATCACATAGTCTTGCTCATTTCAATAGCAAGAATTAACTGTGCAAATATATAAACAAATCACATGGAAATTTACTGTTGAAAAAACAAAATATTTCAAAATACTTTCATTGTGCCCATTTCCTGAAATTTAGAAGTTTCTACTTATTGTACACATATCACATAGTCTTACTCATTTCAGTAGCAAGAATTAACTGTGCAAATATATAAACAAATGACATGGAAATTTCCTGTTGAAAATGCCAAATGTTTCAAAATATTTTCGTTGTGCCCATTTCCTGAAATCTAGAAGTTTCTACTTATTGTACACATATCACATAGTCTTACTATTTTCAATAGCAAGAATTATCTGTGCAAATATATAAACAAATCACATGGAAATTTACTGTTGAAAAAGCAAAATATTTCAAAATACTTTCGTTGTGCCCATTTCCTGAAATTTAGAAGTTTCTACTTATTGAACACATATCACATAGCCTTACTCATTTCAATAGCAAGAATTAACTGTAAAAATATATAAACAAATCACAGGAAATTTACTGTTAAAAAAGCCAAATATTTCAAAATATTTTCGTTGTGCCCATTTCCTGAAATCTAGAAATTTCTACCTATTGTGCGCATATCACATAGCCTTACTCATTTCAACAGCACCAATTACCTGCGCAAATATATAGACAAATCACATGGAAATTTACTGTTGAAAAAGCCAAATATTTCAAATTATTTTCGTTGTACCCATTTCCTGAAATCTAGAAGTTTCTACTTATTGTACACATATCACTTAGCCTTACTCATTTCAATAGCAAGAATTAAATGTGAAAATATATAAACAAATGACATGGAAATTTCCTGTTGAAAATGCCAAATGTTTCAAAATATTTTCGTTGTGCCCATTTCCTGAGATCTAGAACTTTCTACTTATTTTACGCATATTTCATAGTCTTACTCATCTCAAGAGCAAGGATTAACTGTGCAAATATATAAACAAATCACATGGAAATTTACTGTTAAAAAAGCAAAATGTTTCAAAATACTTTCGTTGTGCCCATTTCCTGAAATCTAGAAGTTTCTACCTATTGTGCACATATCACATAGCCTTACTCATTTCAATAGCACCAATTAGCTGTGAAAATATATAGACAAATCAGGTGGAAATTTACTGTTGAAAAAGCCAAATGTTTGAACACGTTCTCAAATCAATGGCATAAATTAACTGTGCAAATATATAAACAAATCACATGGAAATTTACTGTTGAAATAGCAAAATGTTACAAAATATTTTCGGTTTGCCCATTTCCTGAAATCTAGAAGTTTCTAATCATTGTTGACATATCACATAGCCTTACTCATTTCAATAGCACCAATTAGCTGTGCAAATATATAAACAAATCACATGGATATTTACTATTAAAAAAGCCAAATGTTTCAACATGTTCTCCATTCAATGGCGTGAATTAACTGTATAAATACTTAAACAAATCACATAGAAATTTACTGTTGAAAAAGCCAAATGTTTGAACACGTTCTCAATTAAATTGCATAAATTAACTGTGCAAATACATAAACAAATCACATGGAAATTTACTATTGAAAAAGCCAAATGTTTCAACCTGTTCTCAATTCAATGGCATGAATTAACTGTGTAAATACTTAAATAAATCACATAGAAATTTACTGTTAAAAAAGCCAAACGTTTCAAAATATTTTCGTTGTGCCCATTTCCTGAAATCTAGAAGTTTCTACCTATTTTACGCATATAACATAGCCTTACTCATTTCAATAGCACCGATTAGCTGTGCAAATATATAAACAAATCACATGGAAATTTACTATTGAAAAAGCCAAATGTTTAAAATATTTTCGTTGTGCCCATTTCCTGAGATCTAGAACTTTCTACTTATTTTACGCATATCACATAGCCTAACTCATTTAAATAGCACCAATTAGCTGTGCAAATATATAAAAAAATCATATGGAAATTTACTATTGAAAAAGCCAAATGTTTCAAAATATTTTCGTTGTGCCCATTTCCTGAAATCTAGAAGTTTCTACCTATTGTACGCATATCACATAGCCTTACTCATTTCAATAACACCAATTAGCTGTGCAAATATATAAACAAATCACATGGATATTTACTGTTGAAAAAGCCAAATGTTTCAAAATATTTCGCTGTGCCCATTTGCTGAAATCTAGAAGTTTCTACCTATTTTACGCATATCACATAGCCTTACTCATTTCAATAGCACCAATTAGCTGTGCAAATATATAAACAAATCATATGGAAATTTACTATTGAAAAAGCCAAATGTTTCAAAATAATTTCGTTGTGCCCATTTCCTGAAATCTAGAAGTTTCTACCTATTGTACGCATATCACATAGCCTTACTCATTTCAATAACACCAATTAGCTGTGCAAATATATAAACAAATCACATGGAAATTTACTATTGAAAAAGCCAAATGTTTCAAAATAATTTCGTTGTGCCCATTTCCTGAAATCTAGAAGTTTCTACCTATTGTACGCATATCACATAGCCTTACTCATTTCAATAACACCAATTAGCTGTGCAAATATATAAACAAATCACATAGAAATTTACTGTTGAAAAAGCCAAACGTTTCAAAATATTTCGTTGTGCCCATTTCCTGACATCTAGAAGTTTCTACCTATTTTACGCATATCACATAGCCTTACTCATTTCAATAACACCAATTAGCTGTGCAAATATATAAACAAATCATATGGAAATTTACTATTGAAAAAGCCAAATGTTTCAAGATATTTTCGTTGTGCCCATTTCCTGAAATCTAGAAGTTTCTACGTATTGTACGCATATCACATAGCCTTAATCATTTCAATAGCACCAATTAGCTGTGCAAATATATAAACAAATCACATGGAAATTTACTATTGAAAAAGCCAAATGTTTCAAGATATTTTCGTTGTGCCCATTTCCTGAAATCTAGAAGTTTCTACCTATTGTACGCATATCACATAGCCTTACTCATTTCAATAGCACCAATTAGCTGTGCAAATATATAAACAAATCACATGGAAATTTACTATTGAAAAAGCCAAATGTTTCAAAATAATTTCGTTGTGCCCATTTCCTGAAATCTAGAAGTTTCTACCTATTGTACGCATATCACATAGCCTTACTCATTTCAATAACACCAATTAGCTGTGCAAATATATAAACAAATCACATAGAAATTTACTGTTGAAAAAGCCAAACGTTTCAAAATATTTCGTTGTGCCCATTTCCTGAAATCTAGAAGTTTATACCTATTGTACGCATATCACATAGCCTTACTCATTTCAATAGCACCAATTAGCTGTGCAAATATATAAACAAATCACATGGAAATTTACTATTGAAAAAGCCAAATGTTTCAAAATATTTTCTTTGTGCTCATTTCCTGAAATCTAGAAGTTTCTACTTATTGTACGCATATCACATAGCCTTACTTATTTCAATAACACCAATTAGCTGTGCAAATATATAAACAAATCACATAGAAATTTACTGTTGAAAAAGCCAAACGTTTCAAAATATTTCGTTGTGCCCATTTCCTGACATCTAGAAGTTTCTACCTATTTTACGCATATCACATAGCCTTACTCATTTCAATAGCACCAATTAGCTGTGCAAATATATAAACAAATCATATGGAAATTTACTATTGAAAAAGCCAAATGTTTCAAGATATTTTCGTTGTGCCCATTTCCTGAAATCTAGAAGTTTCTACCTATTGTACGCATATCACATAGCCTTACTCATTTCAATAGCACCAATTAGCTATGCAAATATATAAACAAATCACGTAGAAATTTACTGTTGAAAAAGCCAAACATTTCAAAATATTTTCGTTGTGCCCATTTCCTGAAATCTAGATGTTTCTACCTATTGTACGCATATCACATAGCCTTACTCATTTCAATAGCACCAATTAGCTGTGCAAATATATAAACAAATCACATGGAAATTTACTGTTGAAAAAGCCAAACCTTTCAAAATATTTTCGTTGTGCCCATTTCCTGAAATCCAGAAGTTTCTACCTATTTCACGCATATCACATAACCTTACTCATTTCAATAGCACCAATTAGCTGTGCAAATATATAAACAAATCATATGGAAATTTACTATTGAAAAAGCCAAATGTTTCAACATGTTCTCAATTCAATGGCATGAATTAACTGTGTAAATACTTAAACAAATCACATAGAAATTTACTGTTTCAAAAGCCAAATGTTGAAAATATTTTCGTTGTGCCCATTTCCTGAAATCTAGAAGTTTCTACCTATTGTACGCATATCACATAGCCTTACTCATTACAATAGCACCAATTAGCTATGCAAATATATAAACAAATCACATGGATATTTACTGTTGAAAAAGCCAAATGTTTCAAAATATTTTCGTTGTGCCCATTTCCTGAAATCTAGAAGTTTCTACCTATTGTACGCATATCACATAGCCTTACTCATTTCAATAGCACCAATTAGCTGTGCAAATATATAAACAAATCACATGGAAATTTACTATTGAAAAAGCCAAATGTTTCAACATGTTCTCAATCCAATGGCATGAATTAACTGTGTAAATACTTAAACAAATCACATAGAAATTTACTGTTGAAAAAGCCAAACGTTTCAAAATATTTTCGTTGTGCCCATTTCCTGAAATCTAGAAGTTTTTACTCATTGTACATATATCAGATAGCCTTACTCATTCAAATAGCCCTAATTAACTGTGCAAATATATAGACAAAGCACATAGAAATTTACTGTTGAAAAAGCCAAACGTTTCAAAATATTTTCGTTGTGCCCATTTCCTGAAATCCAGAAGTTTCTACCTATTTCACGCATATCACATAGCCTTACTCATTTCAATAGCACCAATTAGCTGTGCAAATATATAAACAAATCATATGGAAATTTACTATTGAAAAAGCCAAATGTTTGAACACGTTCTCAATTAAATGGCATAAATTAACTGTGCAAATACATAAACAAATCACATGGAAATTTACTGTTGAAAAAGCCAAATGTTTTAACATGTTCTCAATTCAATGGCATGAATTAACTGTGTAAATACTTAAACAAATCACATAGAAATGTACTGTTAAAAAAGCCAAACGTTTTAAAACATTTTCGTTGTGCCCATTTCCTGAAATCTAGAAGTTTCTACCTATTTTACGCAAATCACATAGCCTTACTCATTTCAATAGCACCAATTAGCTGTGCAAATATATAAACAAATCACATGGATATTTACTATTAAAAAAGCCAAATGTTTCAACATGTTCTCCATTCAATGGCATGAATTAACTGTATAAATACTTAAACAAATCACATAGAAATTTACTGTTGAAAAAGCCAAATGTTTGAACACGTTCTCAATTAAATTGCATAAATTAACTGTGCAAATACATAAACAAATCACATGGAAATTTACTATTGAAAAAGCCAAATGTTTCAACCTGTTCTCAATTCAATGGCATGAATTAACTGTGTAAATACTTAAACAAATCACATAGAAATTTACTGTTAAAAAAGCCAAACGTTTCAAAATATTTTCGTTGTGCCCATTTCCTGAAATCTAGAAGTTTCTACCTATTTTACGCATATCACATAGCCTTACTCATTTCAATAGCACCAATTAGCTGTGCAAATATATAAACAAATCACATGGAAATTTACTATTGAAAAAGCCAAATGTTTAAAATATTTTCGTTGTGCCCATTTCCTGAGATCCAGAAGTTTCTACCTATTTCACGCATATCACATAACCTTACTCATTTCAATAGCACCAATTAGCTGTGCAAATATATAAACAAATCATATGGAAATTTACTATTGAAAAAGCCAAATGTTTCAACCTGTTCTCAATTCAATGGCATGAATTAACTGTGTAAATACTTAAACAAATCACATAGAAATTTACTGTTAAAAAAGCCAAACGTTTCAAAATATTTTCATTGTGCCCATTTCCTGAAATCTAGAAGTTTCTACCTATTTTACGCATATCACATAGCCTTACTCATTTCAATAGCACCAATTAGCTGTGCAAATATATAAACAAATCACATGGAAATTTACTATTGAAAAAGCCAAATGTTTAAAATATTTTCGTTGTGCCCATTTCCTGAGATCCAGAAGTTTCTACCTATTGTACGCATATCACATAGCCTTACTCATTTCAATAACACCAATTAGCTGTGCAAATATATAAACAAATCACATGGATATTTACTGTTGAAAAAGCCAAATGTTTCAAAATATTTCGCTGTGCCCATTTGCTGAAATCTAGAAGTTTCTACCTATTTTACGCATATCATATAGCCTTACTCATTTCAATAGCACCAATTAGCTGTGCAAATATATAAACAAATCATATGGAAATTTACTATTGAAAAAGCCAAATGTTTCAAAATATTTTCGTTGTGCCCATTTCCTGAAATCTAGAAGTTTCTACCTATTGTACGCATATCACATAGCCTTACTCATTTCAATAACACCAATTAGCTGTGCAAATATATAAACAAATCACATGGATATTTACTGTTGAAAAAGCCAAATGTTTCAAAATATTTCGCTGTGCCCATTTGCTGAAATCTAGAAGTTTCTACCTATTTTACGCATATCACATAGCCTTACTCATTTCAATAGCACCAATTAGCTGTGCAAATATATAAACAAATCATATGGAAATTTACTATTGAAAAAGCCAAATGTTTCAAAATAATTTCGTTGTGCCCATTTCCTGAAATCTAGAAGTTTCTACCTATTGTACGCATATCACATAGCCTTACTCATTTCAATAACACCAATTAGCTGTGCAAATATATAAACAAATCACATGGAAATTTACTATTGAAAAAGCCAAATGTTTCAAAATAATTTCGTTGTGCCCATTTCCTGAAATCTAGAAGTTTCTACCTATTGTACGCATATCACATAGCCTTACTCATTTCAATAACACCAATTAGCTGTGCAAATATATAAACAAATCACATAGAAATTTACTGTTGAAAAAGCCAAACGTTTCAAAATATTTCGTTGTGCCCATTTCCTGACATCTAGAAGTTTCTACCTATTTTACGCATATCACATAGCCTTACTCATTTCAATAACACCAATTAGCTGTGCAAATATATAAACAAATCATATGGAAATTTACTATTGAAAAAGCCAAATGTTTCAAGATATTTTCGTTGTGCCCATTTCCTGAAATCTAGAAGTTTCTACCTATTGTACGCATATCACATAGCCTTAATCATTTCAATAGCACCAATTAGCTGTGCAAATATATAAACAAATCACATGGAAATTTACTATTGAAAAAGCCAAATGTTTCAAGATATTTTCGTTGTGCCCATTTCCTGAAATCTAGAAGTTTCTACCTATTGTACGCATATCACATAGCCTTACTCATTTCAATAGCACCAATTAGCTGTGCAAATATATAAACAAATCACATGGAAATTTACTATTGAAAAAGCCAAATGTTTCAAAATAATTTCGTTGTGCCCATTTCCTGAAATCTAGAAGTTTCTACCTATTGTACGCATATCACATAGCCTTACTCATTTCAATAACACCAATTAGCTGTGCAAATATATAAACAAATCACATAGAAATTTACTGTTGAAAAAGCCAAACGTTTCAAAATATTTCGTTGTGCCCATTTCCTGAAATCTAGAAGTTTATACCTATTGTACGCATATCACATAGCCTTACTCATTTCAATAGCACCAATTAGCTGTGCAAATATATAAACAAATCACATGGAAATTTACTATTGAAAAAGCCAAATGTTTCAAAATATTTTCTTTGTGCTCATTTCCTGAAATCTAGAAGTTTCTACTTATTGTACGCATATCACATAGCCTTACTTATTTCAATAACACCAATTAGCTGTGCAAATATATAAACAAGTCACATAGAAATTTACTGTTGAAAAAGCCAAACGTTTCAAAATATTTCGTTGTGCCCATTTCCTGACATCTAGAAGTTTCTACCTATTTTACGCATATCACATAGCCTTACTCATTTCAATAGCACCAATTAGCTGTGCAAATATATAAACAAATCATATGGAAATTTACTATTGAAAAAGCCAAATGTTTCAAGATATTTTCGTTGTGCCCATTTCCTGAAATCTAGAAGTTTCTACCTATTGTACGCATATCACATAGCCTTACTCATTTCAATAGCACCAATTAGCTATGCAAATATATAAACAAATCACGTAGAAATTTACTGTTGAAAAAGCCAAACATTTCAAAATATTTTCGTTGTGCCCATTTCCTGAAATCTAGATGTTTCTACCTATTGTACGCATATCACATAGCCTTACTCATTTCAATAGCACCAATTAGCTGTGCAAATATATAAACAAATCACATGGAAATTTACTGTTGAAAAAGCCAAACGTTTCAAAATATTTTCGTTGTGCCCATTTCCTGAAATCCAGAAGTTTCTACCTATTTCACGCATATCACATAACCTTACTCATTTCAATAGCACCAATTAGCTGTGCAAATATATAAACAAATCATATGGAAATTTACTATTGAAAAAGCCAAATGTTTCAACATGTTCTCAATTCAATGGCATGAATTAACTGTGTAAATACTTAAACAAATCACATAGAAATTTACTGTTTCAAAAGCCAAATGTTGAAAATATTTTCGTTGTGCCCATTTCCTGAAATCTAGAAGTTTCTACCTATTGTACGCATATCACATAGCCTTACTCATTACAATAGCACCAATTAGCTATGCAAATATATAAACAAATCACATGGATATTTACTGTTGAAAAAGCCAAATGTTTCAAAATATTTTCGTTGTGCCCATTTCCTGAAATCTAGAAGTTTCTACCTATTGTACGCATATCACATAGCCTTACTCATTTCAATAGCACCAATTAGCTGTGCAAATATATAAACAAATCACATGGAAATTTACTATTGAAAAAGCCAAATGTTTCAACATGTTCTCAATCCAATGGCATGAATTAACTGTGTAAATACTTAAACAAATCACATAGAAATTTACTGTTGAAAAAGCCAAACGTTTCAAAATATTTTCGTTGTGCCCATTTCCTGAAATCTAGAAGTTTTTACTCATTGTACATATATCAGATAGCCTTACTCATTCAAATAGCCCTAATTAACTGTGCAAATATATAGACAAAGCACATAGAAATTTACTGTTGAAAAAGCCAAACGTTTCAAAATATTTTCGTTGTGCCCATTTCCTGAAATCCAGAAGTTTCTACCTATTTCACGCATATCACATAGCCTTACTCATTTCAATAGCACCAATTAGCTGTGCAAATATATAAACAAATCATATGGAAATTTACTATTGAAAAAGCCAAATGTTTGAACACGTTCTCAATTAAATGGCATAAATTAACTGTGCAAATACATAAACAAATCACATGGAAATTTACTGTTGAAAAAGCCAAATGTTTTAACATGTTCTCAATTCAATGGCATGAATTAACTGTGTAAATACTTAAACAAATCACATAGAAATGTACTGTTAAAAAAGCCAAACGTTTTAAAACATTTTCGTTGTGCCCATTTCCTGAAATCTAGAAGTTTCTACCTATTTTACGCAAATCACATAGCCTTACTCATTTCAATAGCACCAATTAGCTGTGCAAATATATAAACAAATCACATGGATATTTACTATTAAAAAAGCCAAATGTTTCAACATGTTCTCCATTCAATGGCATGAATTAACTGTATAAATACTTAAACAAATCACATAGAAATTTACTGTTGAAAAAGCCAAATGTTTGAACACGTTCTCAATTAAATTGCATAAATTAACTGTGCAAATACATAAACAAATCACATGGAAATTTACTATTGAAAAAGCCAAATGTTTCAACCTGTTCTCAATTCAATGGCATGAATTAACTGTGTAAATACTTAAACAAATCACATAGAAATTTACTGTTAAAAAAGCCAAACGTTTCAAAATATTTTCGTTGTGCCCATTTCCTGAAATCTAGAAGTTTCTACCTATTTTACGCATATCACATAGCCTTACTCATTTCAATAGCACCAATTAGCTGTGCAAATATATAAACAAATCACATGGAAATTTACTATTGAAAAAGCCAAATGTTTAAAATATTTTCGTTGTGCCCATTTCCTGAGATCCAGAAGTTTCTACCTATTTCACGCATATCACATAACCTTACTCATTTCAATAGCACCAATTAGCTGTGCAAATATATAAACAAATCATATGGAAATTTACTATTGAAAAAGCCAAATGTTTCAACCTGTTCTCAATTCAATGGCATGAATTAACTGTGTAAATACTTAAACAAATCACATAGAAATTTACTGTTAAAAAAGCCAAACGTTTCAAAATATTTTCATTGTGCCCATTTCCTGAAATCTAGAAGTTTCTACCTATTTTACGCATATCACATAGCCTTACTCATTTCAATAGCACCAATTAGCTGTGCAAATATATAAACAAATCACATGGAAATTTACTATTGAAAAAGCCAAATGTTTAAAATATTTTCGTTGTGCCCATTTCCTGAGATCCAGAAGTTTCTACCTATTGTACGCATATCACATAGCCTTACTCATTTCAATAACACCAATTAGCTGTGCAAATATATAAACAAATCACATGGATATTTACTGTTGAAAAAGCCAAATGTTTCAAAATATTTCGCTGTGCCCATTTGCTGAAATCTAGAAGTTTCTACCTATTTTACGCATATCATATAGCCTTACTCATTTCAATAGCACCAATTAGCTGTGCAAATATATAAACAAATCATATGGAAATTTACTATTGAAAAAGCCAAATGTTTCAAAATATTTTCGTTGTGCCCATTTCCTGAAATCTAGAAGTTTCTACCTATTGTACGCATATCACATAGCCTTACTCATTTCAATAACACCAATTAGCTGTGCAAATATATAAACAAATCACATGGATATTTACTGTTGAAAAAGCCAAATGTTTCAAAATATTTCGCTGTGCCCATTTGCTGAAATCTAGAAGTTTCTACCTATTTTACGCATATCACATAGCCTTACTCATTTCAATAGCACCAATTAGCTGTGCAAATATATAAACAAATCATATGGAAATTTACTATTGAAAAAGCCAAATGTTTCAAAATAATTTCGTTGTGCCCATTTCCTGAAATCTAGAAGTTTCTACCTATTGTACGCATATCACATAGCCTTACTCATTTCAATAACACCAATTAGCTGTGCAAATATATAAACAAATCACATGGAAATTTACTATTGAAAAAGCCAAATGTTTCAAAATAATTTCGTTGTGCCCATTTCCTGAAATCTAGAAGTTTCTACCTATTGTACGCATATCACATAGCCTTACTCATTTCAATAACACCAATTAGCTGTGCAAATATATAAACAAATCACATAGAAATTTACTGTTGAAAAAGCCAAACGTTTCAAAATATTTCGTTGTGCCCATTTCCTGACATCTAGAAGTTTCTACCTATTTTACGCATATCACATAGCCTTACTCATTTCAATAACACCAATTAGCTGTGCAAATATATAAACAAATCATATGGAAATTTACTATTGAAAAAGCCAAATGTTTCAAGATATTTTCGTTGTGCCCATTTCCTGAAATCTAGAAGTTTCTACCTATTGTACGCATATCACATAGCCTTAATCATTTCAATAGCACCAATTAGCTGTGCAAATATATAAACAAATCACATGGAAATTTACTATTGAAAAAGCCAAATGTTTCAAGATATTTTCGTTGTGCCCATTTCCTGAAATCTAGAAGTTTCTACCTATTGTACGCATATCACATAGCCTTACTCATTTCAATAGCACCAATTAGCTGTGCAAATATATAAACAAATCACATGGAAATTTACTATTGAAAAAGCCAAATGTTTCAAAATAATTTCGTTGTGCCCATTTCCTGAAATCTAGAAGTTTCTACCTATTGTACGCATATCACATAGCCTTACTCATTTCAATAACACCAATTAGCTGTGCAAATATATAAACAAATCACATAGAAATTTACTGTTGAAAAAGCCAAACGTTTCAAAATATTTCGTTGTGCCCATTTCCTGAAATCTAGAAGTTTATACCTATTGTACGCATATCACATAGCCTTACTCATTTCAATAGCACCAATTAGCTGTGCAAATATATAAACAAATCACATGGAAATTTACTATTGAAAAAGCCAAATGTTTCAAAATATTTTCTTTGTGCTCATTTCCTGAAATCTAGAAGTTTCTACTTATTGTACGCATATCACATAGCCTTACTTATTTCAATAACACCAATTAGCTGTGCAAATATATAAACAAGTCACATAGAAATTTACTGTTGAAAAAGCCAAACGTTTCAAAATATTTCGTTGTGCCCATTTCCTGACATCTAGAAGTTTCTACCTATTTTACGCATATCACATAGCCTTACTCATTTCAATAGCACCAATTAGCTGTGCAAATATATAAACAAATCATATGGAAATTTACTATTGAAAAAGCCAAATGTTTCAAGATATTTTCGTTGTGCCCATTTCCTGAAATCTAGAAGTTTCTACCTATTGTACGCATATCACATAGCCTTACTCATTTCAATAGCACCAATTAGCTATGCAAATATATAAACAAATCACGTAGAAATTTACTGTTGAAAAAGCCAAACATTTCAAAATATTTTCGTTGTGCCCATTTCCTGAAATCTAGATGTTTCTACCTATTGTACGCATATCACATAGCCTTACTCATTTCAATAGCACCAATTAGCTGTGCAAATATATAAACAAATCACATGGAAATTTACTGTTGAAAAAGCCAAACGTTTCAAAATATTTTCGTTGTGCCCATTTCCTGAAATCCAGAAGTTTCTACCTATTTCACGCATATCACATAACCTTACTCATTTCAATAGCACCAATTAGCTGTGCAAATATATAAACAAATCATATGGAAATTTACTATTGAAAAAGCCAAATGTTTCAACATGTTCTCAATTCAATGGCATGAATTAACTGTGTAAATACTTAAACAAATCACATAGAAATTTACTGTTTCAAAAGCCAAATGTTGAAAATATTTTCGTTGTGCCCATTTCCTGAAATCTAGAAGTTTCTACCTATTGTACGCATATCACATAGCCTTACTCATTACAATAGCACCAATTAGCTATGCAAATATATAAACAAATCACATGGATATTTACTGTTGAAAAAGCCAAATGTTTCAAAATATTTTCGTTGTGCCCATTTCCTGAAATCTAGAAGTTTCTACCTATTGTACGCATATCACATAGCCTTACTCATTTCAATAGCACCAATTAGCTGTGCAAATATATAAACAAATCACATGGAAATTTACTATTGAAAAAGCCAAATGTTTCAACATGTTCTCAATCCAATGGCATGAATTAACTGTGTAAATACTTAAACAAATCACATAGAAATTTACTGTTGAAAAAGCCAAACGTTTCAAAATATTTTCGTTGTGCCCATTTCCTGAAATCTAGAAGTTTTTACTCATTGTACATATATCAGATAGCCTTACTCATTCAAATAGCCCTAATTAACTGTGCAAATATATAGACAAAGCACATAGAAATTTACTGTTGAAAAAGCCAAACGTTTCAAAATATTTTCGTTGTGCCCATTTCCTGAAATCCAGAAGTTTCTACCTATTTCACGCATATCACATAGCCTTACTCATTTCAATAGCACCAATTAGCTGTGCAAATATATAAACAAATCATATGGAAATTTACTATTGAAAAAGCCAAATGTTTGAACACGTTCTCAATTAAATGGCATAAATTAACTGTGCAAATACATAAACAAATCACATGGAAATTTACTGTTGAAAAAGCCAAATGTTTTAACATGTTCTCAATTCAATGGCATGAATTAACTGTGTAAATACTTAAACAAATCACATAGAAATGTACTGTTAAAAAAGCCAAACGTTTTAAAACATTTTCGTTGTGCCCATTTCCTGAAATCTAGAAGTTTCTACCTATTTTACGCAAATCACATAGCCTTACTCATTTCAATAGCACCAATTAGCTGTGCAAATATATAAACAAATCACATGGATATTTACTATTAAAAAAGCCAAATGTTTCAACATGTTCTCCATTCAATGGCATGAATTAACTGTATAAATACTTAAACAAATCACATAGAAATTTACTGTTGAAAAAGCCAAATGTTTGAACACGTTCTCAATTAAATTGCATAAATTAACTGTGCAAATACATAAACAAATCACATGGAAATTTACTATTGAAAAAGCCAAATGTTTCAACCTGTTCTCAATTCAATGGCATGAATTAACTGTGTAAATACTTAAACAAATCACATAGAAATTTACTGTTAAAAAAGCCAAACGTTTCAAAATATTTTCGTTGTGCCCATTTCCTGAAATCTAGAAGTTTCTACCTATTTTACGCATATCACATAGCCTTACTCATTTCAATAGCACCAATTAGCTGTGCAAATATATAAACAAATCACATGGAAATTTACTATTGAAAAAGCCAAATGTTTAAAATATTTTCGTTGTGCCCATTTCCTGAGATCCAGAAGTTTCTACCTATTTCACGCATATCACATAACCTTACTCATTTCAATAGCACCAATTAGCTGTGCAAATATATAAACAAATCATATGGAAATTTACTATTGAAAAAGCCAAATGTTTCAACCTGTTCTCAATTCAATGGCATGAATTAACTGTGTAAATACTTAAACAAATCACATAGAAATTTACTGTTAAAAAAGCCAAACGTTTCAAAATATTTTCATTGTGCCCATTTCCTGAAATCTAGAAGTTTCTACCTATTTTACGCATATCACATAGCCTTACTCATTTCAATAGCACCAATTAGCTGTGCAAATATATAAACAAATCACATGGAAATTTACTATTGAAAAAGCCAAATGTTTAAAATATTTTCGTTGTGCCCATTTCCTGAGATCCAGAAGTTTCTACCTATTGTACGCATATCACATAGCCTTACTCATTTCAATAACACCAATTAGCTGTGCAAATATATAAACAAATCACATGGATATTTACTGTTGAAAAAGCCAAATGTTTCAAAATATTTCGCTGTGCCCATTTGCTGAAATCTAGAAGTTTCTACCTATTTTACGCATATCATATAGCCTTACTCATTTCAATAGCACCAATTAGCTGTGCAAATATATAAACAAATCATATGGAAATTTACTATTGAAAAAGCCAAATGTTTCAAAATATTTTCGTTGTGCCCATTTCCTGAAATCTAGAAGTTTCTACCTATTGTACGCATATCACATAGCCTTACTCATTTCAATAGCACCAATTAGCTGTGCAAATATATAAACAAATCACATGGAAATTTACTATTGAAAAAACCAAATGTTTCAAAATAATTTCGTTGTGCCCATTTCCTGAAATCTAGAAGTTTCTACCTATTGTACGCATATCACATAGCCTTACTCATTTCAATAACACCAATTAGCTGTGCAAATATATAAACAAATCACATAGAAATTTACTGTTGAAAAAGCCAAACGTTTCAAAATATTTCGTTGTGCCCATTTCCTGAAATCTAGAAGTTTCTACCTATTGTACGCATATCACATAGCCTTACTCATTTCAATAGCACCAATTAGCTGTGCAAATATATAAACAAATCACATGGAAATTTACTATTGAAAAAGCCAAATGTTTCAAAATATTTTCTTTGTGCCCATTTCCTGAAATCTAGAAGTTTCTACCTATTGTACGCATATCACATAGCCTTACTTATTTCAATAACACCAATTAGCTGTACAAATATATAAACAAATCACATAGAAATTTACTGTTGAAAAAGCCAAACGTTTCAAAATATTTCGTTGTGCCCATTTGCTGACATCTAGAAGTTTCTACCTATTTTACGCATATCACATAGCCTTACTCATTTCAATAGCACCAATTAGCTGTGCAAATATATAAACAAATCATATGGAAATTTACTATTGAAAAAGCCAAATGTTTCAAGATATTTTCGTTGTGCCCATTTCCTGAAATCTAGAAGTTTCTACCTATTGTACGCATATCACATAGCCTTACTCATTTCAATAGCACCAATTAGCTATGCAAATATATAAACAAATCACGTAGAAATTTACTGTTGAAAAAGCCAAACATTTCAAAATATTTTCGTTGTGCCCATTTCCTGAAATCTAGATGTTTCTACCTATTGTACGCATATCACATAGCCTTACTCATTTCAATAGCACCAATTAGCTGTGCAAATATATAAACAAATCACATGGAAATTTACTGTTGAAAAAGCCAAACGTTTCAAAATATTTTCGTTGTGCCCATTTCCTGAAATCCAGAAGTTTCTACCTATTTCACGCATATCACATAACCTTACTCATTTCAATAGCACCAATTAGCTGTGCAAATATATAAACAAATCACATGGAAATTTACTATTGAAAAAGCCAAATGTTTCAACATGTTCTCAATTCAATGGCATGAATTAACTGTGTAAATACTTAAACAAATCACATAGAAATTTACTGTTTCAAAAGCCAAATGTTGAAAATATTTTCGTTGTGCCCATTTCCTCAAATCTAGAAGTTTCTACCTATTGGACGCATATCACATAGCCTTACTCATTACAATAGCACCAATTAGCTATGCAAATATATAAACAAATCACATGGATATTTACTGTTGAAAAAGCCAAATGTTTCAAAATATTTTCGTTGTGCCCATTTCCTGAAATCTAGAAGTTTCTACCTATTGTACGCATATCACATAGCCTTACTCATTTCAATAGCACCAATTAGCTGTGCAAATATATAAACAAATCACATGGAAATTTACTATTGAAAAAGCCAAATGTTTCAACATGTTCTCAATCCAATCGCATGAATTAACTATGTAAATAATTAAACAAATCACATAGAAATTTACTGTTGAAAAAGCCAAACGTTTCAAAATATTTTCGTTGTGCCCATTTCCTGAAATCTAGAAGTTTCTACTCATTGTACATATATCAGATAGCCTTACTCATTTAAATAGCCCTAATTAACTGTGCAAATATATAGACAAAGCACATAGAAATTTACTGTTGAAAAAGCCAAACGTTTCAAAATATTTTCGTTGTGCCCATTTCCTGAAATCCAGAAGTTTCTACCTATTTCACGCATATCACATAGCCTTACTCATTTCAATAGCACCAATTAGCTGTGCAAATATATAAACAAATCATATGGAAATTTACTATTGAAAAAGTCAAATGTTTGAACACGTTCTCAATTAAATGGCATGAATTAACTGTGTAAATACTTATACAAATCACGTTTAAAAAGCCAAATGTTTCAAAATATTTTCGTTGTGCCCATTGCCTGAAATCTAGAAGTTTCTACCTATTGTGCACATATCACATAGCCTTACTCATTTCAACAGCACCAATTACCTGCGCAAATATATAGACAAATCACATGGAAATTTACTGTTGAAAAAGCCAAATATTGCAAACTATTTTCGTTGTACCCAGTTCCTGAAATCTAGAAGTTTCTACTTATTGTACACATATCACTTAGCTTTACTCATTTCAATAGCAAGAATTAAATGTGAAAATATATAAACAAATGACATGGAAATTTACTGTTCAAAATGCCAAATGTTTCAAAATATTTTCGTTGTGCCCATTTCCTGAAACTTAGAAGTTTCTACTTATTGTTCACATATCACATAGCTTTACTCATTTAAATAGCATCAATTAACTGTGCAAATATTTAAACAAATCATATGGAAATTTACTATTGAAAAAGCCAAATATTTCAAAATATTTTCGTTGTGCCCATTTCCTGAAATCTAGAAGTTTCTACTTATTTTACACATATTTCATAGTCTTACTCATCTCAAGAGCAAGGATTAACTGTACAAATATATAAACAAATCAGATGGAAATTTACTGTTAAAAAAGAAAAATGTTTCAAAATACATTCGTTGTGCCCATTTCCTGAAATCTAGAAGTTTCTACTTATTGTTCATATATCACATATCCTTACTCATTTCAATAGCAAGAATTATATGTGCAAATACATAAACAAATCACATGGAAATTTACCGTTGAAAAAGCCAAATGTTTCAACATGTTTCCAATTCAATGACATGAATTAACTGTGTAAATATTTAAACAAATCACATGGAAATTTACTGGTGGAAAAGCCAAATATTTCAAAATATTTTCGTTGTGCCCATTTCCTGAAATCTAGAAGTTTCTACCTATTGTGCACATATCACATAGCCTTACTCATTTCAATAGCACCAATTAGCTGCGCAAATATATAGACAAATCACGTGGAAATTTACTGTTGAAAAAGCCAAATCTTTGAACACGTTCTCAAATCAATGGCATAAATTAACTGTGCAAATATATAAACAAATCACATGGAAATTTACTGTTGAAATAGCAAAATGTTACAAAATATTTTCGGTTTGCCCATTTCCTGAAATCTAGAAGTTTCTAATCATTGTTCACATATCACATAGCCTTACTCATTTCAATAGCAAGAATTAACTGTGCAAATAAATAAACAAATCACATGGAAATTTACTGTTGAAATAGCAAAATGTTTCAAAATAATTTTGCTGTGCCCATTTCCTGAAATCCAGAAGTTTCTTCTTATTGTACACATATCACATAGCCTTAGTCATTTCAACAGCACTAATTAACTGTGCAAATGTATAAGCAAATCACATGGAAATTTACTGTTCAAAAAGCCAAATGTTTCAAAATAATTTCGCTGTGCCCATTTCCTGAAATCTAGAAGTTTCTTCTTATTGTACACATATCACATAGCCTTACTCATTCCAACAGCACTAATTAACTGTGCAAATATATAAACAAATCACATGGAAATTTACTGTTGAAAAAGCCAAATATTTCAAAATATTTTCGTTTTGCGCATTTCCTGAAATCTAAAAGTTCCTACTTATTGTACACATATCACTTAGCCTTACTCACTTCAATAGCAAGAATTAAATGTGAAAATATATAAACAAATGACATGGAAATTAACTGTTGAAAATGCCAAATGTTTCAAAATATTTTCGTTGTGCCCATTTCCAGAAACTTAGAAGTTTCTACTTATTGTTCACATATCACATAGCTTTACTCATTTAAATAGCACCAATTAACTGTGCAAATATTTAAACAAATCATATGGAAATTTATTGTTGAAAAAGCCAAATATTTCAAAATATTTTCGTTGTGCCCATTTCCTGAAATCTAGAAGTTTCTACTTATTGTACACATATCACTTAGCCTTACTCATTTCAATAGCAAGAATTAAATGTGAAAATATATAAACAAATGACATGGAAATTTACTGTTGAAAGCGCCAAATATTTCAAAATATTTTCGTTGTGCCCATTTCCTGAAATCTAGAAGTTTCTACTTATTGTACACATATCACATAGTCTTATTCTTTTCAATAGCAAGAATCAACTGTGCAAATATATAAACAAATCACATGGAAATTTACTGTTGAAAAAGCAAAATATTTCAAAATACTTTCGTTGTGCCCATTTCCTGAAATTTAGAAGTTTCTACTTACTGAACACATATCACATAGCCTTACTCATTTCAATAGCAAGAATTAACTGTGAAAATATATAAACAAATTACATGGAAATTTACTGTTGGAAAAGCCAAATATTTCAAAATATTTTCGTTGTGCCCATTTCCTGAAATCTAGAAGTTTCTACTTATTGTACACATATCACTTAGCCTTACTCATTTCAATAGCAAGAATTAAATGTGAAAATATATAAACAAATGACATGGAAATTTACTGTTGAAAACGCCAAATATTTCAAAATATTTTCGTTGTGCCCGTTTCCTGAAATCTAGAAGTTTCTACTTATTGTACACATATCACATAGTCTTACTCATTTCAATAGCAAGAATTAACTGTGCAAATATATAAACAAATCACATGGAAATTTACTGTTGAAAAAACAAAATATTTCAAAATACTTTCGTTGTGCCCATTTCCTGAAATCTAGAAGTTTCTACTTATTGTACACATATCACTTAGCCTTGCTCATTTCAATAGCAAGAAACAAATGACATGGAAATTTACTGGTGAAAACGCCACATATTTCAAAATATTTTCGTTGTGCCCATTTCCTGAAATCTAGAAGCTTCTACTTATTGTACACATATCACATAGTCTTACTCATTTCAATAGCAAGAATTAACTGTGCAAATATATAAACCAATCACATGGAAATTTACTGTTGAAAAAGCAAAATATTTCAAAATACTTTCGTTGTGCCCATTTCCTGAAATATAGAAGTTTCTACTTATTGTTCACATATCACATAGCCTTACTCATTTCCATAGCAAGAATTATATGTGCAAATATATAAACCAATCACATGGAAATTTACTGTTGAAAAAGCCAAATATTTCAAAATATTTTCGTTGTGCCCATTTCCTGAAATCTAGAAGTTTGTACTTATTGTTCACATGTCAAATAGCCTTACTCATTTCAATAGCAAGAATTAACTGTGCAAATATATAAACAAATTACATGGAAATATACTTTTGAAAAAGCCAAATGTTTGAACACGTTCTCAATTAAATGGCATGAATTAACTGTGTAAATACTTAAACAAATCACGTTTAAAAAGCCAAATGTTTCAAAATATTTTCGTTGTGCCCATTTCCTGAAATCTAGAAGTTTCTACCTATTGTGTACATATCACTTAGCCTTACTCATTTCAACAGCACCACATTTCCTGAAATCTAGAAGTTTCTACTTATTGTACACATATCACTTAGCCTTACTCATTTCAATAGAAGGAAACAAATGACATGGAAATTTACTGTTGAAAACGCCAAATATTTCAAAATATTTTCATTGTGCCCATTTCCTGAAATCTAGAAGTTTCTACTTATTGTACACATATCACTTAGCCTTACTCATTTCAATAGCAAGAATTAAATGTGAAAATATATAAACAAATGACATGGAAATTTACTGTTGAAAACGCCAAATATTTCAAAATATTTTCGTTGTGCCCATTTCCTGAAATCTAGAAGTTTCTACTTATTGTACACATATCACATAGTCTTACACTTTTCAATAGCAAGAATTATCTGTGCAAATATATAAACAAATCACATGGAAATTTACTGTTGAAAAAGCAAAATATTTCAAAATACTTTCGTTGTGCCCATTTCCTGAAATTTAGAAGTTTCTACTCATTGAACACATATCACATAGCCTTACTCATTTCAATAGCAAGAATTAACTGTGAAAATATATAAACAAATCACATGGAAATTTACTGTTGAAAACGCCAAATATTTCAAAATATTTTCGTTGTGCCCATTTCCTGAAATCTAGAGGTTTCTACTTATTGTACACATATCACATAGTCTTGCTCATTTCAATAGCAAGAATTAACTGTGCAAATATATAAACAAATCACATGGAAATTTACTGTTGAAAAAACAAAATATTTCAAAATACTTTCATTGTGCCCATTTCCTGAAATCTAGAGGTTTCTACTTACTGTACACATATCACATAGTCTTGCTCATTTCAATAGCAAGAATTAAATGTGAAAATATATAAACAAATGACATGGAAATTTACTGTTGAAAACGCCAAATATTTCAAAATATTTTCGTTGTGCCCATTTCCTGGGGGCTAAGATACTTGGCTTGGATATCATACGTGGTTCCAGGCTCTGGATCAGGGACTGGTATCAGTCTTAGACCGGCCATAGTGACGAATTGTCACACGTGATTGGTTGTCACGTCCTGCACGAGGTGCCCCTGCTTCTACTGATAATGGCGGATCTAGAGAGGACAACTCGATAAAACCCGCACCCCTGAGTCATTGTGCCGAGCTCAGGGGAGGGAGGACCCTGTTAAGGGTCAAGATCGGTACTCAATGGTGACGAACCGGATTGTTAGGGACTTGATTTTGACTATGGATAGGAATTGATGACTTTGGGCTGGTAGGTGCAGTATTCTGCCACCTTAGTAGGTCGGGGTGAAACCCTATCGAAATGGCTGGTAGGCTAATGCTGCACCTGCCCACGTCCCGTTAAAACCGTGGCGGGCCTCAAGGTACGTTCCGGCTCCGTCGCCGTTAAGTTGGTGGTGTAGGTGCGGTTGAAGATTTTCCCGCTTTGCGTCCGGTCTGGCTCTGAACGCATTACTCATAAGGTAATGCGTCAACCCTCGCGTGGCCTCCCTGCGCAGCATAGATAACCACGGGACCGTTGAAGGGCGACTACACAATCGGCTCCGGATAGCGGCCTTGAGGGGGGACTTCTTAGAATGGACACGAAGACGAAGAAAAAGGAGGGTAGGAGTGACGGCGAAAGTCGTCATGGTGCGGGGGACGCGACAGGTGCGGAAAGTGCTCCGAAGCAGGTCGCCGCCAGCCGGGAAAGCTCCCGGCGGGTCAAAAGGGCTGATCAGACGGATCAGCGCAGGGGTTTGGTTTCAAACCCCGTAGGTACGGGTAGTTCGGTTAGTGGAGGGGTGTCGAAACCGACACCCAATGTAGGCCCATATGGGGCTGTGACAGGGAAAGGCAGAGGTCCGACGAATGCGACGGAGCAGCCCAGTACTAGTAAGGAAGCCCTGTCGCGAGGAGCTTCCCCAACGGGAGCCCTGGGGTCGAAGCCTGGCGGGAAAGGTAGGCGATCGACGCCGCGTAGGAAAGCTCTGGGTGATCGGCGCTTAGCTGAGAAGATCTTGGAGCGCTACGGCGGAAGGGATGCAGCTCAGATGTCTGAGAAGCATTCCCGGACGCTGGAGTGGGCCAGGAGCGTCGTAGCTTGCGACGACCACACACCGGTGTCGAACGATGCGGGTGAGCAGCAGGGTTTGGGGGCTATGAAGCGGCAAAGGTCGGATGAGCGGAATGCCTCAACGACAAAAAGGGCCCGAGGAGGTGGGGACGCAATTTCGTTTAGCGAAATCGCTAAACGTGCAGGCTCCATCACCCTCGGGGTCCTGGATAGGAGTAGGGAGGATGGTGCCATCTCCCGAGAGGAGTGGCCGTGGGTCGCCAGCGCCATATCAGCGGCCTATATGACCGCTGTTATGGAGAGCCCAGGTACGCGGCCATGCTTCGAATACTCGGGGTGGTATCATGGTTTTAGACTGATTACTTGTGCTGACGAGCGGTCGGCCTGTATCTTTAAGAAAATAATTTCTTTGGTAGGGGAGGTCTGGAGGGGGGCCAGACTCGAGGCCGTGGAACGGAGGGATCTCCCCCTTCGACCGAGGGCTCGGGTGTGGTTGCCTGCCGGGCCATCTCAGCCGGAGAAAATACTCGAACTAATGCGTTACTGCAACCCGAACCTTCCGACGCATAACTGGAGGGTCCTCAGAGTAGAGGAGGCTGTTGGGCCACGTCGGCAAGTGCTGATTCTGCTAAACGCAGAGTCCACCGGTCCTCTCTCTGACACGAGGGGAGCTATCTCCTATGGCCTCGAGCGTGTGGTTCTTAAAATCTACCACGCCGATTCCAGGGGGGATGGTTCCTCTCCCACAGAGACTGTTCGGGAGGTGGAGGCGTCCGCAGGGGAGCCAGTACCCATGGTTGTGGATGCTGACTCCGCTAATTTGGACAGCGAAAGCACTGTTGACGTCCCGTCAATAGCGGGATCTGTCATCAGTGCTAGTCGTCTGGATGATAGGGCCGAGGAGGAGCTCCTGGCCTCCGAGGGCGAATCATCGATGGCGGGATCCGTCATCAGTGTAAGTCGTCTGTTGGGGGAGGAGGAGGACCTCCTAGTCTCCGAGGGCGAAGCCGCCAAGGATGGGGTGCAGAAGAAGAAGAGTGGTGTTGATGGAAATCCGTCAAATCAATCTTCAGCATTCTAAGGCGGCTTCCGCAAACTTGTTGCTCTGTCTTGAGAAAGGCGGAGTGGATATTGTCCTTGTCCAGGAGCCGTGGCTGAGTAGTAACGGCGGAAAAATTTCTGGATTAAGGACGGGAAAATTCAACACCTTGGTGCATGGGGAGGCAGGTAGGCCTAGATCCTGTGTGCTTATTAAAAAGGAATTTAAAGCATTTATTCTCTCTAATTTCAGCAATGCTGACGTAACCACGGTCTGCCTCGAGCGAGGCAGTAGCGAATTGTGGGTGGTCTCAGCGTATATGCCCCATGGGGACGTAACGGGACCACCGCCTGTGATACTGGGCGAAATCACCGCTGAAGCAAGGCGGAGAGGTGTTGGCGTAATCATAGGTGCCGATGCTAATGCACACCATAGCATATGGGGGAGCTCGGATACGAACACCAGAGGTGAGTCTTTATTTACTTTTATTGTAGATGAGGGACTTTGTATATGTAATAGGGGGAATGACCCGACTTTTATTACTGCGGTAAGGGAGGAGGTCTTGGACCTCACCCTGGTTAGCAGAGAACTGGAAGATCGGATATCTGGATGGAGGGTTCTCAACGAGCACTCTTTCTCTGATCACCGATATATTCAGTTCTCGGTGAATGAAGAACGTCCCGGTAAAATATCTTTTAGGAACCCTAAAAGTACCAACTGGGACTTGTATTGTAGGAAGTTGGGAGAGCTATTGCCTGAGGCGCCTATCGCTGGTTCGGACCTGTCCGAATCTGAAATAGACGATCTGGTGGAAAACTTCACCTTGGCAGGCAATAGCGCCTTTCAACAGTCCTGCCCACTGAAAACTTACAGGGGGAAGGGCAAGCCGCCCTGGTGGTCTGATTCCCTTGACGACCTAAGAGCGTCCAGTAGGCGGCTCTTTAATAGAGCCAGGAGGAGTAGACTACCCTCGGACTGGGAGCTCTATAAGGTGAGTCTGGGGATTTATAAATATGAAATAAGGTTAGCCAAGCGGGATTCATGGCGAAGCTTCTGTGAAAACGTGGAGGGCTGCAATGAATCCGCGAGGCTTAGAAAAATACTCTCTAGGAATCCCGCCCCTCGGGGGTATCTGAGAGATGATGGTGGGGACTGGTCGATGAGTAGCGAGGAGTCCCTGAGACTTTTACTGGACAATCATTTTCCCGATGTCCCAGTTGCGCAGGGATCTTCGCTTGCGTGGTCGGCGGTTGCTGGCCATGCAGAAATGCCTGCCATCCCACTACGGGAAAGTCAAATATCCTGGGCTATAAATTCGTTCAAGCCCTATAAGTCACCCGGTCCGGATGGCATCATTCCTGCGCAACTTCAAAGGTCTTTAGGGATTTCCTGCCGCTGGTTGGCCATCATCTACACTAACTGCCTCAGGCTTAACTATATCCCTAGGTCGTGGCACACGGTTAGGGTCATCTTCATTCCGAAGGCCGGCAGGGGCTCTCATGTAACACCTAAGGATTTCAGGCCAATCAGTCTCTCGTCGTTTCTTCTTAAGACGCTTGAGCGGCTGATTGACCTGTACCTACGAGAAAGGATACCTGGGGGGTTACTGTCGGCTTCACAGCATGCGTACTGCAAAGGCAGATCGACGGAAACGGCTCTCCATTCGATTGTAAAGCAAATAGAGGGGTCTCTAGAACATAAAGAATATGCTCTGGGTGCCTTTCTAGACATCGAGGGGGCTTTTAACAATGTTCTACCGGGGGCAATCGAAAGAGCTCTGGTGGGTTTAGGAGTCGAAGCGGCTCTGGTTGAATTTATTAGCAAACTTCTATGCGGCAGAATTGTCGCAGCGGAGTGGGGAGGAGCCATAATAAGGAGGAAGGTGTGCAGGGGAACGCCACAGGGAGGTGTCCTATCTCCTCTGCTCTGGGTTGTGGTAGTCAACGAGCTTCTTGTGGAGCTGGAAGCCAATGGCTGTCGGGTGGTTGCCTATGCAGATGACCTCGCTATCCTAGTCAGGGGCAAATTTCTGGGCACCCTGCGCGATGTTCTGCAGGGATACCTGGATACTGTGGCTAGGTGGGCTGAATCATGTGGAGTGGCGGTCAACCCGGGAAAAACAGAATTGGTTCTTTTTACAAGGAGATATAAGATACCCGACTTCAGAACTCCTTCGATTGGAGGGGTACCGTTGGTACTTACTGACAGGGTTAAATATTTGGGAATTGTTCTGGACAAGAAGCTGTCCTGGAGGCCCAATGTGGAAGATAGGGCCAGGAAGGCCGCGGTTGCCTTGTACTGCTGCAGGGGGGCTATCGGAAAGAGATGGGGGCTCTCGCCAGGAGTAGTACACTGGCTTTATGAGATGGTTGTCAAACCGATTCTGCTATATGGGGTGCTGGTCTGGTGGAAAGCACTGGACACGGCGAGCACCTCCAAAATGCTAATGTCAGTGCAACGGACGGCGCTTATCGGCATCAGTGGCGCTATGAGAACAACACCTACCTTGGCACTGAATGTCATGCTGAATATACATCCAGTAGATATTGCGGGAAAGGCAGCCGCGGCCCGGTCGTTGGTCAGGCTTCGTGATATGGGTTATATGCTTTCTGATTTCGGACACTCTAGCCTTCTTACTAGTTTCGACTTTATCCCTGACAGGACGGACTATTGCATGCCGGTGGCCGCTCCCTATACAACCTTCACCCCAGTCATTCCCCCGAGGGAGGAGTGGAGAAGAGGAATTATCTGGGGCATGGGACCGGTTAACTTGTTCACGGATGGGTCGAAGTTGGACGGAAAGGTTGGCGGGGGGGTCTTTTGTCAAGAGCTAAATGTAAGCCGCAAGTTTAAGTTGGCTGATCACTGCAGTGTATTCCAAGCGGAAGTTGCTGCGATTAAGGATGCGGTGGATGAAATGCTATCCAGCGCTACTACGGTTAGGGAATTTAACATCTACTCTGATAGCCAAGCGGCTATAAAGGCCTTGAGCTCAACTACAGTGCGATCGAGGGTGGTCTGGGAGTACCTGACCACACTTGCGATTGCATCGAATTATTTTACAATTAAGATTATCTGGGTCCCGGGCCATAGTGATATTCCGGGTAACTGTCAAGCGGATCTCTTAGCCCGAATCGGTACAACTGAACCGGATGAAGATGGCTGTAGGGATTTCGGGATTCCGCTAGCCACCTGTGGATTGCTCTTCCATAGCTGAGCCTCGAGTCAGCTCAGCAAACGTTGGGCGGACACTACGTCTTGTAAGATATCAAGATCTTTCTGGCCGAAAGTGGATGGCAGGAGGTCTGCTGAAATAATTGGGTTCACTAAGGCTCACCTATCAATGGTCATTGGGGTTTTGACAGGGCACTGTCCCATGGGTATCCATGCGGTACGTCTCAATATATTGGAAACTCCATCCTGCTGCAGCTGTATGGAGGATGATGAGGTGGAATCACCAAATCACTTTATGCTTGACTGCCCAGCTTTTGCCAGAACTAGGCGAAAGTATTTTGGTCGTGACTCACTTGGATCTTCCGAGGAGCTATCCAAGGTTGAGATCGGGATCATTCGGAACTTTATCGTTGCTACCCAACGATTCTCTAAGTAGTTATATCTACGTCACCGTTAGTTTAGTTTATTATATGTGGTATCACAACGGACCGTCATGTTGTCCAAGTGAGCTTCCTCTCATCAGGGAAGCTACCACCCAACCTGACCTGACCTGACCCATTTCCTGAAATCTAGAAGTTTCTACTTATTGTACACATATCACATAGTCTTACTCTTTTCAATAGCAAGAATTATCTGTGCAAATATATAAACAAATCACATGGAAATTTACTGTTGAAAAAGCAAAATATTTCAAAATACTTTCGTTGTGCCCATTTCCTGAAATTTAGAAGTTTCTACTTATTGAACACATATCACATAGCCTTACTCATTTCAATAGCAAGAATTAACTGTGAAAATATATAAACAAATCACATGGAAATTTACTGTTGAAAACGCCAAATATTTCAAAATATTTTCGTTGTGCCCATTTCCTGAAATCTAGAGGTTTCTACTTATTGTACACATATCATATAGTCTTGCTCATTTCAATAGCAAGAATTAACTGTGCAAATATATAAACAAATCACATGGAAATTTACTGTTGAAAAAACAAAATATTTCAAAATACTTTCGTTGTGCCCATTTCCTGAAATCTAGAAGTTTCTACTTATTGTACACATATCACTTAGCCTTACTCATTTCAATAGCAAGAAACAAATGACATGGAAATTTACTGTTGAAAGCGCCAAATATTTCAAAATATTTTCGTTGTGCCCATTTCCTGAAATCTAGAAATTTCTACTTATTGTACACATATCATATGGAAATTTACTATTGAAAAAGCCAAATATTTCAAAATATTTTCGTTGTGCCCATTTCCTGAAATCTAGAAGTTTCTACTTATTTTACACATATTTCATAGTCTTACTCATCTCAAGAGCAAGGATTAACTGTGCAAATATATAAACAAATCACATGGAAATTTACTGTTAAAAAAGCAAAATGTTTCAAAATACTTTCGTTGTGCCCATTTCCTGAAATCTAGAAGTTTCTACCTATTGTGCACATATCACATAGCCTTACTCATTTCAATAGCACCAATTAGCTGCGCAAATATATAGACAAATCACGTGGAAATTTACTGTTGAAAAAGCCAAATGTTTGAACACGTTCTCAAATCAATGGCATACATTAACTGTGCAAATATATAAACAAATCACATGGAAATTTACTGTTGAAATAGCAAAATGTTACAAAATATTTTCGGTTTGCCCATTTCCTGAAATCTAGAAGTTTCTAATCATTGTTGACATATCACATAGCCTTACTCATTTCAATAGCAAGAATTAACTGTGCAAATAAATAAACAAATCACATGGAAATTTACTGTTGAAATAGCAAAATGTTTTAAAATAATTTTGGTGTGTCCATTTCCTGAAATCTAGAAGTTTCTTCTTATTGTACACATATCACATAGCCTTCGTCATTTCAACAGCACTAATTAACTGTGCAAATGTATAAACAAATCACATGGAAATTTACTGTTGAAAAAGCCAAATGTTTGAACACGTTCTCAATTCAATGGCATGAATTAACTGTGTAAATACTTAAACAAATCACATTTAAAAAGCCAAATGTTTCAAAATATTTTCGTTGTGCCCATTTCCTGAAATCTAGAAGTTTCTACCTATTGTGCACATATCACATAGCCTTACTCATTTCAATAGCACCAATTAGCTGCGCAAATATATAGACAAATCACATGGAAATTTACTGTTGCAAAAGCCAAATGTTTGAACACGTTCTCAATTCAATGGCATAAATTAACTGTGCAAATATATAAACAAATCACATGGAAATTTACTGTTGAAATAGCAAAATGTTACAAAATATTTTCGGTTTGCCCGTTTCCTGAAATCTAGAAGTTTCTACTCATTGTTCACATATCACATAGCCTTACTCATTTCAATAGCAAGAATTAACTGTGCAAATATATAAACAAATCACATGGAAATTTACTGTTGAAATAGCAAAATGTTTCAAAATAATTTCGCTGTGCCCATTTCCTGAAATCTAGAAGTTTCTTCTTATTGTACACATATCACATAGCCTTACTCATTCCAACAGCACTAATTAACTGTGCAAATATATAAACAAATCACATAGAAATTTACTGCTGAAAAAGCCAAATATTCCATTGTGCCCTTTCCTGAAATCAAGAAATTTCTACTTACGAATGCGGAACCTCGCTTTCTACCATATGTCGTGGCAATATTTGAAAACTACGGTTTTTTTGTTTTATTTTATCTTAAAAATCGCTTAAGTATTTAAATTTCTTCTCTATATATTTCCTATCTTATACAGCCGATTATGTTTAAATTACGAATGTGATAAAATTATTGTTCAGCCCCATTCATGAAAGGTATGAAGTCCCGTCCAGTCTGGTCTTTACTTGTTCGTTTTCAAATATTGCCACGACATATGGTAGAAAGCGAGGTTCCGCATTCGTAAGTAGAAATTTCTAGGTTTGGGGAAATGGGCACAGTGAAAATATTTTGAAATATTTGGTGAGGATGCAAAATTTTACGTTGTTTGTGGTCTGCATGAAATAGCTGTGACAATGAATCACTTATCTCAACAATATATAACGTAAAGGTAAGTTTTTGATGAAATTTGAAGTTTCTGTGTGCTAAAAAGGGGGCAGAAATTACAGTTTATATGGGGTATATAATACATATACCACCGACCTATATGCTTTTTTCAGACAAAAATATATGCGAGATACGTAAGCATATGGTGAAATTTGAAGCTAAGTAGCTTATCTGAACAATCGGTTGTATCAGATATATACCATTTATACCACCGATCTATAACATTTTTCCAGATAACAATGAATGCTCTATACGTAAGCATTCGGTGAAATTTGAAGCTTCTAGCTGTTAAAATGTGGCAGTAATTACGAAAATTGCTTATCTGAAAAATCAGTTGTGGGGGATATATGCTATATATATGACCGATGTCATCCATTTTTTCAGACAACAATATGTACAATATACGAAAGCATATGGTGAAGTTTGATGCTTCAATCTGGTAAATTGAGGAAGATATGACAAAAATTTTCTTTTCTGAAAAATCGGATGTATGGTGGATATATGCTATAGTGGTACGATCCGGCCGATTCCGGCAAATGTCTAAACCGATACTTAAGTATACCCGCTCACCAAATTTTATCGAGATATCTCAAAAATTGAGGGACTACTTTGCATACAAACATACAGACGGTCAAAGGGACCGACGGACATGGCTAAATCATATCAGCTCATCATCCTGATCATTTCGGTATACTTGTTGGCGGGTCTATCTATTTTCCTTTAAATACTTACAATTTTGAGATTCGTGACAAAGTTAATATATCATTCAGTTACATGAAAGGTATAAAAATTCTAAGCATTTTCTTGATATAAATTGGAAAAATCAACGAAAAATATATTCTTGCTGAACTTTGGTTTTAAAATTTTGACATAGAAATTGGGGGCATAAAATATTGCTCCTTTTGAAATAGTACTTAAATTAATACTTTTTAAATAATGATAGAATATAGATGTAGCTTGATTTTAATGCAATTTTATGATAAAACTATGAAATTAAATTTGCTTTATTAATTTTTGAACCGCTTGCAGCTTATAGATTTTGCTGGTAATAATCTAGGACAGAGATCGACTGCTAAACCGCTGCTAAAAATGTCGCAAAAAGGTTTCAAAAGACTTGTTTTGACCTCGATATCAATAACCTGAAAGTAAAGACTTTACTAATGTCAAAAGATATTTTCAAAACAAAAAACTATTTAAATTTCTTGCTGAAGGGGGTCCTGCGACAAAAGACTATGTATCTTACTCCTAGTCTTGGAGCAGTTGAGGGTCATTACTCGGATTTAAATACCGAGGCAAAAACGTGTCTTTTGAACACGCTCCTGACAGTTTTGAACGGGCATTAGCAGTCCACCCCTGTCCTGTAGTATAACTTCCTTAATTGGCGTTTAACCGTTTAATTAGTTACGGCCGTCCTACAAGGTGCGCCAGCCGCTTCTTGGCTCTGCCAACTGGCGCCAATTGGTCACACCAAGGGAGTTTAAATCGTTTTCCACCTGGTCCTTCCCGCGGAGTGGTGGAAAATTTAACAACATGCAATAGTAGGACGAAAAAGACGACAGGTATATAAATTACGTTGGATATAAGTTGAACTTCTGAATTTCAGTCTTTATCCCGTAAACCTTAGAAGTTTCCGCTGTGAGAAGATTCATTGTTGGTCACCCACCATTACAATTCAACGCTAAGGTCAACTGTAGGCACGGGTTTGGCGCCAAAGGGATCATCGGCCACAAGACTACACATCTATGCAAGCCTTCGCTGACAGTACAGATTTTAAGTGCGGTGCTACAATTTCCCATATGCCTGTCCAGGACATTGCCTTGTGCACAAAGAGCGTTGTTTTAAACAACATTACATCTACATTACATAGCATACATTGTTATTGTTTTTGTCTTAACGATAAAAGATACTCCCCGAAGGTTTTGGGTAACTTTATCGGTGTTGATAATCCTTTTCCGGATATAGATCCGGTACGTTCCGGCAAGTGCCATTAAGGTAATAGCAGAAGTATCTCGGAAACAAATTGATGTGACCAAGTTCAACCTTCTAGGTTATACGAACCCTTCCACACAAGCTTCTGATAGCCATTACCTGGAATGACCATCATGGATGTATGACTTGTACATTAATCGGGATACTGTAGAAAAGTGTAATATAATGCGCCCACTTCTCAATTGATTACCCGTTCACAGGAATATTGACGGCAACGAAACATTGGTTGAGCAATGCGGCTGACGGTCCATCAGCTATACTGATCAATAGTGACAAACTTACCTATCTCAAGAAACCCGAAATTGCTTACTACCGACTTGTATAAAACCAACAATCAAATTTAGTCTGATTACGATCAGAAAATAAAGTTTCAACTGATTATATCTAGCAAAGAGATATTAAGGATCACATCCACAATCACAGGGCGCAGGCTGTTCAGCCTACACATGGAAAGTATTGAAATCTCCTTCAACGCAGGTGTAAGAGTGAGAGCTGTTGTGAGGACGGTTGATAGGAAAAAGTCACGCATATTCCCTGCAAGAGCTTTAGCCCCAAGGAGCATTATGTCCCGAACATAAGCCAGTTTTGTGCTATCCGATTTAAGGGCGGTATCAAAATGCTCAATAAAGGATATCAGGAGGTATATTGACCTAACCAAATGGTTTTGAGTTAAACACTAACAGGGTATATAAAGCAACTAAACAACCATAAAAGCCTTGGATACTGCCACTTGTGGTGCTGACTACGGAAAACTTTTGAACACCTATGATTTGAGGTCCCACATTTAAAATTTCCGGTTCGTTGACGGGAATGATGCCACCGCCGAACTGGTTATTATATTCGTCACGGAAAATGCTGACAATATATTCGTCCAATAGGCACGATAGATAAAGCAAGTTTTGCCCCCGCCCTGATATATGTAATTCGTCCTTAGCGACGTGAACGCCACCATATGAAAACAAGGTGAATTTGGCTCCGTTGTTGCAATTTTCAGCCTGCACAACGAAGCCTCACGTAATGCACTGGGACCCATATCTGAACATGAAATATCCGTCCTTCTATCATCACAAAACCTACAAGGAAAGCTGTAAAAATATATTTTAAACAATATTACCGGTTTTATATTGATATTGAAACATCTTTTCGTATAGCTCGATTATTTGGCAACTTCTTGCCATATATATTAACAAATATATTACACGTGATTATTTCTTATCTGATTGATGAGGCTACACCGCACAGGAGCTTAAGGGGTAAGCTTTATGAGGAAATACAGCACCTGAGAACCCGGTGAATCGAGTACTTAAAGAACAATACCCAAAACTAGCAGAGGAGGAAAGCACTCTCCCTAAGGAAAAGCGCGGCACTCTAGCTCAACTTCGATCTGAGTACTGTAACAGGTTATACTCTTACTTATCCAGAATCAACCCCAACATACATAATGTATGTATGTCCTGCTTGCAATGTGTCCCCACATGACACCAACCATCTCTTTAATTGCAATGTGGAACCAACCCTTCTAACACACCTCTCACTCTGGTCCAGCCCTGTTGAAACAGCAAGTTTCCTTGGACTCCCGTTAGAGGACATTGATAACAATTTGTGATTGGTCGCACCTATTGGGTGGGGCGAAGCACTGCTACAAAAACAACGACAACTAGTTGCGAAATTGCGCGAACCAAGAGCAATATAATGACAAAAGAATCAAAGTTCAAGATTCTCAAATCCAGTCAATAGATACATTTCGCAGCGGTTAAGATTTGCATTTAGATACAGCAACTTCTCTTTCTATACCTCTTTGCTTCGGCTTTTCATATATGGACATTAATTGACCTTGCTCTCCCACAATTTCAAGTAATTCGATTATGAATGGTAAATATAGCATTTCCGATTTTCCACTTCATATTCAATTTTTGAACGCAATTTCCTTATTTCCGTCTGATGCTCTTCACCATCTCCTGTATCCATAGCATCGTCAGCAGTCGCCATCATTTTATCGATTGTCTGCTGATATATTTTCAATCTACCTGCCACTAGGACCATAAGATTAAAATGTATTTCACGTTCGCTATATTTTTGCATACGTTTCTCAATTATTGGGCGTACAGCATCAAACCAATTTTGTTCGGAAGATACTGCGCCCAAATCCAAAGGACCTTCTTTCACACCATACAATTAATATTAGCGTCCATTAATTGGTATGTCAGTCAGATTCTCACATTTTTAAATACACATAACCTTGAGTTTTTTCTTTTGCTTAGGGTTTTCCTTATAATATTTTGAATAAGCCATAGTATAGGTTTTGTTGTATAGCATGTATTGTCATGTACGTAATTAATAAGTTTTCACTGAATTGCTTTATGATGTACTTTGAATAAAATTTGTAATGTAAAAATGGGAATGCTTATTAATCTAGAAGGCACGTAGGTATTTCAGGTAAGGGTCCACAGAAATGGTATATTAACTTTGGTCCGATGTTTGTAACGTTGAGAAATATAGAAGACAGACTCATCATTAAGTATACCGAATTGATCAGGGCGACGAAATGAGTTGATATAGCCATGTCCGTCTGTCCGTCCGTCGGTCTGTCTGTTTGAACGCAAACTAGTCCCTCAAATTTTGAGATATCTCAATGAAATTTGGTACAAAGATGTATTTTTGTATTATAGTAGACATTTGTCGGATCCGGTAGGATCGGACCACTATAACATATATGTCCCATGCAACCGATCGTTCAGATAAGACGATTTTGGCCATTCCTGCCGCAATTTAGAAAGTATAAACGTGAAACTCGCTGATATATACTCTAATATATCATAGAAGACATCCTGCAAAAATCACTTTGATCGGAGCTATATATAGTTATATCCCATACAGCCGATCGTTGAGATAGAAACATTTTTGGCCATTTCTTCCTTAATTTCCAATATATCAAGTAAGGAAGGCTAAGTTCGGGTGTAACAGAACATTACATACTCAGTTGAGAGCTATGGAGACAAAATAAGGAAAATCACCTCGTAGGAAAATGAACCTAGGGTAACCCTGGAATGTGGCTGTATGACATGTGTATCAAATGGAAGGTATTAAAGAGTATTTTAAGAGAGAGTAGGCCATAGTTCTATGGATGGACGCCATTTAGGGATATCGCCATAAAGGTGGAAGAGGGCTGACTCTAGAATTTGTTTGTACGATATGGGTATCAAATGAAAGGTGTTACTGAGCATTTTAAGAGGGAGTGGGCCTTAGGTCTATCGGTGGACGCCTTTTCGAGATATCGCCATTAAGGTGGACCAGGGGTGACTCTAGAATGTGTTTGTACGATATGGGTATCAAATGAAAGATGGTAATGAGTATTTTAAAAGGGAGTAATCCTTAGTTCTATAGGTGGACGCCTTTTCGAGATATCGCCATAAAGGTGGACCAAGGGTGACTCTAGAATGTTTGTACGATATGGGTATCAAACGAAAGCTGTTACTGAGCATTTTAAGAGGGAGTGGGCATTAGGTCTATAGGTGGACGCCTTTTCGAGATATCGTCATTAGGGTGAGCCAGGGGTGACTCTAGAATGTGTTTGTACGATATGGGTATCAAACGAAAGGTGTTACTGAGCATTTTAAGAGGGAGTGGGCATGAGGTCTATAGGTGGACGCCTTTTCGAGATATCGTCATTAGGGTGAGCCAGGGGTGACTCTAGAATGTGTTTGTACGATATGGGTATCAAACGAAAGCTGTTACTGAGCATTTTAAGAGGGAGTGGGCATTAGGTCTATAGGTGGACGCCTTTTCGAGATATCGCCATTAGGGTGGGCCAGGGGTGACTCTAGAATGTTTGTACGATATGGGTAGCAAACGAAAGCTGTTACTGAGCATTTTAAGAGGGAGTGGGCATTAGGTCTATAGGTGAACGCCTTTTCGAGATATCGCCATTAGGGTGGGCCAGGGGTGACTCTAGAATTTGTTTGTACGACATGGGTATCAAATGAAAGGTAGTAATGAGTATTTTAAAAGGGAGTAATCCTTAGTTCTATAGGTGGACGCCTTTTCGAGATATCGCCAAAAAGGTGGACCAAGGGTGACTCTAGAATGTTTGTACGATATGGGTATCAAACGAAAGGTGTTACTGAGCATTTTAAGAGGGAGTGGGCATTATGTCTATAGGTGGACGCCTTTTCGAGATATCGCCATTAGGGTGGGCCAGGGGTGACTCTAGAATGTTTGTACGATATGGGTATCAAACGAAAGGTGTTACTGAGCATTTTAAGAGGGAGTGGACATTAGGTCTATAGGTGGACGCCTTTTCGAGATATCGCCATTAGGGTGGGCCAGGGGTGACTCTAGAATGTTTCTACGATACGGGTATCAAACGAAATTTGTTACTGAGCATTTTAAGAGGGAGTGGGCATTAGGTTTATAGGTGGACGCCTTTTCGAGATATCGCCATTAGGGTGGGCCAGGGGTGACTCTAGAATGTGTTTGTA
Organism: Eurosta solidaginis; assembly: GCF_040869045.1. Lineage (NCBI taxonomy): Eukaryota > Metazoa > Arthropoda > Insecta > Diptera > Tephritidae > Eurosta > Eurosta solidaginis. The sequence continues at coordinate 264,606,575 of NC_090320.1, forward strand.
CGATATGGATATCAAATTAAAGGTATTAATGAGGGTTTTAAAAGCGAGTGGCCCTTAGATGTATATGTCAAGGCGTTCTCGCGATATCGACCAAAATGTGGACCAGGTGATCCAGAAAATCATCTGCCGGGTACTGCTAATTTATTTATATATGCAATACCACTAACAGTATTCCTGCCAAGATTCCAAGGGCTGTTGATTTCGCCTTGTAGAACTTTTTCATTTTCTTCTACTTAGTATGGTAGGTGTCACACCCATTTTACAAAGTTTTTTCCAAAGTTATATTTTGCGTCAATAAACCAATCCAGTTACCATGTTTCATCCCTTTTTACGTACTTGGTATAGAATTATGGCACTTTTTTCATTTTTCGTCATTTTCGATATCGATAAAGTGGGCGTGGTTATGGTCGGATTTCGGCCATTTTTTATACCAAGATAAAGTGAGTTCAGATAAGTATGTGGGCTAAGTTTAGTAAAGATATATCGGTTTTTGCTCAAGTTAATGTGTTAACGGCCGAGCTGAAGGACAGACGGTGGACTGTGTATAAACCTGGGCGTGGCTTACACCGATTTCGCCCATTTTCACACAGAACGGTTACCGTCATAGGATCTATGCTCCTACCAAATTTGAAAAGGATTGGTAAATTTTTGTTTGACTTATAGCATTAAAAGTATTCTAGACAAACTAAATGAAGAAGGGCGGAGCCACGCCCATTTTGAAATTTTCTTTTGTTTTTGTATTTTGTTGCACCATATCATTACTGGAGTTGAATGTTTACATAATTTACTTATATACTGTAAAGTTATTAAATTTTTTGTTAAAATTTTACTTTAAAAAAATTTTTTTTTAAAAAGTGGGCATGTTCTTCATCCAATTTTGCTAATTTTTATTTAGCACATATATAGTAATAGTAGTAACGCTCCTGACAAATTTCATCATGATATCTTCAACGACTCCCAAATTACAGCTTGCAAAACTTTTAAATTACCTTCTTGTAAAAGTGGGCGGTGCCACGCCCATTGTCCAAAATCTTACTAATTTTCTATTCTGCTTCATAACGTCAACCCATCTACCAAGTTTCATCGCTTTAACCGCCTTTGGCAATGAATTATCGCATTTTTTCGGTTTTTCGAAATTTTCGATATCGAGAAAGTGGGCGTGGTTATAGTCCGATATCGTTCATTTTAAATAGCGATCTGAGATGAGTACCCAGGAATCTACATACCAAATTTCATCAAGATACCTCAAAATTTACTCAAGTTATCGTGTTAACGGACAGACGGACGGACGGACGGACGGACATGGCTCAATCAAATTTTTTTTCGATACTGATGATTTTGATATATGGAAGCCTATATCTATCTCGATTCCTTTATACCTGTACAACCAACCGTTATCCAATCAAAGTTAATATACTCTGTGAGCTCTGCTCAACTGAGTATAAAAACGTTAAACTTGGAGATATTTAATCTAATATATCATAGAAGATTTCATGAAAAAATTATTTCGATCGGAGCTATATATAATATATATACGATACAACCGATCGTTCAGATAAGGGGGTTTTTTGCCATTTTTTATTTTATATTTATCTTAAAAATCGTTTAGGTATGTACATCTGTTCACTATATATTTCTTATCTTATACATCCGATTATTTGGAGATTACGAACGGGATAAGATTACTGTTCAGCCCCATTCATGAAAGGTATAAAGTCTTCGGCACATCCGAAGACAGTCCCGTCCTTACTTGTTTTGGTTTGTTTTAGTTTTTAGATATAGTAACCGGTCGTTTCCCGTTCGGTCAGCCGACATGACTAGCCACAGTGCACCACTAGATCATGTCGACTGCCTTCCTCGCTACTCCATAGAAGATGCGTGTCCATAACATCGAGCAATCGAGTTGTGCACTGAGCGAATTTTTGGTGCATTACTTAGAGTAAAGCCTTTTGTATAAGGATCAAAGGATTGGGAAAATTCTTTGAATTCAGTAAGTGTTGGTCCCAGCTTAATGTCTTCATGGTCACAGTTCAACAGAATGTTAAGTATTGCCTGTGTTGCGCATGCATTGTTAATGACTTGCTTTTCAAAGAATATATTATCTAGACTATCATCGCGTACAACAGATCCAGATGATTCATCATCCCGAACCCATTTAAAAAGGAAACGAGCCCATGTATGCGTTCGAGGTCTTTAAATAGGTCAGGATCTAAACTCCAAATCTCCTCCACTTGAATGCCCTCACATTTAAATTCACGTATTAATTCCGTAAATACACCTGGATCGCTCTCAATTAAACACCAGCTGCCTGCGGCGTCGGACATTTCGTTTGGATTTGAATATTATTACAATGATTTTTGTGAAATTTTAATTGCATTCAGCAAACTTTTGTGTTCATTAATATCAAACAAAATTATTAAATGGGAATTGTCACACATTTGAATGATAGAAAAGTCAACACAAAGCGGAATTTGAGAAAAAAAGTGATGCGGTTGTAAAATTTTTCAGAGAAAGCAATTGGTAAGGTGTTACATACATTTTGTCCTCTGAGTAAAAAAGGATTTTTGTAAAGCGACCATATTATTATTTCTAAGGGCGTTTAAGATGGCGGCATTAGAGCGAGAAACTGCTTACATCCGCCACCTGCTAATTGACTATATATTGATAAATTGACTTATTTTCTGTCAACTTTCCAATCCACGTAATGTGCACTCCACTTATATATTTTTATTTCTCATAAATATTTTTACAATTTCTACAGCCACCGTGGTGTGATGGTAGCATGCTCCGCCTATCACACCGTATTCCCTGCGTTCACACCCGGGAAAAGCAACATCAAAATTTTAGAAATAAGGTTTTTCAATTCGAAGAAAATTTTTCTAAGTGGGGTCGCCCCTCGGCAGTGTTTGGCAAGCGCTCCGAGTGTATTTCTGCCATGAAAAGCTCTCAGTGAAAGCTCATCTGCCTTGCAGATGCCGTTCGGAGTCGGCATAAAACATTTAGGTCCCGTCCGGCCAATTTGTAGGGAAAATCAAGAGGAGCACGACGCAAATTGGAAGAGAAGCTCGGCCTAAAATCTCTTCGGAGGTTATCGCGCCTTACATTTTTTATATTTATTTATGTCAAAATTTTAAAATCAAAGTTCATCAAGAATATACCTTTATATAAGGAAACATTTTTCGCTGATTTTGTCCATTTATATAAAGGAAATGTTTAACATTTTTTTATTTTCTTTTTATTTCCCTTCCATTAAAGTTTTACGCATTTAATAGCTTAAATCTCTCATGTTATTTTAAATTTAAAATACTTTTTTAAAGATAAAATAGTGTTTATTTTGACTATAACAGACTTAAAATGATGCTTAATTTAGAAGCATTTTAAAACCGATAAAACTCTATTTTACTTTGACTATAACTACGGCCAATTATATTAATATATGACCACATACATAGATCACATAGGTCAAGGTCTAGAAATTATGGCGAAGTGAATGGTTGCATTCCCTCTCCCCCAACAACCGTTTTCCTAAGTCATTATTACTTTGGTTCATCCAGACATCGAACATCCCAAAATTTACATTTATAATATATGTATGCACGGTTCAAGGTTTATATAGATGTTGGTCTAAAAGATTGTGTCTTCTGGTTACTTGCAGGACAATTTCGGCATCATTCAGGGACCACTTTCGTACTCGCGACATTATATGAAGACAGTTTGGGATATTAGATAGAGCTTACGATTTTTCGAACTTGTTCGAGAAGAGATTTCTCGCGAGTCTCGCCTTCTCGCGAGATTCTCGAGTCTCCAATTACTCGTAAGGCTCGCGAGCTTCTCGACATTCAATGTAATCGATTCATTGGCTGTTTTATATAGGGCTTACGATTTCTCCTGGAACGCAAGCGAAAATTTCCATAAACCCACAACTAAAAAACCCCGAAATGTGTAGAGTATTGCCAATGCAGCGACTGAAGTGAAAGCCGAGAAGCTCGCGAGTATTATGAGTATTTCGAGAATCTCGCTAGAATTGAAAGTCGAGAAGCTAGCGAGTATTACGAGCATTTCGAGATTCGAGAATCTCGCGAGAAGCCGTGTTCTCGAGGTTTCGTTAAACAAATAAAATATTGTGAACAAAATTATATGTATAATAAAGATGTTTTGAGTGAAATGTCATGGGAAAGCAATATAATCAAAAAAAAAAATAATAATAATAATAAAATTCTCAAGTAAAAAAAGCAAGTGTATAAATAATGTCCATACAGCAATTGAGTTAATGTCGAGAAGCTCGCAAGATTTACGAGTATTTCGAGTCACGAGAATATCGCGAGAAGTCGAATTCTCTGGTCTCGAAAATCTCGCTTGTGTTCGAGAAGAAATCGTAAGCTATAATCAGAACTGAATTTTGCGCCAGTTCAAAACCGTGTTTGCAATCTTTTCGGGACTACTTTCAGAATACCTCAGGATTGTTTCGGGATTGTGCTCGAAATAGTTTCTGAACTTTTATAGATTAGATACTTTGAGATTATTAAAGGTCCGTTTCGGTATTATTTGAGGAACATTTTTGGGACTATTTAAAATTTTCTAAGACTATTTCGGGACCGTTGAGAGACTGTGTTCGAGATCTCCTTGGGGCTGTTTGGATCCGTTTCTGGATTGTTTACGTAATAATACTGCCGACACCTTATGGGAACTAACTCCATATAGTTTTCAAGATTCTGTTCGAAAGTATTTCACGATTGTTTAGGGAATTATATCTGAAGAACTGTCACCCAATATTTTTTAATTATCGGCGGATCTGTTCGCTGTTTTCAAGATCATTAAAAAAAAGAAAGTGTTTCAGGGAAGTATTGTATCCTCCTTTAAGAACTCCACTATATCCTTCCTTCCGTTTATCACCGTGTGCTTATCTCCGTGACTGCGAGTATTTCGCGATTTGTTGGGACCATTTAAATATTATTTTCTGGACGATCTCGTTATTTTTTTCAAAATCATATCTTGGCATATCGTGCGCACTGGGACGCGGTTAGTTTTACGAATATGTGAACGACGAACAGACGTTCAAATCTACAACAAATTAACGCCTTATTAACACTTAACAAAAGATATTGTTTATATCAGCCCATTTAAGTTCGAACAGTGTTGTTGTACAGAATTTTGTGCTCTTCTCCCAAACCGGTTTTTTTTTGGCAGTATACAATAGAAACTATTAGCAGTTTGGATACAGATAAACTAATTAAGTGAACCCCTTGTACTTTTTTGTATTTGTTCACTAAAAATACAGCCATTCTACAGATATTAATTTGATAACACAACTCAACTCTTCAAATATACATATATATAAACAAACAATTACTATAGAAGTTTTCTTTTGAAAAAGTGAAGCAAAATGTTTTGCCAAAGCCACGTTCATTTCGTTTCGCTGGTAAATGCGTAAATTAATTCAATTTGTTTAGCTAATTAAAAATTTCCATTAGAGTTATTAAGCTTATTAGGCTTATTGTATTACCCAAAAATTTCCGCAAGCTATATTTGATCGAGGCGGCCGCCGTGGTATTATGGTAGAATGCTCTGCTACCACCCCGACGGTCTTGGGTTCAAATCCCCGGTAGAGTAACTTCAAAAATGAAGAAAAAAGTTTTTTAATTAGAAAAAACTTTTTCTAATCGACGTTGTCTCTCAGAAGTGTGTAGCATACACTCCGAATGTATTTATGCCATGAAAAGCTCCTCAGTGAAAACTCATCTACCTTGCAGATGCCGTTCGGAGTCGACGTAAAAGCATGTACGTGTCGTTCCTCCAATTTATAGGAACAATTAAAAGAAGCACGATGCAATTTGGACAATAAGCTCGGCCTAAAATATCTTCGGAGGTTATCGCGCCTTGCATTTATTTGTTTATTTCATTTATAATGGACCGAGTGAAAACAAACAAGATTTTTTGTTGTGTAGCATTGACTTTAATTAAAATGTATTGTTGTTATTTAAAATTTCTGAAAGTTTGAATGAACGATTTTTGCTTATTTTTTATCCACATTGCTCAGTTGGGTATAAATAGCGCCCACAAAACTAATTTCGATGTAGTTTATACTTAAAAAGTAACAAAAAAGTTCTTAAATTAAAATGAATTCAAGAAATCTTTTCGCTATCGTCTTTGTCGTTCTACACTACTTTTCATCCAATGCGAACGCGGAGTTTCGCGTTAATGGAAACCTTATACGAATAAAGGACAGCAACCATACCGTATCAATATTTAGTCATTTCAGTTATATTTGTGTTGGTTCCATTATCTCTAAGGATTGGGTGCTTACAGATGCGTACTGCGTATACAATAAAGAAAAGTACGATCTCGCCATTCTAGTTGGTGAAAACGATATAACTGAATTAAACAAACGAGGTGTTCAACAACGCACAGTGTGCGATATATTTATTGATTTTGCGAATAAGGAAGCACCACTAATTATGAAAATAGCTGTGCTTAAAGTGTTTGAAGAATTTCAATGGAAGGATAATTTTGTAAGTTTTGTAAAGATTTGCAATGCCAATACCATATTAGAACCGGGCAGTGATATGAAAGTGAGTGGATGGAGTAAAAATGTATCTCCTTATCTTAAAACTGTTAGAATGCCTATAATACAAAAGGATGAATGCAAGAACCGTATATCGTCGTTTGCTCTACCAGACTCAACCATTTGTGCTGGATGTCGAAGTATGCTGCGTAATGGAGATTCTGGAGCAGGGGCGCTTGTGAATGGCAAACTTTGTGCGGTGGCGCACTACCTTGGTAGTGACTCCGATATTCCGAATGTATTTACAGATTTAAGAAATCGAAAAGTTAGAGAATTTATAAGTTTCCATACATCTTTGGAGTTGTTATAAATTCATGTTGAGTGGAATATCACCCATACTCGACAGAACATCGAATTTCGAAACATTGTGAGATAGGTCGTCTTCGAATTGAGATATGGTGACATTCCACTCAACAGTCGATATTTCTTTATATATCATGTATCATTTTATATATGATTTCTTATATATATCATGTACAAATAAACTGTTATGATTGCGAGTAAATAAATACTTTTTATTGTATGCTAGGAAATTGGTACGTATGTCTTAAGTTAAATGCTTTAAATTTTGAGACCAAAGTTTGATCACGACTGTAAAGTTCTCCCGTGTATGAATATATCATAAGATAAAAAGAAAATTGCGGAACAACTACTTTGAGGCCCTGGCAAACTCCGTGTAAAACAGCTGATCCAACCAACTCTATGAAAGTCAACGTAATCGGTAAGTCATAGAATAACGCCTTAGTCATAACGATACCATAGCCAACCTTTTAGTTTTTGGTTTTCACCCACAGTTTTGTTCCATAGATGTGATAGTTCAGCCGGTCCATTAGATTTTTTTTTTGTTTAGATGCTGTTGTAGACCTCTCTGGATTAAAATTGTAACCTAGTTCTGCACACCCATTTAAGCGAAGACCGGTATAATCTAAATTTGAAGCCAATTTGGTTTGGCCATATACATATATAGAACAAGAAAGTTTGATATTTAGGCTCAAACTGTTAACCGTGTACTAGCGTACCCGGAAACCTTTGTCCTGGCATTGTATTTTAAAACTATACTTCCCTTTACTTTTATTACTCTCCATATCATCGAACAGACTAAAACTTTACTACTTTTCCAACCATTTCCCTTTCTTATTCCTTTCCTTTCCTTTTACTCTTCATCTACACTCCCTCCTCATTGTAATTTTTCCCCTCACTCCCAAACCCAATCCCAATCTCACTCCCACTCTAATTCCCACTCCTGCTTTAATTCCCATGCTTACTCACTCTTCCACTCTCTCTATCTTTTTTTTTTATTGGACGTGGGGGTAGCTCACTACCACCAAGTGGCCCAATGAAGCTAATCCTGTTCATGTGTCCGCACCCCGTGGGAACGCCGTTTAGCATAACGTCACGGAGGGGAAAGGCGATTTAGTCGCCACTACTTCTTATGCGCATTTCTCTGCGCTCCCTTTCAGCATGCATCAATTTCATCATTACTATAAAGGCCATCTTACTCACAGCAATACAACAATCTATTTGTCCGCACATTCGTGGAACTAAATACCTAATGGAAGGCTTCTCTCTAAAAACTCTGTTTACATACAGTCTTTCGCCGTGAAACGAGGGCAGTGAAATATTAAATGTTCTGCGCTTTCCAATTCGGAGGACCAGTGTGGACAGAAAGGATCCTCCTCTATCCCACGCTTATGTAGATATTCCTTGGAGCCGCTGTGCCCCTCAATATCTGTCTGAGGTGGTAATTTAGTTCGCCGTGTTTTCGCTCGTACCATTCCGCTATATTCCGGCTAGCATGAAGGTCCATCGCCGTTTTCTCGAATCTTCCCACCGTTCTTGCACCTAACTATTTTTCGTGACCTTACGCTTTTCTTAGCATCTTCTGATGGTCGGCTGATTCCAATGCCATACAGATCGGCCAATTCTCCTGAGAGTAGATCTACTGGATTGGTTAAAGGTCGAATCGTATCATTTCTTGACAATAATAACTATTTCAGCTCAATGCAATTCGGGTTCAGATATGGGCGGTCAACAGAAGATGCCCTGCTGGACTTTTGTTCTCACATATATAGGGAACTAGACAATAAAAAGAACTGTGCTGGACTGTTCGTTGATATCACTAATGCATTTGACATGGTTGATCACCAAATTTTATTAGACAAATTGTATTTTGCGGGTTTCCGTGGGTTTATATATAATTGGTTTAAATCTTATTTGTCAGGAAGAATTCAAAAAGTAAAAGTTGGAAGTAGTATAAGTAACCCAGTTACAATTAGCTTAGGTGTACCTCAAGGATCTGTCTTAGGTCCTATTCTATTTTTGATTTACCTTAATTCAATATTCTCGCTGCCATTGTATGGAAAAGTAACAGCCTTCGCTGACGACCTTGCTATCGCCTATGGTTCATTGAACTATCTGGATTTAGTAGCAGGAATCAATAACGATGTGCATTTGCTAAGAGTGTGGTTTGCAGCACATAAGCTCTGTGTCAGCCATAAAATGAAGTTGATGTATTTCAATTTGCATCCAAAATCCTCACCTGACATAGCCATTGTATTCCATGCTACTGACTGCAAACGTTTTGTACTAAATAATTTTCTGTTCTGTGCATCGTTTAAAGCTGAAGTAAATTGTTGCAATAAGTGCTTCACTATTGAGAAAGTAAACGACTTCCAATATCTTGGTGTTATTGTTGACCAAAACTTGAGTTGGTCTACGCATATTTCTCGTTTGAAGTCCTACTTGCGATCTTCCGTTCGTTATTTTTACAATTTAAGAAAAGTTTCTTCAAACGAAATACTTAAAACTATTTACTACGCTTTAGTCCACTCCAAGCTCCAATACGGTATAACCTGTTGGGGTGGCGCTGCAGGTAATAAAATCCAGCAGCTTCTAACTATTCAAAAATGGGTCATAAGAAAAATATGTAATGTTGATTGTTTTCATCACTCTATGGAGTTGTTTAGGGATCTGAAAGTTCTTCCTGTTAAGCATATGTACTACTATAAAACGTTAAAGATATTTTTCATTCGCTGTGGGTATTTACATAGCCTGGTATCGGATAGTTATAACTTGAGGCAAAACTCATATGGACTTGTGTATGTCCCGACCTCTCGAACAACCAACTTCATCAACTTCTTTACTATCCTTTCTTGTAAAGATTTTAATGCGTTGCCTGCATGTATACGTGTCACTAGAAATCTGAATGAGTTTTTGGGAAAGTTTAAATCTTTTCTACTAGAGAAATCACACGAAGACATCAAAATTTTGCTGAACCATAGAACTTAAAAAAATATATGTACATATTGTATTAATATATTTTATTACTTATTATTTTTAATCAAACTTCACCCCACGCACTATTTTACATGTTTTTGAATTCAATTTTATTCGGAGATGGCATTCGATACTAAAATACATATATTTTTACAGAATGCCTTACTTTTCTTTCTGTAATTATGGTTAATTTAATTTAAGTCGCTATTGTAACATATATGCTGTTGTGAAAGAAAATGAATAAAAAATGAAATGAAATTTTCCTCGATAAAACATGGATAGCGTCGTCGGACACCGTCCGATAAGCACATGCTATTCGTATAGCAGTAATGCGGTAGGCTGCTAGTATATCTGTTTGGTGGACCAGTTTAGATCCGTGCCATACTGGTGCTGCATATAATATTATAGAGCTTGTTACGTTGGATAGTAGCTGACGGGTAGCTTCGCCTGGGCCGTCGATGTTGGGCATTATTCGCGTTAGGTCTCCACTAACTCTAGAAACTTTCTCCCCCACCGCCCTGAAGTGCTCCCTAAAAGTTAATTTTGAGTCAATGATTACTCCTAGATATTTCTTGGAAGGATTTGAATTTATTTGATAATCTCCTATGGTTAGGACCAACTCATCCGCAGTCCGCTTTGAGCTCACCAGAACCACTTTTGTCTTATTGCTAGCCATCACCAGCCCCATGTTCGTCAGCCCTTCCTTTATTCTTCTCACGGCGTCATTACATAATGCTTGCAGCAGATCAAGTTTCTTGGCCACTGCTACTACGACAATATCATCTGCATAGCCGACAATTTCCGTGCCTCCGGGAAGGTCGATTTGTAGCACACCGTCATACATCGCATTCCAAAGAGCTGGACCTAGAACAGATCCCTGAGGGACACCGCCCGTGATGTTGTGATTTCTTGGTCATCCGTATCAAAAAGGAGTACTCTGTTGCTTAGATAGCTACCAGTTATTCGGAGCAGGTAAGCAGGTGTGCCAAAGTTTCGTAGCGCTCTCTCTATCTCTCCGACCATAATTACCTCATACATATATGGAATTATACACCAAATATGGTATACCCTTTCAAATAATTACTCTCACTCGTACTCCCACTTACATGCGTTCCCCTCTCCCACCTAAATTAGTAAACGAAATAAAAAGAAATTTTAATACATATTTATCTCCTGCAAGTTATGCTCAAGACTAAATAAAACGAGTTACGGGATGTTCATAAGTGTTGTTATAAATGAAATGCTGTCATAAATGTATGTAATACTTCTAAATTAATAGTACAGTTAGGGTACACTCGTAAACATCAGAGTGCTGATATATTTCTGTTAAAATGTTTTCGTTTTTCTTTTCCTTGAGGAAATGTAACAAAATTATAATTTTTAATTGTAAAACTTAAGCTACTACAATCAAATGCTTCGTCAGTTAAAAACTCATTGCGCACATATTGTTGTAGCAATATGGGAGTGTTACGTATATGACTGCTGAGTAGAACAGCGGCCTATCTCGGCTGAAAGCCCCATTCCAGAATTTTTTGCATAAATGCCCCAGCTCACGTCAAAATATTTTAAATTGGGCGTTTTCCAAACGGTGGCTGAGATCGGGTGAAATTCCACTCAGCAGTCGAAAAAGTTTTGGTTAAATACATTGAAAATGTGATAAATTAAGGGCATCATTCTGTATTGCGAACGACAGCTCAGGCGAACGATTCGCCTTTTGACGATTTCGTCTAGCAATGGTATTCTCTATCATTTTCGTTCGGTCTTTACGTTTCCTACGCTACACAGTGTTTCGTGTAGAACAAGCTAGCTGGACAAAATTATTTTCTGATATTTTCAGTTTCATATGTAGTCATTTATTACAAGTATAATATTTTTTCAGACATATGTGCTTTTTTTCTTATTTTTTTCTAAAATTTTACTTCTTTTTACTTTACTTTACTACTTACTGATCAAGGAAAAAGTTATAGCGTAAGTTTTCTTTTATAATTATGTTACCATTCATTATCGTCACTGTCATTCGATGAGTCATTTGTGGAATGGTCATGAGCATCATTACTGTGAAAGCTTGAAACAACTGGCGTATTTATTGACTCCTCAACATAATCGGAAGACAGTAAATGTAAGACTTCTGAAGCCAAGCTTTTAAATTTTTTCTTGGGTACCTCCCTTAAGCTGTTAACTAAGGGATACGATGTTATAAGTAACATATTCATAAGATCTCTATTCGTGGCTACGCGCGACTGCTTTTGTGTGTTATCATCCCTGAATCGTCTCAAATCTTTGTTACGGGCTTCTTGTTCTTTTTCAGAAAGTTGACCAATAGGCGTTACATCCAATCCCGTAATCTCAGCACTAGCCTCAGAATTTTCGAAAAACCTTCTAGCAGTATTACCATCATTGGTATTGCCGAATCCTGGTTTTGGTTGATCTACTATCAACCCAAGTTCACTTCTAAATTTATTCTGGATTTCGTTGGAACATAGCTTAACACTCTATTTATCTGCCTCATTACTAAACTGCCATTTTTTACTTCGAGGCGATAACTTATGTGAAGCAAGCATTCAAAACATCTTATCCGGGCATGTTGAGTAGACAAGCCAAAACCAAGTTTACCTGGGTTAGGCATAAAAACCCGTGTCTCATCATTCATATCTTTTGGAGTGGCACCACAAATATAAAACTTTTGTGCGGAAGAAGTTTCAGTCAAAGCATTGCAAACATTTCCGTCAATCATTGTTAGGAGCATGTTGTGATTTACAGAAACCTCGCATTCTTCGAGAAAGTACTTTGTTGTCAACAAAGCATTTACCTCCTCTAAAGTTTGTTCGTTTCAGAAACAATAAAATCTTTTGTTTCCTTAGAGAAAATAAATTTAATTGGACGACAATACATCGTAGAAGAAGGCCTAGGATTCTGCCAAACAATGTTACCCTTTTCGTCCTGTAACTAAAGAGGAACGAAAGAAAATATAAACAAAAACTCATCAGTGTCAGCACTGCATGTGAATTTTTGCTTATATGTATTATGACCAGAACTTCCATCGCAACCCCACTTGCTGATTAAAGTAAATGACACAGATGTAGGTAACAAAGTAACAAGAACTCTTGATTTGCTAAAATTAAACTTTCAACAGTTTTATCTAATACGGCTTTAATTTCAGCACTTGTTTCACCCACATCAATCTCAATTGGGTAGCATTCTGCCTTAGCTTTTCTTAAACTATAAAATGATGGATAAACCTTATGGCCTGCCTTGGTACTCTACTTACGAGTTGTTTTGTACCCATGAGTCGTCGACTTGCTGTCTACATAGTATGCCAAAGCATCTACACTGCTCAAGCGTCTTGCACCTTGCTCACATGTTACCTTGTTCGTCGTTTTTTGTGGACTTTTTATAATATTAGCAATATTCCTGTTGCCGGACATCCGCGTTGATACTTCTGTCGCATAAACTAACTCATCAGCAATTCTGGATTGCAGTAGGTCGTTCACTCGACGACGTTTGACCTTTTCACTGGAAAGCAGAAAGTCCTTCTGTGGTCTTCCGGGTCCTGGGTTACCTGAAGACGAAGCTGGTTGCTCTGATGGCAACCTTGACTCCATCGTAATTGTAAACTTGAAATCTGTTCCCGAAAGCCACTCCGAGCTTTTATTACAAAATCGCTCCCAATGTCTTCCAGAGCTGTTCCATTTCTCATCAATGGTGGACGAATATTTTGAAATTTGTTGACTTAAATTTCTTAACGAATGCTCAGCTACTTCTTTTAAATCAGCCCTAAGTCAAATACAACTCAGTAACTCCTTATTTCTCGATTCTTTCGAATATTTCAACCAAATTTCAAAAAACTCCATTTTTGTATAGTTCATACTAAATCTACAAAAAAAAAAAAAAAAAATAGATGTGCAAAGAATTCGCAATGGTTGTTTCTTTCGACTATTAGAAATACTTGGGACCATAACATATGTAACATTTGCGCGCGGATACATATAACTTTTCCCTTTCTAAAATTAAAAATGTAGGTAAAAAGTACCTTTCTTCCTAATAACGGAATTTTAAATATATTAAAAATATTCTAATTCCGAAAGGATTACTATTAAAAAATTCAACTTGCCTTCGAGCTTAGAAACCATCACAAAATTTATGTAAAAGTGTTTAATTAAAAGTATTATGAAAATTAATATTCAACACTATTTTTTTGTAAATTAATCAACGCAAATTACGGCCACTCCTGCTTACTTACTTCAATTACTCAAGTTATAATAAGCGGAAAAAACAAATGTATGCAAAATTCCCGTTATTTTGTTGTTTTCTTTAATTTTCCATTACAATATTCTTGGAATAGAAACTTTGTTCTTGTCCAGCTAGCTTGTTCTACACGGAACACTGTGCGCTATGGCAAAGTTTAGGCGAAAGCATTTGTCAAATGGTATGTTGCCATATGTATTTTATTCAGAAACTTATTAAAATCACTTAAGTTTTAAAGTTTTTCATGTTTTTTCACTGAATTAAATAAATCTGGAAACAAAATTGATTTGTTTATTTTGGGTTTGTTTACATTTAAAAAAATAAGAAAAATGTAAGTGTATATTTGCAAGTTGGTGTGAATACTAACAGCACTTTACCTCAGATATGTAGCAAATTTTCGGGTGAGCAAGGAAGGTTTTAGACATATATATGGAGAAACGAAAATGCATATGCAAACCTCGTTCCGTACCACTCACTTACTAGTGCAGTTGAAACTATCAACATTTCTAAGATTTCTAGCCACTGGTAGTTACCAAAAGTCAGTAGGAAATGAACATGTTTCAGCTATGAGACAACCGACAGTGGCAAGAGTCATCGAGGAATGTTTAAAAGTTTTTGAAGCCCATTTTTGTAAGAAATGGATAGTTTTCCAAAAACTGAGGATGAGGAGAACAGCACGAAGGAACATTTCTTCAACTCATGTGGTATCCCGGGGATCATAGGATGTGTCGATAGAACCCATGTGAGGATAAAGTCACCTGGCAACCATATTAGGCATTTATACCATAATCGGATAGGATATTACAGTATAAATGTCATGGTGGTAACTATCAGTGAATTCATTGTTTTATTCTATTCCTGTCTTTCTGTATTTTTCCTCTTACTATATTTGTATATCTAGCTCCTTCTGTCTCCTTTTCCTCTCCCTCCTGTTTTACTTCCTCATATTTCTTCAGTTATTTTTTACTTCAAAGATTTGTGATCACAACATGGTGATTACGTACGTGTATGCAAGGCACCCCGGAACAAACTACGATTCTTTTATTTGGAAACATAGCGTAGTCGAAGGGCAGCTTAGATATGCTTACAACAGTGGGAGAACTAACTCCTGGTTTCTCGGTGGGCTTAAAATATTTAATAATAGTAGTGTTAAATACTTTATTGAGTTTTATTTCCGAACAGGCGATTCCGACTATCCACTACAACCATATTTAATGACACCTTTCCGCACTCCCAGTGGCGTATTGTCATTATTATTATTGAACGCTGCATCGGAGTCTTGAAGAACAGATTTCGGAGCATAATAGGCTCACGTGGACTGCATTACTCTACCGAAAAGGCAAAGCAAATCGGTAATATATATTACGCACTTCATAATACCTGTATTTTTTTAAGCATCGGTTACCTTTTCCACCGTTAATTGAGGATGATAACAGCAACAACGCAGTTGTGGAAGATATGCAATCACTTGCTACAAATATTTGTCTACAAATCGCAGTCAATTTGCAATAAATAAAGTTTTATATAGTCATACATTATTCGCGGTTTTTTTTATAAGTAAACAGGTTTGAAGACTGCTTTGTATATACTTGAAAAATTATCCGTCCTTCGCTTACCTTTTTTCCTCCTCGGTCTCGTCTTACTTTTCTTCCTTCCCCTCTTCTTCCTTCCCTTCTTCTTCATACTCTTCCTCCTCCTCTTTTTCTACTCCTGTTCCCACTATTCGTTTCCTCTTCCCACTCTTTCTTTTCCTCTTATTCTTCTCTTCCTCTTCCTACTCTTTCTCCTCCTCTTTAGCTCCCTCTTTCTCTTTTCCTCTTCTTTTTCATGCTCTTCCTATTACTCCTCTTCCAACCCTTCCCTTTATACCCCTCCCCCCTTCCCTTCCTTTCTTCTCTCCCTCATCGTCACCCTGCTCTTCTTTCTCCTCTGTTTCTAATTGCTATTCTTTCTCCTCTTTACCTCCATTCCCTCCCACGTCATCTTTCCCCACATTCTGCTCCTCTTTCTACTCCTGGTATTCATCTTCCTACTTTCTTCCTCTTACTCTTCCCACTCTTTCTACTCCTTATTTCATTATCCTCTTCCATTTGTCTATAAAAACTTTTTAAAGATGGGCCAGACAGTGGCACAGAAGGTGCTGCACGCTTTTCTCCTCATCAATACATCTCCAGCTGCGGCAATAATCGTGCGATACGACGCCCATCCTAGCGGCGTCAGTACCTATCAAGCAGTTACCGGTAAGAACCCTTATCAGGGTCGAAAGTCCTGACTTATTTAGTTTCAAGAGAGTGTTAGTGCGACCTTTATCATAGGATGGCCACACCAACTTTGGTGTATCGCATGTAGGAAGCGCTGACCAGAGTATATGCGCCCTACCTATAGTGTTCGTGCTCACACGGAACTTAAAAAAGGCCATTGGTATATCTAACGAGTCATTTTCAGGATGTGCGCGGGCATACCTTTCCTGGCCAGCTCGTCAGCTACACAGTTGCCTTCAATACCATATGTGTCATATGTGACCAGGTACCCATACAAGGCTAATACTGAATTGCTGGGCCATCTCATTGTTGTCGACACATGAGTTCAAGGTCTTTAGCGCGGCCTGGCTGTCCGAGAAAATTATCACCTTTCTTCCGTCTTTAGGCACAAGTGCCAGCTGATTTACAGTACTGCGTATTGCTAAGACTTCCTCTTGATGGACGCTACAATTGTCAGGAAGCCGGAAGGAGATTTCCAGTCCCAGGTCCGGTGAAAAGATACCACCCCCATCTTCCCGTCGGGCTTGGAGCCATCAGTAAATATGTGGATGGCAACACGAAAAGCATGCAGCATGCTCGTCCATTCCTGCCGTCCATTCCTGCAGAGAGCGCAATAGTCAGTGAGTACTGGTATTGAAACTGAAGCTTTAGTGCTCAAGATATTAGAGTGGCCACCACATACATTCCTTCAGCCACCAGTTCCTCTAATACGTAGGGCCGTGATAACGGCTAATTCTTTAGCCACCAAATCAAGTGGTGGCAGGTGCAGAATAGTGTTGAGTGCATCCGTGGGAGTGGAAACAAGAGCGCCTCTAATATAGAGCTCCGAACTCCTCTGGACTTTTTGTAAGCATTTGAGGTTCGTGGCCTTCGTGAGCGCCGGCCACCAGACCAGAACTCCATACAATAGAATTGGGCGTACAATGGCTGTATAGATCCAATATACTACTTTTGGAGAGAAACCCCACGAGACTCCAATTGCCCTTTCGCAAGAAAACAACGCAGTTTTTGCTTTCTTTACCCTATATTGTCTCTCCAGAGTAGTATGCTATCCTGAATGACTCCCAGGTACTTCACATTATCGCTGAAAACTAGGTTTACGCCGTCAACCTTGGGAGGTATGAGGTTCGGCGTTTTGTACCTTCTTGTGAAGAGGACAAGTTCAGTTTTATCCGGATTTACCCCGAACCCTGAGCTTTTTGCCCAGTTTCGAATGGTTAGTAAAGCAGTCTCCATTAGATTGCAGAGTGTTTGATGAAATTTGCCCCGCATAACAGCACAAATATCATTTGCGTAGGCAATCACCTTATGACCACTTAGATCCATGAGTTGTAGTAGTTGGTTGACCGTGACCACTGGTAAGTATAATATTATGAAAATAATTTATATGAACTTTTCTCATCTAAAGTACTTGTATGTGGGTACATGGAAATGAGCGGAAAAAGCTTCAGCAAGGAATTTGCTCATGAAATGTTTTCTGATTGAAGTACAAGTGAAAATTGATTCAGTGCTTGCTTTGTTGAATCTCAGCGGCTGCACGATATGTAGGTGAATACCGATTGTTTTCCGTTGCTCCACGAAGCTCTCAAGAATACCGTTGTCTTAAGTATTTGAAGCTATAATGATTTTTCTTTCTTTTTTCATAAGCCTTTGCTTAGAATATACCCGTGGCAGAAATGCCTGGTGTAAGAGGCGATGCAAGGGGTTGCCAGCGTAATATATAGCTTCCCCAATCCAATTGTCAACCTCAACTACCCGCGGCGAATCCTGTTCCTTTACCAGCCGTGGCTCATAAATGTAGGAGGTGGGAGGGAGGGATGTGGTCGTACCATATCATTGCTCAGATGGTCAAGCTAGTACCTTAATGGTGATTGTTACCGGATCTGCATCTGGCCAAGGATGATCAACATCGATAAAACTCCTCAAGGCCTTCGGGGAGTACCAACAACAAAAACGAGCTTAGATCAAGCCAGGCTGCAGTGACGGCATAAAACCTTGATCAAATCAGATATCGTGTGGAGATCTCGGGCCTCGTCTGCGTTCAAAGAGCAACCTCATATCTATCGTTGCTGGGCCCTCGGACAAAGAAATAGTGAAGGGAATGAACTTAATATGAGATGTCCAGAAAAGTATATAAACGAGGAGTATAGCTCTGCATCTCCGGAGGAAAATTGAAAAATACGCTGCTAGGGAAACGGAATTGCTGTGGACCAACCGGGATTACTATGAGGTCTCAAGGTCTCAATAACCTTATTTGCATAAGGAAGGAACGCGCTCCTTTCTCAAACTAAGGAAGTCTGCAGTAAGTATATTTGTGGTAGTCCATAGAGGCCTCTTGCTAATGCACCAAATACTGCGTGATTACACATATCAAATAGATCCTTCTGGTGAAGGTGCCAAGAACTGCACACAAGGCGGCTAAAATATAAAAGCGAGAGAAAAGCGATTTTTTCGGTAGCCACTATCGACTTTATCGGTGGTAGCGCCTAGGGATTTGTTTTATATCCTACTTAGGTTAGGTTAGAGTAGCCACCGGTGTAAGCACAAGTGCACTTAGGTCCAAAAAGGTTCCATTGTGATACCACGTTGATCTCTCCCCTACTCAAACCAACAGGTCGATACAGCAAACGTCAGGAGTTTCTTAGTTTCCAACTTAGCCAGATCACAAAGATCATTAAAGAAGGCAGATCCCAGAGATTCTTCATACTTAAGTTAACCGGAAAAATCGGTAGTTTTAACCGAAAAAAAGTTTATGTTAGCATTGGTCATCCATTCATCAGTCTATTCGTCAGCCTATTTGTCCGTGGGGTCATAATTAAACGTTTTTTTTGCAATAACTGTCATTACTTCTTCTGACCGCGACTTATGCTCCTCTAAAAAATATATATTATTTCAAAATGGAATATAGTTCTGTTGTAATTCAATACTTTACGAGATATTTCCGTCATTTATAAAGCTACACTGCTAACATTTTATATGATCAACTTTGTAAGATCGACTTAGAAACTGTATTTGACTATCTTGAAAAAAGTGCGGGCGACGCTTGCTAAGGCTGCTCGAATCTTTTGAAAATATTTGCATCGACTTCAAAAACGGTTGACGATTTTGTGATATTATTTAAATCCATCTTTACCTAACCTCGTTTTTTCTCTCACTCTCAAACCATAAATACGATTTTTTCGAATAAATTATTAACAAGTAAAGGTGTCTAAGTTCGGTGTAACGGAACATTATATACTCAGCGTGAGCTTCAATTGTCCATTTCATTTCAGATAAATGTCTCCCCATTTCCTTTTACAATAAAGCTTGATAAGTGAAATATCATTGATTCAAAACTTTTTTTTGCTAAGTTATAGCTTATTATTCTAATTATTTTAAACTTGTTTTATATCTAAGTTTCCGTGGTCTTTAACTGATCCCGTCCATTTTCACAAGAAATATCTTCTACTATAGGGTAAATCTGTGTACCAAATTAACTATTATATAATTATTACAATCCGTTAATTTTTCTTCGAGTTATGGCTCCCGAAACATAGAAAATTGCTTAGTTATAAAAGGGGAGGTACCACGCCCATTTTTTTTAAATTTGAAGTTTTTCTTATTTATTGTTACAAATCCACTTGGGAAATGAAATGCCATTGATATAAAGCTCTTTTTTTGAAAAGATATAGCTAATTTTATTCGTCCACGATCCTTTTAAAAATCCTTTATATAAAAGTGGGCGTGGTCCTAAGCCGATTTCGTTAGTTTTTCTTCAAAGCATTCCTTATAGGCAACCTCTCTGCCAAATTTTGTCACGATAGGTTTAACGATTTTTGATTTATGAATAGTAATATTTGTAGAATTGATTTTATCACAATTGGGCAGAATAGATAGGTATTGAAAATGACCGAAATCGGATGATAACCACGCCCACTTGGTATATATATAACATTTTGGAAAACACAAAAAACCTGATTATTTAGTGAATAATACACCTAGATTGTTGAAATTTGACGTGTGGGATGATATTGAGACTCTTGATAAAAATTTCAAAAAATTTTTTAAATGCCACGCCCATTTAAAAAATTTTTTGAAATTTTTATCAAGAGTCTCAATATCATCCCACACGTCAAATTTCAACAATCTAGGTGTATTATTCACTAAATAATCAGGTTTTTTGTGTTTTCCAAAATGTTATATATATACCAAGTGGGCGTGGTTATCATCCGATTTCGGTCATTTTCAATACCTATCTATTCTGGGTCCAGATAAGCTCGTGTACCAAATTTGATGAAGATATCTCAATATTTACTCAATATATCGTATTACGGACGGACGGACGGACGGACGGACATGGCTCAATCAAATGTTTTTTCGATACTGATGATATTGATATATGGAAGTCTGTATCTTTCTCGATTCCTTTATACCTGTACAACCAACCGTTATTCAAAGTTAATATACCCTGTGTGCGAAGCACGCTGAGTATAAAAATGTTAATTTAGGGGAAGGCTAGCTATGTACCCAATTTTAACACAATCGCGCCATGAAAAAATATTTTTTTCTTTCGAATAACTCAGTACCTCAACCACTTTTGTGGCCAAAGGTATGTTATCTTTGGCCAAGGTAACAAACTCCAAACAATTCGGATACTACGTTAAACGAAATCCAGCGTCTTATGTGAGTTAGAGCCTTTTCGATATCAAAAAGAGATCAAAATATATGCTAGTCTTCCACTTATCGCGATAAGTCGCTAAGGTATGCGTGATATCTATGAAGCATTTTTTATTACGGTAAGAAACTAAATTTTTAAAATAATCGTACATGTTCATGCCTAAACGGTCTTGTTTAGCTTGATTTAACAGGGTGGACGGTCGGCCGGCACGAATTTGTAATTGAAATTTAAGTAGCTTCTCGATAAACTACAAGCTTGAAATTTGGAATATAGTTCAGAACCCGATGACAATGCAATAATAAGAAACAAATCTGCGACAGGTGGCGCATGGATCGAAATATTTAAAAAAATCGTATTTGTGGCCTGATTTGGTTCATATTTGGAACATATAATACATACATCAATAGAAAGCGATCTATGAAAAAAGTCGCCGCTAGGTGGCGCAAGGATATAGATATTCAAAAAAATCGTTTTTGTGAGCCGCTTTCTCTCATATTTGGAACACGTAATACATACAAGAATCGAAAGCGACCTATGAAAAAAATCGCCGCTAGGTGGTGCAAGGATCGAGATATTCACAAAAATCGAATTTGTGGTCCGATTTGGCTCATATTTTGAACACATAATACATACAATAATAGAAAGCGACCTCTGAAAAAAAAAATCGCCGCTAGGTGGCGCAAGGATCGCCATATTCAAAAAAATCATATTTGTGCTCCGATTTGGCTCATATTTGGAACACATAATACATAATACGGCCACCGTGGTGTGATGGTAGCATGCTCCGCCTACCACACCGTATGCCCTGGGTTCACACCCCGGGCAAAGCAACATCAAAATTTTAGAAATAAGGTTTTTCAATTAGAAGAAAATTTTTCTAAGCGGGGTCGCCCCTCGGCAGTGTTTGGCAAGCGTTCCGGGTGTATTTCTGCCATGAAAAGCTCTCAGTGAAAACTCATCTGACTTGCAGATGCCGTTCGGAGTCGGCATAAAACATGTAGGTCCCGTCCGGCCAATTTGTAGGGAAAAATCAAGAGGAGCACGACGCAAATTGGAAGAGAAGCTCGGCCTTAGATCTCTTCTGAGGTCATCGCGCCTTACATTTATTTTATTTTTTTTAATACATACAAGAATAGAAAGTGACCTATGAAAAAAATCGCCGCTAGGTCGCGCAAGGATCGAGATAAAAAATCGTATTTGTGGTCCGATTTGGTCCATATTTGGAACCCATAATACATACAGTCTGGTGACAACAAAATATTTTGGAGTTCGAGGAGGGACAAGCATACGAAGTCGAGTAAAGCCTTTGGAAGGATTATGTATTGAGTTAGATTGCAACAAATTGTCAGGAAAGAGTCCTTGTAATAATCAGCCACTAAATGAACTGAATAGAATGAGAAATAATAGGCAATTAAAAAAGACTAAAAACTTGAAAACAAAATACTTAAAAAAAATTTTTAAGTTAAACGGTTTTATTGAAAACAACAGTTACATGAAGTAATAATAATACTAAAAACTACTACTAAAAAAACTAAAAACTCCTAATTAAATAAAAACGTTGGACGCGTCAAATTTCTATTGAGAGTCATATATAAGATCAACTGAACCTTAATAAGGTTATGATGCCACGCCTCACGTTTTTAGAATTTCATGCACCCAACGCTTTTATTTAATTGTCTGATCAACGCCCTACATTGATGAGGAGTGTGATGACTAGTACCTAGGCCGTACCTAATTATTTTCTAGTTTTTAGTATTATTATTACTTTATGTAAGTGTTTTTTTTCAATAAAACCGTTTAACTTAAAAACATTTTTTTTTATCATTTTATTTATACTTTTTATTATTTTAATAAAATTTCGTTCTTTTATCGGCCTAGTCATTTGTAGGGTCCGAATCGTGTTGAAGGCGTTAAAAATAATTTTTTAAAAAAGTGTCAACAAAGTAAGACGCTATTGCCAAATAACAAGCAAAATTTTCACAATGCTTTTTCGACATACTTTATGGCGCAACACTGTGAAAAGTGATTGGCAAGAAATGGTATAAAATTAAGTAGATAACAAGTCACTACCATGGAATCAGAATGGTTGGGACAGCGCTGAAGAAAAGTTGTTAATGAGCTGGGTTTTAGCTGCCCCGGAAATTTATCTGTATAACCAGATATGTCTTCAATTTTTTTATATTAAGAGAGTTCAACATTTTGTGTATTTGACGTTGGAAACGTTGCTATAGCAAATATAATCTACGGATCGTGAGCAATTCTTTTCATTTTAAAATTTTCTTTGCACTTTTTGTTTTGTTTTGACAGTTGATTACACTGGTCAACAGTGAAAAATTTTCCAGACTTTTTTTTTAGTCGTTTTAAGCCAATTTAAGGGTGCTGATTACGAAAAAATGATTTGTTTCTTTCTAACAGCTCTAGTTTTTAATTTTCGTATAGGTGCTAAATTTTTACAAAAATGAGAATTTTTACATACTTAATTTTAATTATTTACCGCTCAAACTTCAATTTCATTTTCATTTTAAACTATTTGTTTTTGTATTTGTTGTGTATTTGTTGTTTAATTTAACGAAAGTTTAAGAACAAAAACAAAATAATGTCGATCACTTTCGCTGAGTCCTTCTTATCGACATTCTTGTAGGTTTTTTTTAAGTTTCGTTAAATGAAACAACAAATACAAAAGCCAATAGTTTAAAATAAAGGAGCAAAGGCAAATAAAAAATGAAGTATTAAAAAAATTGACGTTTGATTTTGTAAATTTTTTGTATATTTTTGTTTTTGCACTTTTCTACTCCTGTGGGATAAGTTTTCGGGTAGTCGAAAAGATCTCGAAAACTAACTAACTGATAAAAACTTCCTTGGAAAATTTTGAAAAGTGGAAATTTGTTTTGCAGTGTTATTTGTTATTCCATATTAAAAAAAAAACTACGGCTTTTGATGTTGCGTTTTTGCAATGCCTGTATTGTAAAGAATATGCTACGGATGCTTGCAATGCAATGATTCTAGACCATTTGCACAAAATCTTGAACTCCCTTACTATAAAAGTAATAATTACAAAGAGATTACTATTGAGGCATTAAGCCCGTTACGTCCAATACTACTTAACAAATATTTCGAGTTGCTTAGAATTTCACTGAAATTATAGAAAATCTAAAAATACAACCATAGTGCCGTAAAAGGTACTCGTTTTCAGTTTTGCTAATGTGCTATTTTTTGTCTTTAAGATTTTGCAATAAGTCGCACATTTTTTTGCAGTGTAATTTACCTAAAATAGGTTTTTGTGTCCGGTAAAATAGCACCAGCTCATAGTGAGTTGTAGTAAAGTTGTAAGTAGAGTCTATTGTAAAAATTCGACATCCGTGAAAATAGACACTCAATATCTTGATTTATGGATCAGATATTCGTTTAAATAGGTGGGTCGCAAAACTTCGTTGGTGTTGTTGTTGTAGCGATAAGTAACAAGCACCATACAGTTACTAGCCCGACCATGTCAGCAGCGATTTTGTATGACCACATGCAACCTTCTAGGCCATCCCGTCCTTGCACCCCTAGAACCATCAGAAATTCGGTGTCGCCAGAGCTTCGGCTGTTAATGAAACAAGATTCGCCACGGGTATGTGAGGTTGATAATTGGGTTGGAGAAGCTATATATTGCGCTGGCAACCCTTTTGACAGAGTTGCACTACACAACCCCTTGAACCAGTTTGGTATTTCAGTCGCCTCTTACGACAGACATACCTACTGTGGGTATATTCTAAGCCCTCTAACCCGCTGGGGCTCGCAAATGTACTGGTAAATTGTTGTTTCCGAAATATGCTTACGCAAACGTTCTATGTGAGTTTTAGAAAGGCTGCTACTGATGTCAAATATTTAAATTACCTAAATCTATAACATATTGTTCTCATTTAGGGAAATGTTATTATTGTTGCGAGAAATTATCATTAAAAAATAAACTAGTAAATAAAATCTACCTTTAAAAGTGAAATCAATATTTGCTAATTTTTAATAAATTTGTTATATGAAATTTAGCGTTTGTCACAAAACAAAGGTGATAATACTAAAACAGTGGTATATATTTGCTAGATATGGAGATATTTCTTTACTTCGACATTTGCGGAGTCTTTCTAATTGCGAGCTGATACATGGAAGCCGAAAAATGGAATATCAAAACAAAAAAATGATGCCAACTGTGTACACAAAAAACTCGTGTTTGGGTAAAAACTGTATGCATGAATATGGATTTTACCTACCGTGACAATAGCTAAATGAAACAGTTGCGAAAACGAAAATAGCAGTGGCAACTTTGATCAAATATCGTCAATTAAATTCTTTTTTCGATAATTTACGAAAAAACTTTCACGAATTTCCTAACTGAAACTAAGAAAACCAATCTCCAAAACTAACAAATGACAAGCTACAAGCCTCTTAAAATTCGCATTAATTTTGAGATTGTTTTTCGAAGACTGCCTCAGGTTGTATTTATTGTAAAGGTTTACAAGTAAGATAGGTCTCAGCTGTTCGTTTAGAGCTACGCTCACCTGACCATATTGCTTGTTCTATCTGGTGTATTAGCTTCTGTGGAGTAGCTGTAGTACTGTTGTTCGCTCCTAACTTTTGTACGTATGGAAAAGCTTTACCTCCTTGTTTAGATTCTTAATGTTGATATAACTACGCATCTATGGATACCTTATTCCTCGACTTTTGTAAAATTTTCAAAAGGTCAAATATAATGCACTAAATATTAAATACAAAATTAAAAAAAAAAATCTACCATCTGCGTTGAGTTCAACTACAGTGAGGTCGAGCGTGGTCTGGGAGTGCCTGACCTCGCTTGCGATTGCATCAAACTATTTTATAATTAAGATTATCTGGGTTCCTGGCCATAGTGATATTCCGGGCAACTATCAAGCGGATCTCTTAGCCCGCATCGGTACAACTGAACCGGATGAATATGGCTGTAGGGATCTCGGGATTCCGCTGGCCACCTGTGGTTTGCTCCTCCATAGCTGGGCCTCGGGTCAGCTCAGCAAACGTTGGGCGGACACCACCTCTTGCAGGGTAGCAAGATCTTTCTGGCCGAAAGTGGATGGCCAGAAGTCTGCCGAAGTACTTGGGTTCACTAAGGCTCACAAATCAATGGTAATTGGCGTTTTGACAGGGCACTGTCCCATGGGTATCCATGCTGTACGTCTCAATATACTGCAAACTCCATCCTGCTGTAGCTGCATGGAGGATGATGAGTTGGTACTTCGGTCGCTACTCACTTGGATCTCCCGAGGATTTATCCTAGGTTGAGATCGGTATCATTCGGAACTTTGTCATTGCTATCCAACGATTCTCTAAGTAGCTATATCTACGTCACCGTTATTTTATTTGATTGCATGTGGTATCACAACGGACTTTCAAGTTGTCCAAATGAGCTTCCCCTATCAGGGTAGCTACCACCATACCTAACCTACCATCTGCGTTGGTTCCACGTTACAACTGAAAACACGGTTGGAAATTTATTACATGCGGGACATATGTAAATTGCGTATTTCGGGGTTCTTTCTATTACAGTACCAAGATTAAAGTTGTGCCAGAGAGAAGATCATCTCACTGAGAGGTTACTTTCCTTGTGTTATAGGAATTCGATATTGAGAACTGGGTTCGTTGCGTATTTATCGGCATATGACTTTGCTGACTCTTTTTATGCTTTATTGGTTCAAAAGACTGCATTCTCGTGGTTCGGATTTCTTCATAGTACTTACGGAGGTGACCTTTTATGCTCCTATGAGGCATGCGTTTTCAATCTGATGTCTGTTAAGATATTCAGGTTTCTGAGTATTTAACAGAAACTGTTTGTAACAGTAAATTAGTTTCTCTGCCTTATGGGGAGTATTTCCGCCTCACTCAACCCGTGGCAGTTTTTAGCGCGATGTTTCGACAGTTTCCTACAGCGTGTTTCTTTTAGGCTCGGCAACATTAGTTAGGACCGTTTTTTGTTTTAGCCCAAAGTACTTCAAGATTTTGCTCCGGCTCTGAATTATATGTGCCATCGCGGTTGCATGCTTTCCATAATGCAGGTCACACCAATTAATTTTGGTTGGTGAACAGTTCGTACCACAGTCCCATCGACGTGAATGCCCAATAATGCCGACGCTTGACACGTCCACCTCACAAATACGAGTGTTGGTCAGTGATAGCTTCAAATACGGGAGACCAAAACACTGCAAGTACTAAGTAGATAGCTGTTTATTTTACACCGTTCCCACTTATGGAATGGACATAACCTGTTTCCATTACCCATTACCATGCAGTTATCGGCACAAAAAACAATAGCAATTTCTTGTGTTGGTGAAGGGAGCTTCGAGATATAAAAACTAAACAAAAGTGGGGATAGGACACCACTCTGTTTTACACCTGGTTACATTTTTGTTGGCTTGGATGTTGAATTTCCTAACTGAACCGATTCCTGGTGACCTCACAGATTGCTTGCCGTCTACATTTGAAGACTGGGTGGAAGGGTAGACCCTTTGAAATCATGCAGTAACTTGCCATGATTGACCGTTTAAAAAGCTTTTGGCAGGTCTAGCGGTAAGAGTACTGTTCTATGGTTGAGCCTTTGGTTCAATCCGTCATTTATTCAAGTATTAATGCCTTTACAGATGAGACGGTGTTTTGTGATTTTCAATTTAACCAATATAGAAAGGTTAATCATTATGTAAACAAACAAAAAGACTTAGAAAAATTTATGTTTCCGTAAAAAATTTCCAAAAAAAAAAATACCTTGAAATTATAATACCATCTGCTTAATCACAAATTCATTGATATTTGATAAAATTGGCACTGCTATTTGCTTGTACGCAACTGTATATACTTAAGTATTTACAGTACTTTAAGTTCTATAAAATTTGCTTGGGGATTATACAAAAACTTATCAAGCCAATAGTAATGGGAGAGTATTTATTGTTTAATATTTTTAAAGTTTTCAAATTAATACAGTTACTTAACAACTGCGTTAATACTTATTGATCATAAACCAAAAATCCCAATTCTCCTTAAAATGTATATATGGGGTATTCCATCCCATTTCGACCAATTTTGTACCCAACCCCTTTAGAATTGGCTGAAAGTTTTTCTTCTTTTTCTAGCTTACGAAAGACGTTTTTCAGAAGTTTTTCAAATTTTTTCATCCAACTCAAAAAAAGTTATGAATTTAAAAAAAAAACACCGTTTTTGTTTTCAAAATGCTATAAGTTTTTCAAAAATTGACCGTTTGGGATCATTTTTTTTTTGAAAAATTTGTTTTTAAATCTACTTCTCGGAAAAAATTCAAAAAAAATTTTTTAAGTTTTTTTTGTAATTTTTCAGTTTTTCGAGATTTTTCGAATTTCGCCCTTTGTTTTTTTTCTCATAAAAAACTTCAATCAATTCTGCAATCATCCCCACTAATCCCGGAGTGGGCCGAGCATTTTTTTTGTTATTTAATTGAAAAAAAAACTTAAAAATTTTTTTGTATTTTTTCCGAAAAGTACATTTAAAAACATATTAAAAAAAAAAAAATGATCCCAAACGGTCAATTTTTGAAAACGTTATAGCATTTTGAAAAAAAAAAAAAAACACCGTTTTCCAACTTCTCCAAATTCTCGGCCCACTCCGGGATTAGTGGGGATGATTGCAGAATTGATTGAAGTTTTTTATGAGAAAAAAAGGGCGAAATTCGAAAAATCTCGAAAAACTGAAAAATTTAAAAAAAAAACTTTAAAAATTTTTTTGAATTTTTTCCGAAAAGTACATTGAAAAACAATTAAAAAAAAAAAAGATCCCAAACGGTCAATTTTTGAAAAAGTTATAGCATTGAAAACAAAAATGGCGTTTTTTTTTAAATTCATAACTTTTTTTGAGTTGGATGAAAAAATTTGAAAAATATCTGAAAAACGTCTTTCGTAAGCTAGAAAAAGAAGAAAAACTTTCAGCCCATTCTAAAGGGGTCGGGCTCAAAATTGGTCGAAATGGGATGGAATACCCCATATGTATCCCCCCACCTAATACATCAAACACAATATGCCCCTTCAAGTCAAGCTTAAGTTGCCATAACACATGTCCATTCCTTAAACGATCTTCGAAGTCCGAATGGTTTAACCTTGAGATTTATTGTCGCATTCGCTTAGCGTGCAAATATGACCAACCCAATTGGGTTTTAGTTTACCGTCGTAACGATAAACAGCTGATTACGTTAGGGATACGACTACAGCGATACGACAACGGCTGCTCAGCTACACGCGAGATTATTTTTCCAACTATTGTGAAAATCTCACCACCCTAGTAATCTACTCAACTACTGCGTCCGCTGCATACTGATAAACCAGGTCATCTAGTTCTTTAGCTCTTACCTTTTTTTGTAAGTAAAGTTCCTGCCCAGCAATCAAATCAAACCATGTGTGCGTGTGTAATCGATATTTGTACATATATCCTGTATTTATGTTTATTGAGAGTTAGGCAGACCTCTAGTCGAACCTGGAATACTTTATATTCGACATGGATTGGAATCGTCACTCATGTTACTTTTTAGGCTTTCTGTAAGTGTAGTACTTTTTGCCGGGGATTCCAAGCCCATGAATAATGTTCCCATTAAGCAATCTGATCCTTTTTTGGAGTTGTAGACCCATATGAAGAAGAATTTGGATCGAGTCACAAGAGGTTTTTAAGTATCAAAAAATGGCTGCCCTGAACACAGTTTCACGTAGAAAATAAATAAATTTAATACGGGATTCACAAAAATGGTAATTTATGTTGCGCTCTGAAAAATCAAAAAAGTTTTTGGTTGAGTTACCACCAAATTGAAATAAAATGCATCCCTTATTATACCCCTTTCTTCATTCGCTGCTGTTCCAAAAATGGCTTAACCGATTGGGACGGAATTGTATATAGGAGAGGTGTGGGTAGTATTGGGCACTTTTTTATTTTCACTAAAAACTTGTAAACAATTTTTATTTTCTGAAAATTGTTATGGAAAATATCACAGCGACCTATCAAGAAATTGGTCAGCCCGCTTGTGTGCTACGCGCCTCCGATATAGTCGCCGAGATAAATATAAAAACCCTGTCACGGGATGTCTTCTTATGTCCCCAGAATACAATTTACACAGCCATGTGAGAAAACTTCCCATAAAGGTGAGAAATGCAATGCTAAACAGTTTCTGTTGAATACTCAAAAACCTGGGCATCGCAACAGCCATCTGATTGAAGAGGATTAGCGTCCCAGTGCATAAGGAGTAATCTCCGAAAGCACTACGAATATTTCCGGCACAAAAGAATTCACCTAATTATACGAAAATAGCATTAAAAGGCCCTCATAGCAAGCAACATAAAAATTCAGCAAAGTTCTACGCCGACAAATACCCGGCGAACGCCGTTCTCAATGTCAAACACCAGAAACATGCAGTTGAAGCAAGCACTCTTCCCAGGGAGACGCGCGATTCTCTAGCACAACTTCGGTATGAATACTGCAATATATTAAACTCTTTTTTATCTGGAATCAACCTCAACACACTCAATGTATGCCCCGCATGTAATGAGTCACCACATGATACCAACCATCTTTAAATTGAATTGTGGAACCAACGTTGTCAAGTCAAGTTTCCTTAGAATAACGTTAGAGGATATTGTTGAAAATTTGTGAGTGATCACACGCATTGGATGAGGCGAAACACTACTACAACAATAAAAACAGGACGAAGTTATTTTATAACATAAGTCACGGCACCTAATGGGGGGTTTTCCGTTTGGCCGTTAAACAAAATCTAAACACACTATGCAGTCTATCTAAGTTATTTACTGACCGGCTAGTTCAACCTAACCTAGATTTTGCCTATTAAATTCACGACTAAGTAGTTGATCCTTTTGACACCTTTTTTAGTGTGCCACCCTGTTGTACTTGTAAAATCGATCGATATGGAAGAGAATTATCGATATACATAGATACTATCGAAGGATGTGCCAACTGATCGCTCCAGCGGGTTAACGGCCTTAGAATATTATGCATTTGGCGTGCTTGTCTTAAGCGGCGACTGCGTTCCACAGACTCGAAGGTCCGATGGCTCAACAAAGTCGTTCCAGAAGCAGTCGAACTAGTACCAGAGCGTACAGGACTCATATACACCAATGAACTGCCAACATCCCCAACACTTCCCTAAACCTTTGGGAAATCGCGGTTACAGCAACAACATGGCAAAGGAAAATGTATTTAGCCAGCAAAAAATTATGCGAAAAGTATGTTCTTTGTTATAAAAAAATATTTCTTCAATAGGTTCAATAATGTTTGGTAATAATACCGCACGGTGGGTTTTAAAAAATTTAAATTTTTCTGCCGACCACCCGAGAAACGTTAGAGCTTGGGAAGAAAACGGAGGTAAAAAGAACATGCTAAGTTTTTTAAAAATTGTGTAAACAAACCACTCTTTGATTTTGATGAGGAAATTGAAATAATAGAGTTGATTCCACCTCCGGAACTTCATCTTTTACTGGGCGTTATAAATAAACTTTATGAAAGCACGTTAAAAGAATCTGAAATAGAAAGCAATGAATGGGGTAAAGAATGCCATGTAGATCGTGAAGTTTACTTCGGACAGTCTTCTTTTAACGGCAATTCCTGCAAAAAATTGCTTAAAAATGTAGACATTTTGAGAACAATTTCAGAAATACATGACCGTAAATTTTATTTATTTATTTTAATTGAACACTTGTCTTACTTTTGTTCAAAACAAGGAAAAGGGCTTGCTTTTTGGAGAAAGCAAGTTTTTGAACCTGTGCATGCAGATTTTAAATAGACGTGGGTTAAGTACAGTGTTAAAATATTTCATCCAGAATACTCTAGTCGTTTATTGAGAGCAGTTTGCGAATACAATAGTTGCCATTTGTGATTCAAATAAATTAGAGAAGCTGGTTAACGAACTTTTGTGGTTTCATAAAATATGCATTATTTTGTAAATTTTGTTTAAAAAAACTATTTGCATTGTATGCAACGTTACATAAAATAAATGTTTACATTATTTTTTGCAAAGAAACATGATTATTATTGCGTTAAAATAGACTTCCCTATCAATAACGCTTAGAAAGCTTTAATTGCAAAAATTAAAAAGTTCAAGTGACTCTAAAAAAAGCGCCGAATATACGATTTCACGGTTGGATTTTTTGACACTAGGTACCTCCTAAAGTAAGCCCACAGAAAAATTTCCCAGGTGGTCGGCAGAAAAATTTAAATTTTTTAAAACCCACCGTGACCGATAATATAAAAAAACAAAATTTCAAATTAAATCAGGGATTCTTTTTTGTTTTATTGTTTTCATTAGCAGAATTCTTTTATAATTTATTATATTTTCCTTTTAGTACAAATGTATAATACATAATTATAAACTTGTCACTTCTTTATAAAATTTATAGTTTTTATAGTTTTATTTTATAAATAATTTTTTTTTTAAAACATCATATATTACCAGAAAATTTTACTGAATTATTAAAAAAACCCAAAATTAATTATTCCAAGATCCTGTGCCACACATCCGTATACATCTCTAACATTCGCCCTCGCGTACTATAGATACTTGATGTCCAATAAGTGCCAGATATGTACGTACACAATCAAATTCACACATATTTGAGTGAGTTATGTTGTTGTTGTCACACACAGGAACATAGTCACGGGGACATGAACACAAAGCTTTGCCTTCTTCATTATCTACAAGTCGGGCTGTGGTTAATGTGGTGAGCAGGATGACGCGTAACACCAACGATATGATCAAATGTAAAAATTGCATTTTTGGTGTTGCCGCTTTTTTAGGAAGTTCACTTAAATGCTAACGAAAGTTAACTGAATTTAATTTTGCTGAATTTTTATTTTTATGTACGTTGTGTTCGTGAAGTTCACCCAACCGGCATATGTATGTATGTATGAGTAAATTAAGTTGTTACGAATTCTAATTTTTAGAACTTTGTGTTCCCTAATTTTCGGTATAAGATATGATAATCCCGAATTTCCGCAATTTTTTTTATTTATCAATCAAAGTGTAGGTATACATGTTATCTATAATATGTTTAAGATCGCGGGATATAATATGTTTAATTGAGAGGTTAAATTCCCCAAATTGCACCAGGCCTAAGCACGGAGGGGTGACCCTGTAGGAAAAAAACCTTGCACAAAATATCTAGGTATCATTATAGACAGTAAGTTGTCGTGGAAGCTCAACGTGGAGAAGAGCGCGAAGAATGCATTGAAAGGAATGCTGGGCTGTACATGGGATTTATGGCACTCTTTCTCTTATTGGGTATTCACAACGATTGTAAAGCTTTTCCTATACTATGGAGTGCTTATTTAATGGACAGATACACAAACAAAATCTACCTCAAAAAATTGGGGAAGGTATGCATGCAGGCTATCAAAGTTTAGTATTACGGAAGCCCTGAGAACAACCGCCTCAGCTTCACTCTGTGCCATTCCGCACATTCCACCTGTAGGCCTGGTGGCAAAGAATAAAGCGTAAGCAAATAGAACGAGGCTCAGTGCCGCGGGCAGTTTGAGCTTAGACCACAAGGCCATTCGCTCAGAGAAAAAGTCGTTCTAAAACGAACAAAACAAGTTCAAAATTAAAAACATTTGTTGACAAAAGTCTGTTAAGTGCGTTTTTTCTTAACTCGTGACCGATGGGCTTGTTTTAAGAACAGTTTTTCCAACCACAGCTTTCGTATTTTATGACTAGTTTGGTATTGATGTGTGAACCTTCTGTGTTCATCTCAAGCACTACTTGGACTTGATTTAAGATTTTTCGTTCTCACGCTTCAAGAACGATTTGTGGTCGATTTAACAGTGTTCGGTCTGAATTCAAGCCATCCACTCACATATGCAATTTGGCTATTTTTGCTGCATCATTTACTAATAATCACGTTTTTTTTTTGTTTTTTAAATATCGTGTATATTGTGGCGAATGTTAACATCACTATGCTGTTAGTAAATAATCACAACAACAAACAAGTAAGGAAGGCTAAGGGTGTAACAGAACATTACATACTCAACTGAGAGCTATGGAGACAAAATAAGGGAAAATCTCCATGTAGGAAAATGAACCTAGGGTAACCCTGGAATATGTTTGTATGACATGTCTATTAAATGGAAGGTACTAAAGAGTATTTTAAGAGGGAGTAGGTCATAGTGCTATGGGTGGACGCAATTTAGGGATATCGCCATAAAGGTGGGAGAATTTGTTTGTACGATATGGGTATCAAATGGAAGGTGTTACGGAGTATTTTAAAAGGACGTGGGCCTTAGTTCTATAGGTGGAAGCCTTTTCGAGATATCGCCATAAAGGTGGACCAGGGGTGACTCTAGAATTTGTTTGTACGATATGGGTATCAAATGAAAGTTGTTAATGAGTATTTTAAAAGGGAGTGGGCCTTAGTTCTATAGGTGGACGCCTTTTCGAAATATCGCCATAAAGGTGGACCAGGGGCGACTTTAGAATTTGTTTGTACGATATGGGTATCAAATGAAAGGTGTTAATGAGTATTTTAAAAGGGCGTCGGCCTTAGTTCTATAGGTGGACGCCTCTTCGAGATATCGCCATAAAGGTGGACTAGGGGCAACTCTAGAATTTGTTTGTACGATATGGGTATCAAATTAAAGATGTTAATGACTATTTTAAAAGGGCGAGGGCCTTAGTTCTATAGGTGGACGCCTCTTCGAGATATCGCCATAAAGGTGGACCAGGGGCGACTCTAGAATTTGTTTGTACGATATGGGTATCAAATAAAAGGTGTTAATGAGTATTTTAAAAGGAAGTCGGCCTTAGTTCTATAGGTGGACGCCTCTTCGAGATATCGCCATAAAGGTGGACTAGGGGCAACTCTAGAATTTGTTTGTACGATATGGGTATCAAATTAAAGATGTTAATGACTACTTTAAAAGGGCGAGGGCCTTGGTTCTATAGGTGGACGCCTCTTCAAGATATCGCCATAAAGGTGGACCAGGGGCGACTCTAGAATATGTTTTTACGATATGGGTATGAAATGAAAGGTGTTAATGAGCATTTTAAAAGGGAGTGGACCTTAGTTCTATAGGTGGACGCCTTTTCGAGATATCGCCGTAAGGGTGGACCGGGGGTGACCCTAGAATGTGTTTGCACGATATGAGTTTTAAATGAAAGGTGTTAATGAGTATTTTAAAAGGGAGTTAGTTCTATAGGTGGACGCATTTTCGAGATATCGCCGTAAAGGTGGACCAGGGGTGACTCTAGCATGTGTTTGTACGATATGGATAATTAAAGTTATCAAAGCGGGTTTTAAAAAGGAGTGGCCCTTAGTTGTATATGTGAAGGCGTTTTCGAGATATTGACCAAAATGTGGACGAGGGTGACCCACAACATCATCTGTCGGGTACCGCTAATTTATTTATATATGTAATACCACAAACAAGGGCTTTTGATTTCGCCCTGCAGAAATTTTTCATTTTCTTCTACTTAATATGGTAGGTGTCACACCCATTTTACCAAGTTTTTTCTAAAGTTATATTTTGCGTCATAGACCAATACAATTACCATGGTTCATCCCTTTTTTTGTATTTGGTATAGAATTATGGCATTTGTTTAATTTTTCGTCTCTTTCGATATCAAAAAAGTGGGCGTGGTCATAGTCGGATTTCGGCCGTTTTTTACACCAATACAAAGTGAGTTCAGATAAGTACGTCAACTGAGTTTAGTAAAGATATATCGATTTTTGCTCAAGTTATCGTGTTAACGGCCGAGCGGAAAGACAGACGGTAGACTGTGTATAAAAACTGGGCGTGGCTTCAACCGATTTCGCCCTTTTTCACAGAAAAAACAGTTATCGTCCTAGAATCTAAGCCTCTACGAAATTTCACAATGATTGGTAAATTTTTGTTCGACTTATGTCATTAAAAGTATCCTAGACAAATTAAATGAAAAAGGGCGGAGCCACGCCCATTTTGAAATTTTCTTTTATTTTTGTATTTTGTTGCACCATATCAGTACTGGATTCGAATTTTGACATAATTTACTTATATACTGTAAAGATAATAAATTTTTTTTTAAATTTGACTAAAAAAAAAATTTTTTTTTTAAGTGGGCGTGCTCACCATCCGATTCTCTCATTTTTATTCAGCATACATATAGTAATAGGAATAACGTTACTGCCAAATCTTATAATGATATCTTCACAGACTGCCAAATTACAGCTTGTAAAACTTTTAAATTACCTTCTTATAAAAGTGGGCGGTGCCACGACCATTGTCTAAATTTTACTAATTTTCTATTCTGCGTCATAAGTTCAACTCACCTACCAAGTTTCATCGCTTTATCCGTCTTTGGTAATGAATTATCGCACTTTTTCGGTTTTTCGAAATTTTCGATATCGTAAAAGTGGGCGTGGTTATAGTCCGATATCGTTCATTTTAAATAGCGATCTGAGATGGTTGCCCAGGAACCCACATACCAAATTTCATCAAGATACCTCAAAATTTACTTAAGTTATCGTGTTAACGGACAGACGGACGGACGGTCCTACGGACGGACGGACATGGCTCAATAAATTTTTTTTCGATACTGATGATTTTGATATATGGAAGTCTATATCTATCTCGATTCCTTTATACCTGTACAACCAACCGTTATCCTATCAAAGTTAATATACTCTGTGAGCTCTGCTCAACTGAGTATAAAAAAGCAAGCAGTCACACTTATGTACAAGGTAACGAAGAATATTCCACAAATAACAGCAGCTCGAAGTGAAGAGATTATCTTACATACACATATGTAGTCATCAGCTAAGAGCAGAAGTTGTTACTCACACATATGTACACACGCATATAGCTAAATAACCAAGTATGAGATACAACTGTTCCAGATGTTCATGAAAAGTCTAGACTTTAGGAGAAATAGGTGAACGAGTCTAACTGATAGTATAAAAGCAGCGCAGTGCAAATGATAGGAATCAGTTTCATTTAAACGCGCAATTAGTGAAATATAATTGTACTACTCCCAAAGTAGTCTACAAAAATACCATTTTGCAATACTGAATATTGGAGTTATTTATTCGACAGTTCAGCGTTTCGAACGTTAGCAGAAGGTTCAAAATAATTCGAATCCCCCAAAATTCGTAACAATATTAAAAATGGGCGTGCTTAATGACCATGGTTAACGATGGAAAATGACTACCAATGGATTTGCAAACCAGATTTTACTGAGATATCTTTCATATTATTCAAGTAATCGATTTTAAAGATGTATAGATAGGACTAAATCAATTATTCAAAGCTTCACTCAAGAAAACCAAAAATCTTTCTCAGAAAAGGGAAAATAGGATTGATTTATTTCCCCAATTCCGTATACGAAAATTTGTTGTTTTGAGGTATTCACCTGGTAAGTATAATATTATTAAAATAATTTATAAGTACTGTTCCCACCTGTTAATTAATAACTTTGTTGTTGTTAATTGAGGATTAAATATGTTTGCTTAGGGCTTATTGAAGTCTTCCGAGTTATGCATAGTTTTTCAGAAGAGACAAATTAACAATTCCTTTAATTTGCCGGTAAGATCAAACATAAATATAATTTTGTCAATATTTGTATTTAAAATTATTAGGACATAATTAAAATCACATAAAGGTACGCGCGAAATAAGCCATAAATGTGCTATTTATTTTTTCCGATGACGAAGACGGCGAACGTTTTAGGTACTAGGATGTTAAAGACCATGAATGTCTGAACTCTTTTAGAACATACCGCTGCCCGGCTGTTTCCTTTGGGTGATGTCCTCGTCAACGCAAATACCGACATCACCACAACCAGAAGGGCGATAGGGCCTCCTGACGTCTACTACAGTAGCCATATGAACAAACGTGCAACTCGGCGCCCAGGTGTTAGTTTCGTGTGGTTAGAAAGAAACTCCGCCGCTAAGAAGTGCTGTTCACAGCCGCTAAGCCTCCACGATGTAAGAACTCCTAATGGGCTGAGGCTGATTGACTTTACCAAAGTGTCTATTGATCGAAGCAAACGAAACCAAGTCGATCACGTCGTACTCCAGTGTCGTCGATGTGCGCACTTTAGGATGTCCAAATATTGAGCCGGACCACTACCTTTTGGCAGTCAAGATACTTTCACTCCTCTGTACAGCGAAGGAAGAAAAGTGTGTCTGTTTACAAAACAGATAGCTGATGATTATACCACTCGCCTCTCGCAGCTGCTTACTGTAAATCTTCGACCCGACGATGTAGCTTGGCAGTGGAAATATATTTCCTTCTCGTTAGGTAACGCTGCTGCTGATACAATAGGCTTTAAGTGACCCCATGAAAAAAACTGGTACGATGGGGAATGTTGCGCTGTCTGTCGTGACATATTGGAGTGTTATCGTGACGTGAAGTAGGAAGAGATACGTCGATCATTTACTACGGAATGAATACTATTATTGTATTTATTGGTAGCAAGCAGTAAAATATCAACAGTATCAGTTAATATACCGAGATATCTCCATAAGTGTTGAATGAAATCTTTCTACCTGGCCATTTGATTCACTATGCAGAGTTGGAATAAAAAATTGATCTACTGAAAAGTTATCTCTCAGTAAGGATTTGACTATATTTGATTGAAATGCTTTTTCGTTGTCTGAAACAATGATTTTTATGCTTTGAAATACTAATAATATTTCAAGCAATGCATTTTTCGCATCCAGTATAGATCGCGATGCAATTGGTTTAACAAGGGCAAACTTAGAAAATTTATCCACACATGTTAAAAAATATTGCTTATTTGTGACAAAATTATCAATATGAAGAATTTCCCTGGATAATTAGGAATTGGTGTTTCTCCAATTTCCAAATTGGCCGGCTTGCGCTGATATTTATTTTGCAAACAAATTTTGGAATTTGCTAAAATAGTCTTTAAATCTTTTTTAATGTCGGGAAAAAATATTCTTTGGAAATTTGTTTCAAATTTTCAAACGAACAGCGGTGAGAGTGATTACGTTCAGTGACAAAAGTTTCAAGTTGGTCACTTCTATTTGTCAAGTCTATCACAATCACTTCAGTATGACGAAATTTTACGCCAGGAAATGAAGAGACAATAGAATTTTAAATTTCTGCCAAGGTATCTAACTCACAGCGAATTGCATTTGTAACACTTGGGTTGATAATGTCTTTTAAACATCGTATTAAATTTTTTATTGTGTCGTAAGAGATAGTATGACGAAAATATTTTTGAAAAAAAAAAAAACCTTTGTGGGTTTAGCTACCGAACGCCCTTTTGATAGTATCAGTTGATTTTTAAACTGGTTTATAGAGACTGGAATACTTCTAATACAATGACTTAAAGAATCTTCACTATGTGCTGTGTTTACAGAGGTACTAAGATTATGAATGAACTGCTGCGAAAGAGAATCAGCAAATCTATTTTATCTTCTCGGTTTGTAATGAAAACTTGACGAGAACTCCTCAACAAATGCACGCCATCTCTATCTTTGTATTGGGATTCTTTTCCGGATTAAAAATATGAAGGGCTGATGATCAGTAAAAATTTTAATATTTTTAACTCCATATAAATAATGTCGAAGAGTTTTTAATGCCCATACAATAGCTAATATTTCACGCTCATTATACTCAGTTGAGCAGAGCTCACAGAGTATATTAACTTTGATTGGATAACGGTTGGTTGTACAGGTATAAAGGAATCGAGATAGATATAAACTTCCATATATCAAAATCATCAGTATCGAAAAAAAATTCGATTGAGCCATGTCCGTCCGTCCGTCCGTCTGTCCGTTAACACGATAACTTGAGTAAATTTAGAGGTATCTTGATGAAATTTGGTACGTAGGTTCCTGAGCACTCATCTCAGATCGCTATTTAAAATGAACAATATCGGACTATAACCACGCCCACTTTTTCGATATCGAAAATTTCGAAAAACCGAAAAAGTTCGATAATTCATTACCAAGGACGGATAAAGCGATCAAACTTGGTAGGTGAGTTGAATTGATGACGCAGAATAGAAAACTAGTAAAATTTTGGACAATGTGGGTGGCACCGCCCACTTTTAAAAGAAGGTAATTTAGAAGTTTTGCAAGCTGTAATTTGGCAGTCGTTGAAGATATCGTGATGAAATTTGGCAGGAACGTTACTCTTATTACTATATGTATGCTTAATAAAAATTAGCAAAATCGGAGAACAACCACGCCCACTTTAAAAAAAAAAAATTCTTAAAGTCAAATTTTCAAAGAAAAGTTAATATCTTTACAGTATATAAGTAAATTATGTCAACATTCAACTCCAGTAATGATATGGTGCAACAAAATACAAAAATAAAAGAGCATTTCAAAATGGGCGTGGCTCCGCCCTTTTCCATTTAATTTGTTTAGGATACTTTTAATGCCATAAGTCGAACAAAAATTTACCAATCCTTGTGAAATTTGGTAGAGGCTTAGACTCTAGGACGAAAACTGTTTTCTGTGAAAAAAAGCGAAATCGGTTGAATCCACGCCCAGTTTTTATACGCAGTCGACCGTCTGTCCTTCCGCTCGGCCGTTAACACGATAACTTGAGCAAAAATCGATATATCTTTACTAAACTCAGTTCACGTACTTACCTGAACTCAATTTGTATTGGTGTAAAAAATGGCCGAAATCCGACTATGACCACGCCCACTTTTTCGAAAAGGCGTCCACCTATAGAACTAAGACCCACGCCCTTTTAAAATACTCATTAACACCTTTCATTTGATACACATATCGTACAAACACATCCTAGAGTCACCCCTTGTCCACGTTTATGGCGATATCTTGAAAAGGCGTCCACATATAGAAGTAAGGCCCACTCCCTTTTAAAATACTCATTAACACCGTTCATTTGATACCCATATCGTACAAAAGAATTCTAGAGTCACTCCTGGCCCACCTTTATGGCGATATCTCGAAAAGGCGTCCACCTATAGAACTAAGGCCCATTCCCTTTTAAAATTCTCATTAACACCTTTCATTTGAAACCCATATCGTACAAACAAATTCTAGAGTCACCTCTGGTCCACGTTTATGGCAATATCTCGAAAGGCGTCCACATATAGAACTAAGTCCCCTCCCTTTTAAAATACTCATTAACACCTTTCATTTGCTACCCATATCGTACAAACAAATTCTAGAGTCACCTCTGGTCCACGTTTATGGCAATATCTCGAAAGGCGTCCACATATAGAACTAAGTCCCCTCCCTTTTCAAATACTCATTAACACCTTTCATTTGATAACCATATCGTACAAACAAATTCTAAGTCAGGCCTGGTCCACATTTATGGCGATATCCCTAAATGGCGTCCATCTATAGAACTATGGGCCACTCCTTCTTAAAATACTCTTTAATACCTTCCATTTGATACACATGTCATACAAACACATTCCAGGGTTACCCTAGGTTCTTTTTACTACATGGTGATTTTCCCTTATTTTGTCTCCACAGCTCTCAACTGAGTATGTAATGTTCGGTTACACCCGAACTTAGCCTTCCTTACTTGTTTGTTGCATAATTTTGCTCCGTCGGCAAAAGTGTTCTAGAAATCATAGTTATAGGTCGATTATTTTGAGACAAAACAGTACCCAAAGCGTTTGCCTGATGCATCAGTTGTCAACTGAAAAGGCTTGTTATAGTCTGGATACTGCAAGAGCACATCCTCCGATGCGAGTATCTTCTTGATTTTTTCAAAGGCAGACACATCTTCAGAATCTAATTTTCATCTTATACCTTTTGATTTCTTTGCATCAATAGGCCCATTCTCTCCTCTTAAGTATTTAGTTAAAGGCTTAACAATATCAGCAAAGTCGCTGACAAATCTTCGATAATAGCCCGCTAAACCAAGAAAAGAACGTATACTACGTAAAGTCTCTGGGATTTTATAATTTAAGATATCGTTCACTTTATC
The DNA here is from genome assembly GCF_040869045.1 of Eurosta solidaginis. NCBI lineage: Eukaryota > Metazoa > Arthropoda > Insecta > Diptera > Tephritidae > Eurosta > Eurosta solidaginis. The sequence continues at coordinate 264,648,519 of NC_090320.1, forward strand.
TGGACTAGTTCGAATACCATGCTGGGAAACCAAAAATCCTAAAAATTCAACATCTGTTCTGAAAAATTTAGACTTTTCTGGTGAAACCCTCATTCCACTACTCTCAAGCATTTTTTAAAATTTATCAACATCTTTTAAATGGGAACTTTCGCTACCTGAAAATATAATGATATCGTCAATATAAACGGGGCACGTTTTCCCTATCTCTTCACGCAAAACGTCATCAATAGCACGCTGAAAAATACTTGGTGTATTTTTTAAACCAAACGGCAAGCGACAAAACTCGTACGCCGCCGTAGAGCGATGGTAGCATGATCCGCCTACAACACCGAAGATCCTGTGTTGACGCCTCGGGCAAAGCAACATAAAAATTTTTGAAACAAAGTTTTTAAATTAGTATGAAAGTTTTCTAAGCGGGGTCGCTCCTTGGCATTTCCTTGCAGATGCCGCTCGAAGTGGGCATAAAATAAGAAGGTCCCATCCAATTTGTAGGAAAAATTAAAAGCAGCTCGACGCAAATTGGAAAAGAAGCTCGACGCAAAATCTCTTCGGAGGTTATCGCGCCTTACGTTTATTTATTTAAAAGTACGCCAATGTGTGCTCCACCATTATATTTTTGTTCCTCATACAGATTTTTTACAGAGGTTATGTTAAAATTTCAATATCAAAATTTAACAAGATAATGCCTTTGTTTAAAGAGAAATTTTGTGTTTCTTCTCGTTAAATTATAGAAAGGAAGTTCTGAGACATCTTCTTTTTTTTATTTAAAATGTAGTCAATATTTTTCTAATGCACTACACCAGACATTTACAAAAATGTTTCAATAAAACTACTGAGCACATGATTCAAGTAATCGAACAGTGCATTAACAGGTTATCCGGGCTGTTTACTATTGTGAACGTTTTTCACAAACTAGAGTCAGCTGTTATGTTGGTTTTCGTGTAATCACAACAGGTTTTTGAGATTTGGTTCATAAGATATTCACAATTATCGATTTAACTGTGCGTCGGTGATAAGAAAAATGTCAAATGAAGCGATCTGAAATAATGTTATCCACCAGTTAAATTCTTACAAAACTTAAGATGGTTAAAATGGACTTTAGAAATGAAGTACACCTTATCTTTTTAGTGCCACTCTAAGAGAAGCGCGCTCTTAATCAGGACTATGATTATGACCGCTTGATTTCCAGATATATTTTGCTAATGAAACCTCACCGTTAACAGGCATTAGCTATATTTTTGGTGTGGCACTCTATTGCATGATACAAAAAAGAAGGTAGTTCCACTCAAATTTTTTTGACGTATTTGGGAATTTTGAAGTTTCATAATGTTTGTTGTTTTGCCAGAAGCGTTGCCATACCGTTAATTGTTAAATTGTGGTTTTTCGGGTTGGAAATTTCCTTTAGGATGAAAACACAATGGTCATCTGAGACAATAATAATATACTTTAGCACAATTTATGTGCAGTCATATCGATTGAGAATACAGTAAAACATGCAATTTTATTGAAAAATAGTGGATAATGACTCATACATTGGTTAATGACTCATACCTTTATAGCAGCTTGACCCCTAGAGAGAGAAAAAAAAAATACAAGAAAAATTCTGTTGTTCTAGCATGGCCCTATTATCATGCCCCTAAAGTGGATATTTCTCAAGGCATGTTGAGAAAAAGTGTACCTCCAAAGTTTACACATATACATATGTCAATGCTAAAAGGGTACAGAATATGTATAGGCGGGGCTGCCAGAAGGTGACCCCCGGTACAACGGGCAAAAACACTCTCATAACTAACCTGCAGAGCTACAGGGTAATGGTCTCCCTAAAAAGTGATTTAACAATTCCCACCTAAAGCGTAACGCTTGAATTATACAACAAATAAAAAAATAAAAAATGTGGACTTGTAGCCCATTTATCAAGAAATTGCGGTGTCGGTTTATAAGGACCTCCTTTGAGCAAGCAATTGACAAACGTGTACGTTTTGTCAAAATGTTCTGAGCAAACGTACGGACATTTAAGAAGGCTATATTCCCTTACTTTGCATACTTCGATTCATGTTTCTTCCTTCTTCGGAGCTCGAGAAACTTATTAAAGATCTTTTCTAGGCTGATATTTCGTATTAAAATATTTCCAAGGCATGGGGCTCGTTTTTTTCTTTTTTATTTAAAATAACTATGAAAGTAATTTTGTCGTATTCCTCAATATGAAATCCATCAAAATTAGAAAAATTCGTAACATTTTTCAATCTGGTAGCTTGTTTTTGCTGATATTGTCATTCTCCCCACAAAAGTCAAGTGGCTAACGTCACACTAAATGGAACTATCTCCATTTTTTGTATCATGCTCTATTGTATTTGTAGTGTTATCGATGACAGATATACCAACAGATAACGTATTTAGCCAGCAATAAATTACTTATATGTATGCAAAATTATGTGTGTTAATAACAAAAAATATTTGTTCAATATTTTGTTATCGTAAAAAAATTTGCAATAAAACATGTATTATTAATTGTTAGTCATAAGCAAAACTAAGATTTAATTTATTATATTTCCCCATAAGTATTAAGTATGTACCTAGCAAAGATTAGGAGTCAGAAAAGAGGCATAAAAGGCAACCAAATCGGAGCATTTACACTCATTATGAGCTTATTTAAGAGCCCTCAATTAGTGTATTTCCTTTCCTGCAATGATCGCTCAATATGAGCCTTATTTCATACATTGTATGAGCCTAAATAAGAGTCCAATCAGACTTCTATTACGCTCATAAACAACTCATAGTTTACTTCTTATATGAATGACTCCATTCAGCGTCATTAGTATGCATTATATATGGGATTGGAATTTCCCCATTCAGGGCGAATATCTGACGATAGGCATTTAATATAGGGTAGAATATTGGGAAGCCTTGTTGAAAAGTACGATATTGGAAATGGAAAATCTTAAGGGTGGGGCATACCGACGTAAGCGCTAATCGGAGGCATACGAAGGCTCGACACTCCCAACGGGGTATGCCGCGGATGCAATTAGTAGTAGCAATCAAAAAAGTACAAAATACTTACATATATTGGTAATATGCGTTAACTAACAAATGATTAAGCGAAGCGTCCATTAAAAGAAAGCGTCACTTCCAATTTACAAAGGGAGTAGCAAGGAATTTTATTTGAACGAAAATTTTTATAATATAAAATATGAATATCTCTCCTTTGGTTGCTGAACATTGGTACACATTTTACGCCATACCGGAGTCATAAAAGACTCCTATATGATCTTATTTCTGAGGCTCATATTTTTTACGTACATATTTCGGACTCATAACGGATTTCTTAATTATGAGGACTCTGAGAATGTTTGAGGGTTAGCTACAAATTTGTCATCTTTTTATTTTGATAAAGTAAAATAAATTTAATTTGTATATAAAAAAACCACATTTATTTCAATTTAACCAGAAAATGTCACAGAGCTCTTATCAACCACACAATTTAATTATACAAAAAATCCAATGCCGCATATCAATCTACATTATTAACATGGCCCATTGCGTAGTAAGTTTAGACTACGTCCACGACGTTCCACATCCCTACGTACACAATCATATTCACAACGATTTGCATGGGTGACCAAGTTAGTGTCACACACTGGATCATAGTTACGTGCACATGGACATAGTGCTCTCTCGGCTTTGGTTAATGTAGTAAGCAGGATGATGCTCAATAGCAATGATGTGATGAATTGTAAAAACTGCATTTTTTGTTTTTGCTTAATTTTCTATACTTTTATTTTATTAATTTGATAGTTCTTTTTGGTTATTTAAACGCGCGCTATTGTCCCTTTTTGAAGAAGTTCACTATAATGCTATCGAAAGATAACTGAAATTAACTTGCCTTGGGTAAATAATTTTTACTTGTGCAAATGCGTTTCATTCTTATCGCTCACCTAACCAGCATATGTGGACGTGTAAATACCCTGTAGGAATATAAGCATTCAGTTTTATAAATTTACTCATTCAAAAATACGTACCAAGTGTTTTATAAAAGGCTAATACTAATTTCACACAGACGGCTTATTGAATAATAAAGGCAATTTTCTACATTAAGACGCTTATTGAGCTCAATCTTCCCTACAAAATTCGAATCTATTATTATTTCATTAGTAGCTAATCGAATGCCTAATGAAGTCAAAAGCACAATGCAACTCTGTTGGCAGCGTTCCGCTTCCGTTTCCGTTTCTTAGTTTTCAAAGCAAATGTCATTGTCTGCATGGCGGAACGATACAAGGTGGCCGCATCGAACAGCTGATTATAACCTTTTTTATTTGATTTGATACATCAACTACCGGCGCAGTACGATTTTGACATTTGTCCATCGAATTTACAAGTACATGGAATTTTTTTTGTTTGTAGGTATGTCACCATGCTCCCACCTTGTATCGTTCCGCCATGATTGTCTGTCTCATCCTTCATACTAATCGAGCAGTTACTTCTGTGTGAAAGCAAAAAATTTACGATTTCATTAGCAGGTGAAATGAGATCATTAAGTTTCTGTGTGAAAACAGTATAATACTTTTAGAATAATCAATAAAAGTAAATAATACATCTCATCGTTGAACACTTGGTTAGTGTGGTTCCGATACCAACTTGTACTTCATAATGTATTCATATAAGAGGATCGAAAAACTAATCGATACCAAAATATGTATTGAGGGAATGTACTCGCTACTTACTCCTATCGTACTCATAAAAAGCTCAACGAAACTTATGGAAATTAATTCGTTACTTATTAAAGCAATTCGCTTATACTCGCAATTGTCTCATAAGCATGAAAACCACGCAAATGACAAGTTTGCATTTATGAGTATTCATGAGTTGCCTTTTATAAAAAAATTGGGTTATTGTGAAGCATATGTGCATTAGTTCATTTATTTATAACTTTTCAACGGTCAAAACATCTTAAGTAGGCCCAGTTTAAAGAGCACTCTATAGTGTGCACAGACACCTTACCTTTCCCATTTTATTTTAAATTTCATGTGAGTCTTGTTAAATGTACATACTATTTCTATATTTGCCTGTCGGTGATATTAATTCAAATGGACTTCGATTTATTTGTGCCAGCTAGTTTATGAGCGGAATTCAATATTCTCAAAATCGATTCTTTTTTACATAGCATTTTCTTACAAAAAAGGCTGAAACCCAAATTCAACGAACTGATTGCAGACCTGGTAAATCTATTATCGACCAGATTCTTACGATACGCTAAGTCCTGAAGAAGACTCAGAAATTATTCACATCTTCACCCGTATTTAGAATCAGACGAAACAGCGAAAATAGCCAAGACGACTAAGCGCCAATCAATAATTGCGATTTCTTCTAAAAAATCCCAAATGCTGGCCATTTTTTCGCAAACAACTTATGAGCGGAACACAATATTCTGTTTACTTACTTACTTACTTTCTTAATTAGCGCTTAACCGTTTAAACGGTTATGGCCGTTCAACAAGGCGCGCCAGTCGCTTCTTCACTGGCGCAAATTGGTCACACCAAGCGAGTTTTAATCGTTTTTACCTGGTCCTTCCTGCTCCTTCCTGGTCCGGAGTGGGGGCCGCCCCCTTCCTCTGCTTCCATAGGCGGGTTCCTATAGAAACACTTTCTTAGCCGAAGCGTCATCTTTCATTCGTATAACATGGCCTAGCCAGCGTAGCCGCTGTGTTTTAATTCGCTAGACTATATTATGTCAATGTTCTGTTTAAAACCTTTTTATATGATAACTAAAAATTGTATAATCTAGAAAATCTTAAAATACAACTATAATAAATATAGGAGGAATTATTTGACTTGAGTATTCGATGCCTTCATACGCTGCCCACGTAATCGATTCCCAAGAACGTACTTGAAACCTGGTAATTGACTTTGAAAAATAGTCAGCACTTAAGCAAAATACACGAGTGTGTATTCCTAGTTACTCATATCATCGAACGAAGTCTTCCTCGAAATTACCCAACATTCCGAGCCGTACACATCAGGGGAGCTATAATGAGAACCTTATAGAGCGTGATTTTTGTTCGTCAAGAGAGCATTTTACTCTTAAGCGTCTACGCTGTGCGTTTGATTTCTAGGCGGAACTAGTTGATGTCCCCGTCGAAACAAAGGCTGCCGTGACTGACTTGCAATTGACTTGTCCTTTGAAAATCATAAACTTTTGGAATAAATAGCCTAACAAGAAAAAAAATTGTATTTTAACCACACTACTTCTCCTTAAAGCAGTTCCATTTCCATCAGGGCATGTTATTACTGCAATATAAGCACCTGTGTCTAGAATGTGGGTGTTCAGTGTTAACTACTTATTACCACCTATTTAAATATCGGGTGTAATGAAAAATAACTGGTCTCATTTTTTTGCAATTAATTTGTTACCCAGTACAGTTTTGGCTGCATTAAATTCAATAGGCCTCATGCATAAAAATTGCCCATTACCTCAAACATGATTTTCTGAGTAGACGGAGTTTATTGAGACAAAAACAAATGCGAAAATTGAAAGATCAAAGTATATTTCTGTTAGTTGTCGCATTTTATGCTCAATGGGGATATTTCACAGCAAAATGAGTGATTTGTAAATGTTAACCCAAATCTCTTGATCTCTATAGACAAATTATTAGCTGATTTTGCAAGAACAAAACCAAGGAATCTCGCACTTTGTTTCTTAGAACTCCCGCGTGATTTATCTAAATTCAAGGTAAGCAACACCGATTCCCTATACAAAAGAAAGCGGATGTTGCCACAAAACCTAAAATTTTGGTAACACAACGGACCATTGTGGACTTCCGTTGAACTTACTAGAAAGGGCAGCTGAAACTTGATCTAACTCACCGATTAAACGAAGATTGCAGAATTAACGATTTCATAAAAAAAAAAATCTGATTGTTATTGAGTTATATTACTTTCCTCTCAAGAACTTTGAACCCTGTACGCAAATTTGTGGCTGCAGGGCATAAAACGTTTAGTAACCTGGAAAAAAGGGTAAAAAGGGGGACTTTTGCTTGCTAATATAAGGAAGGGGATTTTTATAATTTTATGACATAATGAAATTTAAAACTTGTCTGCTTGCAAATACTAGATATGGAAATATGAATAAAAACATACATATATCGCACGTTTTATAGACAGAAGCCATTCAATTAATATTAATTATTTGTCATTTTCTGAGCTTGAATAGAAAGCGCAATTTCTTTGCCGCTTATTCAGTTTAACAGCTGCTTAAATGGCAATAAGTAAATACACTTTACTAAAAAACCCATATAATGTAAGGAAGTTGAAGTTTATACACATCTCTGTGTTTTAACATAAATATAATAAAAGTAATAACTTGCAGCGATATTCAACTAGTAATCACCTTCATTACCATGGGCCGGAATGATCTTCCCTACTCTAGCTGAAACTTCTTCTTTATTTACGTTACAGACGCGCAAGAAATGTTAGTTGTATTGGTAATTTTTTTCTTTAGCTCACAACTGCTAAAACTAGTCCAAAAATATTGGGAGAGGTGTCAAAAGACGCGTTTTAAACCCAGGACCATGAATCCGGAAGCGGAAATTAAAAATTTTATTTCTATCAAAAGATATTTCCAAAAAAATGGCCCGGAGCGCTCCAAAACTGGTATCCATAGTATTTTTGCGCAGAACACCTTTCTATATTGGCGGCCTTCGGCCGCTCTTATAAAAAATTACCCTGGGTGGGTCAACACCGGTTTGGAGGCCAAAACTATATCCGCGTAAAACACTGTTACCCACAGTTTTTCTTGTGGGTACGACAAAATCATCAAAATTACAACAACCACATGAAAATTTTTAATTTTGTTTGCAAATATCTCCGAAAAGAAATAAAATTTCCAATTTCCCCTGTCGGATTCGTGTTCCTGGGTGCAAAGTGCGTCTTTTGACACCTCTCCCAATATTTTTGGACGAGCTGTAGCAGTTGTGAGCTAAAGTAAAGGATTGCCGTTGTATTATTCATTGCTTAACTAGATTATGAAATATTCAATCACATTTTTTAAGCCCATGTTGATGATGAGGAATGCACGAGATTTTCCGCTGTGTTACGTTCTCTTTAAGCATTTGACTTATTTTGACACCTTTTAATAGCTCTATCTAACTAAAGAACATATAATTGTTGTCATTAATAAATAAACACAAAAATTAGGCTGCATGACTTGGGAACTTGTCCTTTCTAAACTCTCCGTCAGCGTAGCCCTGATAGTTGTGTGATAGTTTTTGATCTGCTGCTCGAGACCACATGCATTCCAACAACATTTTTAATCAATTAAAAGTGATTCAGTGTTGCTTGGGTTCGATTTATTTTGAAGACATATTCAATAATACTCGAAACGATTATAGAATTTTATAATGTATGTAGGTATGCTGTTGCTGGGATGTTGATAATTTTCAAGTGTCAACTACAAAAAATTAATGACGAAAAGGAATAAATAAAATATAAATGTAAGGCGCGATAACCTCCGAAGAGATCTAAGGCCGAGCTTCTCTTCCAATTTACGTCGAGCTCCTCTTTTTTTTCCACAAATTGGCGGGATGGGACCTACTTGTTTTATGCCGACTCCGAACGGCATCTGCAGGGCAGATTAGTTTTCACTGACAGCTTTTCATGGCAGAAATACACTCGAAGTGCTTGCCAAACACTGCCGAGGGGCGAACTCGCTTAGAAAAAATTTTTTCTAATTGAAAAAATTTGTTTCTAAAACTTTTGATGTTGCTTTTCCCGGGGCGTGAACCCAGAATCTTCGGTGTGGTAGGCGGAGCACGCTACCATCAGACCATGGCGGCCGCACGAAAAGGGAGCTCAATATTTAAAAGCTGTCAGCAAGCTTATACTACGGTGCTCGTAATACCGTCATCAACAATACAACAATACTAGTTGTGTTATTTCTTTAAGATGATAGTAGAGAGTACATTCGAGAAGCAGAACTTAACCAGTATTAAAAGCGCCATAAATTCTATATCCTTTCTCCTTCTGCCTTGATAAGAAACGAACAAAGTGGGATAAGCGTAAAATATTGATGATGCAGTCCATCGCTCACATTTAATAATTATTAATAAATTATAATTAATAATAATTTTTTTCAAAGAAGTCAGATGCAGAATATCTTTAAGCTAGCAAAGCTTTTATTTAAAAATTCTACCACAATGTATTAACACTGTCACTTAACAGTTAGTTTTCTGTTAAGGAAAAGCTTATCGCTAGCTGTTATACTGGGCTAACTTTTGAAGCTTTTATAATATATATTACCATCAGCGATGCTTTTAGCAAAGCTAGAAAACTAGCGCTGTAGCTAAGTGAACGATTATCGGTATGTAAGTTCTTGTTATGTAAATATGTATATATTTCGCATCTACTTTGTAGATATAGTAACATGCAGAGGCCCACCAGCGAAAGCTGTTCCCTTTAGGGAAAATTTCTAGTTCAAAACTGGAGTGCTTCTAATGCATTCGTCACCACTACTAGTTCGACCTTTATCTCTTTTATCTCCTTACAACAGCCGACTTAAATAAGGCGTACCCGTTGCATTACCTACTTTATAGCCCTGAACGAGATACATATTTCCATTTTAAGACCAACTGTTGGCACTATTTCGATAGGTTGGAACTACATAGTGCAAAAATTTACAGTTTCTTTTATTGGTACCCTTTCGTTGGTACCGAACCAGACAGAAATTCTACATGTTGCTTCTAATACGATTTTATCCACTTTTTCGATAGTTACGAGCCATAAGAAGTGAGTCGGAAAGACTTTCAAATGTAGGGAAGGGAGGAATACTCATGGTCGAAGCTCCTCAAATAAATAGCTTGTTTATCAAAAATATTTCAAGTATGAAATATAAAAGTCCAAACTGTATATTTTGGAACTAGAGCAAATCTAGTTATTATCACTCTGTTATAACTACGTACTTTAGTTCTAGTTCTAAACCAGACATTTCTTTATTGACTCCTTTACTACAAAGTTCCAAATTAGTAGATTTATTTATTAAGTCTATGGTTTAGAAACCTTACAGACTAAAACTTACATAGATTATTAATTATATTGAAAATAGTACATATAAAGTTTTTCTTTAAATTCATTGCGATTTACAAATATATCTAAATTTATTTCTCTACATAACAAATTACATTCCGATAGCAGTCTGATAATTGGTTCATTTTGAGCATACCTGGTTTTGCAGAGGTCAATAGCAAATAAATCATGATGTCGTAAGTTTCTGGCTGGAACATTGAGTTTAATAGAACGCAATAAAAACGGACAATCAATAGTCCCACTGAGAACATCACGAATAAAAACTAAGCCAGATATCAATCGCCTACTGGCAAGAGTTTGCAGACTGATCAGTCTGCACCGCAGAACATAAAATCGAATAGGCATATTAAACCTAATACTGGATAATGCAAATTTTAGAAACTTTTTATACTCAGTTGAGCAGAGCTCACAGAGGATATTAACTTTGATTGGATAACGGTTGGTTGTACAGGTATAAAGGAATCGAGATAGATATAGACTTCCATATATCAAAATCATCAGTATCGAAAAAAAATTTGATTGAGCCATGTCCGTCCGTCCGTCCGTCCGTCTGCCCGTTAACACGATAAATTTGGTATGTGGATTCCTGGGCACTCATCTCAGATCGCTATTTAAAATGAACGATATCGGACTATAACACGCCCACTTTTTCGATATCGAAAATTTCGAAAAACCGAAAAAATGCGATAATCCATTGCCAAAGGCGGTTAAAGCGATAAAACTTGGTAGATGGGTTGACGTTATGACGCAGAATAGAAAATTAGTAAGATTTTGGACAACGGGCGTGGCACCGCCCACTTTTACAAGAAGGTAATTTAAAAGTTTTGCAAGCTGTAATTTGGCAGTCGTTGAAGATATCATGATGAAATTTGGCAGGAACGTTACTACTATTACTATATATGTGCTAAATAAAAATTAGCAAAATTGAATGAAGAACACACCCACTTTTTAAAAAAAAATTTTTTTGAATTCAAATTTTAACAAAAAATTTAATATCTTTACTGTATATAAGTAAATTAAGTCAAAATTCAACTCCAGTAATGATATGATGCAACAAAATACAAAAATAAAAGAAAATTTCAAATGGGCGTGGCTCCGCCCATTTTCATTTAGTTTGTCTAGAATACTTTTAATGCCATAAGTCGAACAAAAATTTACCAATCCTTCTCAAATTTGGTAGGAGCATAGATTCTGTGACGGTAGATAATTAATTGAGGATCGCACTGCGGCCATTGGTCTATTGTGCCCCCTCTATGACGGTAATTGTTCTCTGTGAAAATTGCGAAATCGGTTGAAGCCACGCCCTGTTTTTATACACAGTCCACCGTCCTTCCGCTCGGCCGTTAACACAATAACTTGAGCAAAAACCGATATATCTTTACTAAACTTAGCCAACGTACTTATCTGAACTCACTTTATCTTGGTATAAAAAATGGCCGAAATTCGACCATAACCACGCCCACTTTATCGATATCGAAAATTACGAAAAATGAAAAAAATGCCATAATTCTATACCAAATACGAAAAAAGGGATTAAACACGGTAACTGGATTGGTTTATTGACGCAAAATATAACTTTGGAAAAAACTTTGTAAAATGGGTGTGACACCTACCATATTAAGTAGAAGAAAATGAAAAAGTTCTACAAGGCGAAATCAAGAGCCCTTGGAATCTTGTTAGTGGTATTGCATATATAAATAAATTAGCAGTACCCGACAGATGATTTTCTGGATCACCTGGTCCGCATTTTGGTCGATATCGCGAGAACGCCTTCACATATACATCTAAGGGCCAATCGCTTTTAAAACCCTCATTAATACCTTTAATTTGATATCCATATCGTACAAAAACATACCAGAGTCACCCCTGGCCCACCCTAATGGCGATATCTCGAAAAGGCGTCCACCTATAGACCTAATGCCCACTCCCTCTTAAAATGCTCAGTAACACCTTTCGTTTGATACCCATATCGTACAAATAAATTCTAGAGTCAGCCCTGGGCCACCTTTATGGCGATATCCCTAAATGGCGTCCATCCATAGAACTATGACCTACTTTCTCTTAAAATACTCTTTAATACCTTCCATTTGATACACATGTCATACAACCACATTCCAGGGTTACCCTAGGTTCATTTTCCTACATGGTGATTTTCCTTATTTTGTCTCCATAGCTCTAAACTGAGTATGTAATGTTCGATTACACCCGAACTTAGCCTTCCTTACTTGTTTTGTATACGTTCAAGTCTATTGGAATGCACATCATAAAACGGATTCCAGATTATAGAAGCATATTCAAATTTGGACCTTACAAATGTACTAAACAGCAATTTTTTAGTATAAGGATCCTTAAATTCAGAACTATTCCGTCTAATGAAAGCTAGAGAGGAATATGCTTTAGGTATAATGTAATTCAAGTGATCAATAAACGTGAAATTCGAGTCAAAAACAACCCCAAGGTCTTTGATTTTGTAACTAGAACTGAGGACAGAGCCAGAAATAGAGTACAAAGATATGATTGGCAATCTAATTTTGTTGAAGGTGACCGAGCAGCATTTTTCGATATTGATCATAAGCATATTTCGATCACACCATTCCTGGAATTTGTTAACCTCATTTTGCATAATTTGAATATCAGAGAAGCTTGTTATTTTTTTTTTAAATTTTTAAATCATCGGCATAAAGTAGATGTTCACACAAGGAAAAAAACTTTGAGCAATCGTTGATAAAAAATAACAAAAAATAGAGGACCAAGGATACTACCTTGAGGAACCCCAGAGGTAGCTCTATATGAAAATGATTTTACGCCATCAACAACAACATAGTTAATTCTATCTATTAGATATGATTTTACCCATGACAAGAAAGTAGAATGAAAGCCAAAATTTTCAAGTTTTTTAATTAATAAGTCGTGAGACACTCTATCAAAAGCTTTTGACAAATCAGTATAGATTATATCTACCGGAGAGCCCTCAACAAAGGCTGAAAAACAAAAATTAGAGAAAACAGTTTGATTAGTGACCGTACATCTGCCCGGTATAAAACCATGTTGAGTATACGAAATATAGGGCTTAATAGCAAATGACAATTTAGAGCTAATGATAATTTCAAATAATTTAGCAATATTAGTAATTTTAGAGATAGGACGATAGTTCGAAACCAGATTCTTACTCCCACTCTTAAAAACTGGAGTAACAGAAGTCACTTTTCATTCATCTAAAAAATGACCTGACCTAAAGGACAAATAAAACAACATAAGTAGCGGATACACTATAGATGACGTGCATTTTTTGAAAAAAAAGCAGAGATATTATGAGCATCTAATTGCTTGGAGCATAGGTCTTTTATAGCTGCGAAAATATCATCCTCAGTTAAAACTAGGGAGCCAAAATCAAGCGAAGAAGCTAATTGCCCAGCACTAGAAGTATCAATCTGCACACAATTATCAACAGAATTAGACTTAAAAAATTCAGCAAACATATTTGCCCTTTCATTAGCGGTGCTTACACTCATGCCATTGTAAGACACTATGGACGGAATAACTGACGAAGAAAGTTTTGAATTTACAAAACTTCAAAAAGCCTTGGGATTAGATTTAATATTCATTTCAAACCCGAGTAAATAGAAGTTAAATGCTAACTGTTTAACGGAAGTGTTATAGCTAACATCGTGGTAACTGCATAATCAGATATTTGGGAGTTATATTTTCTGGTATGGATCTCGGAGGTCCTCGGAAATTATGTATTTAATAAAATTTATTGACATTTAACTCTAAAACTATAGCCAATCTTTGTAATTGGGGGCAAGCCAATATATTTAGAAGGCATGAATTATTAAGTTGAATTATGTATCAAAACATAGTTTGTATGTATGTATGTCTGCTTTTTTTACAGCTCACTGATTAAATACTTCATTTATATGTCATGAGTTAATCTATAATTAAGCATGTAAACTGTGAGAAGCGACAACAATAAGGTGAACGGAGAACTGAGAAAAAAAGCTTCCAGCACAAAGATAATGATGCTATAATAGATACTATTTATTCTTAGTTTCCAGTATATTTATTAGTTTTAAACAAGTGATAATATTTTTCACTTAAGGCACATGAATATTAATTTGTGGAGTACAGAAAGTGCATTTGTATATATGGGGCATTCCATCCCATTTCGACCAATTTTGAACCCGACCCCTTTAGAATTGGCTGACAGTTTTTCTTCTTTTTCTAGCTTACGAAAGACGTTTTTCAGAATTTTTTCAAATTTTTTCCATCCAACTCAAAAAAAGTTATGAATTTAAAAAAAAAACACCGTTTTTGTTTTTTCAAAAATTGACCGTTTGGGATCTTTTGTTTTTAAAAAATTTGTTTTTAAATAAAAATTTTAAAAGTTTTTTTTTTTAATTTTTCAGATTTTCGAGATTTTTCGAATTTTGCCATTTTTTTTTTCTCATAAAAACTTCAATCAATTCTGCAATCATCCCCACTAATCCCGGAGTGGGCCGATTTTTTTTTATATTTTTTTTATTTAATTGAAAAAAAAATTTTATATAAATAAAAATTTTTTTTTTTATCAATTTTATTTATATAACAAAAAAATGTAAGAAAATGATTTTTAATAAACGTAGATAAGTATTGAATACGAATGTGTGTATACCGGCCTAATGCAGCTGGACAGCGAAAGCGAGTCATTTTAATCGTAGATTACCATAATATATAAAGAAAAGAATACTTAAAAATCTTTTTTTTTTTCAATTAAATAAAAAAAAAATATAAAAAAAAATCGGTCCACTCCGGGATTAGTGGGGATGATTGCAGCATTGATTGATGTTTTTTATGAGAAAAAAAATGGCGAAATTCGAAAAATCTCGAAAAACTGAAAAATCAAAAAAAAAAACTTTAAAAATTTTTTTGTATTTTTTCCGAAAAGTACATTTAAAAACAAATTAAGAAAAAAAAAGATCCCAAACGGTCAATTTTTGAAAAAGTTATATCATTTTGAATACAAAAACGGTGTTTTTTTTTTTTAAATTCATAACTTTTTTTGAGTTGGATGAAAAAATTCTGAAAAACGTCTATCGTAAGCTAGAAAAAGAAGAAAAACTTTCAGCCAATTCTAAAGGGGTTGGGTTCAAAATTGGTCGAAATGGGATGGAATACCCCATAAATAAATAAATAAATAAATAAAGCTCACGATTTCTTCTGGAGCACAAGCGAAAACTTTCACAAAACCACAACTAAAAAACCCCGAAATATAAAGAATATTGCCAACGCAGCGACTGAATTGAAAGTCAAGAAGCTCGCGATATTACGAGTATTTCGAGATTCGAGAATCTCGCGAGAATAGAAAGTCGAGAAGCTCGCGAATATTATGCGTCAAATTTCTATTGATAGTCATATGTAAGAGCAACTGAACCTTAATCAGGTTATGCTACGCCTCACATTTTTAGAAATTTAACGTGCCCAACGCCTTTATTTAATTGTCTGATCAACGCCCTAGATTGATGAGAAGTGTGATGACTACTACCTAGGACCTAAATAATTATTTTCTAGCTTTTAGTATTATTATTACTTCATGTAAGTATTGTTTTCAATAAAACCGTTTAACATAAAAAAATTTTTTTTTTTATTTTATTTCAACATTGAATAGCAAATCAGCATCTATCTATACAAAACAAAATGTGCTATTGCAATGTTTTCAATATCAAATGTACAAAACTCTGAACTGGCATACAAAATTCTAAACTCCCTTACTATTTTTATAAATTTCATGAATGCTTAACATTAACTTCAAAATTGTAAGTCCCTGGAAGAGAAGAGATAGACCGACCACTAAGTAAACCGAAAAGATCAGGATGATGATCTGAAATAATTTAGCCATATCCGTCTACCTGTCGGTTCGCCTGTCCGTTTGAACGCAAGTTTCAGTGAAGTCGGTTTTTGAGATATCTTGATGAAATTCGATGAGCGGATGATTCTTGGGTGTCCTACTAATCATTTTTCGGAACCGACCGGATCGATCTACTTATCATATTTGTACATTCAACAACTATTTTTTCGGATAAGAGGGTTGTCGTAATATCTTCCTTATTTCTTTAGCCAGAAGCTTGAAATTTCATGCTAACATACTTCGTTGTCTGAAAAAATGTTCAAGATATACAACAGATTGTTCACATAAGAGGTTTTACGTCATTTCTTCCTCATTTTAACGTTTAGAAGCTTGAAACTTCACGGCATGCATTGCTGTTTAAAAAAAACCGTTACAAAAGGTCATATATAACATATTTATTCCACACAACTCATGGTTCATATTTAATGAATTTTTGAAAATTTATCAGATTATTGTTCATTTCCTTTCATGAAACCTATGAGTTCTTCGACACAACCAAAGACAGTCCCATTCTTGGTTGTTGTAAGTAAAATTGGGCGCACAGCTGGCTGAGAAGAGAAAAGGTAAAGATAGATGTAGAGAAGAGCAGAGGGGATATGGAGATTGAGAGAGCAAAAGTCGGAGAAGGTAACATGTATGGCAGGGGAAAAAGATGCGGAGAAAGGGGCAGGGGCAGGGAAAGCGAATAGAATGGTTGAGTGAGAGTAAAGCAAAGACAGGCTGAAAGTGGTACAGTGGGTTTGAGAAGGAAAGAAAGCCAGTAAGTGGTACAAGAAGAAAACGAGAGGGAGAGAAGAGGAGACAAGAAGTGAAGAGTCCAATAGGAAGATAATAAGGAAGAAATCGAAGAAATGACAGAGGCCGAGGGAGATAGACGGGTATAGAAGTAAAGTGATGGAAAAAGATAATGTGTGAGAAACCGGAAGAAGATGAAGAAGAGAGAGGTATGACAAAAAGAAATTTCTAAGCTTTCGCATGCATCAGGCCAACGTATGCTAAGACTGTAAGTTAATATAAAAACTTATAAAAGAGGTTATCCCGAAATATTCTTAGAAAATTGCCAAAATAAAGAGCCTAATCTAACTTCAAATAAACCAAAATGGCAACACTGATCTCAAAAGTCCTACATTGCATTGTATCTTAATAAAAGTAGTTTGCCAGTTGTAAGAAATATCTCATGCGTAGAAATAAATAAATATCTGTTTTGCTTTTGTCAAATTTTTCTTATCTTAGTCGGTTTTTGCACTTGCGCTGGTACGCTAAGCTATTAAAATGAGATTTTTTTATACGCTGGCAATATTCCTTGTGATTTTTGCTTTAATTACCAAATGTGAAGGAATTAATTGTCAGCCATGTAAAATACAAGAAGCGCGAAAAGTACATGGCAAAGAATTGCACAAGAAGACAGAACAAAATGGTAGAAGAAGAGAGATTTCAAGTGAGAGGAGTTCAAATTGATTCATGGATAATGGCACGATAGTAAAATTTACTGAGTGCAGTTAATTAAATCCCAGTTTCTTACATTTTTTGAAATGATTTTTAAATCAATTTAAATAAAAGATATTAATAATTTTGTTTGTAATATTGCATTAATTGAGAGTTCTTGTTCAACAAATATAATTTCTCAAAGCAAAAGTAGAGCTACACCTCACTCTTCTGTTATTGAATGCTGAGTAGTTTTAATTGAGAATTTCAATTAACAATTGTACAGAGAAACGCTGCAAATATCAACTACATACAGCACCGCACCTCCCATAAGAGAACGTTTTTATATTCATCAGAGTTTTAATTAAAACGTCACTCGTGTTCACACGCATACAAATGCAAGCTGTGAATATTCGCTAACAATTTATAATTAACACATTTAACGCTTTCCGCACACATGAGATAATTGAAACACATTTACGTAGATTTTTTTATGAATAAACAGCTTAGTGCCAAAAGCCGCAGATTCATATCACAATGACAATGATTTGTTTCATAAACAATATTAAAATGTGAAGAATAACAAAATAATTGGTAAACACTACCTTTATATACGAAAAGAGTAATGAGCGTTAGCAATGGGTGCATCATTTTTATTGTTTTTCTAATTTTTATAAAAAAAGTACAATATGACTTACTGTATACTGACTTTCACTGAAGCAAACCAAATAGGTCTTGTTTTCTTAAAGTAAAACACCCTTCCGAATAACAATTAACTTTAGAGCAGTCGATTTGCTTCAAATCTCTATCTTTAGCATGTTCTAAAAAAGTCACTTACAAATTTAACTACTTTAAAAACTGTATCAGTCCCAATAGACGAAAATGGTTCAGTAAAAGCTATTGGTTCAAAAATAACCTGTTCTAAAAAATTTCCTGTTATAAGAAAGTTATTTGTTCTTAATATAATACTTGCTTTAAAAAAGCAAAACCTTGAAAAAAAATTCTCAAAACAGTTAATGTTTTAAAAATTTATCAGTTCTAAAAGCTTAGCCGGTTCTAAAATAGGAGCTCGTCCCGATACGAGTTGAAAAAATTTTCTTACACTGTTACTTGTTCTAAAAAGTTGAAAATTTTCAAAAATTAAGCATTTAAAAAACCTTAGTTATTTTTAAAATTCTATCACTTCCAAAAGACGAAAAAAGTTTGCTCTTGTTCTAAAAAGTGATCTGTTCAAGAATTTAACTATTCTAAGAGGTTTCCTGTAATAAGAGAGTTATTTGTTCTAAATATGGTACGTGCTTTAAAAAGCAAAAGGTTGAAAAAAAAATGATTAAAGACAGTTGCATGTTTTAAAAAATTACCAGCTCTAAAAGTGTAACCTGTTTCGTGTTCGAAATAACTACCTGTTCTAAAAAAGTTACCAAAAATATTAAAAAATAGTTACCATTTAAAAAAAGATTTTCGAAAGAATCACCTGATCTAAAAAAGTTACCACTTCTTAAAAAGCAAAGGGATCGAAAAAATTCCGTATTTTACAAAGACTAACTCTGAGTAGCATTTTCTTAAACAGTAACTTCTTCTAAAAGAGTTACCTGTTCAAAAAAAAATTGCGTGTCCAAAAAAAAAAAAAAAATACGAATTAACAAAAAATGTCTTATACTGTTACATGCTCTAAAGAACTTACCACTTATAAAAAAGTAAACAATTTCATAAAGTTTTTTTTTTTTTAAGTAACCTAACCAGTTCTAGAAAATTGAAAGATTTGACAAGATTTACTTGCTCTAAAAAAGTTACCCGTTCTGAACGAGAAAAAAGTTACTTGTTCAAAAATATTACCTATTCTAAAGGAGTGACCTGTTCTAAAAAGTAGCCCGCTCTTAAAAGTAAACTTTGCTAAAAAATTAACTAGTTTTAAAAATATATCGCAAAACAATAATTTGTTCTAAAAAGTCACTGTTATAAATAATCTGTTCTATAAAATTAGCTAAAAAAATTTACTGATTAAAAAAATGTTTCGAAAAAGTTATATGTTCTAAAAAAAATACCAGTTCTGAAAAGGAAAAATTATAAACAGTTACCTGTTTTAAAAATGCAACCACTTCGAAAAGAGCAAATTTCTTGAAAAAGCTCCTTGTTCTAAAAATATTACCTCTCCTAAAAGAGTAACGAGTTTCTAAAGAGTAACCTGTTCTAAAAAAGCAACCTGCTCAAAAAATATCCAAAGAAAGGTACAAGTAAAAAAAATCCCTATTATTGTTACATGGAAAGATACGAGTAAAAAAAGTGTCCAGTATTGTTACATATTCGAAAAAAGATAATAGACTTTCAAATATGTCTTATTGGAGTCCGTTCTCAGTGCCATGCATCTACCTTACCAAAAAACTATTTCAAAATGCATCAAATTGCCTAATTTCGCAAGAATCTTCCTAACAGCTTCATCTATGCAGCATCTTTTGGAAATTTTTCCTTATATTACATATTTTCATCGGATTCTGAACTTAACATCAAATGTAAAACTACCTAGCTCCTTAAAACAGCTTTAAATCCCTAGACAAGTGCGCCACCTAACGATTTTTCCCATTTTTACTGCATTGTTGATTGATTCTGAACTTTCTGTGCCAATTTTCTAGTCCATAAAATTTCGCCAATTCATTTAAAAATCAAACGCAAAATTCCTTACGACAGTTTTAAAACCCCAAATGAAGGCGCCACGATTTTTTTTTCTATATATTGCATTGTTAGTGGGTTCAGAACTTTATTCAAATATCTACGGAACGTACCTTAAAAATAAATGAAGAATTAAAAAATCTATGGCAGAAATAGTCAGAAAAACAATATTGCGGTTTAATATAAAGGTAGGAGTAAGAATAAGTTTAGAAGTAAGTATAACCTATGTACATATATATATATATACCCAGTGGTGAGTTTTCAGATTCTTCTCTAACTGAAAATCTGTGTCTGAAAAACATGTGACTAGTACTGCCGTCCAAATAAAGAATGTGATTATCTGCATTTTTTTTTCAAAGATTAGTCATTTTCATCTCATCTTTATACCGACATTCGAGTGTTCTGTCTTTCCGGATGACCGATTAAAGTGACACGACTTGAATAGAGCGGTATTTATATAATTTTCGAAACGTAAGCAGTACCTCGCCTGTACTTAGGAAAGGATTAAGGTCAATATATTTCCAAAATTTTTTGGAGCTGCTATGCAGCTTTTCGTATACACATGCAATTAATCAGGACGTGGGAGTTGGAGTCGAAGAGTAATATGGAAAGTTAAACTGAAGTAGTGAAAGAAGGAGAAAGATAATACAAATGAGAAGATAGCAGGAAAGGGAGCAATAGGGAAGGGAGAACCCATTTCCAGACCGTGTATGTATGTTTTATATACATAAATATCGCTCCATTCAATCATTTTCTATTACGTATAGACAGTTTAGCAAAATGCTATAGACCACCACATCTGGGTATAGCAAATTTAAATGCAAGAAGAGCACTCGACACTTACACTTACACATAGTCGATGAGCTGTCCCAATAACGCCTCATTAACTTACAAACGCTTTTAGACGATTCGTTCGCCGTAGCTTTAATTTAGTTTCAATTCAAAGCGCAACCCGTTCGTTTGCTTTAAATTTACGTACAAACGCAGAAAATCATAATATTTTTTAAATTGAAATATCTACAACCACAACAATAAGCAAAACGCTAGTACGCTTTTCAATCATGAAGTCCTTTTCGTTATTATTTCTTCTCCTAATTTGCGTGGCTGCATTCGTCACCGTTACACAAGCATCATACTGCTCGTGCGATCTAACAAAGAAGGAACAAATCTGCGGCTCAAATGGCATTACCTATAAAAATGTTTGTGAGTTTGAGTGCACCCAAAGGGATTACAAGAGATTGGGACGTATATTGAATAAGGCCAAAGCGGGTCCTTGTTAGATGCTATATACAAAGAAAGAGTATGTATGTATGTATGTAGCTGGTGATTGTGGAGTTAAACAGTGAGGCGGCAAATAAAATTTTTTACATACATACATACATATATGCTAGATACTTGTTAAATGTGTTGTGTGGAAAGCTGGCAGGTGACAACCAAAGTGGAAGTTGATTGTAACGTAAAGTGGCAGCATATTTTCAGGATGTCTTGGTGTTTTAACACCAGGAAATTATTTCAAGAAAAATGTTTATCTAGTTACAGTTATGTAGTATTTTCAAAACTATATGTTTGTGTGAAGTTATATTTGCAAGATACCAAAATATATATTTTAATTTACTAAAGCACTTGTCAGTAGCAGTTAATGTTGATACATACACAGATATTTATGTAGTGAAGCTATTTTTGGAAATAAAGTGATTGTTCTTAAAAAGAAAATGATTAATAAATAATAAAAATCTTATCTGTTGTGTTTGAATTCCATATAGTAATATATAACACAGTGAAACATATTTATATAATAAAGCGGACTTCGTACAAATCATTTCCGCTGAAGATAGCTGTAGTCCAGAACGTCTGGATCATCTTTTATTTGCGTTTTAAGATTAGGAGGTGGCAAGGGGTCTTTGGTCAACTTGTAAGCATTCTGGGAGAGTTACAATTTTGATGTCCTAGAAAATGTATATCATAGTATAAAGCTTAAGATTTCATACTAATATTTAAACTCTCCACCATTAGACCTTCCATTGCCTGCGACGATTTTTGAAATACCCTGTAAGAGCGTCTTTTCAGCCCAATGGATCTATGTGAGAGTCATATAGGGAGTTGCCACTGGCATAAAGAAATCATTTATCGCTGATGTTTCTGGTGAATCCTACCAGCGAAGGTGTTATACAGACTCATATATAAAAGTCATGGTATGTATCCAGTCCACATCTTTGTTGAGTTTAAATATTTGAAGAGCTCTACACGGTTTGAGATTGCAGTTTAAGCTGTGGCACCAAGTTCCAATCTCATCCGTGAAGTGTGTTAATTCTATTCACTCTAATATTGGTTGAAGGCAAAACTTTGTAGAAATGCCTTTGTGATGTCATATACCAATTCACGCCGAACTAGCTCATGGGCCCCTTTTTACTGATATAAGAGAAAAATTGCAAAATTGCACACGACAACAGTTGGGATGGGTTAAACATTCCGGTTAATAAAAATCTCGGATAGATTGAATGTGTTCATAGTGTTACCATAACTTGTTCGACGACCCCAATTAGGTGCCAGAAGGCAGCGTTCAGTTAGTATGCCCAACGCGAGACGTAAGTCTTCTCTTTTCAGAGATATGAGCTACTTTGTAATATCGTAGGATTTTCACTTTATCGTAGAAATTTTGTAGCCGCGTTTCCTTCCAACTTGATAGATTATATGCAACTTCTGTCTTCTTCCAAACTGATAGGGACGCCTGCTGTTGAATCGGCGAGTGCTTCAATCTCCATTGCCATGCAGATCCGACTCCTTCCGTAAACCCTAGGTATACACTTTTATAGTACGTTTTTCCATTTCTTTACCCTGACGCTAATCCACAAGATAAGTTGTTGCCTCAAGATCGCTTTAGAAGCTCTGTAATAGGACCATATATACCGTTTGCCAAATATTAGCTGGCGCTATATTTCTTCGGCCATACGGCCTGCACTTAAGCCGCCCCGATGAATTAAGCCTTGTGGCAATGGCTAACGCATTTTTTGGGCGTTAGGGCTGCATGCGGGATGTGTAGCGTAGAAATGTTATAACGATCATTTATAATCTAGTTTTTTTGTAAACACTCTTTTTTAGAAAAATGATTTTTCGATTAGAAAATAACTTTTAAGCGAGGTCGTCCCTCGGCAGTGGGTTAAAAAACGTACTGCGTATATTTCTTTTACGCGTACATTCATCTGCTTGCAAACTACATTCGGAGTCAGCATAAAACATGTGCCCGTCTCGTCAGCTTGTAGGAAAAACTAAAAAGTAGTACGACGCAAATTGGAAGCTTGGCCTAAATCTCCTCGGCGGTATATAGTGCCTTGTATTTTTGCGTTATTTTCCTATACGTAGTTAAGGGGTTTACTGTATATAAAGAGATGAGGTGAAAGCCTTCATTCATCAAATCATTGCAAGTATAACAATGCATGAATCATCATATTTATTTTTTACAAACTTTAGTTTTTAATAAATACATTGTCATCAACATCTACAAATGTAAGCACCTTAACTGACAGCAAAGCTAATATTAGAGCGAAAAACGGTTGACTAATTAGCAAGAAACTCTTTTACTTTTTTATAACCGCTGTACTTGTACACAGGAAATTATAACTTTGATTGGATAACGGTTGGTTGAACAGGTATAAAGGAATCGAGATAGATATAGACTTCCATATATCAAAATCATCAGTATCGAAAAAAAATTTGATTGAGCCATGTCCGTCCGTCCGTCTGTCCGTTAACAAAATAACTTGGGTAAATATTGAGGTATCTTCACTAAATTTGGTACAAGAGCTTATCTGGACCCATAATAGATTGGTATTGAAAATGAGCGCAATCGGATGATAACCACGCCCACTTTTTATATATATAACTTTTAGGAAAACACAAAAAACCTGATTATTTAGTAAATAATACACCTAGAATGGTGAAATGTGACGTGTGGACTGATGTTGAGACTCTTTAAAAAAAATATTTAAAAATGGGCGGGGCAGCGCCCACTTGTGATAAAATCAATTTTACAAATATTATTAATCATAAATCAAAAATGTACGAGATCGGTTGAAGACCACCCCCCCCCCCCCCCCACTTTTGTATAAAAGATTTTTAAAAGGGTCGTAGATGAAAATAATAAGCTATATCTTAGCGAAAAAGAGCTTTGTATCAATAGAATTTTACTTTCTAAATTGAATTATGGCATTAAATTGGAAAACACTAAAATTTTTGAAAATGGGTGTGACACCGCCCTTTTTTTGTCTAAGCAATTTTCAATGTTACTGGAGCCATAACGCAAGATAAACTTACATACGGTAACAAAATTGGGTTCACATATCTTATCTTATCTTATCTTATAACTTTAAACGAGCAATTCTTGTATATTTGTATGTTGGTATAGCCGAACGATCTCCGGAACCGCTCAACCGATTTAAATGAAATTTGGCAGGGAGTTAACGTATCACCTTTTAAGACCTTCTACCTAGGTGTTGCCACTCAGAATGTTTCACAAGGTTGCCACCTATTAGAAATACAAAAAAATTGCATGGGATATGCCCATATGGGTATCAAACGAAAGGTATTTCACTCCGCATTACAATAGGTACATTTTTGAGTAAGGTTGCCATTTAGGGTTGCCACCTATTCGAAATAAAAAAAAATTGCATGATATATGCCGATATGGGTATCAAACGAAAGATATTTAACTCCGGATTACAATAGGGACATTTTTGAGTAGGATTGCCATTTAGGATGGCCACCTATTAGAAATTAAAAAAAAAATTGCATGATATATGCCGATATGGGTATCAAACGAAACATATTTCACTCCCAATTATAATAGGGAAATTTTTGAGTAGGGTTGCCATTTAGGGTTGCCACCTATTCGAAATTAAAAAAAAAAAATGCATAAGATATGACGATATGGGTATCACACGAAAGGTAATTCGCTCCGCATTACAATAGAGACATTTTTGAGTATGGTTGTTATTTAGGGTGAGGTAGTTAGACGAAATAGTACTCTACTTACTCATATTCTATTAAAACTTTAAAGGAGAACATTAAAGTTAAAAATCTTCGTAAAAAAATCTTACACATGATTCGATTTAATTTTCGTAATTTCACACACGCTAATAAAATTGAAATGCAATATCAAGGCACCGTGGCAAATTCTAGCAAAATATATTTAAATGCATATTTTTGGCAAATTTGAAATGAATAATTGCAATTTCTCACAGATTACTATTAGAAAGATTTCTTAACATAGCAAAAAGATATCTTTTCATGGTAATTTGCTACCGTTGAACACTAGAGGCATACGTTCAATTTGAAAACGACATCTAACCATGTAACTACTTACCAACAGATGGCGCTTAGAGAAGTAATTTGACACTTATTTAAACTAACTGATAGTTGTCATTCGTAAAATTTACAAGTTTTTAGAACGTAACAAATTGTGAGACTTTCATAGTGTATAACTTAAAAAAATTTTTGAAATTAATAATTCGGCGCATGAAGATTCTCGACCTAAATAACTGAGTTCTCGATTTTACTAATAGTCATAACAATCGCTTATACTATTACCCATTTCAAAATTTTCATTCCAGTTCATTTTGCGGTTAGTGGTTGATATGCTTTTGAAATCCATTTTTAAAGAAATCAAATATTTCGGATTTCGCGATTTTTTTTTTTCTCATAAAAAACTTCAATCAATTCTGCAATCATCCCCACTACACCCAGAGTGGGCCGATATTTTTAATTTTTTTTTTTATTTAATTGAAAAAAAAAACTTTAACAATTTTTATGTATTTTTTTCGAAAAGTGCATTTAAAAACAAATTTAAAAAAAAAAAAAATTACAAACAGTCAATTTTTGAAAAAGTTATAGCATTTTGAAAAAAACACTGCTTTTTTTTTAATTCATAACTTATTTTGACTTGGACACCGTTTTTGTTTTCAAAATGCTATAACTTTTCAAAAATTGACCGTTTGGGATCTTTTTTTTTTAATTTGTTTTTAAATGTACTTTTCGGAACAAATACCAAAAAATTTTAATTTAATTTTTAAATAAAAAAAAAATATCGGCACACTCCGGGATTAGTGGGGATGATTGCAGAATTGGTTGAAGTTTTTTATGAGAAAAAAAAAAAAAAAAAAAATAGCGAAATTCGAAAAATGTCGAAAAACTGAAAAATTACAAAAAAAACTTTAAAAATTTTTTTGTATTTTTTCCGAAAAGTACATTTAAAAACAAAATTAAAAAAAAAAAGATCCCAAATTGAAAAATTCTGAAAAACGTCTTTCGTAAGCTAGGAAAAGAAGAAAAACTTTCAGCCAATTCTAAAGGGGTCGGGTTCAAAATTGGTCGAAATGGGATGGAATACCCCATATGTATTATTGCGCAGCCTTGTAACACTATTAAGCACTCAAAACAAACAACAACAGCATTTAAAATGTAGAGCTGGGTATGTAATGTTCAGTTTCACCCGAACTTAGAAACTTAGACTTCCTTACTTGTTTTACTGTACATCAGTATTAACTGAATTAATTAACCTAAGTAGCCAAAAAACAAAACGCATCTAATTTTAATTAGTATAATTCTATTCCGAAAATAAAGCTACTTGTGGAATAAAAACATGCTCAATGCTCCAGAATTTGTGTTTTGTACGTTATATATCCCGTTATATATATGCAACTATTCGACGCAATATTGCCGTAAAGGCTGATTTCCTTATCACTGAAGTGCAAGGCTTGTTTGGGAGCAACGGATCCAATACCTGGAGAGGAAAATAGAGAAAGCAAAGACTAACAGCCGTTGGCTGTGCTTAGGCAGCACAACACACTATAACGTTCTTTGCAGGTGCAATATTAATGCGAGATGTTAAAGAATAATAATTTTAAAAAATTCTCTAACAAAATATATACTTTTTTTATTTTAACTTATATAGTATTATATCTGTTTTAGTCTAAACACACATATTTAATAGTTTAAATGAATCGATAACTTGAAAAAATTTTTCGGAAATCGAATTTACACATTCTGAAACTTAATTAAGTATTCTGAAATCCAATTCCCATTTCTGAATTTCTATTAATACATTCTGAATACCGTCTATTCTATGAATAACTATCCTTAAATCCAAATGACAATTTCTGAAATCCAGGCACCTATTCTGAAATAAAATTGCCCTTTCTGATTTTAATCTGGAAAAGGTGTAGTAGTGAACTATTATTACTTTTTTTTTAAATTCTCTGGGGAAAATAGTAATTAGTGATAGGAATTTCTGGTTCAGAGCAAAATATAAAATACCAAAAAATAACTACTTAAAAAAAAAACCTGGCCACGGAGACAATTTCCACTGCATAGAACATTGCAATGATGAATCCACCACATTTGAAAGCAACCATTAAAATTTTTAATTGAGATACCTGCAACAAAAACTATATATTTACGCCTTTAACTAAAAAACACTTTTCAATCATGAAGTCCATTTCGTTAGTATTCTTTCACTTGATTTGCGTTGCTGCATTTATAACGGTCACACGAGCAATATACTGTCCATGCGATCTATCCAAGAAGGATCCACAGTGCGGCACAAATGGTATGACCTATAAAAATCATTGCGAGTTTGAGTGCACCCAAAGGGCTTACCACCAGTTGGGACGTAAATTGCTAGTAGCCCATCGGGGTCGTTGTTAGGTGCCTATATACAAAGCAAGAGTATGTATGGAATGTGTTTGGTGTTCGACCAGTGCAAGTATTATTTCTATGAAAATTTGCACCTCGTTCCAGTGAATTTTTTGTATATATGTATGCATAATAGTATCCCCAAATAAATAAAAATACATTCCAACATAATTTTGGCACTTCAAGTTTATAAATATATTGGTTCACGTAGCCCAATTATTTTTAGAAGAAATGGGAATTAGGCATTTTTAATAAATAAAAAAAAAATTTCTCCAGAATATTGAGCTTATGGCAGATAGATCAAAAATCATTGGTCTATTGCAAAAACGCGCAGATTTCTGGAAGGTTATACAAAAAGTTCAAGCATGGGGTGAGAGTGGTCACTGATTCTCCCATACTATTGCCTAGCCCTATGCAAAACCGTAAAGCTCTTCTGGCGTAGTTAAGTCACAATTACAAACGTCTGGATATCCGGACAAACATCCACACTTTCGTATTTATAATATTAAATAAAAAGATAAGATAAACATTGATGTAGTTCTTCTGCTAAGAAGTAACGAATAAAATATTACACCAAGTTGCAATTATCAGCAGATTTGCCGAAACTAAAACAGTATTAAATTGTGAGCCTTTCAGTATGCCATCAATGAAAAGGTATGTGACCATCAACCGATTTGCTTAGTTTTCTTAGTAACGGTAGAAAGTTTACCAATTTCCATCTAATTGCCCTTATGAAGGTGCGAGTGATTGCTCTTCGAAAACAAAAGAATTTCTATACCGAAAAGTAGGTAGTGCTACGCCTAATTGCTTATATCAACGCAAATAAGTCAAGCATTTAAGAGCAATACTTTTTTTAAGAAATACTGGCAAAATATGGGCGAGGGCCTCAAGAGAATTTCGATCACTTTGCGCTGGCTTGTACCTGATTTGATGGCAGTCTTGAGAGAAATTCCTGGGCGGAGCGCCTTCGTCCATTCGCATAACATGACCAAGCGAGCGAAGCTTTTGGGCACTACATTCATATCTTGGTAAAGCTCATATAGCTCATCATTGCCAGAAATCTTCCGGAAAACTTTTCGCTCGAATACACTAAGGGTCATTTCATTTTACCTCGAGACCGTTTATGATTCTTAGTAAAGGTATTATGGCGATTTGTACAGCGTGATTTTTTCTTTGAGAAAGATGATTTTACTTTGTAAACGCCTACTCAGTCTTAAGAAGGAATTGATTTTTGGGAAGAGTTATTTTGCATTTGATTTCAACGCTGAAATTTTGTTCGCCAACCATCGTTACCAGATAGACGAAGTGCTTCACAATCTGAAATTATAGCTCTCAGCATGTAGAGACCAATGCGTGGATTCCTTTCTCTTATGACAGCTTCGTTAAGTACTTCGCTTTGTTGTCGCTGTTGTTGTATCGATAAGGAAACTCCCCGAAGGCTTTGGGGAGTGTTACCGATATTGATAGTCCTTTGCCGGATGCAGATCCGGTACGTCGCGGTAACAAACACCGTTATGGCACCAGCCTGACCATCTCGGGAACGATTTAGTATGACCACATGAAACCTTTAAGGCCATACCGCCTTCCCACCCCCTAGATCCATGAGGAACTTGGAATCGCCAGAGCCTCGGCTGTTAAAGTAACAGTATTTGCCACGGGTAGATGAGGTTGACAATTGGGTTGGAGAAGCTATATTTTGCGCCTGCAACACCTTGGAAGTGTTGCGCTACACAACCCCTTAAATAAATTTGGTAGTTTAGTCGCCCCTTACGACAGGCATACCTGCCGAGGGTATATTCTAAGCCCACTGGGAGTACTTCACCTTGTCCTCGTTTAACACAAAACTCATTTCTTTACTTTTCTTTGCGTCCTTAAAGTTTGCTGCGTTTCTTGTTGCATGTATAGATAGAGTCTTTAGATTTGGAACATAGTACAGTAATTGATTACATTGCAACCTGAGGTAATTGAAAAATGTATACTCGATTAGGATTCTTGAGGTCAGTTCTTAAACAATTTTCAAATAATCTCACCTAGAGCAAGTCAAAGGTCAATAAATATAACTGCGGACCTAACTTTGATGGGGTATATTAAGAAAATCCATATAGAAAAGTTGAAACCTTATACTTAGTTGTGGGCACTGTGATAATACTATAAAAGGAGAAAAAATGTCCCCTAGATGGCGTATCGGTTTAGATGAATTAAAAACGGCAGTCACCGTGGCAGAATGGTAGCGTGCTCAGCCTACTACACCCCCTCGGCAGATGTTTGGCAAACACTCTGAGTGTTTTTCTTCCAGATTCTCAGTGAAAATTCATCTGCCTCGCATAATCGGAAATTTGTAGGAGTTACTTAAATTTCACCAAGTTGTGATAGGTGCCGATCGGGGATAAAATATGTCAATATGAGTGTTTCTGAAGCAATAAGAAGCCGTTAAAGAGAGTCCCATGTTTACATGAATCATCTTGTTTATCTATTTATTACTTACGTATATATAGTTCATAAACAAATGAATATTATTTATAACAGCTACTTAATTAGCTTAACGGACAAAGGTAGTAAGATATCATGAAAAAGGTGGACCAAATAGCAAACGCTTAACCATGAAAATTTCGTGACTTAATCAACTTAATAACTCGTCATTAAAAAACAAAAATATTCGCATTGTAATTAGTGTATTCTATTCTTAAAAGAATGCTAATTCTGGGGCATAACCAGTACTAATATTATGCACATCTATTTATGAAAATGCACGAACTGTAAGCTAGCAGTGAAACCAACTAGTTGTGAGCCACCTTATGACTAGTCTGATTTATAACCCAAATGGTCAGCAACCTGTATTTTTCTCACTAAAAAACCATTTGCCAAATTTGGGACATTCTTACCGCGTATCGCAGCACAGTACTAGTTCTAATTCTGTCCACTCTCAGCGTTTTAAAATATCATTCTGGGTGTATTTATGCAATGAAAAGTTTTTCAGAAAATTCATCTGCTTTGCAGATGCCGTTCGGAGTCGGCATAGAACATGTAGGTCCCGTCCGCCTATTTGTAGGAAAAATTAAAAGAGCACTACGGAAATTGGAAGGGAAGAGAGACTCGGCCTAAAATCTCTGCGGAAGTTATCGTGATTTGCGGAGGTGCAAAAAGTAGCGAACACAGTTCTTAATTTATTCTTGAGCTTTAATTGACCCTTGGCATTTAAATTTATACTACCTGGGCGAGCGAGCTTTACTCGGAAATCTTCGAGTATGCCACATAACATACTTTTTTCTACATGTCATCATTAATCAAATTCTACTTTTTTATATGTGACGCGCTGTGACGCGCTGTGACGCAATTCCTCCAAACGTTGTGTACGCTGTTCGCCCGTTTCGAAATTTACTATTTCTGATGTAGGCTGCCGCTGATCCTCAAGTCGTTGTTCTAGTACCTCGATACATTCGTTGGCTCTGCGCTGTGACGCACGTTATATCAGGTACTCTAAAGGTGTACTCGTTACTCATCAGTTTCACAAATTTGTGATATACGCTGCCACTGATCCTCAAGTCGTTGTTCTCGGTCCGCGATACATTCGTGAGCCCTGCGCTGTGACGAACGCTGACACAACTCCTTCAAACGTTGTGTGCGCTGCTCACCAGTTTCGAAATTGACTCTTTCTGATGTATGCTGCCGCTGACTCTCAAGTCGTTGTTCTTGGTCCTCGATACATTCGTTGGCTCTGCGCTGAGACGCACGCTGCCGCAATTTCTGCAAACGTTGTGTACACTGCTCATCACTTTCGGAATTTACTCTTTCTAAGGTGAGCTGCCGCTGATCCTCAAGCCGTTGGTATCTCTCTTCGATATTTTCAGTGACGCTGTGTATGCACGCACGTTGACGCAAATCCTCCAAACACTGCGTACGTTCTTCGAATGATTCGTTAGCTAACCGTTTTGCCCCACGCATCTCGATTTTGCAGCACGCGTAGGGCGTTGTGCTGGCAACGTTTCTCGCGTATCTTCATGCACCGAATTATTAATTTCAAAAATTTTTTAATTATACACTATGAAAGTCTCACAATTTTATTACATTCCAAAAACTTGTAAATTTCACGAATGACAACTATCAGTTAGTTTAATTAAATGTCAACTTACTTCCCTAAGCGCCATCTGTTGGTAAGTAGTTAAATGGTTAGATGTCGTTTTCAAATTGAACATATGCCTCTAGTGTTCAACGATAGCAAATTACCATGGGGATATCTTTTTGCTATGGTGAGAATAATAATATTAATAGTAATCTGTGAGAAATTGCAATTATTAATTTCATGTTTGCCAAAAATATGTATTTAAATAAATTTTGCTAGAATTTCCACCGGTGCCTTGATATTGCATTTCAATTTTATTAGCGTGTGGGAAATTAAGAAAATTAAGTCGAATCATGTGTAAGATTTTTTACGAAGATTTTTAACTTTATTGTTCTCCTTTAAAGCTTTAATAGAATATGAGAACGTCAAGTACTGTTTCGTCTAAACACCCCAACCCCAAATGGCAACCCTATTCAAAAATGTCCCTATTGTAATGCGGACTGAAATACCTTTCGCTTGATACCAATATCGGCATATCTCATGCAATTTTTTTTTAATTTCGAATAGGTGGCAACCTTGTGAGTGGCAACACCTAGGTAGAAAGTCTTAGAAGGTGATACATTATATTTGTGTCAAATTTCATTTAAATCAGTTGCCGAGATCGTTCGGATATACAAACATACAAATATAAAAGAATTGCTCGTTTAAAGTTATAGGATGAAACTTGTCTAAGCTTTGGTGATTCGGCGGGCGAATAGTTTTTTTGCTATTATATTATTTAAGTGGACTGTGTGTTATTTTAGAGAGGGAGGTTGCTTTGCACCTGTTACACCTTGTATTTATTCATTGGGGGCGAGCACTGGGGGGCTCCAAGGTATTGGCTGCGGGTTGAGCCACCTTGTTTTGCTTTGAAAAACCCCGCTTTGGGATAAAAAACTTAAACTATGTCTTTAGAATATTTCACTAACCAGTTGAGAATTACAAGCACACTCAATGGCTAATGACACAAACGAACTAAAAATGTTCATAGTTTAAGTCACTTAAACATACTCGCCCGCCTAGACGGCTTAGTTGTCTAGTGAAATTTCCATACGAGACAGTTATCCGGCTCGAAGGACCATGTCTAAGCTTTGGTGATTCGGCGGGCGAATAGTTTTTTTGCTATTAGATTATTGAATTGGACTGTATGTTATTTTAGAGAGGGAGGTTGCTTTGCACCTGTTACACCTTGTATATGTTCATTGGGGGCGAGCACTGGGGGGCTCCAAGGTATTGGCTGCGGGTTGAGCCACCTTGTTTTGCTTTGAAAAACCCCCGCTTTGGGATAAAAACTTAAACTATGTCTTTAGAATATTTCACTAACCAGTTGAGAATTACAAGCACACTCAATGGCTAATGAAAAAAAACGAACGAAAAATGTTCATAGTTTAAGTCACTTAAATAAATATATGACGTAAACGTAACTATATGATGAAACTTGATGAATTTTGAAGCTCCTAGTCGTAAAATAAAAAAGAGGCAAAAATGACAGTTTTTATGGGGTATATAATATATATACCACCGATCTCTATGATTTTTTCAGACAACAATATATGCTAAATACGTAAGCATTTGGTGAAATTTGAACATATCTAAACGATTTTTAAGATAAATATATGATAAACAAGTAAGGAAGGCTAAGTTCGGGTGTAACCGAACATTACATACTCAGTTGAGACCTATGGAGACAAAATAAGGAAAATCACCATGTAGGAAAATGAACTTAGGGTAACCCTGGAATGTGGTTGTATGACATGTGTGTCAAATGGAAGGTATTAAAGAGTATTTTAAGAGAGAGTAGGCCATAGTTCTATGGATGGACGCCATTTAGGGATATCGCCATAAAGGTGGACCAGGGCTGACTCTAGAATGTGTTACGATATGGGTATCAAATGAAAGGTGATAATGAGTATTTTAAAAGGGAATGGGCTTTAGTTCTATAGGTGCACGCCTTTTCGAGATATCGCCATAAAGGTGGACCAGGGGTGTCTCTAGTTGTACGATATGGGAATCAAATGAAAGGTGTTACTGAGCATTTTAAGAGGGAGTGGGCATTAGGTCTATAGGTGGACGCCTTTTTGAAATGTCGCCATTAGGGTGGGCCAGGGGTGACTCTAGAATGTGTTTGTATGATATGGGTATCAAATGAAAGATGGTAATGAGTATTTTAAAAGGGAGTAATCCTTAGTTCTATAGGTGGACGCCTTTTCGAGATATCGCCATAAAGGTGGACCAAGGGTGACTCTAGAATGTTTGTACGATATGGGTATCAAACGAAAGGTGTTACTGAGCATTTTAAAAGGGAGTGGGCATGAGGTCTATAGGTGGACGCCTTTTCGAGATATCGTCATTAGGGTGGGCCAGGGGTGACTCTAGAATGTGTTTGTACGATATGGGTATCAAACGAAAGGTGTTACTGAGCATTTTAAGAGGGAGTGGGCATTAGGTCTATAGGTGGACGTCTTTTCGAGATATCGCCATTAGGGTGGGCCAGGGGTGACTCTAGAATGTTTTGTACGATATGGGTATCAAATGAAAGGTGGTATTTTAAAAGGGAGTAATCCTTAGTTCTATAGGTGGACGCCTTTTCGAGATATCGCCATAAAGGTGGACCAAGGGTGACTCTAGAATGTTTGTACGATATGGGTATCAAACGAAAGGTGTTACTGAGCATTTTAAGAGGGAGTGGGCATTAGGTCT
The DNA here is from genome assembly GCF_040869045.1 of Eurosta solidaginis. Taxonomy (NCBI): domain Eukaryota; kingdom Metazoa; phylum Arthropoda; class Insecta; order Diptera; family Tephritidae; genus Eurosta; species Eurosta solidaginis. The sequence goes on from NC_090320.1 coordinate 264,683,050, forward strand.
ATAGGTGGACGCCTTTTCGAGATATCGCCATTAGGGTGGGCCAGGGGTGACTCTAGAATGTTTGTACGATATGGGTATCAAACGAAAGGTGTTACTGAGCATTTTAAGAGGGAGTGGGCATTAGGTCTATAGGTGGACGCCTTTTCGAGATATCGCCATTAGGGTGGGCCAGGGGTGACTCTAGAATGTTTGTACGATATGGGTATCAAACGAAAGGTGTTACTGAGCATTTTAAGAGGGAGTGGACATTAGGTCTATAGGTGGACGCCTTTTCGAGATATCGCCATTAGGGTGGGCCAGGGGTGACTCTAGAATGTTTGTACGATATGGGTATCAAACGAAAGGTGTTACTGAGCATTTTAAGAGGGAGTGGGCATTAGGTCTATAGGTGGACGCCTTTTCGAGATATCGCCATTAGGGTGGGCCAGGGTGACTCTAGAATGTGTTTGTACGATATGGGTATCAAATGAAAGGTGGTAATGAGTATTTTAAAAGGGAGTAATCCTTAGTTCTATAGGTGGACGACTTTTCGAGATATCGCCATAAAGGTGGACCAAAGGTGACTCTAGAATGTTTGTACGATATGGGTATCAAACGAAAGGTGTTACTGAGCATTTTAAGAGGGAGTGGGCATTAGGTCTATAGGTGGACGCCTTTTCGAGATATCGCCATTAGGGTGGGCCAGGGGTGACTCTAGAATGTTTGTACGATATGGGTATCAAACGAAAGGTGTTACTGAGCATTTTAAGAGGGAGTGGACATTAGGTCTATAGGTGGACACCTTTTCGAGATATCGCCATTAGGGTGGGCCAGGGTGACTCTAGAATGTGTTTGTACGATATGGGTATCAAATGAAAGGTGGTAATGAGTATTTTAAAAGGGAGTAATCCTTAGTTCTATAGGTGGACGACTTTTCGAGATATCGCCATAAAGGTGGACCAAGGGTGACTCTAGAATGTTTGTACGATATGGGTATCAAACGAAAGGTGTTACTGAGCATTTTAAGAGGGAGTGGGCATTAGGTCTATAGGTGGACGCCTTTTCGAGATATCGCCATTAGGGTGGGCCAGGGTGACTCTAGAATGTGTTTGTACGATATGGGTATCAAATGAAAGGTGGTAATGAGTATTTTAAAAGGGAGTAATCCTTAGTTCTATAGGTGGACGACTTTTCGAGATATCGCCATAAAGGTGGACCAAGGGTGACTCTAGAATGTTTGTACGATATGGGTATCAAACGAAAGGTGTTACTGAGCATTTTAAGAGGGAGTGGGCATTAGGTCTATAGGTGGACGCCTTTTCGAGATATCGCCATTAGGGTGGGCCAGGGGTGACTCTAGAATGTTTGTACGATATGGGTATCAAACGAAAGATGTTACTGAGCATTTTAAGAGGGAATGGGCATTAGGTCTATAGGTGGACGCCTTTTCGAGATATCGCCATTAGGGTGGGCCAGGGTGACTCTAGAATGTGTTTGTACGATATGGGTATCAAATGAAAGGTGGTAATGAGTATTTTAAAAGGGAGTAATCCTTAGTTCTATAGGTGGACGACTTTTCGAGATATCGCCATAAAGGTGGACCAAGGGTGACTCTAGAATGTTTGTACGATATGGGTATCAAACGAAAGGTGTTACTGAGCATTTTAAGAGGGAGTAGGCATTTGGTCTATAGGTGGACGCCTTTTCGAGATATCGCTATTAGGGTGGGCCAGGGTGACTCTAGAATGTATTTGTACGTAATGGATATCAAATTAAAAGTATTAGTGAGGGTTTTAAAAGCGACTGGCCCTTAGATGTATATGTGAAGGCGTTCTCGCGATATCGACCAAAATGTGGACCAGGTGATCCAGAAAATCATCTGTCGGGTACTGCTAATTTATTTATGTATGCAATACCACTAACAGTATTCCTGCCAAGATTCCAAGGACTGTTGATTTCGCCTTGTAGAACTTTTTCATTTTCTTCTACTTAATATGGTAGGTGTCACACCCATTTTACAAAGTTTTTTCCAAAGTTATATTTTGCGTCAATAAACCAATCCAGTTACCATGTTTCATCGCTTTTTTCGTATTTGGTATAGAATTATGGCATTTTTTTCATTTTTCGTAATTTTCGATATCGATAAAGTGGGCGTGGTTATGGTCGGATTTCGGCCATTTTTTATACCAAGATAAAGTGAGTTCAGATAAGTATGTGGGCTAAGTTTAGTAAAGATATATCGGTTTTTGCTCAAGTTATTGTGTTAACGGCCGAGCGAAAGGACAGACGGTGGACTGTGTATAAAAACTGGGCGTGGCTTCCACCGATTTCGCCCATTTTCACAGAGAACAGTTACCGTCACAGAATCTATGCTTCTACCAAATTTGAGAAGGATTGGTAAATTTTTGTTCGACTTATAGCATTAAAAGTATTCTAGACAAACTAAATGAAAATGGGCGGAGCCACGCCCATTTTGAAATTTTCTTTTATTTTTGTATTTGTTGCATCATATCATTACTGGAGTTGAATTTTGACTTAATTTACTTATATACAGTAAAGATATTAAATTTTTTGTTAAAATTTGAATTTAAAAAAAATTTCTTTTAAAAAGTGGGCGTGTTCTTCATCCAATTTTGCTAATTTTTATTTAGCACATATATAGTAATAGTAGTAACGTTCCTGCCAAATTTCATCATGATATCTTCAACGGCTGCCAAATTACAGCTTGCAAAACTTTTAAATTACCTTCTTGTAAAAGTGGGCGGTGCCACGCCCATTGTCCAAAATCATACTAATTTTCTATTCTGCGTCATAACGTCAATCCATCTACCAAGTTTTATCGCTTTAACCCCCTTTGGCAATGAATTATCGCATTTTTTCGGTTTTTCGAAATTTTCGATATCGAAAAAGTGGGCGTGGTTATAGTCCGATATCGTTCATTTTAAATAGCGATCTGAGATGAGTGCTCAGGAACCTACATACCAAATTTCATCAAGATACCTCAAAATTTACTCAAGTTATCGTGTTAACGGACGGACGGACGGACGGACGGACGGACGGACGGACGGACATGGCTCAATCAAATTTTTTTTCGATCCTGATTATTTTGATATATGGAAGTCTATATCTATCTCGATTCCTTTATATATGTACAACCAACCGTTATCCAATCAAACTTAATATACTCTGTGAGCTCTGCTCAACTGAGTATAAAAATAGGTATGCACTTTGTGTGAGGATGCAAAGCTTCACGTGTTTTGTGGTCTGCATGTAAAAACTATGAGTACGAATTACGTATTTCAAAAATATATGACGTCGACGTAACTATTTGATGAAATCTGATAAATTTTGAAGCTTCTAGCCGTAAAAAAGGGGCAAAAATGACAGTTTATATGAAGTATATAATAGATATTCCACCGATCTCTATGATTTTTTCAGACAACAGTATATGCTATATACGTAAGAATTTGGTGAAATTTGAAGCTTCTAGCTCTTAAAACGGGGCAGAAATTGCGCAAAGTTTCTTATCTGAACAATCGGTTGTATGAGATATATACTATGTATACCACCGATCTCAATGATTTTTTCAGAAATCAATATATGTTATACAGGTAAGCATTTGGTGAAATTTGAAGCTTCTAGCTGTTAAAATGGGGCCGAAAACGCACAAAAAAAAAATATATATACTATATATACCATCATATATATAGTATATATATCACCGATCTCTATGATTTTTCGACACAACAATATATATTATATACGTAAGTAATCGGTGAAATTTGAAGCTTCTAGCTGTTAAAATGGGGCCAAAATTGCGAAAAGTTTCTTATCTGAACAATCGGTTGTATGAGATATATACTATATATACAACCGATCTCTATGATTTTTTCAGACAACGATATATTCTATATACGTAAGCATTCGGTGAAATTTGAAGCTTCTAGCTGTTAAAATGGGGCTAAAATTGCGAAAATATATATATATACACTATATATGGGGTATTCCATCCCATTTCGACCAATTTTGTACCCGACCCCGACGGCTGAAAGTTTTTCTTCTTTTTCTAGCTTACGAAAGACTTTTTTCAGAAGTTTTTCAAATTTTTTCATCCAACTCAAAAAAAGTTATGAATTAAAAAAAAACACCGTTTTTGTATTCAGAATGCTATAACTTTTTCAAAAATTTACCGTTTGGGATTTTTTTTTTTTAAATTTGATTTTAAATGTACTTTTTGGAAAAAATTCCAAAAAATTTTAAAAGTTTTTTTTTTGCAATTTTTCAGTTTTTCGAGATTTTTCAAATTTCGCCCTTTTTTTGTTTTTTTTCTCATAAAAACCTTCAATCAATTCTGCAATCATCCCCACTAATCCCGGAGTGGGCCGAGAATTTTTGTTTTATTTAATTGAAAAAAATCTTTAAAATTTTTTTTGTTTTTTTTTTTCGAAAAGTACAGTTAAAAACATATTAAAAAAAAAAAATGAAATGCTTTTTGAAAAAGTTATAGCATTTTGAAAAAAACACCGTTGTTTTCAAAATATTTAAAACTTATTTTGAGTTGTAAAACGGTGTTTTTTTTTTTCAAAATGCTATAACTTTTTCAAAAATTGACCGTTTGGGATAATTTTTTTTTAAATATGTTTTTAAATGTACTTTTCGGAAAAAAAAAATTCTCGGCACACTCCGGGATTAGTGGGGATGATTGCAGAATTGATTGAAGTTTTTTATGAGAAAAAAAAAGGGCGAAATTCGAAAAATCTCATAAACTGAAAAATTACAAAAAAAACTTTAAAGATTTTTTTGAATTTTTTCCGAAAAGTACATTTAAAAACAAATTTAAAAAAAAAAAGATCCCAAACGGTAAATTTTGAAAAAGTTATAGCATTTTGAAAACAAAAACGGTGTTTTTTTTTTAAATTCATAACTTTTTTTGAGTTGGATGAAAAAATTTGAAAAACTTCTGAAAAACGTCTTTCGTAAGCTGGAAAAAGAAGAAAAACTTTCAGCCAATTCTAAAGGGGTCGGGTTCAAAATTGGTCGAAATGGGATGGAATACCCCATATATTAAATACATTTTTTTCTCTTTTTTTGAATATGGTGACCATATTTTTATCACACCTTGAATGCGTAAACAAAATTTCGGTTAAATTTTATGTACGTACATTAGGGCGGCCCTTATAAATTAAACAGAAAATTTTTCCAGTCTTACCTCTTCATATGGCACTACCTAGGTCAAAAGTATGACAAATAAATTTTATCCCCGATTGGAGGCGATTAAAGGGTGTAGCAAAGGGGACCAGGTAAACGTTTCTCTATAACTGAAAATTTAAAATTTAATTTAAGACTTCTGTTACCTAAAATGGATAAAACTATGTACGCCGATGGCACATTTAAATTATGGTTCCGCTATGAAGTGGGTAAGGGGTGTCACACAGTGATTAATTTTCAAATTGTAATATATTGAGTTTTTATAAGACAACCTGAGCTTTGATCTCTGTACTGCTTCTGATCGGAGTCATAATATGGATGTAATATTTTTGATCTACATAGGTATTACCGTCTGAAAGCATGGGACTGAAAAAATCGTTTTTGATTTAATGAGGACCACCCTAATTAACCTAACCTAAGCGTTCATGGATCTGTCTACGTGTTTATGAATATCTTTTACTTTAGTCATAAACTGTTGTGTGCGGCAAACATTCATGAGTACCCGCCTAGTTTGGGATATTCCATATCAAGCAACAAAAATGTGTAAAATGCAAGGAAGTCAATAATGCTAACAAAGAATCTTAAATAAAAGTACTCTTTTGATACCCAGACTGAGTCATGTATGTCAGTCCATTGGCACCTGATCTTGTAAAAAAAGAAACATATTTATATTAACACATTTTTATTTTTTTTTTCAAGTATTGGGCTTTACTCAGAATAGATTGACGGATGAAATATTTATTTTACCTTCATTATTTATTGATTATTTTCTTTTGATGCTACCTACAAGATATACCTGAGGCTACGTCGGTACAAAGAAAAACAAACATAAAATTTTGTTGAACTTAGTTAAAACAAGTAAAGGTGTCTAAGTTCGGGTGTAACCGAACATTATATACTCAGCGTGATCTTCAATTGTACATTTCATTTCAGATAAATTACTTTTCTACGTAACACGTGGCACCGCCCGTTTAAAAAAAGTTCTCCCCATTTCCTCTTACAATAAAATTTGATAAGTGAAATATCATTGATTCAAAACTATTTTTTGCTAAGTTATAGCTTATTATTCTAGTCTACGACCCTTTTAAACTTGTCTTATATCTAAGTTGCCGTGGTCTTTAACCGATCCTGTCCATTTTTTGCTAGAAATATTTTCTGCTATAAGGAAAATATGTGTACACAATTTCATTACGTTATGTTAATTTTTCTTCGAGTTATGGCTCCCGAAACTTAGAAAATTGCTTAATCATAAAAGGGGCGGTGCCACGCCCATTTTTTAAATTTTAAGTTTTTCCTATTTATTGTTATAAATCCACTTGGGAAATTAAATACCATTGATATAAAGCTCTTTTTTTGCAAAGATATAGCTTATTTTATTCGTCCACGACCCTTTTAAAAATCTTTTATATTAAAGGTGACGTAGTCCTCAACCGATTTCGTTAGTTTTTCTTCAAAGCATTCCTTATAGTAAAGGCATCTTCTCTACCGAATTTTGTTACGATAGGTTTAACAATTTTTGATTTATTATCAATAATATTTGTAAAATTGATTTTATCACAAGTGGGCGATGCCACGCCCATTTAAAAATTTGATTTAAAATTTTTAGCAGTAGTCTCAGTATCAGTCCACATGTAAAATTTCAACATTCTAGGTGTATTATTTACTAAATAATCAGGTTTTTTGTTTTCAAAAATGTTATATATATAAAAAGTGGGCGTGCTTATCATCAGATTTCGCTCATTTTCAATACCAATCTATTCTGGGCCTCGATAAGCTCGTGTACCAAATTTGGTGTTAACGGACGGATGGACGGACGGACGGACATGACTCAATCAAATTTTTTTTGATACTCATGATTTTGATATATGGAAGTCTATATCTATCTCGATTCCTTTATGCCTGTACAACCAACCGTTATCCAATCAAAGTTAATATGCTCTGTGTGCAAAGCAAGCTGACTTTAAAAAGAATCAATGTATGTATGTATGTATATGAATCAGTTACATGATAATATTGGCCTTCAGCGAATAAGGCCACAGTTATAAACAATTTAAGAAAAATGCTCCCAAGGCAAAAGTACAATAAAAAAAAAAATTCCAAAATTCAGAAGCGCCCCTGAAAGCAAATTTGAAATGGTAGCTGACCCTATGTAAAAAGATAATAAAAACAATTTCGGAGTATCCCAAAGGTAGTCCTAAATGATCCGCAGCTAGTTTCGATATGACGCCGATACATGGAGTTATTCTAAATTTGTTGAGAAATAGTCCCTAAAAGAACTCTGAGCTAGTCTCGAAATAATTCTTGAAACAATTCGAAAACTATCCAAAGTATTCTTTCAATTTGTTTCGAAATTCCCAATCATTTTGAAACAAGTTCATTTTAAACAATAACGAAATACTACCGAAATGATCCTTATTATAATAGTCAGTAAACGGCCAGAAACAATCACGAAATAGCACCGAGAGGAATGCTGGAATGATAGTAAGATAGTCTCAAAATGATCAAAACATTAACGAAATGGTGAATATGGTTTCTAAATTATCCTCAAAGCCATCCTGAAGTTATTATACTCAGCGTGCTTTCCAGAGTATAATAACTTTGATGGGATAACAGTTGGTTGTACAGGTATAAAGGAATCAAGATAGATGGAGACTTCCATATATAGAAATCATGAGTATCGAAAAAAATTTGATTGAGCCGTCCGTCTATCCGCCCGTTAACACGGTAACTCGAGTAAATATTGAGATAACTTCACCAAATTTGATACACGAGTTTATCTGGACCCAGAATAGATTGTTATTGAAACTGAGTGAAATCGGATGATAACCACGCCCACTTTTTATATATATAACTTTTTGGAAAACACAAAAAACCTGATAATTTAGTAAATAATACACCTAGACATGGGCTCATATTGAGACCCTTGATAAAAATTTGAAAAGTTTGTTTAACTGAGCGTGGCACCGGCTACTTGTGCTAAAATCAATTTTACAAATATTATTAATCATAAATCAAAAATCGTTAAACCTATCGTAACAAAATTCAGCACAGATGTTGCCTTTACTATAAGGAATGCTTTGAAGAAAATTTAACGAAATCGGCTAAGGACTACGCCCACTTTTTTGACTAAGCAATTTTCTATGTTTCGGGAGCCATAGCTCGAAGAAAAGCAGATCGGTATGAAATTGTGTAAGCATATTTTCCTTATAGCAGAGAATATTTCTAGTAAAAATACTCGGAATCGGTTAAAGACCACGGCAATTGAAGCTCACGCTGAGTATATAATGTTCAGTTACACCCGAACTTAGACACCTTTACTTGTATTCAATTAGTTTCGAGAAGATCTCAAACTATTTTTTAAAAGAATTTTGCTGAAACTGTCCCGATATAGTGGCAAAAATACTTAAAACATTGCTGTGTAACAATTTTGAAAAAAAAAACTATAAAATTGCGAAATAGTTTGGAAATAGTCTCGAGCATAATCTGGAAATGGATAAAAATGATGCAGAGAGGAACGCAGAAAATAATGCTGGAATGAACTGAAGATAGTCTCGAAGTAATGTCAAACCTGTGCTGAGAATAGCCCCGTAATGATCTAGAAGTCCGAAACCATTCCGAAATATTAAAAGAAAAGAAATTATGTGGAAAATAATAACGAATTGATCAAGGGAAGTGCCAAAATTATGCGGTAACGCAATAATCCCAAAATTACTTGTAGATATTCTTGAATATCTAAATTTGTGTCTAGGAAAATGCAATCATATAAATTGAATTTTTAAACTTTCTTCGTGTGATAAATTATAAATTTTTAAATTCCATTTTTGTGTGATAATATTCTATTCGGAGAAATTAAAAAAAAAATTTTGTGCAGAGTTTAGAACATAGGTGTTATATAAATCTTAATGTATATATCCTAAATTTTCATTTGAAAAGTTTTAAAATGAAACGAAATTACACGCATCAATTAAAATTGCGAATCGTTGAACTGTCGAATAAATAACTTCAATATTCAGTATAGCAACATGTTCTTTACTAGGGTAGTAGTTCTTCACAATTAAAGTTTTTCGCGTACTTTAATTACAACGTTATAAAAAAACTGATTGATTATTCTTGAGCGCGCGCTATTTTTATACTCACAGTTGCCTCGTTCGTCTATTTCTCTTAGGATCCAGTGCAATGGCGAACAGCCGTCCCGAACACTTGCTTGTTCATTTCTCATTTCTGTGTCGCATAGCTATATACGTATATACATATATATGAGTGAGTAATGTCATCTTCTCTCTTGGCTGCTGATCACATTTATGTGAAATATTATGTACGCTCTTGGCATTTCTGTTTACATATATGAATATGTAGCTGCTTGCTTTGATGTTTATATATATGTGTGTCTGCTTACTGGGCTGTTGTTGTGCATTTATTTACTAATGGCATAGTGACGTGTCGAACTGCTAATATTCGCTACAATATATATTTTTCTTATAGATATTAGAGAAAAATTGGAAAATTTACAAATGGCGATGGTTACTCGAACATGCTTCTTAATTTCACTTCTTCATCACCTAGCTTCTCGGGAGCTGAGTATCGAACTCGAATCTCCAACATTCATACTTCATACATCGCCGTTTGTAAACTTTGCAATTTTTCTCTAATATCAATAACAACAACCATTGTATAAAGCAATATGAGCAAGTCTCGCTAATTAATTACGTATTTATTTTTCTCTAAAATAAAGGTATTTGTAGTTTTGATTTTAGCATAATTTAGGCAAAAATTCCCCATGTGTAATTGAAATTCCCAAAAAGAACATTCTGTAGCCCAAATATTTTCTAGCATTCCAATGAAACTCCTTATACAATATATACGTCTGTGAGTCAGTACGACTGACATCAAAGGGGTATGATTTGCCAAAATCACACAAAATTCTCTCAAATCAAATTGCATATTTATACACTTTTCAATCCCGACTGTCAAATTCAAGCGTCATATGAGCTTTATTATATCTAAGTATTTATACTCAGTTGAGCAGAGCTCACAGAGTATATTAAGTTTGATTGGATAACGGTTGGTTGTACAGGTATAAAGAAATCGAGATAGATATAGACTTCCATATATCAAAATCATCAGGATCGAAAAAAAATTTGATTGAGCCATGTCCGTCCGTCCGTCCGTTAACACGATAACTTGAGTAAATTTTGAGGTATCTTGATGAAATTCGGTATGTAGATTCCTGAGCACTCATCTCAGATCGCTATTTAAAATGAACGATATCGGACTATAACCACGCCCACTTTTTCGATATCGAAAATTTCGAAAAACCGAAAAAGTGCAATAATTCATTACCAAAGACAGATAAAGCGATGAAATTTGGTAGGTAAGTTGAACTTATGACGCAGAATAGAAAATTAGTAAAATTTTGGACAATCGGCGTGGCACCGCCTACTTTTAAAAGAAGGTAATTTAAAAGTTTTGCAAGTTGTAATTTGGCAGTCGTTGAAGATATCATGATGAAATTTGGCAGGAACGTTACTCCTAAAAATTTTTTTTAAAGTAAAATTTTAGCAACAAATTTAATATCTTTACAGTATATAAGTAAATTATGTCAACGTTCAACTCCAGTAATGATATGGTGCAACAAAATACAAAAATAAAAGAAAATTTCAAAATGGGCGTGGCTCCGCCCTTTTTCATTTAATTTGTCTAGGCTACTTTTAATGTCATAAGTCGAACAAAAATTTACCAATCCTTTTGAAAGTTGGTAGAGGCATAGATTTTATGACGCTAACTGTTTTCTGTGAAAATGGGCGAAATCGATTGAAGCCACGCCCAGTTTTTATACACAGTCGTCCGTCTGTCCTTCAGCATGGCCGCTAATACGATAACTAGAGCAAAAATCGACATATCTTTACTGAACTTAGTTCACGTACTTATCTGAACGCACTTTATCTTGGGATAAAAAATGAACGAAATTCGACTATGACCACGCCCTCTTTTTCGATATCGAAAATTACGAAAAATGAAAAAAATGCCATAATTCTATACCAAATACGAAAAAAGGGATGAAACATGGTAATTGGATTGGTTTATTAACGCGAAATATAACTTTAGAAAAAACTCTGTAAAATGGTTGTGACACCTACCATATTAAGTAGAAGAAAATGAAAAAGTTCTGCAGAGCGAAATAAAAAACCCTTAAAGTCTTGGCAGGTATTACATATATAAATAAATTAGCGGTATCCAACAGATGATGTTCTGGGTCACCCTGATCCAGCCGATATCTGGAAAACGCCTTCACATATACAACTACCACCACTCCCTTTTAAAACTCTCATTAATACCTTTAATTTGATACCAATATCATACAAACACATTCTAGAGTCACCCCTGGTCCACCTTTATGGCGATATCTCGAAAAGGCGTCCACCTATAGAACAAAGGCCCACTCCCTTTTAAAATACTCATTAACACCTTTCGTTTGATACCCATATTGTACAAACGTATTCTAGAGTCACCACCTTTATGGCGATATCTCGAAAAGGCGACCACCTATACAACTACCACTACTCCCTTTTAAAACCCTCATTAATACCTTTAATTTTATACCCATATCGTACAAACAAATTCTAGGGTCACTCCTGGTCCACCTTTGTGGCGATATCTCGAAACGGCGTCCACCTATGGAACTAAGGATCACTCCCTTTTAAAATACTCATTAGCACCTTTTTTTTGATACCCATATTGTACAAACAAATTCTAGGGTCACCTCTGGTCCACCTTTATGGAGATATCTCGAAACGTCGTCCACCTATGGAACTAAGGATTACCCCCTTTTAAAATACTCATTAACACCCTTCATTTGATACCCATATCGTACAAACAAATTCTAGAGTCAACCCTGATCCACCTTTATGGCGATATCCCTAAATGGCGTCCACCTATAGAACTATGGCCCACTCCCTCACAAAATAGTCTTTAATGCCTTTCATTTGATACACATGTCATAAAAACACATTCCAGGGTTTCCCTCGGTTCATTTTCCTACATGGTTATTTTCCCTTATGTTGTCACCATAGCTCTCAACTGAGTATGTAATGTTCGGTTACATCCGAACTTAACCTTCCTTACTTGTTTTTATTTGATTTTATCATTCTAACAGCTACAACAACTACACATTGCTTTGTAGCCTTGGATGAATGGTTCGAAATGTAAGTGTGTATGTTATACATACATACGCTTATACGCCTTAGCGTATGCCAAACTTTAGGATATGTGCGTGATTAAGTTGGAATTTGTATGAATAATTGAATAAACCAACAGAAATTTTTACACTCAGCAGTTGTATGTTAGTGAGTTTAACTGTAAGCTCCAATTGAATTGTGAAAAGTGATGGAAGATAAAAGTAAAAGAAATAAATCATATTGTTTGGATTTGAATAAAATTAAATTTTGATATATGCAAAGCCTTTTATTATAATTAATTTAGACCCTTTGCTACATTCCGCAACAGGTAAATGGCAAGATTTTAACTTGATTTACAATTGCAAATTTATTTGTAAGTTATCCATTGTGAATAGGTTTTCATGTGAATGTACAATGACAAATAGCTTTTATCTAATTTAATTTTCATATACAAGTCCTTCAAAATAAATGGCACTTAAGCAATTTATGTCAAATATGACGAATTGTTTGATGCTATTAAGCTACCTGGTAGGATTCAAGGGGTTGGTAAGCGAAATACAAAGCCACATAGTTTCAAAGCTTCCGCAACACAATTGTCAACCTCACCTACGCGATTGGAATCTTGTTACAAATATGAATGTATCACACACATATCTTGCGACCCCAAGTTTCTCATGGAATTAGGAGGTGGGGGGCGGAATCGCCTAGAATGGTTAATGTGGTCATTTTAATAGTTCCTGAAATGGTCGGCCTGGTACCTTAATGATGTTTTGTTACCGGTACGTACTGGATCCATATCCGGCAAAGGACCATCAACATCGATAACACACCCCAAAATCTTCGGGGATAGTCTTCATCGTTAATGCAACAATAACAAAAACAAGCTACCTGGTTAAAATATTTATCTTTCCACTGTAGATACTTCGTTTTTGTAAACTGAGTAAAAAATGTCGCTGTTTATTTTCAGATTTATTTGCCGACATTGTGTGTCCCTATCTTAACTGCGGCTTGCATGATGGCTGAACCTTCTGCCTGGAAGGCGCTACAGTAATCGGGTAGTCTGAAGGAGAGCTATAGTTCAAGGTACCTTGAGTCGCCTACACCTCCAACTCCACTGTTTACCTTAGAGCTGTACGCGTATATGGAAATGCTGCCGTCAACAGTGAGACACCTATCCGACCCCTCCCAATCATCCCTACTGGGAATGTTTATTGTAAAGTTGGTTTCCGCAATTGTTGAGGTCGCACAGCGATCCATGCTAGGAGGAAAAAAACTGTATTTGTTTAGTATACTAGAGTGTCCTTTGGTACGGTCCCTGCTAATAAATAACTGTATCTCGTGTCGTCATTTGTGATGTACATATACATACAATGTATGCTTTCGGCATGTTTGTAAGTTTGCTATATTTTTTCCTTTTCTTAACTACGCATCACCTCACATGCCTCTTTTTATACTCAGCGTGCTTTGCACACAGAATATATCAACTTTTATTGGATAATGGTTGGTTGTAAAGGTTTAAAGGAATCGATATAGATATAAACTTCCCTTTATCCGAATCATCAATATAGGACAAAAATTTGATAAAGCCATGCCCGTGCGTCCGTCAGTCCATCCGTTCGTCTGTCCGCCCGCTAACACGATAACTTGAGCAAATATTGATATTAACCAAATTCGGTATACGGGCTTATCTGGACCCAGAATTGATTGGTATTGAAAATTTATCCGAAACGGAGCGAAATCGGATTGTAGCCACGCCCATTTTTACATATTTAACATTTTGGAAAACACAAAAAACCAAAAAATACACCTAGAATGTTGAAATTTGATGGTTGGACTGATATTGCACCTCTTGATAAATATTTTAAAAGCATTTTGGGAATGGGCGTGGCAGCGCCCACTTGTTATAAAATCAATTTTGAAAATATTATTAATCATAAATGAAAAATCGTGAAACCTATCATAACAAAATTCGACAGTGAGGTTGCCTTTACTATAAGGAATGCTTCCAAGAAATATTAACGAAAAAGGTTAAGAATCCCGACCATTTTTATATAAAAGATTTTTAAAGGGGTCGTGGATGAATAAACTAAAGCTTTACATCATTTGCAAAAAAAGCAAAAATTGCCCCAGTGGAATAGAACCAAGGCAAAGCAAAAAATTCGAAGTAATTTTCTATATTTCGGTAGCCATAATTCGAAGAAAAATTAACGGATCTTATTAAGATTGGGTGCACATATTTTCCTTTTAGCAGGAAATATTATTAGTAAAAGTGGACAAGATCTGTTAAAGACCACGCCTACTTTTATATATAAAGCATATTTGAAAGGGTCGTAGACTAGAAAAATAGTTTTGCATCAATGATACTTCACTTAAGGATTGGTTTCCTCCAAAAGCGGTGCCGCTATGTTACGACCGCTAGAAAGCGGCGGTATACTCAGCGTTTTCAACGACAGCGCTTTGTTGGAATCAACGAAGAGTTACGGCAGACGCACAGTGCGATATATCATCAACCTAGCTCATACAAAGTCACGATTGGAATAAATAATTAATTTTTCTAGCTCTACTCACCAACTAACGCTTTTACATAAAAATAAATATATTATTTGTAAATATTTATTATTATTTCACCACTTTTTAAGTTTTTATTGAGCTAAATAAATTTAAATTAAGAAAGGTTATATCAAAGCTAAAAAAATGCATTAGAGAAAACGTATTATAGTGAAGGAAAGCATATTTTTGTATGTAGTAATAAGTAATTGCAATAAACTTAAAAAATTTGAATCAAAGTCAAAAAAATTTAAGTCGATAACGTTATGTTAATCGCTGAAACTTAAGTCGAACTCTTCACCTAGGTCTGAGATATCGGAGACTTCATCAAAATTTGCTTCTGGGTTTGGCAATAGTTTAAGTACTTCTTTGTTGAATTTGCCTTAAATTCCTTCGAGTTCTTTTCTGATATAGATTATATTAGTCGATCGACGACAAAAAACAAATATTGAATAAATCTTCCATTGTATATTTACGAGACATCTTTGTTATAACGTTTTGCCTGTAGCTCTTAGAATATTTATTTCAATTAACCAGTGCTTCCTCTGAGAGCTTTCCTGTTATGAATAATGTCCGCCCAACGAATCAAAATTTTGTGAATGCTCGATGGCATGTAATACCATGGGTACAAATGTACAAATATTTTTGTGGTCAAGGGCGAATCCACATGACATAGTTTGAAGTATGACAGCAAATCGCTTAATTAGATTTTCGTCAACTCCCGTTATTTCCACAGCATTTGAAGGGCATTGGAAAAACGTCTGACTGTGTTGCCATAATTGGTCGTACCAAAGCCTTGTTTTGGAAAATCTACTAATAACCCCATGTCTTCTTTCAATCTTCTTTTTTTCTCTCTTCAACAATCTTTTTTTCCGTTCCTTCAAGAGTTTTGTCCACCAACGCTTGAAGGTGGACTTCCGCTGACAGATCAATTATAAGAATGGAATCCTTTGGAGAATAACCTACAATTTTTTCTTTTCTTATGAATTCATATGCTAGGTAAATGTCAGCGTAACTTTATTTGGCCCCAGATCGTATTTCCAAATACGTTTTAACTGTAAACTTTTGATTTATGTATAGAGCTACTGCCTGTTCTGGAGTATATTTAACTATCACTGATGCTGGACGAGTAAAGGCATGTTATATTATAGTTCCGTCTGCATTTTTGGTGATGGCTTCTGCCATTAATGCTGCATCCCGCTGACCGGATAACCTCAAGCTGGAAGCAGTTGCAAAAGCCAACTCTTTTTTGAATAGTGTCTTATCAAATGTGTTAACTTTTTCCTTTTCGACTGATACTAGCCCCCGAAAAAGATATCACTGTTCATCCCTTCATCTTTAAAATATATCTGCAACTTTTCCACTCACAAATTTTGAAACGCATTTTTTATTGGAGTCAACTTTAAACTGTATTTTTTTTCTTTTGCGTTATTTTGCTTATACCGAATCTCGAAAAGTTCGTCCTTTGAAATTGCCATATTTCCTGAAAACAAAATATTACATGATAACCTGCATTTTCCTACAGCTGAAGTTGTATCATTTTAGTTATACGAATAATAGCAAACAAGTTTAGATACAAATTAAAGCGTATAAATGCGGATGACGAGATTGCTGGTTTCATGAATTCAAAACATTTCAAAAATTTTACTTAATTTAACATTATCCCACTATATTTTAAAATTTAAGACTTCTTCTAATCACAGTTGAAGTTGAAGAACTCCTGATGATGAATTCAGACTGAATTCGAAATATTGAGTGAAAATAAATTAAAACAAAAACATATTCATTTGGTTTATTTAAAACTGGCCTTGAGCTCATTAAAATTTTAAAATATTTTATATTAACGGCCAAAAACATTCTACATTATTGTTCCACTATAACATGAAAAACCTATTCCTGTTCAATTAAAATCACAAAAATGTATATTTACTAAAATTAGCATACCTCAGAAAATAAACACAATATTATATTTTAGCAATTGAAGTATAACTCACAGCAGGCCAGCAATTTAAACTTTCACATTCAATGGCAAAAATTCGAGTTAAAACTTTTTCTCAATTGATATGCTTCCAAATAAAGCTCCGCTAGTCGATTCAACTTAGTTCAAATTTCCTAGTTTTTTATTTTTTCGCTTAATTACGTATTTCTTAATAGAATTTCGAAAGAATTTTTTAAATTCAAAAATATACTCTTTTTAATTAATATTTTCTAGAACATGAGACGATTCGAAAAATTAAATTTTGCAGTTTTGGGTGTTTTTTTTATTTTTATACTCAGTTGAGCAGAGCTCACAGAGTATATTAAGTTTGATTGGATAACGGTTGGTTGTACATATATAAAGGAATCGAGATAGATATAGACTTCCATATATCAAAATAATCAGGATCGAAAAAAAATTTGATTGAGCCATGTCCGTCCGTCCGTCCGTCCGTCCGTCCGTCCGTCCGTCCGTTAACACGATAACTTGAGTAAATTTTGAGGTATCTTGATGAAATTTGGTATGTAGGTTCCTGAGCACTCATCTCAGATCGCTATTTAAAATGAACGATATCGGACTATAACCACGCCCACTTTTTCGATATCGAAAATTTCGAAAAACCGAAAAAATGCGATAATTCATTGCCAAAGGGGGTTAAAGCGATAAAACTTGGTAGATGGATTGACGTTATGACGCAGAATAGAAAATTAGTATGATTTTGGACAATGGGCGTGGCACCGCCCACTTTTACAAGAAGGTAATTTAAAAGTTTTGCAAGCTGTAATTTGGCAGCCGTTGAAGATATCATGATGAAATTTGGCAGGAACGTTACTACTATTACTATATATGTGCTAAATAAAAATTAGCAAAATTGGATGAAGAACACGCCCACTTTTTAAAAGAAATTTTTTTTAAATTCAAATTTTAACAAAAAATTTAATATCTTTACTGTATATAAGTAAATTAAGTCAAAATTCAACTCCAGTAATGATATGATGCAACAAATACAAAAATAAAAGAAAATTTCAAAATGGGCGTGGCTCCGCCCATTTTCATTTAGTTTGTCTAGAATACTTTTAATGCTATAAGTCGAACAAAAATTTACCAATCCTTCTCAAATTTGGTAGAAGCATAGATTCTGTGACGGTAACTGTTCTCTGTGAAAATGGGCGAAATCGGTGGAAGCCACGCCCAGTTTTTATACACAGTCCACCGTCTGTCCTTTCGCTCGGCCGTTAACACAATAACTTGAGCAAAAACCGATATATCTTTACTAAACTTAGCCCACATACTTATCTGAACTCACTTTATCTTGGTATAAAAAATGGCCGAAATCCGACCATAACCACGCCCACTTTATCGATATCGAAAATTACGAAAAATGAAAAAAATGCCATAATTCTATACCAAATACGAAAAAAGCGATGAAACATGGTAACTGGATTGGTTTATTGACGCAAAATATAACTTTGGAAAAAACTTTGTAAAATGGGTGTGACACCTACCATATTAAGTAGAAGAAAATGAAAAAGTTCTACAAGGCGAAATCAACAGTCCTTGGAATCTTGGCAGGAATACTGTTAGTGGTATTGCATACATAAATAAATTAGCAGTACCCGACAGATGATTTTCTGGATCACCTGGTCCACATTTTGGTCGATATCGCGAGAACGCCTTCACATATACATCTAAGGGCCAGTCGCTTTTAAAACCCTCACTAATACTTTTAATTTGATATCCATTACGTACAAATACATTCTAGAGTCACCCTGGCCCACCCTAATAGCGATATCTCGAAAAGGCGTCCACCTATAGACCAAATGCCTACTCCCTCTTAAAATGCTCAGTAACACCTTTCGTTTGATACCCATATCGTACAAACATTCTAGAGTCACCCTTGGTCCACCTTTATGGCGATATCTCGAAAAGTCGTCCACCTATAGAACTAAGGATTACTCCCTTTTAAAATACTCATTACCACCTTTCATTTGATACCCATATCGTACAAACACATTCTAGAGTCACCCTGGCCCACCCTAATGGCGATATCTCGAAAAGGCGTCCACCTATAGACCTAATGCCCATTCCCTCTTAAAATGCTCAGTAACATCTTTCGTTTGATACCCATATCGTACAAACATTCTAGAGTCACCCCTGGCCCACCCTAATGGCGATATCTCGAAAAGGCGTCCACCTATAGACCTAATGCCCACTCCCTCTTAAAATGCTCAGTAACACCTTTCGTTTGATACCCATATCGTACAAACATTCTAGAGTCACCCTTGGTCCACCTTTATGGCGATATCTCGAAAAGTCGTCCACCTATAGAACTAAGGATTACTCCCTTTTAAAATACTCATTACCACCTTTCATTTGATACCCATATCGTACAAACACATTCTAGAGTCACCCTGGCCCACCCTAATGGCGATATCTCGAAAAGGCGTCCACCTATAGACCTAATGCCCACTCCCTCTTAAAATGCTCAGTAACACCTTTCGTTTGATACCCATATCGTACAAACATTCTAGAGTCACCCTTGGTCCACCTTTATGGCGATATCTCGAAAAGTCGTCCACCTATAGAACTAAGGATTACTCCCTTTTAAAATACTCATTACCACCTTTCATTTGATACCCATATCGTACAAACACATTCTAGAGTCACCCTGGCCCACCCTAATGGCGATATCTCGAAAAGGTGTCCACCTATAGACCTAATGTCCACTCCCTCTTAAAATGCTCAGTAACACCTTTCGTTTGATACCCATATCGTACAAACATTCTAGAGTCACCCCTGGCCCACCCTAATGGCGATATCTCGAAAAGGCGTCCACCTATAGACCTAATGCCCACTCCCTCTTAAAATGCTCAGTAACACCTTTCGTTTGATACCCATATCGTACAAACATTCTAGAGTCACCTTTGGTCCACCTTTATGGCGATATCTCGAAAAGTCGTCCACCTATAGAACTAAGGATTACTCCCTTTTAAAATACTCATTACCACCTTTCATTTGATACCCATATCGTACAAACACATTCTAGAGTCACCCTGGCCCACCCTAATGGCGATATCTCGAAAAGGCGTCCACCTATAGACCTAATGCCCACTCCCTCTTAAAATGCTCAGTAACACCTTTCGTTTGATACCCATATCGTACAAACATTCTAGAGTCACCCCTGGCCCACCCTAATGGCGATATCTCGAAAAGGCGTCCACCTATAGACCTAATGTCCACTCCCTCTTAAAATGCTCAGTAACACCTTTCGTTTGATACCCATATCGTACAAACATTCTAGAGTCACCCCTGGCCCACCCTAATGGCGATATCTCGAAAAGGCGTCCACCTATAGACCTAATGCCCACTCCCTCTTAAAATGCTCAGTAACACCTTTCGTTTGATACCCATATCGTACAAACATTCTAGAGTCACCCCTGGCCCACCCTAATGGCGATATCTCGAAAAGGCGTCCACCTATAGACCTAATGCCCACTCCCTCTTAAAATGCTCAGTAACACCTTTCGTTTGATACCCATATCGTACAAACATTCTAGAGTCACCCTTGGTCCACCTTTATGGCGATATCTCGAAAAGGCGTCCACCTATAGAACTAAGGATTACTCCCTTTTAAAATACCACCTTTCATTTGATACCCATATCGTACAAAACATTCTAGAGTCACCCCTGGCCCACCCTAATGGCGATATCTCGAAAAGACGTCCACCTATAGACCTAATGCCCACTCCCTCTTAAAATGCTCAGTAACACCTTTCGTTTGATACCCATATCGTACAAACACATTCTAGAGTCACCCCTGGCCCACCCTAATGACGATATCTCGAAAAGGCGTCCACCTATAGACCTCATGCCCACTCCCTTTTAAAATGCTCAGTAACACCTTTCGTTTGATACCCATATCGTACAAACATTCTAGAGTCACCCTTGGTCCACCTTTATGGCGATATCTCGAAAAGGCGTCCACCTATAGAACTAAGGATTACTCCCTTTTAAAATACTCATTACCATCTTTCATTTGATACCCATATCATACAAACACATTCTAGAGTCACCCCTGGCCCACCCTAATGGCGACATTTCAAAAAGGCGTCCACCTATAGACCTAATGCCCACTCCCTCTTAAAATGCTCAGTAACACCTTTCATTTGATTCCCATATCGTACAACTAGAGACACCCCTGGTCCACCTTTATGGCGATATCTCGAAAAGGCGTGCACCTATAGAACTAAAGCCCATTCCCTTTTAAAATACTCATTATCACCTTTCATTTGATACCCATATCGTAACACATTCTAGAGTCAGCCCTGGTCCACCTTTATGGCGATATCCCTAAATGGCGTCCATCCATAGAACTATGGCCTACTCTCTCTTAAAATACTCTTTAATACCTTCCATTTGACACACATGTCATACAACCACATTCCAGGGTTACCCTAAGTTCATTTTCCTACATGGTGATTTTCCTTATTTTGTCTCCATAGGTCTCAACTGAGTATGTAATGTTCGGTTACACCCGAACTTAGCCTTCCTTACTTGTTTTTTTATAATTTTCTTTAAATCAACTAATTTAAAAACTTAATTAAAAACTGTTGTTTTGTTATAAATAATTTCATCTAGTCGGACCCGTGCGCATCTTGCGCAACAAAATACAAATCTACATGCGCTTGCGTTGCCATCTGGGGAATGTTAGCAACTGCCGGTAATCAGATATTCACAATAGTGCCGTAGTACAAAAAGATTTCTTTGTGTGCTCACAATCGT
The DNA here is from genome assembly GCF_040869045.1 of Eurosta solidaginis. NCBI lineage: Eukaryota > Metazoa > Arthropoda > Insecta > Diptera > Tephritidae > Eurosta > Eurosta solidaginis. The sequence goes on from NC_090320.1 coordinate 264,704,719, forward strand.
TTATTTTTAACAAATTATTTTAATGAGATATAGCTAAACAAAAGCACTACGACCAATAATGCCCAAAGCTCGCTAATAACACGAATCTCCATCTTTACAACCAAAACTTTATTTACAGATTTGGATTCCAAATAAGAGCGAAAAGGCACCTGTACATAAAAACAGCAATTAGAAATAATATATAAGAATATTTGACAACATGTTCACCGCTTTGACATTAGCGGTGGCAAAAAACGGTGATGAACCAGTTTCTACCATCATGACGGCTGAAAAATTTTATGCCCTGCCGCTATAATACATTGCGTTGAACTTCACCGTCTTCTTTGTTTCCACTTTTACACTGCAACATTTTTGACAACATACTCTACAGCTATGTTACGGCCGCTTTCGAAGAAACCAAGGTTTTACCAAGTTTTATTGTAAGAGAAAATTGGGAGACATTTTTTAATGGGTGGTGCCAAGCCCTTATTCCGATGAAAAATAAATCCCTTGTAACAAAATTCGAAACAATTTATCTGAAATGAATTGCAACTCACGCTGAGTATATAATGTTCGGTAACACTCGAACTTAGACACCCTTACGTGTTATCTTTAAAAATAAAAAAATAGCAAATTTTAAACGAAATGCTTTTCTGTTGCTAATAAAATTCATGTACAGCAACAATAAACGCCAGCATCTGACAATATATATAAAGATAGTAAGTGTAAGTATGTGTAACATTTTTTATGTTGCAAGATAGCTTATACGACTCGTTCAATATGATAAAAGTAATGTAATGTTAAAGAATACGAGGCATAAATATACATTGTAAGTAGTGAATAATGCATATAAATTGAAGTAGCTGAATGTCCAGTTTCTTTTTACTTTTTTATTGATATTTTGTTTCCATCGTTAAAGATTTACGTTATCTCACATATTTATTAATTTTGTGTGTATCCTTGCGCTTTTAACAAAAACCCAAAAAACTGAAAGCATATTTTATACCATATCAATCGTACATTGTGTATGTAAGTAGCTTAATATTTTTGTTTCTTTAGCAACAAACGTCTTTGATTAATCCGCTTTCAAAAGATAGCTCAAAAAAATAATTTTTATAAGTGCTTTTACAAGACAACTTAGCCTTTTTGTTTGAAGCTTTCACTTTAAATATAGAGAAAAGCTCTTCATCATATTTTTTTTTTTTAATTTAAGTTATTCGAAAGAAAGAGTTATTCACATGAAAAACTTGAAGGAGAAACTGCAATTACTTATATGGAATGATGATATTCCAGCTGTACCTTGAAACTATTTATATCGTCTAAAAAGCATGTTGTTATTATTGTGGCTATACGAAGATTTTGGGGAGTGTTATCGATCCTGTATGTTCCAGTAACAAACACCATTATTGTACTGGCCACATGAAATCTGCCTGGCCATAGCGCCCTCCCACCTCCTAAATCCATGAGGAGCTTGGGGTCGAAAGGGCCTCGGTTGTAAAAGAAACAGGATTCGCCACGGGTAGGTGCGTTTGAAAATTGGGTTGGGGAACTATAAATTGCGCTGGCAATCCCCTGGAAGGTGTGCGATACACAACCGCATAGTTGGACGTTGCGTATTGCGACAAGAAAATGAGTAAAAAGAAGGCGTGATTATCAAAAACTATTGAAAATCGATGTGTACTCGATTTTATATTGAAGTTTTATCGGTATCTGTTTTATAAAAAGCCGATGTGTTGTCGCTCACAAGTCAATAACGCGCCGAGAACAGATTGATAACACATCAAAAAATATGCATAGAGTTTCGATATTATTTTTTTGATAACAAATCTATAGCAAATCCAGAACTTCTCGATAACACATCGACAGTACCCAGTAATACTCCGATAACAAATCGATACATATTTAACTGTAAATCGACAATTTATTGATAACATACCGCTAATTTTCTATAAATAATCAATAATTTTTCCTTAAATTTCCATAACAAATCCTTAAGTGTCCTAAACATGTCGATAAGTTTTTTACGACAAATAAATACATTTTTAAGAACAAATCGATGAATTTTCGATAGCAAATTCAAATTGTTTCGATAATAAATCGATAATTTTTTGACAGCATATAGATCACGCTTCAATTAATAGTCGATAATAGATAGCTTTTCGATAGCAATAGAACAGCACTTTTATAAACCATTGTTAACTTATTGAAACTTTTGTTATCTACAGTAAATTTAATGCACATCGATAACATGTATATACCTCGTCGATAACCTTCACTATTTCAAGCACGAGCTCAATAACATATGCGATCACTGTGGAGGCGAAGTAGTAGAAGATATATATCATGTCTTTTTTTAGTGTCCTAGATTCTGTAGTTCTAGACATAAACTATGCAATATTTTTGGAGAGGATAGTATTTCCTACAGGTAAGTTTGTGGAATATAGAGCGAGGCAAATGTTAAAATATTCTGTGATTATTCTCCCTATTAAGAAGTCAATAACTGCTGATGCGATTTTCTAGTTCAGGAATAGACGTTAAATAGCAAATACCTGTGGAGAACTAACTACTTGATAATAGGTAACTTGTCTCTAGTGTAGCATTATACGTCACACACTGTATTGTATCATTATATGCCACACCTACTGTAACATACTTGTGGCTTTACGCATAACAAATTCAAATATATTTTAGTAATAATCATATTAAAATTATTGAACTAACCCAGACGGCACGGAATGCCGAATATGAGACACATATCACAGTTAATAACTTATACATATAAACACACAACCCATTGTAATATACAAATTATTGCATCCTTTGTTAAGGATACTAAAAAAATAATTTTTTTTGGGGTCTCAAGACCTTTATTACTATTTATTCACTAATTTAATTATTGGTGGTAAGACCTTACTTTGTTACTCACTAATTAAAACTAAACGTTTACAACTAACTGCTTACAACTGACTGACTTAAAAATGGTAAATTAGTTCTAAATATAACTTAATTCTACCTGTGCCAGCATTATTTCGTTCGGCGTATGCCGGATGTTGTTCCCAATTCAATTCCGGATGTCGTTCACAATATTTGTGTTTTTGCTGATCAGGCGTCTGGGCCTTTTCCTGTTTGCTTCAAAATTATTATTAAGTATTTTGAGCCATCAACTTGCGTATTGCTGACTAAGCTCTTTACGTTAGCGTCAGCTCGAATGTTGACTTAGTTGGTGCTAACTCCTTCACCCCAAAAACGAACGTCCTCGTTTGTTAAGGTAGGTATTTCGGATGCTACAGGTTCCTTGTTATCGTTTACCTGGATGCTTACTTTGTAGCTTGATAGCTCTTCTGGTTCCTTTGTAAAATGTCTTCTTATTACTGGTGGGAATATGAGTCCTCCTAGGCAGATTATTATCATGATTATTAGAGAAAAATTTGTGATTATGGCTGCTTTGTGTTTTGTGCGCAATGAATTTATACGATTTGTGTTATTTATATGGAGTTCCTTCATCATTTCCAAACTTAGGATTTCTTCTTCTTGCTTTGATGGGGCATTTGACTGGAGAATTGCAGGTAGTGGTTTGCTGGTTAGTAGTTCGTTAAAAGAATATATCTGTTTATTGATACGAACTGTGGAATTATGGTACTGTATTGCGTATGACCCTGTCAGGTTTACTTTTTGGTTGTCGATATCTATAGTGCCGTTGTATTGATTTAGTAGTAGGATGCCAGGAGTGATGCTTTCTACGGTTGGGATGTGCTGGTTATTAACAAAAACGCATTCAGCTGGCTTGCTTCTCAGTAGAGGTGGGACACAGGTAGTGTTGCTAATGTCTACTATAGCCTTACGGTTACATATTCTTACATTATTATTTTCTTTACATTTAGATTCAATTCCATATACTACGTTATTATTACATGTTACAATGTCCTCGTAAGGGACTTTATTAATAAATTTTCCTATCTTTATAGGTTTTATCAAAATTGACTCACAAATGTCTTCATTTGTTATTGGTAATCCTATTATGTAAAATAACATTTTATCGTTTGTTGCAATTTTTACGCTTGCGATTTCTAGTGATTCTTCTATACTACTTAGGGTAAAATTGTTTTTTTCATATATTGACTTAATTAACATAATTTCTTCATTTGAAAATATATAGGAGTTGACTATGCCGGCCTTAGCCCAATGTATCGCATAGTCTATATTAATTATTTCTTCTTTGATAATTTTTAACTTATATTTCATTTCAATAGCAAAATTATGTTGAGTGTGTTCATCCGTTTGTATGGATTTCGCGATTTTATTAGAAATTGCTGTAATTTTATTTATTTTATCAAAAATTACTTTATTAATTACCACTTGCTGGTTATTATTTTCAACTATATTATTTATTTCATTTTCTAAGATGACTTGGTCGTCGTGGTCGGGATTTCCTGCGATCCACTTCCAGATGGTTCCTAGTTCATTAATTGCTCTTTTAAATTTCCTTGGTTTAAGTCTATTCAAATAATCTTGTATAGATCTTAATTCATTATTGAGAATGGGCAAGAGGGGGTTTCCTTCATTGATTTGTGTCCTAATGGTATGGCTAAGTTCATTTAGTGTCTTTTGGCATACGTCCAGATCTATTTTATGTATAATTTTGTACGTTCCTGTTTGAATTTTGGTTTGTCCCGTATTAAATGTTGCAAGTTGAGAGTTGGAGTAATCTATTATTTTAAAGTCCGCGTACACTAGGTGCACGAGAAGTCTGTAAGAGAGAATTTTGAAGGGTTTCTATGTTTTCTCGCCTTGAATTCTCGTATTGTTCTGGGTCTATCGAGACTCGTCTACCGAAAAATATTTCTATAGGTCGTTTTCCTGTTGCTGAGTGTATGGAGTAATTATATTCATATGTGCATCTATCTAATAGTTCTTGAAATGAACGATGGGTGCGTTCTGTTTGGAGGCAACGCATAATTTCCGATAAGGTGGAATGAAACCTTTCCACCTGACCATTAACTGTGCTTGCGTATGGGGGTGTTTTAAAGATTTTAATTCCAAGTTGATCTTCTACCATGAATTGTATGGATAGTGAGTTTACGGACTTTTCATTGTCGATAACTATTGTCTTAGGTACACCAAATGCGAAGAGTATTTGTCGCAAAGGTTCTCTGATATCTTCTATTGCCTTTGACTGTATTATTCTTACCTGGGCATATTTAGAAAATTTGTCTACTGCTGTTAGTACCAGGCGTTTCTCCGTATTATAGATATCTTATGTGAACTATTTCACCAGGGTACTGTGGAATTGGGGTTTTAAGTAGATGTGGTTTATTAGGGTGACGGTCATATTTATTTTCTTTACAAACTTTGCACTGTTTAATTATATTTTCTATTCTTGCTGTCATTTTTGGGAAGTAATATTTTTGTATTAGTTGTTTTTTGTTTTCATCCCTGTTTCTATGTGCTCGTGTGTGTTCTTTTAATATTTCCTCATTTTGAACATCCTCGTTTACTAAATCTTGTACTTTTGTTTGGGTATAGCGAATTTTGTAATTGGAAAAATGAAGGGGATAGATTTCCTGAATTTTTCCAATTATTTCTTCAGAGGTAAATAAGCCGTTTATCACTGAAGGATTTAGGTAACGTTTTAGTAGTGCTGTTAAATCGTCGGTTGAAAATTGGGGTTTACAAATTAAGTGTCTATGATAGGTCGGGAATGGTATTTTAAACTGATAGCTGTCTTCATCTCCTAGCGAGATCCAAATTTGGTTTTTGAAGGCATTTATGGGTCCTTCTACTGCTGGGATTAGGTTGTGCGATGAACTCTCGTCTGAGTGCGTCGCGACTGATAAAGAATTTAACTCAAATGGCCTTGATAATGTATCTGCAACTACATTGGCCTTTCCTGGTTTATATTGTATTTCATAGTTATATTCCTCTAGTATTGCTTTCCATCGTTTTAATTTAGAGTTAGTGTTCTTATTGCTTAAGGCATAGGTGAGTGGCTGATGGTCAGTGTGTATAATAACTTTCGCTGTGCCGTATAGGTAATTTCTGAAGGAATTTAAAGCCCAAATTATTGCAAGCATTTCTTTTTCATTTACTGCATAATTTTCTTCAGCTTTGTTTAATGTTCTTGAAATAAATGTGATCGGTTTGCCATTCTGTTCCAAAACTGCGCCTATGGCATATTGTGAGGCATCTGTAGTTAAGTCGAAACCTTTACTGTAATCGGGGTATTGTAGGATAACATCTTTGGATGTGAGGGTGGCTTTAATTTTATTGAATGCTTCTTTTGCTTTTTCACTCAAATTTATTAGAATTTTCCTTGAACTGCTTTTAGACATTCTTCCTTCCTCTCCTCGAAGTAGGGATGTCAGTGGTTTTGCTAGTTTCGCATAATCTTGGATGAATCTTCTATAATATCCGGATAAACCCAAGAATGAGCGTAAGTCTTTAATTGTTTTGGGTAGGGGAAATCTGTTATTGATTGTACTTTGGCTGGGTTTGTAGAGATTCCGTCAGAAGAGACGACAAATCCCAGGAATTCGACTTTCTTTTTGAAAAAGTCGCATTTGTCAATCTGGACTTTCATGTTTGCCTTGTTTAGAGTTTCGAAAATTGTGTCAATATGTTCAGCGTGCGTTTTTTCGTCCTCGCTAAATATAATTATATCGTCTATGTATACATAGCAAATTCTACCTATGTGTTCCCTAAGTATGTCGTCCAGTGTCCGTTGAAAGATGGCAGGGGCGTTCTTTAAGCCAAAAGGAAGTCTCGTGAACTCGTATTTTCCGTTGTTCACTGAAAAAGCTGTTTTTTCCACGTCAGATTCCTTAAGAGGAATTTGATGGAAACCGCTTTTTAAGTCAATCACTGAGAAAATTCGATTCTTTCCTAATTGGGAAAGTACCTCGTTTATCTCGGGTATTGGATACCTATCTGCGATTGTTACTTGATTAAGTTTCCTGTAATCAATGACCATTCGAAATTTTTTTTCCCCTGAGGCATCGTCCTTTTTAGGCACGACACAGACGGGTGAGTTGTATGGGGATCTTGATTTGCGTATTATTCCGTCCTCTAGCAGTTTGTTTACCTGAGTTTCAACTTCCTGCTTAAGGCTCATGGGATATGGGTATGATTTTGAGTATATTGGTGTGTCAGAATTTGTGCGAATTTCGGCAACTACTTTTGTTGTATAAGTTAATTTTTCGTTTGGCTCTGAAAATAAATTACGGTGTTTCTGTGCTAATTGTCTAATTTCGTTTTTTTCTTCCGTGGTCATGTGTTGGTCCCGAATTTGTATTGTGTTAACATTTTGTACACTGTATTGTCTTAAAAAGATTTTTTTTATGTTTGCTATAACCATAAAATTTTCTTTCGTATGTATGACCGCTGAGAGTTCCTTTAGGCTGTCATTGCCTAGTATTGCATGAAAGGTTTTGAGAGTGGGTAGTAAGAAGAATTTAAGCTTGTAGTTTTCTAAGTTGAAGAGGTTGAGATATGTGTGATGGGTAATTTTGATTTTTCCCCCTACAGAATTTGCAAAAAAGGGGTTGTCGTTTTCTATTGATTTTGTTACTAAGCTGGACTGGATATAATTTTTGTTAGATCCAGTGTCCACTAAAATGTTTAAAATTTCGCCGCTCTTCGTCCTGCATCTAAAGTAGGGTAACGAAGAGCTGTTCAATCTAAAAAATGTACATCACTCAGATCCTGCGGTTCTTCCGTTTCGTTGTTAAAGGTTGTGTTCTGATTGTGGTCGTTTGGATCTTCGTAGTATTGGTCTTGGTAGTATTGGTCATGGTAGTGTTGGTTATGGCAGTGTTGGCTATCCGTCGCTCCGTCGGTGTTTATGTGAAAATTCCTTTGAACTTTGATAGGGGGATGGTTTATCATTGATGTATTAGGTGGCCGTTTGCCCATTTCTTGAGCTTTAGGGCGGTTCATATAATTTACCGCTCTTGTCCTGACGCTTTCGTCTACGTCCATGGGTTGAGGTGGTTTAGGTGGTCTTGGAGGAGCGTGGTGTTGTTGGTTTAAAGGGTTTTGTGGTTGGTATCTATTTACCTGGTTTGGGTTTTGGTTGGCGTATAGCTGATAGTTGGGAGGATTCAAATTTTGTTGATGATAGTTTTGTGGAATGGGATTTGATATGGGTCGAGGTAGGTGTGCTAGTTCGGGATAAAACCTTGACTGTGGTTGGAATTGTTGGTAAGATTGCGGCTGGGGGTATTTTACCGTTAAGGGCTGCTGTCGTGGATTCGGAGAATTAAAGCTTTGTTGACGGGAGTTAGACATCTGGTTGTTCGCGTGGTATGCCCTGAAGTTTTGGTTTTCGAGCTTCAGGCAAAGGTGTAAGGCTTCTGGCAAACTCTTTGGTTCCTTTATGCCAATTAACCTGGGGAGATCACCCGAAAGTCCTCTGACGAAGGTGTCGAGGGCCTTAGCTCGGTAATTCTCAGTTAACAAGTGAACTGCTTCTTCACCTATTTCCATACAGCCTATTTTATTTAAAAGTAGTGATAGGTGTCCGTATACCTTCTGGTAGAACTCATTAATGGACATTCGTCCTTGTATGAGACATGTCATTTAGTACTCTAAAGTGCCTATGTCTCGTTTGTCGGCGTAGTGGGTAGTTAGACAGCGGGAAATTGCTGTCCAATCTAAAGGGGTGTTGTACGATTCTAAAGCTATGTCTGCCTTTCCAATTATCTTATTCCTAATAACATTCAAAATGCCGAAATATCTAGGTGTGCCCTTTGAGGGTTCATAAATTCTCAAAATTCTTTCAACACTCTTTTTCCAGGAGCTAAACTCTGAGGCATTTCCTGAGAATTCTCTTAATGAACGTACAACATCTGGAATCTTATCCATTTCACTCATATTATTTTGGAATTGGGCGTCTATAGTTTGATCAGTTATGATAGGATTTGTTGTGTTGCTAAGGACACTCTGTACTATATTAGGCACGCTTGCCTCTATGGCTAGGGATATCATGCTTTTTATCATATTGGCCAAGTCTGGTGAAATTTGGTTATTAGGGCTTGGCGGTGCTGGTGGTGCAGCAGGAGGGTTAGCTCCAAGCATTGAGGGTCTAATCAAATTGTTTGGGTTCGACATTGTAAGGAATTTTTGATTTTTTTTCTTTCGGTAAGGGATTTGATTTTCTGGACTTCTTAAATCACAAAAAAAAAATTACGATTGTCTTGAAAAGGATTTTCCTAAATTTTTTCTTTTTTTTTTTTTTATTTCCGCACTTTCACTTTTAAAATGAAATACCTAAGTTATTAAATTCTAAATTATTTAAATTTTTGAGTGACTTCCACAATAAGTATTGAAATTTCGTAATTGTAATTTTTATGTAGTAATTTACTTCTCTTATTTTTTATAATTTTTAATTCCTATAAATCTTTTTGAAAGTTACATATTTTTCAATATTTTTCTTTTTCCTTAAAAAAAAATTTTTTTTCGCTCATTACTTTCTAGATTTTTCAAATATGCGTTTTTAAGATGAAATTTCAAAATTTAGTAGATTTGAATTTTTTTGTTTTAAATATTTTTCTTAAATATATAAATATTTTCTTACATTAATTTCAGCTCCATCTCGATAAGTGTGTATTTTTCCCTTTTCCTGGCGGTACTCGTGGTACACTGGCTTATACCTTGTTGCTGGGGGTGGCTCCTTGGCTGGTATCGTTGGGGCGTCCGGGAAGTTTGTAAGTTTTCACTACCCCTTTCACGCCTCTTCTTATAGGTATCGTTTAGTAATACAAATTGGAATAGTTTTTCTTTCGTAGCACTTTATTATTTGTGGTACTTATTGAAAGTTTTTTTTCCTACCGGTTTTCTTTCTATTGTGGCACTTTTTGTATTGTGGCACTTTTTTTGAAAGTTAATGCTATAATGGTGGCACTTTTGGAATTTTTTGATAACAGTTTCCTTCGAGGCACTTTATTAAGCTTTATACCGATTTTACAACAATATAACTTTACCAGGCCAAGCCTTTTAGCTCGGGCGCCAATTATTGCATCCTTTGTTAAGGATATTAAAAAAATAATTTTTTTTGGGGTCTCAAGACCTTTATTACTATTTATTCACTAATTTAATTATTGGTCGTAAGACCTTACTTTGTTACTCACTAATTAAAACTAAACGTTTACAACTAACTGCTTACAACTGACTGACTTAAAAATGGTAAATTAGTTCTAAATATAACTTAATTCTACCTGTGCCAGCATTATTTCGTTCGGCGCATGCCGGATGTTGTTCCCAATTCAATTCCGGATGTCGTTCACAATATTTGTGTTTTTGCTGATCAGGCGTCTGGGCCTTTTCCTGTTTGCTTCAAAATTATTATTAAGTATTTTGAGCCATCAACTTGCGTATTGCTGACTAAGCTCTTTACGTTAGCGTCAGCTCGAATGTTGACTTAGTTGGTGCTAACTTACATACAAACATTCAACTAATTGTGGGAAAATATCAAAATATTCAAACTGATCTGCTGACGCTGCAAATTGTACAAAACTACATGTATGGAGTTATGCATACAAAACTACATGTATACAAAGACTGTATACAAACGTACATGTATGCATAACCCATTTCCTATGTACTTATTTTTAGTTATTAGTATTAAGATATTTATGAATGTATAGGTTAAGTAAATTAGTATAAAATACAATAATTTATTCAATAAAGAGGAGACTTAATGTCGCACAATCAAACGTGCAACGTCTTTCAATTACGAATATTTCACTAGTTCGAAAATATGTATAGGGAAGTTAATGCAGTAGGTGACACTATCCAGCGCCAAGAATATCTCCAAGTTAATTCCGTCGGTTTGGAACATGTAAAGGAGGACAAACTAGTAATGCTTCCGAATGAAACTCTGTAAGCTATGGTCTAAGTTGTTACTTCTTAAATCACCATGCGCAAATTAGTTCAAATAGGCTTAATGACCAGTTTGTGGAGGCGCAACAGACAAAGTAATATATTCAAGTTGCGATAAAGCCTTTGTTCCTACCAATTTCTTCCTGCCACCTTTCCAAGTATGTCAAGCCTACCTTGGCTGCCAACTTTCACTGTTGTTGCATAATACAAATTCACATTAACCTCGTTTTTAAAGTTTCGTCTGCATTCAAGGCAAATTTAAATATTCTGAGTTATTCTGCTTGCCTAGCAATGGTAAGTGCAAGTTGTCTTCCCTTGTGTACAACGCACTTTCTTTGCTCTCAATCCCTTTCAGTTTTTCTTTAGAGCAACGCAGTTTGTTTTGTTTGTTTTTACTTTAACAGCATGTGCCCTCCTCTTCATTAATGTGAATGGGCTGTAAATCTGGGATTTTTTAAGTATTGTAGGATGTGCTTGAGAAAAGAAGGAAGTGAAATGGAGGATGCAGTGTAAAGCTTCTTACTGATTGAATGGGGTGCTACATTTTCTTTTTCATAATTGCAAGTTGTAAGAAAATTTTTCATTTTAATTATTTGTATACACTGTGAGAAGGGGTTGGTAATTTAAGTGAAGAGGTTTATATATATGTGTGTGTGCTTTTGCTTTAATTTCGAGCTCGCAAGGAAATATGAAAGAGTGTAATGCGGCAGTTACTCACGAACGTACGTACCAAAAACGTGTCAGCTGACACGACCTATCTTATGAGTGTGCAATGTAAACGAAAACTCACCGACGTGCAACGCCCGTACGTACGTAGCCCGGAACGTAGAAATCAAAACAATTTTGATTTTTTCCGTAAGAACGTGTAAGCTGATCGCTCTCTCACTAGACAGAGTTGCCTAGTAAACTTTTGTGGGCTAATTTCTGACCGTTTGCAGTTTTATGCAAAAACACCTAATTAAAGTTTGAAAAATTGTGGAAATAATTCGAAATAATTATGTAAAAGTGCAGATTATAAATATGTAATCTATTTGTATTTATTTAATATTAATTCCAGCCTTTTACAACATCAAAAATTAAATTGGAAAATGTTGATGTTTCCATAAGCATGCATGCAAACTGGTTAATGGCAACAGTGCTTATCTGTAAACAATACACACACAAATATGTTATGTACATGTACACAGACGCACACATTGATTCCTACGGGCTTGAGGGTTCGGTCAAACGTGTTTCGTACAACAAACGTCCGTACGTACGGCACACGTCGGTGGGTAACTGCCGCTAAGACTTGATAGATGTAAAAAAATTTCGTAAACATATCGTGTATAAATTTTAGTGCCTCTCCGGCTGCCGTTAGCCTTTTTGCAACACTGAATGAATGACTTTGTAGCATAAGAATAATTTATCTTGCTTTATGTACGTACGCTTAGTTCAGCTTTTACATTAAAAAACAAACAAAAAATATATATCGCGTAAGCTTTATTGTTAAGTCAGTGTGTATAGAGGTTTTCCGTATGCAATTATTTTAGTGTGGTTGTTGTTGATAAGACACATGAAAAAGGGGAGAATATATATTTTATTTCAAAAAGGCCTCATGAAAGTTAAGATTTGAAAATATTGCAAGATTTATTATTTTTAAATGGAAAACAACGTGTCAGGCGGATGTTGATTTGAGATACGCGCCTAAAAGTAGGTAGTATTTGTCAAATATTTACTAGTAAGAGCTTTCAATTATCAGGCTTGCACTTTTTAGTATTGAAGAAGAAGAAAATAGTACTGGAAAGTGTGATCGGATGCACAGTTCACAATCCAAATTTTTTCTGGGCCGTGATATTTCCAGGCAGCATTTTTTTTTAATTTTGATCAAAAAATATCTAAATACCATACCCCAAGATGATTAAAAACGTTCAAATTTAAAAGCATTTTCTGTTCGAAAATTAATGTGTCGTCGGGAGAAAAATGTACCCTAAATGTGATTATTCTTGAATAATCATTTATGATGTTTGATGGATATTTGACTGCTTTTCACAGCCATTTTCTGATCATATTCGTGAATATATTTCAATCGTTTTAGTTGAGATTTTTGAATATTATTTGAATACGATTGTCATGCATTTATTCTTCATATCTCATTCAAAATAAGATACTACATAATAATCTTATATCATCAAGGGAAGAAAACATACGGAAATGCGCTATTTCAAACAAAGGTAATTCGCAAACAAACTTGACCGATATAAAACTTCAATTACAACATCCAACATCAGCTGTTATCGTCAACATCTTACGATACTGGATGTTGTAGCCGTGTCCAAGTATGTCAAGGGAGTTTCACTTACCTGGGATTCAAACAGTTCACAACCTTTGTATTGTCCAACCATTATGTATTTTCTGGGAAATCGAAGGTGGAGAAATGGTTGGGGAATCTTCGGTCACGAGGAGCATTTACATATTTTCTTGTCTTGTATAAATAATACAATTTTTATACATATATTTTTTTAAGCTTCATGATTGAAAAATTTATTTGTGAAAAAATAAGATTTTTAATGAAAAGTAAAAGTATAAAATTCATTATTCAATCAACAAATATAGTCAGAAAAGATTCAGAAAGCTGAATTAAAAATGATTATAAATTTTTGATCACCTAAAGTAAACACGTTTGATTCAAATATGATTCCAAAATGTGATTGTAAAACTATATTCAGTTTTTGATCATCAAAGGTAAGAATATTTGATTATTGCTTTTTATGAAATATTAAAATTTAATTTTTGATCATCAAAAGTATTCATATTTGATTATTTCTTTTGTTCAATGGTATTACAACTCATTATTTAGTCTGAAAGAGTAATCAAATTGTATTGATATGGAGCATATATGCAATACTCCTATATTGCTTCAAAAGGCTAGGTACATTCCCAAACATCAGAGTGCCGATATATTGCTGTTTAAACGTTTTTGTTTTTGTATTCAATAATCGAATGTACCTAAATTAAAATTTTTTCTTGTCACACTTATGCTGCTACAATCACAAAAATTGTATAGTCTGTCTTGTTTTCGTTTCGAATTCAAAACACATTGCGAGCATTTTCTATTAGGAATATAGGCGTATTACATATATGATATGGAGGAAAATTCAAAATATAATGACCTAAATGTAATTTTAAACAATTGTTATAAAAATTACCAAAAGGCAAAAACGGCCCCATTATTTTAAAATTTTATGGAACTACTAAAATAACATAAGCACGGTCGGCTAGACGTGTTTATTAACAAAAATCTGAGGGGAAAGAAACACTCATCGTCAGGCAATTTCGAAATATTTTTCAAAGGTTTAACTGAGATGTGTGCAGCTATAACTTAGGAATTATATGCGGTTCCACTAATTTGGGAAAGGATGAAATTCTACGACATATAATGCTTTTTACTTACAGAAAATTGTAATAAAGTTGCCACAAAGTAGCGTTCTTAAGATACCAAATTCATGTGATATACAGTTTTCCCACTGGTCTATAAATGACGCGCTAAGGACCCAAAACAACCTAACTAAGAGAAAAGTGATTCTGAACAATAGGCTCATCAAATTTCAAAACTGATCGGCTGCATAGGATATAAAATATACAGAGAGCAGATAAAAGCGACACCTTCGATAAATGTTTACCTCAGATAGTTATGACTATAGCTATGTATATGCTACCGATCACGAAACAATCAACTGTGTATGGTATACATATGCTTATATGGTGGAACTTGAAGCTTGTTAAATAAAATAATTAAAACAAATTTTTAGTTAAATAGTTTTATTGAAAATAATACTTACATGAATTAATAATACTAAAAGCTAGAAAATAAATAGTTAGGTCCTAGGCAGATACTAGTCATCATACTTCTAATCAATCTCGGGCGTTGATAAGACAATTAAATAAAATAGTTGGGCGCGTGAAATTTCTAAAAATGTGAGGCGTAGCACAACCTTGGTTGGTCTTATATATGACTATAAATAGAAATTTGACGCGTCCAACGCTTTTATTTAATTGTATGATCAACGCCCTAGATTGATGAGGATTATAATGACTAGTACCTAAGACCTAACTAATTATTTTCTAACTTTTATTATTATTATTACTTCATGTAAGTATTTTTTTCAATAAAACCGTTTAACTTAAAAATTTTTTTTTTAAATTATTTTATTTTAAAATTTTTAGTCTTTATTTAATTGCCTATTATTTCTCATTCTATTTAGTTCAGTTATAAACTCATTATTACAAGGACTCTTTCTTCACAATTTGTTACAATCTAAGTCCTCAATACATAATCCTTCCAAAGACTTTACTCGACTCTGCGCAACGTATGCTTGTCCCTCCTCGAATTCAAAAAAATGTTGATGTTACCACTACCGGACTGTATGTAATATTTTTTCCAAATATGAGCCAAATCGGACATCATAGGTCGCTTTCTATTCATGTATGTATTATGTGTTCCAAATATGGACCAAGTCGGACCACAAATACGATTTTTTTGAATATCTCGTTCCTTGCGCCACCTAGCAGCGATTTTTATTCATAGGCGTCTTTCTATTGTTGTATGTATTATGTGTTCGAAATATGAGCCAAATCGGAACACCAATTCCAATTTTGTCAATATCTCTATCCGTGCGCCACCCAGCGGTGATTTTTCTTCATTGGCCGCTTTCTATTCATGTGTGTATTATGTTTTCCAAATATGAACCATATCGGACCACAAATACGATTTTTTTAAATATTTCGAAGCATGCGTAACCTATCGGAGTTTTTTCTTATTATTGTCATCAGGTTCTGAACTATATTCCAAGTTTAAAACTTATAGCTTTTCGGAAAGTTTCTTAAATTTTAATTACAAAATTCGTTCACAACGGCCGTGCGTTCATTCATTCTATTTTTTCTCCGAACGTAAAACTAGGTTGCTAGGAGCTTTTGGACTAAACGTGCAAGAAAGATGAGTTTTCACTGAAAAGCTTTTCATGGCAGAAATACGTCTTGCCAGATCACTGCGGGGGGCGACCTTGCTTAGGAGAACTTTCCTCTTATTGAAAAGATTATTCATGAAATTTTGATGTTCCTTTGAGCGCAACGTGAACCCAGGATCTTCGGTATGGTATGCGGAACAATGCGTTTATTTAGTTTATTAGGTGGTGGCAATTTCATTCTAAAACCCATAATAAAATGTTAGTTTTGATTTATTCTCTCAAGACTTAATTCAGACCAAGTAAAATATAAACAGAAACATTAGCAATAATTAGATTATTGGCCCAATAAAAAAAAAAAAAATTATCAAAGAGTAAAACAAAATCTCCAAACTAATAAATTTATTATGCGAAAGTTCTAATATAGGGAAATATGACTTAGACTACACAAAAACTGATACACTTAGGTTAGGTTAGGTTAGGTTAGGTTAGGTTGGGTGGTAGCTTCCCTGATAGGGGAAGCTCACTTATATATAATAAACTAAACTAACGGTGACGTAGATACAACTACTTAGAGAATCGTTGGGTAGCAACGATAAAGTTCCGAATGATCCCGATCTCAACCTTGGATAGCTCCTCGGGAGATCCAATTGAGTCACGACGGAAATACTTTCGCCTAGTTCTGGCAAAAGCTGGGCAGTCAAACATAAAGTGATTTGGTGATTCTACCTCATCATCCTCCATACAGCTGCAGCAGGATAGAGTTTCCAATATATTGACACGTACCGCATGGATACCCATGGGACAGTGCCCTGTCAAAACCCCAATGACCATTGATAGGTGAGCCTTAGTGAACCCAATTATTTCAGCAGACCTCCTGCCATCCACTTTCGGCAAGAAAGATCTTAATACCCTGCAAGACGTAGTGTCCGCCCAACGTTTGCTGAGCTGACTCGAGGTCCAGAAATCCCTACAGCCATCTTCATCCGGTTCAGTTGTACCGATTCGGGCTAAGAGATCCGCTTGACAGTTACCCGGAATATCACTATGGCCCGGGACCCAGATAATCTTAATTGTAAAATAATTCGATGCAATCGCAAGTGAGGTCAGGAACTCCCAGACCACCTTCGATCGCACTGTAGTTGAGCTCAAGGCCTTTATAGCCGCTTGGCTATCAGAGTAAATGTTAGATTCCTTAACCGTAGTAGCGCTGAATAGCATTTCATCCACCGCATCCTTAATCGCAGCAACTTCCGCTTGGAATACACTGCAGTGATCAGCCAACTTAAACTTGCGGCTTACATTTAGCTCTTGACAAAAGACCCCCCCGCCAATTTTCCGTCCAACTTCGACCCATCCACATACCCTTAGGTACCATCTACCATGAAAATCCAAAAGCATATACATATCATAACTGTATTCAGGTATAAATATGTACGTCCCCCTTGCTGATATGGGCAAAACGAATAAATGGAAACATATCAGTCTGAAAGCGAAATTATCACCTTACATACAAAAACCCATTGATTATCTATCGCAAGTCTGAAGAGCAGAAAATTTAATTTTTATATAGTAATATATTTTTGTTGCTACAAAGCTTGCTTTTACATATACAAAGCACTCAAGAGAGCCAATAGAGGGCGAAAATCATGATGCCTTTAAAATACCCACTATTATTTGTGTAAAAAAAAAAAAAAACAAAGGAAAGGCAAAACTGAGTATTCTCGAAGAGTATGGCATACATATACAGGGTGTTGTGTTGCGAACCTTAAACAACTCAAAATATAAACTGGCGAAACACTTTATAAAATAGAGCAATAGGGCTGATTACATTCAACACGGTGTCTATAGACCACAACCACAATAAAGACAACCGTAGCCAAGCATTGGCTTCTTAATTACTTTAAAAGCGGCAGCTAACAATATAAAGTACAGCAAACAGTAGCGAAAAATTTAGAAAAAGATAATAATTATGTTTAAAAAACACTTAAAAGAATGATTTCAGTTTTTATTATCTGTTATTTACTTCTGTTTTGGTTTTATTGACAAAACAAAAAGGACGCCACTTCACTGTCGCTTCCCAAAAATAGTATTGTGACGAATATTAGCAACACTAAGGGATACTATCATCTCTAAGCAGCCACTTGTATGCACATACATAACAAATCAATCATTATGTCTACACATATGTACATACAAGCAGCGGAGAGATGCGCACAAACACATGCATATATCTGAGAGGTATTACTCACATATTCACGCGCATATGGCTGTACGAGAGGCTATAAACGTGCATCTGTAGTTTATAGCTAGTAAGTTTATAGCTGGTACCCAAGTAGAAAATTCTAGTAGTAGAAACGCCTAGAAGTATGCGTTTCTAGCAGAAGAAACGCCTAGAAGTACGAGACAGCACAGAGTATAAAAGGAGCGAACGCTGAGTATGCAGCAATCAGTTTTGATTTAAGCACGCTATTGGTTGCGAAGTATAAGTGTTATTGTGAAGTATTTTCCAAGTAGTATAATAAAGACCATTTTGCATTATTGAATATTGGAGTTATTTTATTCAACAGTTTAGCGATACGAACGTTAGCAGAAGGTGCAAATAAGAGGAATTTCACTAAATTCGTTACAGTGTTATATAGAGAAATAGCGCCACTCACAAGAACATGTGTAAAAATAATATGACAGATGTGGCGGCTACACCGCCGTCGTGAATGTGATCAGCCCTAATAGGTTAAGGAACACAATGAACGATCTACACTTTTAAAATATCTAGACATCAACACTTGTTTTGCAATAAATATAAAACATGTTTAAAAAAATGTTTAATTTAGTCTAATTTTAATAATTTTATATATATATATTGAGTGTGTGCTAGCTGATAGGGATGGTCTTCTAGATTTTTTGTTTACCAATCGAATGAGTCTAATTTCTTAAGCATACGAAGGCCTCATCAAAATGTTATAATTATAACGTACATGGTCGCAGTGATTGAACTAAAATAAAAATTGCTCTCATTTCTAAACTGTTTGAGCTAAAACACACCTTTTAGAGTTCCTTCATCATTAACAGTGTTGCCAGGTTAGCCTTTTCGAGGCTAGATTTAGCCTTTTATTTTTGCCTTTAGCATCGAAATTTTGGGTTTAGCTTCGTGACTTTTTTCTAGCCTTTTTTAATCCGAATGTATTTTTAATAATTTCTAAAATAAAATAATTTCAATAGTTCCTGTGAACACCTAATACCTAATAATATGAGTTCTCTACAAAAGATTAATTCTTTTTCTGCTGAAAATTCGTTGAAAGTTTCAGAGCCAGATGTATTTTCTTACTTTAAAAAAGAGAAGCATAGTTATTCTTCAAGTCAAATAGCATTAATAGAGCTGCAGTGGCGAAAACTTATAACTATACAATGGAAAAATGTACACTCCACCATGGAATTTTGGTCGGAATTCCGAGAACATAAAAATGCATTAAACGGACCACCTTTTTTAGAACTTGTCGAATTCATATTTAGTTTTTTTGGTATTACCACACAGTAACGCAGAGGTTGAAAGAATTTTTAGTGGTATGAAAATTCTGAAAACTAAATTAAGGAACAAACTAAAAATTAAAATGCCTAATGCGCTGCTTAATATTATACGCTCGTTAAAACGCTTATCTAAATGTTGTATTGATTTTGAAATTACCGATGATCTCATATCTATGGTAAATAGCCAAACTTTATACGCAGACTTAAGCTCTTCTGATTTTTCAGACGGGGAATATTTTATATAAATAATTAGTTTGTAATATTTTTTTTTGTGTATATACACATATGCAATCATTTAAAGTAATTCCATGTGCTAGTCAAGGAAAATGTGCCTGATATATTTTTAAACAAGAAGTTATGTTTAAGTTATGTTTATAAGTTTTTATTTACAAATGTGTAAACTAAAATATAAAAAAAAAAAATTTATGAATTAACCAAACAAATTTCTGGCGTTGTTTTTAGCTTTTTTTTCTAAATTTATCTTTTTCTAACCATTTTGTTTTTGCCAATCTAGCTTCTTTTTTTTCATCACCTGGCAACACTGATCATTAAACTAGACACTGCATAAAACCTTAAAGCTTGACAGTTTCTTAACAAAGCACCTTGTATACTATATATTCTCTCTATAGTGTGTTCTGCATTCACGCAATTGGCAAGCAAGCGCTGAATATAGCAACAGTTTTGTTGTTGATGCCGGCATAAAGAGTCAATCCCTTTTGTTAGCGGTAAATTGGAATTGAGTGTTACAAAAAGTTGGCAAAAGACAAAGGAAACAGTGCAGGGATCGTAAGTTTTGTGAATTTTTTTCCAGACCACTACATAAACGTGTTTATTTCATTCTTACTTTTTTTGAAGACGATTTAATGGGGTTGACCATCCTCAATGTGTACATTGCAGACAGTATCAATATAAAGCTTAACGATGACTTAATTCTAGCATGGGATTAAAGTTTGCAAAAACTGTAAATTGTTTTGTTTAATTTATAGATTTAAACATATGTTATCAGTTACTTGGTTCTTGTTTCATATTTATTGAATGGAAAATAACCGCCATGCTATTCCGCTGGCCAAAAAATCTAGCGACAGGGTCATTTGTGAATCATTGCTAGTCGTGAGACCATGTAGGACAAAAATAAATTTGTTGTCAAATTGCGCTTTGTAGCGCGAAAGGAAATACAATTTTTAAAGCAAATAAAATTCTTCAAATGCAATCAAATTTATTTGGGCAATGATCTAACATGATCAAGAAAAATAACGAACAATCTTTTTGATTTAAAACAAAAGACAAAATAAAATAGCTACCAAAATGACTGAACAACGAAGATTGAATTAACAGCAGCGAAGGGAAAAATAGCACAGGCAGGTTTTATCAACTTTCGTCAATAAAATTTTTATTTTTATAATTTCGATATTTTAAGAAAAAAGTTTTATTTACTTTGTAACTGAAACTGTGCAAACCAAGTACAATTTAAAGGTCTCTTAAAATTCGAAAAGATTTTGGAAAGTTTTTTTCCAAAGGGTGTTTTAAATTTTCTTTCATACAATGTGTATTTATTTTTATATGGAAGAACATCTTAAACACCCTTCGAAAAAAAACTATCAAAAATCAGGGCGTATGTTGTACTTTATCTAATTAAAATTGGGATAAGAAACATCATACTCAAAAAATATCACAGAAGCCCAAAAAAATTCAAATTTTTCTTTAAATTTTCTCGAATTTTTCCGAAAAGGTTTTCGAAATTAGTTAGCATAGTTTCTTAACTGAACAAAACCGAAAACTTAGAACCTGTCGGTTTTATTTAATTTAAATTAATACTGCAAAACATATAACCTTTTTTGAAAAATTATGTTACACATACACATATGTGATAGACCTGTGGGTGCAGCACACAACTGTCATACGTAGCACTTCAAACCCGTCTCCGGTTGACATCTTTTGTTTTTTTTAATTGTAAGTCTAAGCTGAGGGTGGAGCCGTGTGTAGAATTCCACGAAAGTGGGGAAAGCTTCTGACCGCCATTTACCTGGGAATGGTCAGAGCGATTCTTTTGCATGCGGTTGAAGCAGCTCACTACTGCCGGTCGCTTGCGGCCAAGTATCCTCTGGGTAGCCGCTAAACGGATCTTGAGCGAAGGCGACAACCTGCCTAGGCCACTCTGACATAATCGGTTTAAGGGCTAGCCGGCGGAGATCTCATCGACAGCGTCTGTACACCTCTAGGTGCGGCTGCAAGCGGGCATCTGTCTTGGAGCAAGCGGCTCGCTATAAAAACGTGCAAGTAATATTTTCACCCCCGCTGAGCGGGTTGTGCGCTGGGCTTGGGACCCGCCACATAAAACCATACTCCAATGAAATATAAAAACAAGCCTCGGATAAATACACTCTCTATTGATGACGACCATGGCAAGCGTTTGAAGGACATTGAATTGAGGGCATTCACCTGGAACGTCCGCTCCCTGAATGGGATTTGCGCAGATGCCCGGCTGGTTGATGTCCTCGTCAAAGCAAAATCTGACATTACCGCCATCCAAGAAATGCGTTGGACGAAGCAAGAAGGTCAAAAATTGTGACATCTATTGCTGGCGTTCTCGCCTGTGGACGAGCGTCTCGCCGCTATCCGAATAAAAGCAAAAGTTTTTAATATATCATTCATCTGCGCCCATGCGCAGAGGGGAAAGACGATGAGGTGAAAGACACTTTTTATGAACAATTAGAACGCACATACGAGCGCTGCCCACGCCATGATATAAAAGTCGTGCTTGGCGCCTTTAACGCCAGGGTGGGCAAAGAAAGTGTTCTTGGCCCTACAGTAGGAAAGTTCAGCCTACACAATAAAACTTCTCCTAACGGATTGAGGCTGATTGACTTTGCCGGTGCTCGAAACATGGTCATATCCAGCACGAGGTTCATGCATAAAAAGATACATCAAGCTACATGGCTGTCTCCTGATCGAAATACTCGCAATCAGATCCATCACGTTGTGATAGACGGACGGCATGCCTCCAGTGTTTTAGATGTGCGCACGATTCGAGGACCTAACATCGACTCAGACCATCATCTCGTTGCAGCCAAAATACGCACCCGTGTCAACGCGGCTAAAACCAAGGAACAAAAAACACAAGGAAAGCTAGACGTCGAAAAGCTTCAATCACAACCGACTGCCAATGATTTCGTAACCCGACTCTCACACCTGCTCTTTGAGAGTACAATTAATCCTGAAGGAATACAGGAGCAGTGGGGGCATATCTCCAAAGCACTTCATACTACCGCCGAGGAAAAAATTGGTTACCGGCGGCCACGAAAAAAACAACTGGTACGATGAAGAATGCCGCGTTGCAACCGAAAGAAAAGACGCTGCCTACAGGGCTACGTTAAAAGCGAGTGCGACAAGAGGAGTATGTGAACGCTATAATGAGTTGAAAAAGGAAGCGAGACGCCTTTTCAGGGAGCAAAAAGCAGAAGCAGAAAGGCGTGAGTGCGAGGAGCTTGAGCTGCTACCCACCAGGAATAACGCCCGAAAATTTTACCAAAAAATACGGCGACAGACGGCAGGTTTTAAGACCGGGGTATACTCCTGTAGGAACGAAAACGGCGACCTTGTTACTGATGTCCAGAGAGTGCTTAGATATTATGGAGGGAACACTTCTCTGCTTTTCTAAATGGAAGCAGCAATTCACCGCGCAGAGAGGATGAACCCGATCCCGCAATCGATGATGATGGAATATATGTCGCCCGCCCGATTATGACGAAGTTAGAATAGCAATAACCAGATTGAAAAACAACAAGGCCGTGGGCGCTGATGGATTGACTGCGGAGCTATTCAAGGACGGCGGCGAGGAGTTGGTAAGGCGCATGCAGCATCTTCTTAGCAAAATATGGGCGGACGAGTGCATGCCCGACGGTTGGAATC